>NC_090923.1:362084495-362709495 GCF_040938575.1 Ambystoma mexicanum
CAAGTGCAAATATAAAATGCAGTCAAAATCATAGAGCAAAGTAAGCTCTGGAGGCCAACTACAAAAATGTACAGTTTTGCAGTGGGTCTGTAGATGTACAGAGTGGATGAAACTATTGATCGATCGCTACTTTAAGTAAATATCAAGTTAGCTTTGTGTATTCATTATGTAAAAGACTAAGCAGTGTAGATGGCATAGCAGGCAGAGAACTGAGAACATTAGGTAGAATATTGTAGTTTGCAGCAATCTCACTTTCAGGGTAGCGGGTATAAACCAACATGGTAAGATAGAATGTCAAGTAGTATGGGATCAGCTCCTGGGCTGAGAACCAGTTGCAAGCTGTATGTAACCAGCAGGCCAAAGGACTAGGTTTGTCATCAAAGCATTTGGCTGCGTGGTCATGTACATTTTCAAAGGTGTGCATTCGTCAATATGATGCATCTTCCCCAACACAATGAAATCTAGTTGACACAGATTAAGATACACTTCACTGTAAAGCATGGAGACAATGCAGCATTTTAATGTAGCAATACTGTAACTATGCATTATGTAACCGATTACATTTTTAGAAAAGAAATTGAAAGCTTTTAAAAAAAAAAAATTAACATACTGGTCTTTGGCAGACAGGAAACAGTTAGCTTAAAGGATAGTTCCGGGACTTTTTTTTTATTGTCCCTACGGGTCGGCCATGTGTTTGTAAGCATAAATCGGTAGATCGTAGGAAACTTTCCTATGGACCTTACCCGACTTTTCGCCCATTATCGCACTCGAAATCAGCCTCCATTTTGTGATAATCCTATCATTTCGCCCCATCGACCTGGCTCACCTGCCTTTGCGGCACTAAATCAAATCCCCCGCCCCTGAGCCTGACATCAGCAGACGCGTACTGCCCATTTCAAGCACGTCTCGTGTCAACAATCGCTGCGCCTCAGCTATTGACGTGTTGCCATGGAAATGGCAGGACGCCTCTTTCCCCAATAAGTATAAACAGACCGTTTCACAACACACAGCAGCAGATTTTCGATTCCATTCCTCTCTCTGTGTTACTTTGAGTATTCTGTGACTCGTTTCTGTGCTCTGGTCAGCTACCTTCGCCGCTTGTAGCCCGTGTGAACACCTGTACCATCTCTGTAAATTATTTTACTATCTTTACCGCACAATGGCCACAATAATGCCGTATATGTACGAGCCCGAGTACACCGAGGAGGAACTACTGGAAAGGCAAGCACGCGAAAACGATGGGGATTCGGACGGCAGTTGGGAGGACCAGTCAACGGATGAAGAGCCTGGACCATGTCGCATGGACGGCGTCTCCACCTGGTGCACGTGCAATCGGTGCGAGCTAATGCCAACTGAGGAGGAGAACTGCTGCTGCCGTGAAAATTCCGGGTGCTTGGCCTACATTTCGGAAAGCGAGCAAAGTCTGCAGGAAGGCGAGCAAAGTCCGCAATGCATCACCGAGCTGCCAGAGTTCAGGGAAGCCTGCCTCTCACGGACAGTGTTGAGGATGATGATGGTGCTTATGCACGAACTTCGTGGCACTGTTCGTCCGCGTAATCCGAGTAACGAGTAAGTATACTCTGTTTGTGATGTCAGTGATGCCACCACTATTTCATGGTCGTCTCCCACATATAAAATTACATTTACATATCATTCGAACGCATGTAAATTGGTTCCATATAGTGCATTTTCTAGATAGAATTTTTTTCTAAGAAAAATGACATGTGTTACCTGAATCGACATTGATAAGAAAGTTTGGTCAGTTTAATACAGTTTGCATCTTTTTTTTTCACAGGTGGTACAGGCTGGTGGCCTATCGTTGCTTCACTTGGTGGCTTCACGGGAGGCTCGGACACCGCGTTCGGAGAGTAATACCTGCCTGTGCGGTACTTGCCATTAGACAACATTTCCCCAGTGACAGTGGACAATACCGCGGATTTTCCCTCGATGTGCTGCAACCTCAACTTTACAATGTGTAATGTTTATTATTTATGTTTAATTAAAATCTAAAATAAAGCCCAACATATATTTTAACAATGGTTGTTTTGATTTTTTAAATGAATCTAGTGTGTCTCCGTTGAATAGCCTTCCAGTGCCTTGTCTTGTCACACCACATGTCTCCGGCCAGCATCCTAGATCCTGCAGCCATCCTCTTACATTCAGTTAGATGGCCTCTCCTTGGTGAGGCCCTGCGGCAAACGGGTCTTGTCTGCACGACCACCGCCCCGATCCACCCCCCGCCCTATCAAAGGCAGTTCGCACCAGGGTACTTGCGCTGCTGGCAAGTGGAGCTGTCAGGGAGCGATAAAGGCCAAGAGGTGCCAAAGACCATGTACACTTCAAAGTGGTCTATAGAGCATGGGTTGTTGTTCCCATGTCTACCTCCAGACCCCGTGTCTCCTGCCAAGCATCCCCCTCACGATGGACGCCCCCCTGCAATCCACATAAGTGTGTCTCCATTCACAAGTCTTCCTGTGTCTTGTCTGCACGACCACCGCCCCGATCCACCCCCCGCCCTATCAAAGGCAGTTCGCACCAGGGTACTTGCGCTGCTGGCAAGTGGAGCTGTCAGGGAGCGATAAAGGCCAAGAGGTGCCAAAGACCATGTACACTTCAAAGTGGTCTATAGAGCATGGGTTGTTGTTCCCATGTCTACCTCCAGACCCCGTGTCTCCTGCCAAGCATCCCCCTCACGATGGACGCCCCCCTGCAATCCACATAAGTGTGTCTCCATTCACAAGTCTTCCTGTGTCTTGTCTGCACGACCACCGCCCCGATCCACCCCCCGCCCTATCAAAGGCAGTTCGCACCAGGGTACTTGCGCTGCTGGCAAGTGGAGCTGTCAGGGAGCGATAAAGGCCAAGAGGTGCCAAAGACCATGTACACTTCAAAGTGGTCTATAGAGCATGGGTTGTTGTTCCCATGTCTACCTCCAGACCCCGTGTCTCCTGCCAAGCATCCCCCCTCACGCTGGACGCCCCCCTGCAATCCGCATAATGCCACGACATATACACGTCATTCATTCACAAACACACCCCTGTTTCGAATTCTTTATAACCCACTTCATATTTCTAATGAGAACTTCTTTGCGCTTTGCTAGTCAACCCGTGAAGGTGCTGGTTATCTGCTCTTCGTCTCTGTGAACTTCCGTGACCACTTTGAGCAAACTCGTCAGTTTGCAACCTGTGAACTGCTCCCTGTTCTACGACAAGAAACTACTCTGATCCCTGCATCTAACTGTTTGTTCGTCAAGGTAAGTCCATGTACCATAATCATTTTGCGTCCAATTTTTTAATTTATATCTATTTGCTAGTAGTCATCAAATTGCATCCATGTTTTCTTTTCGTTCACGACAGTACATGCAAGGAACTAGTCACATGTTCTGAGTTTAGTCAAATTACTTTTTCTATTTTTTGAAAGTTATTGAAATACTTATCCGCATGTGAATAACGTGTATAGTTCCAAGAACCAAAACGGACCTTGCATTGAACCTTTTATGTGTCATTTAATGTTTTAACACATTGGTATTCATAGAGAATTGTTGATCTTTACTTTTCAGAACTTTCCATAATGCCTGCCTGTTCCATTGGCGGTTGCCCTTCGAAGACCCATAACAAATCTGAAGATACTATAATGCATGTTTTCCCTAAGACAATAGATCAGATAAGAGAATGGGTCCGATATTGCGGATATCCAGCCTCTGAGCTAGAAAGTAGAGTCCTAGAAGTCTTTGCGGACAAGAGGGGTGATCGATACCGCATCTGCAGCAGGCACTTTAGCCCAGACATGTACTCCACATCATTGCTAATAAAGAAGAAAACACCGCGACGGAGGCGAAAATTGCTCTCAACCGCTATTCCCACTCTATTCGTCCACATCCCTCCACTGGTGAGTCAAGTTTACGTATTTGTCTCTCGGCCTTGCGGTAGTGTGTAGCATTAGCTAACAATAATTTCCCCATTTATGTATCCACTCAATATGAAGGCGGAAGATTCTCCATCCGTGTCGTTATTGCAGTCATCAGCCACTTCAAGCGCCTATCGGGTAATCTTACTTAGCTACTCTGACACTGACTTGTTTTAGGCATGTAAATCAATAGTTTTAATTGATCGTGTAATTATTTTACCTAATGGTACACCACAGTACTCGTCCTCTAGTCTTTGTTTTCAGTTATAATTATTGTTATCCAAAATAATGCAAGTACTGTCTTTCAGGGAGATGCTGAGGAGTCCAACGCATTGACGACAACCGTAGATGTCACTCAGATGCTCGAGGTACGTTTCCGGACAGTTCCATCGATGGAGATCATCAGATCTTGCATTCTTGTAGCGTGATTGTTACACACAATGTTTCTTTCGTTTTTAGTCATTGGTATGTCCTTCTGTCGTCGCCCTCCTATGTGTCTTCTTTTTTCAATATTGTGTTCATTACTAATGAAAGTCCTATGTTTCAGGGAGTCGATGGAGCATTATTCCAAGAAGAAGGGGGAGCATGCAGTTACGGGTCGGCGCAACAGCTTGCAGAAGTGTGCACCGCAGTTACAGCGTCCCTTGATGTTCTTATGCATTTCGAGGTATGGATACTGACAGATCAATCATGCGAGATCAAATGACGTGATTACATCCGCTATACTTCCTTCTTTATTAACGCAAGTACTATGTTTCAGGGAGCTGACGGAGCTTCTTCAACAAGAACATCACCCCTAGTAGTTGATGCAGATCTCTGGGTGGTGACACTTCCAACGATGGAGCAAATCGAATCATATTTATATATCCATTATTTATTTTAGACAACTGATCATTTGTGCAGGTCTATTTAGATGAGCCGTTGACGCCTGCAGAAAGTTTATGTTCTTTTAAACGAAATAGAAAACCATACTAATGCAATTACTGTGTTTCAGGGAGTTGCTGAAGCGTCATCTTCAATAATATCATCAATGGAAGTCTATGCGGAGCCCGAGGTATGGATCTTGACAGTTCAATCTAACTAGATCAACAATGCGTGAACTATTGTCGTTTGAATGTTCTACACAATGCGTTCATTCGTGTTTTGCTATTGAGATGTACGTATGGGTATTGGTCCCCAAGTACATTTTGTGTTTTCAATATTATTATACATACTAATGAAAGTTCTATGTTTCAGGGAGTCGATGGAGCCTCAGTGAGTGATGGATGTGCTTATCATGAAAATATAGTCGTTGCAGCGCGAGAGGAAGTGGAGACATGCACACACGAGTCGGAGCAACAGCGTCCTGATGTTGAAGTTCGAGGAAAGAAAGTTTCAAAGAAAAGAAAGCAAAAGAAGGTTAGTGTCCTGGTCACTATATTATGTTGTCTTTCACTGTCAATAGTTCAATACTGTAAGTTGTGTTTAAACTGAACATCCCTTTTCTAATCTGTCCTCTAGTTGCGAGTGGGTGTAAGAACTAGATCTACACAGACAGTGAAGCGAACGAGAGATGTTGCTTGTCAAACCTTTTGGCAGGGACTTGAGACTGGAGATGCATCGTGCCAATGGGAAGAATATGAAGTGATTGACAACGGAGCTATACCACCACCAGCCATTGATAGTGAATGTCCTCCTGGTAGTTTGGATGCAGTCGGAGATCAATTCACAGAATCCACACCCGCAAAAAATAAGAGCGCGCGAAAGTTGAAGACATTGTTTTTTTCTCCCATCTCCGGACAAGGAACAGATGTTGCAATGGAAGAGAATGAAGTGGACGACAATGAAACACCATCAATATCACTCAGCATAGCGGAAGACGATATCAGAGATTGTACCTTTCATGCGAGTGACATGTCCTCAACGTTACAGGCCGAACCAGCTGGGATGCAGAGTGACAGTATAAGGAAAGAGGCCAAATTCATTGTATTCGATAGCTGTTTGATGGATATTATTATGATGATGAAATGTGGGCATTGGGTTGGTGGGGAAGTATGTGGGGAGCCATTGATTAATGTGACTCGTGCAATTCGAGGCACTAACCTTAAAATACATGCCACCTGTACACAATATCATCCGTTCGCATGGTCTGCACAACCCATGCTGGGGCAACTGCCAGCAGGCAATCTACTTTGTGCAGCGGCCGCACTTTTTAGTGGTTCAAGTTTTAAAAAGTTACAGTATTTCTTTCAGTTTGTGGGAATCCATTTCATTGCGAAAAGTCAGTTCTACAAATACCAAACCGATTATCTATTTCCAGCCATCAGCGAAGCTTGGAGAATGGAAAAAATGTCAATGGAAAGTACATTCGCGGGCAAACGCTTCAGGCTAGCCGGTGATGGACAGTGCGACAGCCCAGGATTTTCAGCCAAGTACTGCACCTACCACTTTCAGGACATGGAAAGTAAGAAAATTGTGAGTTCGGTGGTCGTGCAGGTGTCACAAAGTACATCCTCAGTGGCCATGGAGAAAGTTGGCTTTGTAGCATCATTGCAAGAACTACAATCGCGGGGAATGGTGATCGACCTGATAGCCACGGACAGACACGTTTCAATTGCCAAGACAATGAGAGAAGAGTACAAAAATATAAATCACCAATTTGACGTTTGGCATCTTGCAAAATCAATCAATAAAAAATTGTCGGCTGCAGGTAAAAAAAAAGAATTGCAAGGTATTTCACAGTGGTCCAAGTCAATCAGCAACCATCTTTGGTGGAGCTCAAAAACATGTGAAGGGTCGTTGGAAATTCTACTGGAAAAATGGCGGTCAGTAATGTTGCACTGTAGCAACGTACATCGATGGTCGACAAATGAACATTTCCACAAATGTGAACATGGCCATTTGTCCACAGAGGAGGCACGGAAGAAGAAGTGGTTGATTCCTTCATCACCCACTCACAAAGCCATTGAAAAGATTGTATTTGATAAAACTATAACAAAAGCTTTGAGGGGACTCACGGAATTCTGCCACACAGGAGATTTGGAGGTGTTCCACAATATGTGCCTCAAGTACAGGCCCAAAAGATTGCATTTTGGCATGGAAGGCATGATAAATCGGACTCTTTTAGCGGTCTTGGCACATAACCATAATGTTGGCCGTCAACAAAGTAGGACGACCGGAACTTTAGGGACGCTTCGCTACAATAAGGCCTTCACTAAAAGAAGTAAACAATGGGTGATCAAACCAGTGTTTGAGGATATGCAATATGAGTTTATTGAGAGACTTATCGTAGATGTCCTCGATAGGCACATACATGGAGTGGTGAACGAACCTATGCAGGGGACAACTGCATTGCCACCCAACATTGCCTCTGTTCCATGTCCACCTAAAGCAGAGCTCATTGAGAAATACACATCACGGTTTAAATGATTGTAATTTGATTGTCTGTTCTCTCGAGTCTCCTCATGTTGCAGGCCCATTGCAATTAAACCAAACAGTAATATAAATCATTTTTACAAAAATTATAGAATGTTTCCGTATTACAAACACATGGCCGACCCATAGGGACAATAAAAAAAAAGGCACGCAGACAAGATGTCCCTAAAACTAACTGCAGCTAACTAGTGTGCTCGCTCAAAGTGAAGGTCAGCTGCTTTGATGTTTTGCTCGGGTGGCGGAACGGCCCACGACCCAATATAAGGTTCTATTGTGATTTGACCTTGACAGGCCGGGACCATCCTGAAAGACTAAGAAAAGATAATGAATAAAATTTCAGAAACGAAACGATGAGCCACGTTCATTAGAAGAAGTAACGTCGGCAAAGAAGGAGTGGTGTTTCGGGTCTGCCCTACACAGAGACACAATGGAAAATGCAAATATAATGTAAGTAACTTTTGATGAGTTTATACCGCAATTTCATTACTATACAGTGGCTTTAAAGACGGGTTCAGTTGTACTTGTTCGTTCTATGTGGCATATTGTTTTCTACCGCGCACTATCTTGAGGAGAAACATCTGCTTTTACTGAAGCACCTCAAAACCTTCCTCTTTGCTTCTGCTTTCTCTCTCCCTCTCCCCTGCTACAACTGGTCCACTGTCTGCGACCTCAGTCCTGGGCCCTTCCACTCTCCACCTGCACTGCCTCCCTGTCAACCCCTGCACTGGGGGACTGTCTCAGTATCCTACAGCCCCCCCTTCCCAGCACTTGTTCTGCACTTACCTTGCACTTGCCACCAGCTGGCCCTATTTATTTATTATTTTATGCTACTTACCTTGTACTCCACTCCCCCCCCTCCATGCCTCGCCACGCCTTTAAACACTTGTGTACACCCAGTAGCGCTGTCCTCGCTATGAAATGAATAATTTTAATAAGGATCTGATGGTGAGACTAATTTCATTTTTTATGTTTTTAGGTACATCATTCACTACTGTCTGTGTCACGAGTACCAGACACCGGCGGACGGCTTCTACAGCCGCCAGTTGCTTCTCCGCGTGAACAACGTTACCACCCTGACCATTTTATGGGACGATCGCCAAGTACAAGTATGCCCTTACGCGGTACTAACGGTTAGATGCAACATACCTACCGTTGCGGTGGCCTAGTGCCTCGTTGTTGGAACAGCCATGCGATTATCAGTGCGACCGAAGAGCTTATTTTTATCGTAAACCAACACCCTGTGTACTGCACACGAACATCGCTTCCCTCAAGACGAACTAATTTGGATCGAGAGCAAAGAAAAATGCAAATCGCTGAATATTCTCTAAACATTTGATGTCCAATAAACGTACTTTGCCAAATGTACAATCTTGCCGTTTGCTTTTAAACCACGGTTTCACATTCCGAATTGTGGCGCTGTATTGTGAGATGCTCTAAGACCCTGTGTACAGCAAAGGACCATCGCGTTCCTCAATACGAACTTTTTGGAACGTGAGCAAATAAAAATGCAAATCGCTGAATATTCTCTAAACATTTGATGTCAAATAAATGTACTTTACCACATTTACAATCTTGCGGTTTGATTTCAAAGTACAGTTTCATATTCCGAATTGTGGCGCGCTGTATTGTGAGCTGATCTGTGTTGATTTCCGGGGTCTGTGTGGAGTCGCGTAGAAGACGCCTGGGCGCGTTTGCCTACGCAGCTCAGTCACGTCACGGATAGAGGCGGGGAATATGAATGTTTTGATAAAGTCTGTTTCAGGGGCGGGGGATTTGATTTAGTGCCGCAAAGGCAGGTGAGCCAGGTCGATGGGGCGAAATGATAGGATTATCACAAAATGGAGGCTGATTTCGAGTGCGATAATGGGCGAAAAGTCGGGTAAGGTCCATAGGAAAGTTTCCTACGATCTACCGATTTATGCTTACAAACACATGGCCGACCCGTAGGGACAATAAAAAAAAAGTCCCGTAACAGTATTGTCATGATTATTTCTGGTTTGCAATTAATTGAATAATAAAAATAAAATGTGTGTAGCACTCCTACACAGGCCTTTTAGCAGACGAGTGAAGGGGATGATTACTGCTGCACTCTCCCCATTAGCCCCTTTGAACCTGCAGTGAACAGAGAAAAGAGGGCAGGGAGAGCTCTGAAGGCAAGAGAGGAATGCAGGGTGAGCTGTGCTTTCATTGAACAGGGTAATTAAAATAGCTAACTTTGCTACGCAAGTGGCAATTTAATTAGCGAACCTACAGAACTGCATAGCAAAATGCTCTGTAACACTGCTTATTTTATGCCTTGCAATATGATTTGCATTTATATATATGAAATCTAATTTTCAAAAAAAGTAAATCTTTTTTTACAACTTGTGTATCTAACAGTTTCATTTTTAGTGATTTAGTTAATATTCAAAGAAGTACAAAATTGTTGGTTGTTCTACAACACACAAAAGGGTGTGCGAGGGACGGGAGGGTCCCAGAAAGTTGTGGATCGCTGCTGTTGTTTTATATTATACACTGGGCATAGCCAAAGGCCATGGCTACCTGTCCGTTAGTGTTAAAAAATATACAGTGAGCATGGCCAAAGGCCGTGGAAACTAGCCATGACTGAAGGCCATGAATACTGCCCCTTAATGTGTTATATATATTATACAGGGGGGGTGGGCAGGGGTTGGCCACTGGCCATGGCTGAAGACCTAGTGGCCAGTGAGTGTTGTAAAATATACAGTGGGCACAGCCAAAGACAATGGCAAAGGGTCTGTTAGTGTTCACCAGTGATGTCATAGATGATGTAATTAGTGATGCCACCAGTGATGTCATCAGTGTGGTCATAGGCTGCACAACAGGGGGCACAAAATGAAGGTGGCTTTAGCTTACCTTAATGTCCCTGCAACTAACACTTTTTCTGTGTGTGTGGGGGGGTATATATATTTGCATTTATATGTATGATTGTGCATGTTTAAATTAGTGAGATATGTACAGGCAGGTTTTTTTGTATCTCTTGATAAGCTGTGATTGTATAACAACTTCAGAGACTTTACCAGCATAAAGTTAGGGGACCACATTTGGGGCCTGATTGACACACAGTTTTCCAATGGGATTGCACCATTATAAAACACTTCTGTGAATCAGGCCCCTGGTTTTGATTGACTATTTAATGAGAATGCAACATAAGCCCAAATAAAGCCTGTTTCTTGTACAAGAATGTTAGGGTGATATTGTGTAGCAGGAGGTGTTAGAACAGGGAATTAAATATTTAGTACAGCTTACAGATATTAATTATTCGAAATAAATACAAACTGAATACTACACGTAAAACCATGTTTGGAAGAATTCTCTGAATTGGATATTATTTATGCTTTATTCAGGATGGTTTAATTAAATTAATCGGAGTTGTTATCATGGGCATAATAATCTAAATGCTTTCACAAACCTGATTTTTCAGTTCTTACATTGTACAGATCAATGTACATGTAGTGTTATAAAAGCAACTGTATGTTTCAGCGTTAGAGGCTGAACACCGAGAAAGAAAGTATTGCAAAGGTAAAGTTGGTTCTTGTGAAATGGTGACTCTCCTACCCAATTGAAATTTGTGACTTTTATCTTTGTGTATATGAAGTGTCCTGATTTGCTAGTGAAGTTGTCAGTTATAGAACATGGTGAAAGTAAAAGTGGTGTTCAGTATTCAATTACTTGTGCAGTTTGAAATATGTTTGCTTGCAAATAACATTTTCAGTTCCTGAAACTTATTTGACAGTTGCATACATGTTTAGAGGTTAGTGAATGTTCATGCTTTTTTCACTTTTCACTTTGAAAGTTGATTATGGAGTAGGGTGTTTTTGATTATGAATACTTTACTTTGGTGTTAATTTTGTGTTAGTGTTTACTTTCGTTAGACTAAACTCAGTGGTGGGTTTTCTGCACGTGGGGAATATGGCAGCTTTAAAGTTTACTGCTCCTCACTTGAGGTCATATTATAAACATTAGTGTATTTTAATATTATGATGCATACAAATGTTCATACAACATACAATAAATAATATCAAGGTACATTAGTACTAGAACATCTTACACCTAGATGTATGTGTATGTTTTCTGTGCATTTGCTATGCATATCATTTTAAATGTGCGTTGATCAAATGACAGATACACTAACATAGTTCAAGCAGTAGATTATTTGTAATATTTACTTGAGGCACTACTGCAAATAATATTCTATATGTATTTTATGATCCATGCAAGTTATCCCACAACATATTGGTGGGTGTAAAGGTCAATAGCATAAATATTGTAAAACTTATTTTTTGTGCCTCATTCCAAGTTTGGTGGTATCCCGCCAGTAAATCCAGCTGGATACCACCAAACGGTAACATTGTTACTGGCAGATTACAGGTGGCAGTAAATTTGGGTTAATCCCCATTACATGGAGTCCCATAGGACTTCATATGGGGATTGCCGGTATTATCGGCACCGGTAATACCAGTGCCTGTAATACCAGCAGTTTTCTGCCGGTGGGGTGCCTGATTTACCTTTTGGCTGGAGGGAAACCTGCCACCCCCCCCCCCCGACCAGCACACGTGTAGTATGGTGGTCCGGTAACATGCCGGTAAATGGAATTACTGGCACGTTAATTCCAGACTAGCATACTTGTAATGAGGCCGTTTTTTCTTTTCTTTTTCACAATTTTTAAAATACACCCTGATTTCTAGGTTTACTGTATATTTACAGTGTCATATCAAAAATATGAATGATTGAATTATCTCTACACTTACCTGCTTTGAAAAATATGTAATTTCTAATGGTGAATACTTTGGTGTTAGTGTGGTGTTTCTATGTATTTTTTCAAGCATAAACGCACACAGGCGGTAATAGGTGTCAGCACACAGATAATTCCACAGCTTTGAGATCCACTGCTCTTCATTGGAGGCATTATTGGGAGTCGTCCACCAAAATATTTCACATTGTAAATATGCTGGTAAATGGTATAAGCATTGTAAAAACATTTCATTTGGTGATTATATTCCGTTTCTGCATCAATCTTTAAGAGCAAATGCAGTGATGGGTGACCTGAAAGTAGATACTGTTTATGCTTTGAAGTTTTCTGCTCATCACTTGAGGTGGTATTAAAGAATATAAACATTATTCTTGGAAATGGTATAAACAAGTCACAGGAATAGCAATTTGTTTTTAAGAAGTTGAATTTGATGCAAGCACAAAGCTCTGTTTTAGCAGCATGTGCCTGTGGGTGTTTTATTAAAAATACTATTTAAAAAATTGTAAAAATGAAAAATATAACAAATGTGGAAAAATACTATTATCATAAATACAGATGGAAATGTTGCAAAATATGTACCAGAAAACTGAGAGCTCTAATTGGCATGGGTAACATTTCTAAAAGCTATGCATGAACTGTTAAGAGAGTTTCCATTTGTCTTTACTAGCACACGTAACACACACCTAGGGGTAACCATCCAATTGACAAAGTTCTTTGTATATTTGTTACACTTACAACTTTGTGTGAATACGCTTGTAGGTCATTTGTTTCGGTAAACATGCCATTAAATGTACAAGATGAAGAGTTTGGTGCTGAAGTAAATGTGTGCAAAACTCCTCCTTTCTGAGAAACATGATGGTTTGAATATGTTGTTAATGTGTGGGTTGTATTTGAAATCTATTAAAATCATTCAGTGAAATTAATGTGCGATAGGAGAGTTGAAACAGCATGTGTAAAGAGTTATATATCGTTCCATGGATTGTGTTTGGTAAGAAAAGTTCAGAATATTCTTCAGATTTTCACATGTAATCAGTGTAATGTAATGGAAGTGTTATTGCATGTTGTTAAGTTGAAGATTCATGTGTAAGTTAGCTTTCTTTTTATGGCTTTATGTTTTTGTAAAGATTGAATTTTGATCAATAGATAAGGACAGCCTCAAATTGACTGGACCGACAAAAAGAAAAAATAACCCTTTCACCGCAGACAACTTAAAAGTAATGGATGAACATTTTGCCATGTTTAATAATTTGTCACATTAATACGCTTTTGCTCACATTAGAGGATCCCATTATTTTTCACTGCCATTTGTCTTTAGACTAGCAACACTGACTAGGAAACCACATCACTGACTGAAATTACATTTATTTAGCATGGAGTAATAGCTGTTGACTGCTCATTGTGACTCATAGCGTTGTCATTCCTCAATTCTTTATGGATAATTTGTACCTCATTTCACTTAAGAAAGTTTTCAACTTTTCAACTTGGAGGATAAGCTAGTGTACATCTACATGTAAAATAAAGACATGTAAAATAAAGACACTACCCCTGGCGATTGTAATAAGGTTACATGTAAAATAAAGACATGTAAAATAAAGACACTACCCCTGGCGATTGTAATAAGGTTGAACTGTCTATAGCAGCGCATTTGTAAATGACTTTGGCTAAAAATTAAAACACAAAACACAATTGGACTCCTATTTCAAGTCCCCGTAAAAACACAGCTGGGACCTGTTACATTTGCACTTGCACATGAACAGACTCCCACTTTATCATTTTCCTCATTTGCATGGTGGAATGCAAAAGGGTAGGATAAGAAGGTAGCATACATACTTGTAAAGCCCCACTTTTGCACCGTGCGTTCAAATTGAGTAAATGCTGCTTGGCATGTACGCATGACAGGCAACGTTTACAATGGAATCCATGTGTGTTTTGTATATCCTATTTGTAAAGTAGCTTTTTCAAGCTTAGAAGCATGTGTTTTATTCAATGGGCTTCCTAATGGGTCAGGCGGTAACCGTGCCGGTGCTACCAGCGGGTTGCTGCCGGACCCGTAAATATTTGCTGGCGCCTGACTTCCCAGTGCCAACGGGAGATTACAACCCCAGCACCCAAGAAAGTCAGGCACCGGTAAAATGTTGTTCCCCATTCCCATAAAGTCCCATAGACTCTAAGGGAATGGGGACAAGGGAGCACTGGCACCATTTTTAACGGTGCCAGTGCTTCCATGTTGGGTCTGCCTACTGTGGACACTGTGCCCGGCAGGGTCAGACCTGTCGGGCACGGCGGATTCCGGCAGGCAGACCTGTAATATACCAGTCCGGAAACAACAGTGCCGGTAAGCTTACCGGCACCCTTGTTTCCGGACCAGCAGGTTCAGAATGAGACCCATGTGTCTTGATTTATAGACCGCCAGCTAACTAACGTTTCCCATTTGTTCTATGTGTAACATTGAATTAGCAAGATCCTTCATTACTTTTTAATTTCTCTCTCAATGTCATGTTTTTATCTATCATTTTTCATTTGAACTTCTGGTGTCCATGCTAATATAGGTTGGTATGTTGCAGTGTCTTGTTCATGGGCTAGGTGGGCTCTCTGCTGTTCAAGCATTTTGATTTTTATTCTAGCTGACACAGTTCCAAACCTTTTAAAAGTCTTTTATGATGAGTTTTGCAAATGTTTCTTGGCTTGCTTAGAATTGAGTTGTTCTGCTTTTAATGTCATCTAACAGATATTTGGTGTAAGTGGTGTGGTCTTTTAGTCTACCATTTGGTTTGTCATGTGTCTGTAAACACTGACCATGGGCATACTTCATACTGAAAAACTCTCTTTTCTAAGCATTGTGTGGTTTATTTTCATCCTTTCAGGCATTCTCTTATTGCCACAAAGAGACTGTGTTACCTTCCTAATGAAGCCTGGTTGCTAGCCAGAACATACTTAATTTGCTTTATTTCTTTTTCTCTCTGATCACTGTGAGATCTTTTGAGCAGTCTCTTTATATATATTAAATTCTCAATTCAGCTGGTCAGTTTTCCAGCAACTTGACATGAAAGAATAGATCAGTTGAGAGGTTCGCCAGCATCTCTATCCTTTTCTTATTAGTGGAGGCAAGTTTAGTCTCTGTAATGACTCATCTACTGAACTCTGATGTTGTCAAATATTTCCGCCTTCTTGCTCCATTCTTTTCTTCATTTTGGCTTTCCATGATACAGACATCGGTTGAGTACCCTTTGTTGTTTTATGTTTTCCTGCTGTAAGTTGATTATATTAATTTCCTTTCAGCTCGTTTATTTGAGCAGGCTGGTGACTGGACGTCACATTTTTAATTGCTTGATTTCAAAGATTAATTGTTTACTTCTTTTGTTTGGGTTGAATTTCGGTTCCTTCTAGACCGCTACTCTGTCTGGAAGTTGCAGGTTTCCGATTTTCACCTTCCCCTCGTACAAGACACGCTAAGCGATCTGTCTTTTCTCTCTATGAGCAGTGGGTGGGGTGAGACTAGGTAGATACCATGTGCTTACGTAAATCTGTACTGACTCAGATACGCAGCAGATGAGCGCAGCGGATGAGCGCAGTGGGGCGAGGGCCTTGCACACCAAAGTTGTGCCAAAGTCAAGCCCAGCTGTGCTCATCCATGCTGTGGGAGGGCTGTAGGAGGGGCAATGCTGAAAATGTATCTATTTACCCATGCTCACTGACTCGTGATTAGCTTATAAGGGCCTCAATGGTGAATACGGTATGGCCTGCCGGCTTCCAACAATCCTTGTCACATGATAGCACTCCCTCCCATCCAGAGAATCTTTCTTGCCTTTTATTAAACACACGTTCATTAGTGGCACATGCGCTGGCTTGTCACGATTGACTTAAAGATCATGCCCCCGACATAGCCTGTTTTACTGAGACATAGCTTTTGCGATCACTCTGGCCCTGCGTTAGTGCAGGCGCTCCCATCCAACTATAGCATTCTTCATTTTGACCGCCCCACCTCCACCTTGAGTGGTGGGATTGCATGTGCTTATAAGTCTGATCTCTCCATAAGTATTGTTCCATGTGATCACGGGGTAAATATGGAGGCTTTTTTAGTACGTGTATGGATTACTCCCTCTTATTCGTGCCATGTCTTAATGGTTTATCATCCTCCTTCTTATGACTCTGCTTTCTGTGATGATTTCATTAATTGGAGAAAATTCAATTGCAAACAATGGTTTTCCACAAATAGATGTAGGCAAAAGAAACAATACTCAGCAAAAGAAAACTATCCTGTCCATGTATGAGTTGTGTATGGAGAACACCACAAATGGCTTCTTTAGTTAAATATTGAAATCACAACATTCACAGTTAAACACTTAGCATTCTGCAAACAGCTGACTCGGTCTAAACAGAAGTGTGCAGAACATATTTGATGGGCTATGTACTGTAGTTTTATCAGGGAATCATTGTATTGGAATGAAATATAAAAGGAAATTCAATTGGTTTCAATTATTATGGTCATTATTAAAGGGTTTCTAGTCAGTAAACATGGACAGATACATTGGAATGTGGTAGGTTTTTAAAATTGTAAATATGTGAAAGGGGACATTCTTTCTTTTTTAGAATTTAAGATACGATTGTAGGAAAGTAAACACTTTGAATACCAGAATTTCGATTATGTCAATTCACTTTAATCCAAGATTCCAGAATGCCACCTCAATTGAATACAGGCATTGTAAAATGCAGTAATCCAACTAACTTTCACTCTTTCAGTGTCCTCCTACATCTCCCATTTCAGATCATCCATCCACTGGTCCCATGTCTGTCAAACGATCTATTTTAAAGTGCACTTTATGGTCCAGAAGTTCGCTCATTGGCTTGCCCTGCAGTATTTGTCTGATAAAAAATTCATCCTTATTGGCGAGTTAGCCCTCTACGCTCTCTGAATAGCACTTTCTGCCCAACCCCTCTTCATATAGTAAAACCAGAGGGGAATGATGTGTTTTATGTTATGGACCTCGCCCATGGTATTTTCTACCCAGTGTGTGTTATGCCCTGGACTTTCTATCACCTTCTAGAAAGTTCTTAGACCCGTTTGCTCACTTCTTTTATTGTTTTGTATACTCATTTTCCATCTGCAACAAGATGCTGTTTAGTCTACTTGGTCATTTTGTACTTTACACATTTATAAAAAATAAACCAACAAACATATATCGGTACAGATTGTGCTGACAAATCTTTTTACAGTGGCAATACTGGCATTTTTGGACAGCACCAACATGATTGTTTTCTTACAGTGGTATGCTGGCAATGCTGCCCTATGTTGTGGACATAGGCTTTCTGCAAATGTGTTGTAAAATGCTCCATTATACCGAGGGTTACCTGGCATCCATTGTATTTGTTTTCTTGTGTTATCCTACAGAGCCGATTGTAAATTGTATTTTTAGTTTTACCCAGTTTTCACAGAAAGTGTAGTGCACTATTACTGCACTCATTAATGGGAAATATTTGTCATTTTACTGAAAATATCCCACAGTCCACCAGTGCACATGTTATGTAAAATGCCGTGTAATTGACATAATTTGGCTGTATTTGGTAATGTAATGGATATTACATGTGACATATTCTCAAATATCTGTATCCAGCAACATTTGAGGACCTAGGATACTCCTCAAATAACCCCAAACTAGCATTCTGCTCTCTCATAGAACAATGCTTCATGGACCAAGCCTGCACTGTGTAATTTCTGCGATGTCCAATGCCAATCATGTATGAGTCTCAATCCAGCATCTTTGGTCGCCTTAACATAATTTGGAATCTTCCTACAAAAATGGACATAGCGTATTCTCCCATTTGGCTTTTAAGTTGTCTGTAATAGATTTAATGTGCAGCATATCTATGATTATGAACTAATACCATCCAAGCCTCTGTACCATTCTCATGCCTCCAGACTAAGACCGACTAATAAGCAGGTTGCCAGATTTCCCTAGAGAACCTGCTGCAGAATATATACTGTGTCCAGATGTAAATTATGGCAATGGTTGTTTTTTTACACAACCCCATGATGCTTGCTGTTCATCAGAGCTGGCCAGCCCACTCTCGTACTTAAGAATATCCTTTAGAGATTTATGCCAATTGATCACTGAAAACCCTGAGTTTTACCCCTGAGCATAGGTTTTCAGACCCATCGCCACCCAACAGACTAGGCTACACCTCCCAAATCAAGCTTTATCATGCAGAAGTCTGCAAAGCCAAAAGTCCCTACTATGGGAACAGAATCTCCAAAGCCACAAACCTAATCGAGGAACTCTTTAAGCTCATTTCCGTTACTGAGTTCAACACCCAATGTGTGTCCCACCAATGCACCCCGCCATACACAATCCCTCAGACTCTCTTGTAGACCACTTCCACAACAAAGCCTTAGAGAGACATACCTCTATCCTCTCTAAAATCTCACTCTCCCCCTGCACATTTTTCCTCCTTCTCTTCACCCCCCCCCCCCGGAATTCCTCAAACTAGTATCACTTAGCCATACACCAGGCTCCCCAGCAGAGCCCTGCCACCCCAGTCTCCGAATAAAAGAAATCTTGACATCCACCTGTGCAGGCAATCTCGCCCGATCCATCATCCATTCTTCACTGACTTCTGGCATCATCCCAGCAGAATTTGAGACCTCCTTCATCAAGCCCTCTCTTTAAAAGGCCTCACTAGACCCTCTTGACCCGTTCAACTACAGACCCATCTCAAATAACATTTTATAGCCAAATTATCAGATGGAGCGACTTACTCACAACTATGCCTCTTTTCAGAATCCAACGAGATCCTAGATGCTGCTCAATCAGGCTTCAGACCATTAAGAGGAACAGAATCCTGCTTAGTTTCCATCTGGGACGATCTAAAAAGATGCACCAACTCAGATTGATGTGCTGCCCTAATCCCGCTCGACCTCTCTGCAGCATTCAATACCATAGACGACTCCATCTTGACTGAGAGGCTACACACTCTAGGCATCAGTGACTTAGCTGTAAAAGGGATATCCTTCTTCCTTTCCAGCAGATCACAATTTCTTCATGTGCCTCGGTTCTCGGTACACCGGCCATTTCTCTGCAGAGTACCACAAGTTGCCTCTTTCTCCCCTCTACTCTTTAAACTCGACCCAAGCATGCTGCCTGCCCTCACCCAAGCTCATGGTTTATCCTGCTGCAACTACATGGATGACACTCAACTCATCTTCAAAATCTCAAATAGTCATCCCACTATCGCTTCCGATTTCGCACCATGTCTCTCTGAAATCGAACACTGGATGACGACCAATCGCCTTCTACTCAACTTAGGCAAAACGGAGAACATGCTATGTGGGAAACCGCCCTCTTCCCCCAACTCATACCCTGTTTCCCCTCTCCCACTGCCATCATAGTAAAATATCTTGGTTGCATTATGGACTCGGACCTGACTATCTAATCACATCAACTCTGTGGTAAAAACTGTTGCATCCACATACGGATCCTTCGCTACATTTTTTCCTTTCCTGACCTTTCCACACAGAGTCACCGCCGTAGACTATGCCAATGCACTATACTTAGGAGCTCCCTCCTCGTAGCTAAGAAATCTCCAATGAGTGTAAAATTGTAAAACACTGACTTCTCTTAGCTTTTGGCCCTCCACTGGCTTCCGGTTGTTCAACAAGCTTCCTTCAAGGCGATGTGTATTACTCATCGAGCCTTCCACAACAAAGGACCTGAATACCTGCAGCAAAAATCCACTCGCTACAGACCAAACAGAAATCATCTCAGTACAAGCACCCACAATTCAGAGCTCTCTTACTGTCTCCATCCACCTCATAGTGGATTCCCCCTTACACAACTGACACAACCCATCCATCAGCTTTCCCACCGTGCCTAGCAATATGGACTAGGCGGTCAGAATCAACCTTCCTGGGAACTTGGATAAGCCGATGATCAAGGGGATTAGAGAGCAGTGTCTCCATGGAGGACTGGGCACTGCAGGAGAACAGCAATGGCACAGAGGATGATCTCAATTTCCATAGAGGACCATGCCCGAAGCCGTCCCAGTATTTCTACTCTACAGAGATGGACTTACTAAAGTTGATATATGTGTCCTATCTCACCTTTCTGCATGTCAATTTCATGTTTGCAAATGAGGTAGGTATCCTGATATGATATGGCATTTATAACGTGCCTATACACAAGTGTTTCAAGGCGCAAATATAATTACCAGCAGAGCCCTCCACTGTAGGCAGTTGCCCCAGCGGTTTGGCAAGTTTCTGACTTCACCCTCGCCATCCCTCATGCTGCAATTCATAGAATACAGCTGAGTCCCACAACAAATACGGTCCAGCTGTCGCATAGACACTGACGCAACACTCTCCCCTTTGCCTTTGCAATGTGTGCTGAATGAAAAATTACTTTCCCATAGTCACCTCTCCTTATCAGCTTCTGGGATTTAGTGTCTCAGCTGGGCAAGGCTCCTCCTCCTCCCAGTCATGCCTTCTGGGATTTAGTGTCCCAGCTGGGCAGGGCTCGTCGTCCCAGGCGTGCCTTCTGGGATTTAGTGTCCCAGCTGGGCAAGGCTCGTCCTCCCAGGCGTGCCTTTGGGGATTTAGTGTCCCAGCTGGGCAAGGCTCGTCCTCCCAGGCGTGCCTTATGGGATTTAGTGTCCCAGCTGAGCAGGGCTCCTCCTCCCAGGCATGCCTTCTGGGATTTAGTGTCCCAGCTGGGCAGGGCTCATCCTCCCAGGCATGCATTCTGGGATTTAGTGTCCTAGCTGGGCAGGGCTCGTCCTCCCAGGTATAGTTTATGGGTTTTAGTGTCCCAGCTGGGCAGGGCTCGTCCTCCCAGGCACGCCTTCTGAGATTTAGTGTCCCAGCCGGGCAGGGCTCATCCTCCCAGGCATGGGTTATGGGTTTTAGTGACCCAGCTGGGCAGGGCTCGTCCTCACAGGCATGCCTTATGGGATTTAGTGTCCCAGCTGGGCAGGGCTCGTCTTCCCAGGCATGCCTTCTGGGATTTAGTGTCCCAGCTGGGCAAGGCTCGTCCTCCCAGACATGCCTTCTTGGATTTAGTGTCCCAGCTGGGCAAGGCTCGTCCTCCCAGCATGCCTTATAGGATTACGGTCTCAGCTGGGCAGGGCTCGTCCTCCCAGGTATGGTTTATGGGTTTTAGTGTCCCAGTTGGGCCAGGCTCGTCCTCCCAGGCATGGCTTATGGGATTTAGTGTCCCAGCTGGCCAGGGCTCATCCTCCCAGGCATGCTTGCTGGGATTTAGTGTCCCAGCTGGGCAGGGCACGTCCTCCCAGGCATGCCTTATGGGTTTTAGTGTCCCAGCTGTGCAGGGCTTGTTCTCCCAGGCATGCCTTCTGAAATTTAGTGCCCCAGCTGGGCAGGGCTCATCCTCACAGGCATGGCTTATGGGTTTTAGTGTCCCAGTTGGGCAGGGCTCGTCCTCCCAGGAATGCCTTCTGGGATATAGTGTCCCATCTGGGCAGGGCTCGTCCTCCCAGGCATGCGTTCTGGGTATTTAGTGTCCCAGCTGGACAAGGCTCGTCGTCCCAGGCATGCCTTCTGGGATTTAGTGGCCCAGCGGGCAAGGCTCGTCCTCCCAGGCATGCCTTATAGGATTTAGTGTCCCAGCTGGTCCAGGCTCGTCCTCCCAGGCATGCCTTATGGGATTTAGTGTCCCAGCTGGGCAGAGCTTGTCCTCCCAGGCATGGCTTTTGGGATTTATTGTCCCAGCTGGGCAGGGCTCATCCTCCCAGGCATGCGTTCTGGGATTTAGTGTCCCAGCTGGGCAGGGCTCGTCCTCCCAGGCATGTGTGCTGGGTTTTAGTGTCCCAGCTGGGCAAGGCTTGTCCTCCCAGGCATGCCTTATGGGTTTTAGTGTCCCAGCTGGGCAAGGCTTGTCCTCCCAGGCATGCCTTATGGGTTTTAGTGTCCCAGCTGGGCAGGGCTTGTCCTCCCAGGCATGCCTTCTGGTATTTAGTGTCCCAGCTGGGCAGGGCTCGTCCTCCCAGGCATGGCTTATGAGTTTTAGTGTCCCAGCTGGTCCAGGCTCGTCTTCCCAGGCATGGTCTATGGGATTTAGTGTCCCAGCTGGGCAGGGCTCGTCCTCCCAGGCATGTCTTATGGGTTTTAGTGTCCCAGCTGGTCCAGACTCGTCCTCCCAGGCATGGTTTATGGGATTTAGTGTCCCAGCTGGGCAGGGCTCGTCCTCCCAGGCATGGTTTATGGTTTTTAGTGTCCCAGCTGGGCAAGGCTCGTCCTCCCAGGCATGGCTTATGGGATTTAGTGTCCCAGCTGGGCAGGGCTTGTCCTCCCAGGCATGGTTTATGGTTTTTAGTGTCCCAGCTGGGCAAGGCTCGTCCTCCCAGGCATGGCTTATGGGATTTAGTGTCCCAGCTGGGCAGGGCTCGTCCTCCCAGGCATGGTTTATGGTTTTTAGTGTCCCAGCTGGGCAAGGCTCGTCGTCCCAGGCATGCCTTATGGGATTTAGTGTGTTTACAGTGCATGCGATAGACAATTTGGGACCACAGGGACATGGTAATAAAATTGGTGTTGCCATACTCAAATCTCAAAATAAGAATAACATTTATACTGCTCACCTACGGTAAAAAAGGAGATCATGTGGAAAATGTGTTGTCCTACTGGAAACGCCTCTCATCTGCACTTGCAGGGCAACGCAGGCATTGGTTGTCTCTGGAATCCTAACCAATATTTTGCAATGTAAACATGATATGTAAAATCTCGCCTAGGGTAATTTGTTTAATTATCGGAGCCGCATTTCCAGAAAAATAAAGATAGAGAGGGGCCAGAGGAAGGCTAGCCAAATAGTAACATTTATGAAACAGGAGGATGTTGCAGTGCTGTCAGCAACTAGATGTGGCGAGAAGGGGATGAAGAAGTAGAAGTACTGTATTTCTCTTTTTTATTTATTTTTTAGTAGAGTGGCAGATTACGTCGTGTTTTTTGAGGAAACAGGGGAGGGAGGCGTGGTATGAATGAGTTGTCAACATCATGGGTACAGAATCAGTAGACCAAGTGCTCCCTTTGTGGCCACATTGATTTAGAGCATGTAGTCATGTGATGAGAGTTGCTGAAGGCGTCCCATGGGCACTTTCTTCCAGCTGGGGTGGTGGGGAAAATCCGAAACAGACGGAATTCCGAAAGCTCTGAAACAGAAATGCTATTATATGGACTTTTTGTATGGTTTATAGTTGTTCCCCTCAAGCTGTAATTTGTGTACCCAAATTGAGCTTCTTGGATCTTATGTCATCACTTTCTAGGTGTGTTTGTGAATACAAGTCTGCACGTTTTAAACAGTAGTGGTAATCTTTCTTTTTTTTTTTTACTACAGGCCAAAACAATCACCATAAAAAGAGCAAGAGGACCCCAAGGCGCAGGAATTGGAATGATAATAGTATGTTATCCGATCTTGAACAGTTAAAAAGTAGCATTGTACAAAGACGCATGTCCTCAGTTAGCGAGAATGATAACATGAATGAGACAGAATCCCACCACAGAAGAACAAAGCGCTTTTTGTCCTATCCGCGATATGTTGAAGTGATGGTCGTGGCAGACAATAGAATGCTTGAATATCACGGAGCTAACCTACAACACTATATTTTAACGTTAATGTCTATAGTAAGTATAAAAACTAAGTATTACCAATAGCATTTCATAAACTGCATGAAAATTGTACCAATCAGTCAGAATATTATTTGATGCTATCATAGTTATTGATATGATGTCAAATATTCAATTTGATTTTGTAAATACGTGCAACATAATGTTTTTTGTGATCAGTTTAATGGAGAATATGTGTACTCCAGAACGGAAAAATATCCCTAGTTTCCTCCTAGAATGTTAGATATGTATAGCAATGTCAGTGACACAGTGTTGGGACTTTTGTTTAGGTCTTTCACTTAGTCAATTGCAAACATAGTTTGGGCAGCTCTTGCCCATTCATGGGTTATATCGAATCAATTGCTACTCTCATCTGGCCTCTTTCATTCATTTTTGATAGATGGTTATTTTTTAAAATTAGTAGTTGTGTATTTTAACTTTGCCTAATGACAGTATTATCTTATGTTTGTATTCCTTTCTGTTTCTTAGTCATAAATAGTAACCGGGGTCTTTTGATTAGTGTGATAACTCATAGTTTACGGAAAAGCAAACTGTACATTGTATCTATATTTTTAAATATGTAAGCCTGTAATTTGTGTTATTTAAAGGTTTACTTGGAACTCCAATCACCTTTGGTAATTAAGAATACATTCTGCAGTCCAAGGACAGAGACTGCTCCCTTCTAAGCTCTGATGCAGTTTTGGGGCATGAAGCTACTGCTAGCACACTGACTGAATATGAATATCGTGGCAGAAGTGGTGTAGATTCCGGGGCTTTGTAAAGTCCTGATAAAGGAGTTTCTGGGAGGCTGGTGATACATGTGTGTTCTTCAAAACCCTGTATGTAATTGGAGAGAAAATGGCAATGGTTGCCACTCAGTGCTGTGAACGGTGTGACTGACCAAAGAAAGATGAGGTTTTAATTTAATTTCCTCAGTGGCAGCAGGAAGCATGGGTAGGGCATAGAGTTGTGGTGTCCTGGTGCCGTGAACTAGCTCCGGATGGACCAGAGAAGCTGTGTCTGATAAATTGGGAGGTAGGAGACAGCGAGACGGTGGACTTCCAGGATATGGCTGCGAGATGCATACGAAGTTTTGTAGTTTTCATAGTATGGTAGTGCACAGACAAATGTACTGGATCAACTTGAGTAGTGATAGTGCCTTTTGCAATTATGGCCTTTGCAGTGAGCAAACGTAACATGGTTGTTGGATGGATTATAATGACTGATAACTCATAGAGTTAGCCCTCACTAAGACTTATGCCTGAAAGGAATTAATGCAGTGAGGGACTGTGTCCTGTCACTCACTGACCAATGCACTGTGAGGTGTGGCATTCCATTGCGAATGGATGAGGGTCTCCTTTAGCTGGCGTAGGGTCCGGTGTGGTACAGGGGCTGCCTAATGAGGACCACCATTCCCCTACTAATTGTTGTTCTGGGCTCTCACAAAGTTCATTTACAAGCTGTTAAAAGCATGCATTTACGGACATCCTCTTCTGATGCAGAACAGCCCAAGACTCAATATCCAAGAGCAAAAGCTGTCCAAATGTGTATATTTGTTTCTTGGTTTGCAAACACTGTACTGTTATGGTGTGTGTTGTAGTTAAATGGGAACAAACCCCAATGTGAATAGAAATGTTTAAGCTTCAATCAGTCTCATAGATATAGTTGTCAAATATAAAAGCCTCCGGTCATACTTAAGTTTCCAAAATGTGGTTTATTTTATGCAAAGCAGCCAGGAATCCACATTAGTGATATGTATCCCCACATCCTGTTTATCATAGGTGATGTATTTACATAATGAGGGTCATTTACTAACTGGGGTACATTGTAAAAGCCATGGTACTTAGAAATGCATATAAACATGAGTCAAAAAGGCTTATGTCAAATGTACGCTTGCTGTACTGGTTCTGCACATAATAAAACTCTTTTGCCAGTAGAGTGTGAGACAGGAGGTGAAATACACGTTCTCTTCTTCATTTCAGCTCCTCCTGCAAAACAACCTAGTTTTCTGTCTGCATGAGATTTTCATACAAGTGAAATACTATTGTATTTCTATCCAAGTGCTAAATGCAGGCGGATTCCATTGGAATCCACTGTAAATGCTGTTTTCTAAGCGCAATTAGCACGCAACGTACCTGTTTGACAAAAGAGAGTAAAATGTAAGAGCAAAGATATGTCACCTGTATTTACTTTTCCTTTTGCACTCCACCAGCGCATGCATTCGAACTTTGGTTGTCCCCTGCATGCAATTAATATTTTTAACAAAATTAGCCCGACTGAGTGAACTGTTGATGTATTAACTGGAGAGTTTTGTTTACAGACAGCAATGTATGTACAATCTGAGCCAGAGAGATATATTTACAATATCTAGATTGTATGCATACAATAGCACTTGCGACAATAGCTGAATATCTATTTTACAGCAGGGGCCCAGCCTCCCTTTTAGGCAAGGTCCATCACTCTTTAGGCTATGCCCGGTTGTTAGTTTCCCTTCAGTTTCACACCCAGTGGATATTTTCATGTATGGCTTTTTACCCCATTTTTACAAAATGTGTGCCTTGAAATGCATAATTTCAACACATTGTTATACAAATATGTTCGGGGGCGATCTCCTCCAAACACTCCTACATTACTTGGTGCCCCCTCCCTATTCTCTGTCGCTCATGCTAATTCGTAGTTGACGTTAAGGTGCCTCCATGAAAAATATCCGCCTGCCATCACTGACCTTGAACCATTTACAGCTCCACTGTCCAGCCAGGAGACAGAGACAGAAGCCTTCTTGTCACAACAGCTGCCTCTAATACTGGCATAAGCATAATGTTGCACGCTGAATGCAGTGGCAACTGGTACGTTCAGACACCAGGGGACAGGGACCATACCCTTGTTTCTGCGTGATGTTGAAGATGTAAAGTAGGATTAAAAGTAGGCTCAGTACCCACGTCTGGGCATACCCGTCCCACTTGGGATGACTCGGACAAAACAAAAGGTGATGGTTGGAATGTTTTTAATTAATCTTTACCTCTGGCACAGCTCTGTTCAACTCTACAAACCATCGCTCTTTACCGTGCCAAGCCTTTACAGAAAGCAGAAAGATCATATGCAAATCAGACTTGGTCGCACCCCGAAAGGGGCAGTCCAACCCAAACTGCTAGGTCACATCCCTTCTTCACTAGACCACAAGCACCCCCAGACATGTTTCAGCCTCATGTGATCAAGCAGTTCAGGCTGGACAGACCCTTTTGTGGTGAGTGTCCGTAAATTGAACCCTGCCTTGTGGTCGCTCAGGCACCGCTGGAATAGGCACAACCCGATTCCTGGCAAGATGGCAGCATTGTACTGCAGAGCTTCGTCATACCAGCGATGGTCTATTCCTGCCTCCAGATGGCATTGCAGTGAGCGACACAGGAAAGGGCAGTCATCATTCATTAGCAACCGCACAGTAAGCGGATATGTCACTTCTTTCTTGAATGGTGAGACGCTGTCTTTCCCTTCCTTTTTCTTTTCAATTCTCTTCCTAGTCCTTCCCTGGATCTCTCTGGATTCCTTATCGCTCTCTTTCTCTCTTTTCCTTTGGTCCTTGATGTCTGAAGCATTGGAGTCCCTGGATCTCGTTTCAGCTCCTCTTCGCCTTGTTGCGCTTACTACCATTTGCCACGGTCGTCTCCTTGAGTCTTCCGCATTGACCGGCTTTGCATTCACAGTGTTACAGTCTTCGGGTCTGTTAGTTCGACTTGTGCTATTACGAGCCTTTCTCCCTACTTGTTGCTTATACAAACGCTCCTTTTCCCTGCCTACCGACACAGCGATCTCTGAAGTTGGGAACCGTACATCCTGGAGGTCGACATCTGGATCTCTGCACTGAACTACAGCCACCATCACAAAGAGCATCCATCCCATCTTGACTGCAACGGAATTCTGAACAGGCTTTTATCTACCCAGAAGAGAGTTTTTCCCTGACTTCCTCTGGGCTCTGGTGCTTCTTCAAAATCCCGGAATGAAGACAAAGTCAGTGAAGATTCCAATTCTGATAGTGGGACCAATCCTGATTTGCAAATGGTCTTTCTTCTTTTGTAATGGCTTGGCAGGCAAATATGATGGTCTTGAGGGTTGCCCAGAGCAATGCCAGAGGTTTAGATTAATTCTAAACCTTCCAACAATCACCTATTTTGTTTTGCTTGGTCACCCCGAGTGGGACTGGTATGACCAGACGTGGGTCCTGTGCCTGCCGGGCCTAGAGACCCAAACTGCTCCTCAGTGATGAGGCCCAGCAATGCCGAAACATGACTGAGGATGCTTGTGGTTTTGTGCAGACGAGATGTGACCAAGCAGTTCAGGTTGGACTGCCTCTTTTGGGGAAGGACCTAGCCTGAATTGCATATGGTATTTCCCCTTTTGTAATGGCTTGGTAGGCGAAGATTGATGGTCTGGAGGCTTTCCCAGAGCAATGCCAGAGGTTAAGATTCATTCTAAACCTTCCAGCCATCACCTCTTTTGTTGTGACTCAACTACTCTTGCCTAATTTTGGTCGGTGGAGTACTCATCAAGTATCCTTCCTAGTGACTGAGATTAAGTTTACTGACCTGAACTTTACTTAACCACTGGTATTGTCCATACCTCTTAACATGCTTGTGGAGTATCATTTTGGAACTGATGACATTCGAGCACAGTGCCCCAAACCATTTTAGTGTTGGACTCATTAAGTTCTAGGGGAGCTATTTGGTGTTTATTCCAAATGGTGTAGGCACGGACCCAAAACCTGATTGATAAAAACAAATCCAAGAGGGTCAAATAAGCAGTACACCCTTTGCGAGAAAAACAAGTTTGTTACATGCAAATACAGACTGGAGTTTCTAAGAACTTGGCTTGTCTATTTCAGGTTACATCTTTTATAGCGGAAACAGCAATTAACATATAACAAGCATAGTAGTTTTATAACATAATCCTACATTCTCCATTGGTAAATACCTATGCAAAAAATCTAAACATCCCCTATAGTCATTACCTTAGGGAGATAAAGGCCTACTCATATCTTTTGCGCACCTGAACATTTTTACACGATTGGGATGCTGCATTTGCATCAAAACACTCCCCTTTTAGTTAAATCATTAACTAATCCTGCTTCCCTCCTTTTATACTCATCATCCTTGTGCACCCACACTTGGCACATCTGATGTAAGCTTTCCCCATCCAGGCATATTCTTCTGGGGTACACTTCATAAAACAACATCCCCCATCCATTACAAGATACTAACTTGTGTTCTATTCTTACCATTTTATGCATCTTTTCAGTCTGTGTGTACATGTGTTTTGTGAGGGAGCAACCTTACCTGTTGTACGGGACACAGACATCATCATTGCTTCTTTGGGTAGTGTCTTGAAGTAACATCATAGGACAAGCTGGCAGGAGAAAATTATAATCGGCATAAAGACGATTGGAACCAGCAATTTTACTGCTATCCCTAACCATGAAAGGGCCAAAGAGAACAATTAATCCAGCCTATCTTCTTCCACTCCAGCTTCCTTTTCCATCGCAATATGCATGTTGTGGAAGACCTCCATAGCGTGGGTCAGGGACATGTTATCAGAGTCATTTGGGGTTATGTATGTGCAACCGGAATTCCCTATCATTTGGCACTCCCCTCCCCTCCATAGCAGTATGTTGATCCAGAACATAGTGGTTCTGGAGTGTCATAAGTCTCCTTTTTTATGGAGTTGAGACCTTGCTCAGTCTGGTTCACTATCTGTAGCATTTCACACCTTGTTATTTGCAACCATTTCTCATTTTCTGCTATTTGGATGCCTGAAACGTGGAGGTCCATGAAAAATGCTTCTGTTTTAGTAAACAACCTGTACTGCTTAGGTATAGCTTTTAACTTGTCTGGGTACTTATGAGACCAGTAGCTGGAGCGTTTATTGCAAGGGCACCTTAGTGAGCATTGGACACGTTGACATGGAGGGGGCACATCTGCATATGGGGGTAGCACATTAATGACAGTCAAGTGGGCATCAGGGACATTGAGAACAGTAGAGTACAAAGTCATTCGAGAACGAACACCTTTCCTGGACGGTTGGAGATGGAGATAGGCAAACTGTCCACATAACCAGAAGTAATCCATAAGGATGGCCATGCCACTGGTCAAATCGGGTAAGAATAAAGTCTAGTTACAATGTTCGTTGGTCTCCACCGGCATAGTGCCATTGCCTCTGAAACAGAAGGAGAAGTGTGTGGATACCTGTACTTTAGCATTTCAATCCAGGTCAACTTTGGTATATAAGTGCTCCATATATCGTGACACATTTGATTGCCATGTGCCACTATTTCCTCTGAAAACCCCAGTAGCCCCTCTGCTCTGCAGCTCACTAGCCCTTGTTCCCATATGTTGGAGAACAGTGCACCTTCCAATCTCAATAATGGTCTAATTTGACAGTGCTCCTTATTGTCTGCACATTGACACTCATCTCTTTTATGCACATTCACTTTCACTTCTTTCCATTATGGTTGCTTCAACCCTGTGTCCTTGAAACATCTCCTTGTGTTCTACAGAGGGCCAGGTGCACTAAGCATTATGCTATCAGAGGTGGCATCTCTCTAGGGATAAATTATTTGGGCGTGCCTTTTGCATGTGGTATAAGAGAGCAGATATAACCGCTCTCGTTTGACATCGATCTTCCCACCTCCCGCATATGATTATACAACATATCTCTGTCGGGGTGATACACATCTGCAATGGTATCCAAATAACTAATTTGTATTAAATTTCCTTACTATTTCCACTTACTAACACTTTTTACTTCAATATTCTTATACCTTTCTTATATTTCTTAACTATATAAATGGTGCTATAAATAAGGACAAAAAGAAGACTGAGACAGAAGCATTATATACATAGCAACAAATTCTTTCAAGTATGTCTTGATCTCAGAGGCTGTGAGGAACAGTGAATGTCTTGGTGTCCCCGAGGACATATTACCTGCAAAAATGTCAATGTAAAACCAACTAAACTCCTCTTGTAAAGTTCATCCTCTTGGGTGTCCTCAGGTAAAGGGCCTGTGCTAGTGTATTTGCAGACATCAGAGATGTCTACCCCATACCGCAGTTCTTCCAACTTTAGTACATGTGGTAGTATATGTTGTGTAGTGCACACTACTTTGTATGGTCCTTGGTACCTCCTCTCATTCCACATTCGTACAAACGATCCGACAAAGACCAGGTCTACAGGAAATGGTGGTGGCTGTGGCAGGGACCTTAGGTCCAACGAGTCGGGTGAAGCCTGATGTTCTCTAGGTGCAAGCTGTTGAGATATAATCTTTATACATTTGGTTAAGTCCCTAAAATAGCCCTGAAACTCCTCTCCCAAAACATCCATTCCCCTGTGTGCATCTGATGCAATGTGTACAGGTGTAAATGGTGTGAGTCTTGTCACTATTTCGTGTGGGGACAAGTGATGTCCATTCCTGGCTGGTGTCTGAGGCTAACTAGTGCCAAAGGGAGACAGTGCAGCAAATTCCTCCCTAGTGCATGGCACAATTTAGAAATGTTTTGCTTTAACAACCCATTTGAACGTTCTATAAAGATGTTGGCTTGGTGGGTGGTAAATTGAGCATAATTTGTGCTTAATGCCTAATAGCAATGTGATTTCTTTAAATGATTCATTAAAAAGTGTATCATATTGTCAGATTTCAGGACCTCACATATTCCCCATCGAGGAAACACCTTGTGCACTAAAAATGTAGCTGCTGATTTGGCATCTAGATGGGTACAGGGTCCTGCTTCAAGCCAACGGGAGAATGGGAAAACAATTATATAACGGTAGTTACTGCACCTGTTAACTATGTTAACTAGTCGATATGGAGCTCCCGGAAGTGCCCAGTAGAGTGTGGCAATGTTCCCTGTAACATCCTCAGGGTGTGGCCTATTCTAGTACTGTTATATTGTGTGTTGGAATCTCTGCCCGTGATAAATAAACACTGTGAGATATTGGGAGTCTGGAAGTAATGGAATGCAGAAGAATGTGTTTTTGAGATCAATGACCATAAAATGTGTCACCTCAGGGATATTGCAAAGAATAGTGGCGGGAGTGGGTACCACAGGGAATGCTGCGTCTACAATATTATTCAGAGGGCGCAGATCCTGTATCATCCTCCAGCTTGACCCCTTTTCTTTTTTCACTGGGTATGTAGCCGTGTTGCTTGGGGATTCTGGTGGCTGAATTATGCCTCGCTGACATAATGCTATGATAGTGTCATGGATTCCATCATCTACTTCTCATGACATGGGATACTGTTGTGTTCTGGGTAACTGTTGTCTTGGCAATGTGGAACGTGGAACCCTGGTGTGGTATGTGTATGTGGAAAACAGGCTCTTTGTTCTATCAAGGACTGTTGGAGTGTGGAGTCTGCTCTGTGTGGTTGCCAAAGAAGGATCAAAATCGGCATCATTGAAGAGGACCCTGTGGGTGTGAGAAATGGGTCATCCCGGCCTTGTTGAGGACCCTGTGGGGGTGAGCAACAGCTGCCTGTTTCCCCATGTACAGCCACTCAGTAAACTGTCTGACAGTTTTTGAGTCACAAATAAGGATCAGCACCATTGAAGAGGACCCTGTAGGGGTGATCAATGACTCGCTCTGGCCCCCATTGAGGACCCTGAGGGGGTGAGCGACTGCTCACACTCACCTGAGGTAAGCAGTTTGGTAAGCCTCTGGCACGTCATCGTTCTCTAGAGGAACGGACTCTAAAGTGTGTGGCCATCTTGAGTGATATATTGCCTAGTATTGGTTGGTTCGGCAAGACCTGAGGATTGTGTATCCTTGCTGTGCGCACTTGTCGCAGTACTCTGTAAGGAACTAAGCAACAAGTGGATTTTCTTTTGGAAAGTACTGTAAGAGGATTTGAGTGTGAACCTTGGGCAGTGTGACACCATGGTTGTGCCAGGGGTTCCTTGCCCCTTAATATTTATGGCTTCGCAAGGGCCCATAAAAAGTGAAGTGGAGCCATTGGAATAAAGGTTTTCTCCATTATATTCGTGCTGCTTGTGTAGCTTCCTTTTTGAATGATAGGAAAGTGTCATTGCTCATGAACTTTTTTGGTATACAATGGTCAGTGTATCTTTGAGACACTTCCCAAAATGAATGCTGTGGGTAGTAGTGATACGGCAAATGAGCTAGTCATGTCTCCTCATAAGCTAGATGCCAAGACAAGTACAATTCTGAACGTTATAATTTTGGGTTCCACATTCAGGAGAATAGCAAGACTGTGGAGGAATACGTCGCAGCTTTATGCCACTTAGCACTGACTTGTAAGTTTTGCAATTCCCTGGGCGAAGATATTCAAGATCAATTTATGATCCACTGCAGCAATAATAGAATCAGGGAAGAACTGTGGCTAAAAAATGAAACAAGCCTAGATGAGGTGTTAGAGTTTGCCAGACAGGTAACACACTCTATGGCTTGTGTAGCAAAACTGGTCAAAGCTGAAAACAATTAGGCCAAAGATGAAGTTCTGAAAATATCAGAGGGTAAACAGAAGAAGAAAATGAAGGAAAGCATAGGAAGTGGTGAAGGCAAATGAACACGAATGAAGAGCCAAAAAGTAGAAGAACGTCTAAGCTTTTGCTGTACTAGTGTGTCTCACTTTGCCGCATCCCCAGTCTGCCCGGGGCAGAAGGTGGTATGCTGAAAATGCAAGAAGAAGGGGCACTTCGATAGTTGTTGCAAGAATTTCCAAAGAAAATTTCTCTATTTGAATGAGGAAGTTCAGGGCTCTTCTGAAGAAGATGACTGTCATGTTGAAACTATTACTGTGAATGTCGTACAAGGTGTGGATGAGGAAGAGTATGAGAGCCCATACTTCTTAGTTCAAGTGAATGGAAAGGCAGTATCCATGATGGCCAATTCAGGGCCAAAGATTTCCTTGATGTCTAGAGATATATACGAATGAGATGTGGGCGAGGGGGTTGTGAGTGGTCTGTTGTGTCCGGATGTGAACCTGGAAATTATTGGGGTATTTTAATGCTCTGTTTGACTTTAAGGATAGGTCTGTCCAAGGAAAGGTGTGTGTGACAAAGTTCACCACTCTACTGGGGTGGCATGAGCAAAAAAGGTTCGGTGTACGATTATATCTCAATTAGATGGAGCAAGTTATGGAGGTGCATGGGGTCTGCCAGGTGTGGGAAAACATTACTTTGAATAAAGGAAACACACCCGTGGCAGCCAGAATGTGGCTAATTCCACTGGCACATAGAGGGTGTGAAGAAAGGACTGGAGAAATTACATAACATGGGCATGATTGAGAGAGTTGATGGCATGCAGTGGATTTCACCCTTGGTGGTGGTAAAGAAGCCATCAGGGGAGCTTTGCTTGTGTGTTGATTTACGAGAATTGAATACGTGTGTTGTCGTGGAAAGGCACCACTTGCCTAACGTGAATGAGATGCTGGGTATGATTGGTGGAGGAAAGGTTTTCTCAAAGTTGGACATGGCTTCTACTTATCATCAAATAGAGCTAGAGGAGTAGAGCAGGAAATGTACTGCATTTATAACTCATGTTTTGGAGTATGCCATTTGGTCTAGTATCGGTATCATCAATATTCCTGAAGATGATTGACAACTTATTTAAAGGGATGGATGGAGTCTTTTGTTTTCAAGATGATGTGTACACATGTGGACAAAGCGAAAGAGAACATGTTATTCTAGAGCGAGTTCTAGAGATTTCGGAGAAGAGGGGCATCACTTTCAGGGAGGACAAATTGTGTGTTTGGAAAAGAAAAGGTAGAGTATTTAGGGCATGAGATCTCAGGGTTCGGTGTGAGACCAAAGAGCGAGATGTTGGATACGATAAAGAAGGGTGGAGTGCCAAAGTCCAATGGAGAACTTTGCTCCTTTCTGGGGATGGTTGAGTTCTATCAGTCGTTTGTTCAGGATTTTGCTGAAAAAGTGAAGGAAATTAGAAAGTTACTCAAAAGGGGAGAGGAATTTCTTCAGAATTAGTTTTTTCCAAAAGGGTATTTTCAAGGATAAAGGATGAGATTGACTTGGCTAGTGCGTTGAAAAGGTTTGACACACAGAGAAGTGTCATTACGGTGGATGCTAGTGACAATGAAATTGGTGCTGTTCTGTTTCATATTAATGGAGAGGGCTGCGAACAAATAGTGGCTCATGCGTTGAGAGTGTTGATTGCTGTGAGAAACCTGAAGGTGTCTCCCTGGCTAGTCCTGGGGACCTGTCATCCAGGCTGCCAGGACACCGTCATCGCTATTGGATACAGTTCCTGGGGGTGGACCAGTGAGGGAGGATCACCTGGATGGGGGGTCCTCGGGTAGTGGAACTGGGACACCGATGGGTGAGACGTGGTATCCCTCTTCTTTCAACACTTTTTCCCCATTCTATCATGTAGGAAATTCAAAACTGCTTCCACCGCTTTTCCGTTGCAAACACTTTTGCACGACACACCAGAGAATGGACGAACACCAGAGCCGTTTAACTGAAATGTCCCAATACAAGGGTCAGGCAAATTCAGGTAATTAATCAGAATCACACACACCTGGCAGCCCTTTCCCTTCCCCACAGGGATAAAAGGTGGAGCAAGAGAACACAGTATGAGCAAGGCAGACTGCACAACGAGACAGCTATCCAGACCCGGCATTTCAAGAGGAGGAGAAAGGTGGGAAACATCGAGAGGCTGACGAGGAGAGACACAACCTTGCCCTCTTCGAGAAAACCCTGCAAACCCTCCACTGAAAGAATCGTAAGGCTGAGGACAATAGCCCAAGTATGCTGCAGCAGATGTCAACAGTACATGGAGCGTGTCAGCGCTGATAAGCTGGAGCGAGTGAAACTTCTACTACCGCAGTACCGACCTTGACTCCAGTTACGAGGACAGCCAAGCGGTTTATCACGGCCAGTGAGTCGAGGGGAGAGCCGATAAGAGCAGGGCTGTGGTGAATGAAAGATGCAAGTGGCAAGTTGAACCAAGTTCAAAATACTGTAAAAGTGATGAGGGGAGACCAGCTGTAGATGGAACCGGAACCACGTGTGTGCTATCTCGAGAGACTCTGGTCGATCCCCCTCTGAGTAAAACTGCAAATACCAGAAGGCTGTATGAGAGCCGACAAGATAGGTCAAAGTGGTCAGACAGGAGGTCGAGAAAAATCCTGTTATATTCGAAAGCCTTTGACCTAAGAACTGTGGGAAAGCAAAGGAAGTGAATCCTGCAAACATTTGTGAATGTGAAGTTGACAAGAGCGAAACCGGAAGAGGCATTCTGACAAGAAGGGGGCAAGTCTTAAGTCCCAAGAAACAGTGCGTTGACACGAGTGAACCCGGCCGAGGGATGACCACTAGAACTGTTTAAATAGACATAAACATTTTTGAAGGAAGGAAAAGCCATAGTGAACCTGGTGGAGGGAGGCCGAGAGTAAAGAGGGGTCAGCGCCCGGAAGAGGGGGACCCAGGGGTAAAGACTCCTCACCCTAAGTGAAAGCAGGAAACAAACTTTAATTTGTTGAATAAACGTTTGTTTTGTTGTTTGAATACATTAGGCCCACGAAGGCAAGAGACTTTCAAGTGAAATAAGACTTGGCCATCAAGACTCCTGATAAATTGGAACAGAAATGTGGACTCTGCTGGGGAAGCTTGAGTGTGTGCTGTGCTCCAAGATCCCACCTTACCCTTTGCTCAAAACGTGGGGAGGGGAGAACCGAGCTACCGCATCCTGGTATATTCTTTGTGAACACTTCTTTTTTTTCTTGAAAGCCACCCCACACCCTTTTTGTATTAGTTGTAAGGTTTGGCAATAGGTTTTTTAGTATAGGCCCTTTTTATTTTGACACAATGCCACTAGGACTGCCTTATATTCATTTGATGGTCGACGCTTGCTGCCATCTTAGATTTAGGTTTAGTTTAGGCATTTTTTCACCCTGCAACCTTTGTTCAATAAACACCAATGGTTTTTATGAATCACGGTGGAATAGTGGGGAAAGAGGAATGGTTGAGGGCTGTAAATGATGATGAGGTGATGTCTGCATTATAGTCTTTGTGGAGACCTAGTGGCCAGCTAAATTCAGATTGGGGCAAGATGAAAGGGCCTTTTGTGAGGCCTGGGAGGAATTAGGTTTGGTGGGTGGATTGTTGCATTGTTGGGGCGTGTAGTTGTTCACCAAGCCATATGCAATAGAGTTGTTAATTTGGTGCATGAGCAACATTTAGGAGTGTCTCAAACTAAAGCTGTTTTAAGGGGTGTGTATTAGTGGCCGGGGTTTGATCGGGATGTGTAAAGAAGGTTGGCAGATTGCGTGGAGTGTGGGCAGATGGGTAAATGGGATTAAGCGAGTGTATAGCCTATGGTGAAGGCTAAGGTGCCTAAGAAGGTATGGTAAGACCTGGCCATGAATGTGCTAAGCCCGGTTGAGATGGGAGGTGGACGAGGAAAGTTCATTATTGTTTTGGAGGACTTATTGTCCAGATGGACGGAGTATAACATTGTGAGAGAGACTACAGACAAAGCTGTGGTGGGGTTTCTGCATGAAGCTTTTGCAAGCAAAGAGTTACCTAAAGGTTGTGAGAAACCTGATGGAGGATCACGGGGGATTGGGAGGAGAATACTCAAGGGCGAGTCATAGTATTCACACTTTCCCAATTATACCCCAATCTACTCTCCCTCAGCCTTCATGGTGTATTTCCAGTCACACCCTATCTCCTCCTCCCCATTTCCAACAAACACTGAGAAGAGGAAGATACAACTGTTAACAATGAGTATTACCCATAGGACAAGCATTGGGAAGCAGGACAGGGCCTACTACAACCTACAACTAGCTTTTCCCACTAATAGTCAGACAAGATTAGGCACTCTACTTCAACTGTGCACACCTGACGCCAATTGACTCTTTATACCAGTATAAAAGGTGTGGTTTTGCTAGAAGCAATGATCGAGCTAGGGAAGCCGACTGGACCAGAGGAACCAAGGTGAGGGAAGAGGCAGGAAGAGAAGGCTGGAGAGTCCTAGCTGAGCATCGTACCAAAACGCTGGCCCGGTGTGTTTGAGGGGCTGCAGTGTGGATGAGGAGCCGTATCTCCCGAGAGCCCGAGTGAGTCAGACTGCAACCTGCTGGCCGAGTCCAGAAAGATGCTCGTTCCCTTTGGGACGTGTGCCGATCCCAAGTGTGTCTGAGGTGCATGTGCTGAGACCCTGATCTCGACCCAGTGTATCCTGTGGAGACCCCTTGCCAGCGCTGCGCTACCCAGTGAATTTCATGACAGTGATGATAGGAACTCGGGAGCATACGGTTGGGTGGATCCCGGAGTGAAGATAGAAGAGATTTAGACGTGGCACAAAGGTAAAGAAAGTCAAAATCAAGAGAGAAAGTAAAGCCAGCGGAAAGCAAGCAAGAAAGAAAGTTTGAAGAAAGATGTGCTAGCAGCACTGAAGTAAAGAGAGATCAGAGGAAAGTGAACCTTAAAGAAGTTAAGAGAAAAGAGAGCATGCGAGTGACCCGATACAGGAAAGAGGGTGTGAGTGACCCACTAGATTGCAAAAGTGAAAGTAAAAGCGAAAAAAAACAAAAACATCTACACTACAACCAGTCCACGTTCCATTTGATTGCAAAGCCCCTCCACCAGAAACATCTGCTAAAGAATGCACGATTGCAGCATCCACCATGATCCTGAGTCCCACCCAGCATCCCTTGCCCACACCCACCACAACACTATGGATCCATGCATGTGACCACGTGGGAAGCTAACATTATGCACAAATGTGACCTAGGTAGCAGCACTTCTACCCAACTCCCCCTCACCATAAAACACCAATTCATGGAAACATGTCATAATTAGCAGAATCCACAAACATAGCCCAGCCTGCAGCACCCCTACCCACTGCCATTCACAAAGTATTGTGTCACTGTCAACCTAAGCACAACATCTTCACAACATTGGACCTACTTCAATAAATCTGCATGCAGCGTAACCAAGCCCATATAAGCTGCACTTCAACCATACCCTCTTCCATACTCACATTATATAAACACTGCACCATGTGGCCACACTGCACAACTTCTCACTGCACCATCTATTGCCGTACACCAAATACTGTAGCATGTTGCAACTATTACCACAACCATGGAACGCACAATACACACTTTTCAACACACTTGTGCTGCTGTAGCACATCTACAATGTGCTCCACACCCATTCTCCAACGATCAATACCCTGTGCCTATAAGCTGCACTTCAACCATACCTTCTCCCATACTCACATTATATAAACACTGCACCCTCGGCCACACTGCACAACTTCTCACTGCACCATCTCCTGCTGTACACCAAATACTGTAGGATGTTGGAACTATCACCACAACCATGGAACACACAAGACACGCTTCTCACCTCAATTGTGCTGATGTAGCATGTCTACAATGTGCTCCACACCCATTCTCCAAAGATCACCACCCTGTGCCTGATGCACTGTCAAACCTGCATTGCTGCAGTGAGTGTGCTCCTTGCTCACATTCCCTGCACCGTAATGCAACCATGCATGTCAGAATGTCACCAACTGCCACTATGCACATACGTACCACTGGCACCAGCACTCCTACCCAACCTCTGCACCGCAAAGCATCTATACAGCGTAAAATGCAACAGTTACCATAATTTACAAACAGTACACTTTCTCTGCTTCCCCCATGCCGTTTCATTCACATACTATGGTTTACCCACTTCCACTCAGAAAGTATTGTGTCACTTCCAACTTAACCACATAATGTTCACAATATTGCCCCTACTCCAAGCACTCTTCACACAGCACATTATCCAAGCACATATAAACTGCACTTCAACCATACCCTCTTCCATACTGACAGTACGCAAATACTGCACCCAGTGCCCACACTGCGTGTCTTTTCACTGCACCATCTCCAACCACACATGAAAAACATTATCATGTTCTAACAGTGACCTCACCTGCGAAGCCAAACATACACACATGGCAGCTCACTTCTGCTGCTCTATTGCGTCTAAAATGTGCTCCACAACCATTCTGTACAAGTCACCACCTTCTAACTGATGCAGAGTCAAAAATGCATTACTGCTGTGGGTGTGCTCAAGCCCTAGGCTCTTGAGTGCATGGCCTACGGCCTATGGCCTTCGGCCATGCACCCAATAGTCTAAGACCTGAACACACCCACCGCAACGTAATGGCACCATGCATGTCACCATGTCACCAACTACGACAATCCACATACACACCACTGCCACCAGCTCTCCTACCCAACCTGTGCACCGCCATGGAGATATGCAGCAGTACATTGCAACAGTTACTATAATGTAGAAAGAAAACACTGTCACCTGCACCCCTGTGCACTTTTATTCACATACTATGGGCGTAAACACTTCCATTCACAAAGTACTGTGTCACTGGCAACCTACCCACATACTGTTCGCAACATTGGCCCTACCTCAACCAATCTGCACAAACCACACCATGCAAGCACCACCCTCCACCGCATGCAGAGTCGGGCATGCATTGCTGCGTTGGGTGTTCGGAAGCCCTAGGCTCTAGAGTGCATGCCCTACAGCCTACAGCCTTCAGCCATGCACCCAGTAGTCTAATCATTCAACAGACCCACCGCTACTTCAGACCCATGCATGCCACCATGTGCACAACTCCAGCCAACCACCAACTGCGTCCAAAGTTCTCTGACAGCACGCCGTTCCGCAAGCCAATGACACTTATGTCCGTGGAGCGAACAGAGAAATGGGATTATGTTTAGAGATGTACATTTCAGTTGTTTGCAACAAAAGTACTGATCGGATTCCGACCGAACACACAAAAGCACGTTTTTTGACCCAAGCCCCGCCTCCTGCCTCAAATCTGGTGCAAATCCGTCCAGCCGTTCCGGCTGTAGCCATGCGCAAAGTTTTTGCCCATTCAGTCTATGGTGCCCCCTATAACTTCGCCCCCCCTGCACGCAACATTGTCCATCTTGGCGGAAAAATTCAGAGCCGGCCATATGCCTTTTTTGCAAAGTTTGATGAGGATTCCTCCAGGGGGAGCAAAGTTATAAGCTGCCAAAAAAGTGGTCTTCCTATGGGTTTAGCAACTTAACCATAACTACAGGACTGCTAGCGCGGGCCGTGTAATGTGTGTGTGTGTGTGTGTATATATATATATATATCTATATAAATATATATATATATATATATATATATATATATATTTCTGAGGCTTGTGGAATCTGCTTAGATCACATGCTGTGCATAGGCCGACATCTAGTGGAAGCTGCAGAGTATTACAGTTTGTTTTTCGAAACTCGAAAATGGGCGTCGACACAGGGCGTGCCAGTAATACGATCCCTAGTGTGACGTCCACTGTACCCAAGATCCCTCACGCGTCTAGGATCCTCAGATTGTTTTTTTCCGCCATACTGGTCGGAAGCATTTTGCGGAGTCCCCTGGCCTTAGCCATACTTTTGCTAAAATATTGATTAATTTACATCCTTTCCCCATCCCAACGTCGAACTTCGACACTCAACGCCAGCTGGAGAAGAAATCGACCGTCGGCTGCTGCACGATGAATTTGGGCTTCGGAAGGCCTCTGGCCTCGGCCTGGGCCTTGGAAGGCTTCTGGCCTCGGCCCTGCAAGTAGGGAGAGTCGGGGGTTGGACATACTCTACACTCTTGGTATATAGGTACACCTTATACATTTCCTACACTTACCAGCCCGCTGCCTCAAGGTGCGTATGGAGGGTACCCCTTTTCAATTCTGCCCCAAGTGCAATCGCAAATACCCTTGGGTCGACAGGCACGCCACGTGCAATCTCTGCTTGCCGAGGGACCACCCCGAAGCGAACTGCAGAGCATGTAGTAGGTTTAAACCTAAGACACTTAAGGACCGTTCGATGAAGCATTGGGCCCACCACGCCAGGCATGCGGCCATGGCAGCGGAGGACGCCTTCAGCGATGTCAGCGACACCGTGCTTTCGGACGGCGAGGGCATTACGGCGTCGAAAGACAGCCGAGCGCAGGTCCCCGACCTCAGAAGGTCGTCCGACAGGGCGGCTATGGGGAAGACCCCCGGCGACACAGGCGCTTCACACACCACTCACACAAAACTCACGAAGTCCAACCGAGACTCGATGACATCGAGTTCTCGGAAAGAGGCACAAACAGAACGGTCCGAATCGGTGTCCTCCGGGCGTTCTCGATCGAGATCGCCGCATAACTCCAGGCAATCATCCACTCTTGCCAAGAGTGCCTCGCTCCCTAGGCTAACAGAAGTTCGATCGTCGGAGGACGAAGATGACTTCCACCCCCAGGCCGCGCTCCAGGAGTCGGAGCCCGAAGACAAGATCAGCGCGGCCCCACGTTCGTGGACAGGGACTCTACCCCCAAACCTCCGGAGCCACAAAGGGACAGGGAAAACACTTTTCCACTCACGGGGAGGGGGGAAAACAGCAGAAGAAGCAGCCTCTGCACTCTTCCACACCTGTGAAACACTCCACGCCTCCTAAACAGACAGACAAGACCAGGTCTGCTGATATTTCTAAAACCAGCAAATCTACTCAAGATAAATCTCCTAGACTTTCTGAGAGAGTCATTCCCAGTTCCAAAAAATGGTCGAGTGATGACATAGATAGGGTCATGTCAAGGATGTCTTCTTTGGCAGACTGTTACGATAAAAATCCAGACCATTTCCTTTCATAGGATCCACAAGGGGCTACACCCTCAGGCTCTAATGATCCTATCCCCCCGAGTAAGAAGCCCCGGTTTGAGACACCGATGAGGTCTACAGACCCCTTCGAGGTACAACCATACTCACGGCCATACTCACTGTATCAAGGAGAGACTTCCTTTGGTGAGGACCAAGATTTTGGCATGGTAGAAGAGCAAACCGGGACGGGCTACTATGGGGATGATGAGGACCAAGAAGAGGAAGAGGAAGACCCTGAAACCTACAGAGTAGATTCCCCGGTAGAGAAGGAAGCCCCGGTTACCGACTCCCCTGTCGATAACCAACCCCTCCTGAACGAGGTTCTCGCAAGTGCAGCAGAACATTTCCATATTGACACCCACGGTGTCCAGGAAGAGAGGGACTTCGCCGAGGAGTTAGTGGGAGAAAGGAGGCCTGTTGCCCAGACCATCCCTATCCTTAAGTCTATTCAGCGAAGAATAGACCCGTCCCTGGTAAACCCGAACCTCACCAGAGCAGTCAATCCCAGAGTTGAAAAACTTTTCAGGGCAGCCCAGTCTGACCCTCTCTATATACGAGGACATCTGAAGCCAGACTCCCTAGTTGTCACTAAAACTCGTAAGAGGGCTGGAACACCCTTGTCATCGTCCGAAGCTCCTCCAGACAAGGAGAGCAAAAAACTATATGGTTTCGGCAGAAAAGTAACCTCAACGTCCGCCTATCAGGCAAGGATTGCAAACTCCACCACCCTGTTGGCCAGCTACAACTGCCATCAGTGGGAAGAAGTCACGGCACTCATAGCCTCTGCACCAGAACCCTTAAAGGGCCAGTTAGCACGAATTTCCGCAGAGGGTAGTGCCGTGTCTGGTTGCATTTTAAAAGCAACTTTTGACGCCGCAGACAACGCAGGCAGATTGATAGCAGAAGGTACTGTTATCAAGAGACATGCGTGGTTACGGCAGTCTGGTTTTAAGGCAGAAACCCAGGCATCATTGTTGGACAAACCGGTGGAAGCCGATCTGTTGTTTGGTAAGGCGGTCGAGGACACGCTGAAGAATGCCAAGGACGAATATGAGACACTCACGTCCCTTGGCCAGTTAACCAATAAACCCCCTAACTAGAGAGGGAATAGTAATTTTCGTCGCCCACGCGGCCAAAATTCCCAGAGAGGATCAAACTATTCCCAGGGGCAGGGTACACAGTGGAACAACAACAGCCAACAGTCTACCCAGGGTTACGGCAGGGGTAATAGGAGAGGACGTGGTAAAGGCAGAGGCAGCCCCAGTAAAGGAGGCAGCACACCTCCACCAAAGCAGTGACGCTCAGTTCAGGGTCACTTCTCACGGAACCCCATTAGGGGGACGCATTTCCAACTTTACCCAGGCTTGGGAAGGGATCACATCAGACAGATGGGTGCTGTCAACAGTATCCGCAGGGTACTGTATAGAACTACTGCAGCGTCCCCGGAACCATCCTCCACGACAAAGAGTACACTCTTTAGAACATCAGAAGATTCTCCTCGAGGAGATCGCCAATCTGCTAGCAAAGGACGTGATAGAACACGTCCCGGGACACCAGGTAAACAAGGGTATCTATTCAACTTACTTCCTTGTGCCAAAAAAAGATTTCACAATGCGCCCAGTATTGGACTTACGGCCTGCCAACAAGTATGTCAAGCCCCAAAAGTTTCGTATGACTATGCTACAAGAGGTAATCCCCCTCCTAAAAAAGGGGGATTACATGGCAACCTTGGATATGAAAGATGCCTATTTTCATATTTCCATGTTCCCAGCGCACAGAAGGTACTTGCGCTTCAAGGTGGACAGTCGGCACTACCAGTTCAAGGTACTGCCTTTCGGGATAGCTTCGGCACCAAGGGTATTCACCAAGGTACTGGCGGTGGCAGCTGCACACCTACGCAGGGAGGCAATCCCGGTGTACCCTTATCTGGACGACTGGCTCAAAATGGGGGAAACCCCAGTAATTTGCAGAACAAACATTCAAAGGACTATCGACCTCCTCCACGAATTAGGTTCTCAATCAACGAGAAAAAGTCAAGCCTGGTGCCAAGCACCTCCAAACAGTTCCTAGGAGCAATCCTAGATACTCAAGAGGGGTTGACATTTCCTTCAGAGGAAAGAATTCGGAATATACTACTGCAAATTCCGCAATATCAGTCCGGTCACCAAATAACGGTACGCAAAGCAATGCGTTTGCTGGGCATGATGGCGTCGTGTATTTACCTGGTCCCCCACGCGCGCCTGCGCATGCGTCCCATGCAGGAATGGTTGGCGAAACAGTGGTCTCAGGCAAGTGGTCAGTGGGACGATCTAGTGGTTGTTTCGCCAACACTAGTACAAAGCCTTCACTGGTGGACAAGAGAGAATCTTGCACAGTGAAACCACTTTTACGATCCCGAAGTACAGGCAGTAGTCACTACCGATGCATGTCTGACGGGGTGGGGAGCTCACCATCTCCACCACACAGCTCAGGGTCTCTGGTCTCCCTCAGTCGCCAAGAACCACATCAACCTGCTAGAGCTTCTGGCAGTATTCAGAGCGCTTCAAGCGTTCGAGCCCCACCTACTAAACCTGTCAGTGCAAATCCGGACGGACAGCACAACAGCCATGTTCTACCTGAACAAGCAAGGAGGGACTCGTTCGCCAAATCTGTCCAAGCTTGCCCAGAAAATCTGCATATGGGCACTCAGACGGAACATCTTCCTGTCATCATAACATGTTCCCGGGAGCTCAATTCCCTAGCGGATGCTCTGAGCAGAGACTCCCTCCCAGAGGAACACAAAAGGGTTCTACACAGAGAGGTCGTAGAAGATATCTTCTCTCAGTGGGGTTTCCCCACTATAGACTTATTCACCACAAGCGAAAACAGACAGTGCCCAGGATTTGCATCCAGGTTCCCCCAACCAGACTCCCAGGGGAACTCCCTGTGGATGAACTGGTCAGGGATGTTTGCGTACGCTTTTCCACCAACTCCTCTCATCAGGAATGTGGTCAACAAGATGAACAGAGAGTCGATGACGCTCGTCCTATTTGCTCCCATGTGGGCAAGACAACCGTGGTTCCCACACCTACGCAGGATGGGGGTGTGCGAGCCCATCAAAATTCCAGCCTGGTACAACCTACTGTCCCAGCACCAAGGTCAAACAGTGCATCAGCAACCCAACTCAATGAACCTGGCAGCATGGCTCCTGAGGTCATAGAGTTTGGACATCTCAATTTACCACAGAGGTGTATGGACATCCTAAAGGAATCTAGGAAACCAAACACAAGGCACTGTTACTTTGACAAGTGGAAGAGATTCGTTATCTGGTGCCAAAGTAAACAAATCAACCCAGTTGATTGCACTCCTTCCACTATTGTTACATACATGCTCCACCTGCTAGATGCAGGATTGGTTTTTAGTACACCTGGCAGCCCTGTCGGCATACACCACTTCCCATAACAAGGTCTCGTGATGGAAAGTACCAGTAGTTAAAGCTTCATGGAAGGAGTAAAGAGACTTCACCCTCCTATTTCATACCCACCACCAGGGTGGGACCTTAATGTGGTGCTATTTAAGCTCATGGGCCCCCCTTTCGAGCCCATGCATAAAAGCAGTCTCAAACACCTGACTTATAAAACGGCCTTCTTAGTAGCTATTACTTCTATAAGAAGGGTCAGTGAAATTCAGGCTCTGTCAGTGCAGGATCCCTTCTTTACTGTCCATAAAGACAAACTGGTTTTACGCACACACCCTAGGTTCTCACCTAAGTTTATATCTAAATTCCACGTAAACCAGTCCATCGAGCTTCCGGCTTTCTTCCAGGACCCTCAAAGCTCGGCTGAGGTGAAACTACACACCCTAGATGTGCGTACGGCGGTTCTCTACTATGTAAATAAAACCAAACCGCTAAGGAAAACAGATCAACTGTTTGTATCCGTAGCTACAGGCAGAGAGGGGGATCGCGTCTTTAAAGGTGCCATCTCGAAGTGGATTATTAACTGTATCCAGCTGTGTTACTCACTCTCTGAAAGAACTCTGCCTTTCACGCCAAGAGCCCACTCTACTAGAGGCATTGGGGCCTCTCTGGCTTGCATTGCAAATGTACCCCTTGACACCATTTGCAAAGCAGCTACTTAGAGCTCTATTAACACTTTTACTCAGCATTACTGCATTGACACCATTCCAAAGCAGATACACAAGTGGGACAAGCGGTTCTAAGACACTTATTTGCTCATGACCCTTCTCACATCCCACCTCCTTCTTCAGGTACTGCTCGGTAATCTATGCACAGAATGTGATCTAAGCAGATTCCACAAGCCTCAGAAGGGATACATTACTCACCATTATCGTATTTCTGATGCTTGTATCTGCTTAGATTCACATGCGACCCACCCTTCCTCCCCTCTGAGAGAAGGCGCATGGTTGCTTGTAGTCTTACCTTTCTATCTATCTGCTTGGATTATCTGTACTCGCGCTACTCCTCATGCTACCTCATGTCAGAAAAAATACAATCTGAGGATCCTAGACGCGTGAGGGATCTTGGGTACAGTGGACGTCACACTAGGGATAGTATTACTGGCACGCCCTGTGTCGACACCCATTTTCGAGTTTCGAAAAACAAACTGTAATACTCCGCAGCTTCCACTAGATGTCGGCCTATGCACAGCATGTGAATCTAAGCAGCTACAGAAACAACTGCTGCAAGGCAGTATGTCACCCCACACCAGGTCAGAGAGATGCCATAAGGTCAGAGAGATGCCATAAAAAAAAATAAGAAGTAACTCCATGCCAATTGACACAGAAGTTAAATAGTTAAAACATACAGCAGAGGCAGGACAAAACAGGGACGCATTTATATATATATATATATATATATATATACATATATATATATATATATATATATATATATATATATATATTAATTATTTTCTGTAACTTGTGAATATGAATGTGCCAGCTGTACCTTTTTCAGAACAGTGTAGTGAAAGAAAGGAGTAGCTTGTAGATTCCGGCGCAATGGCCTGCCTGAAATGGTTTGAAATAACAATGATCATGAAAACAGAAACTCCCAGGCCATATGTCAGTCATATCCCTTTCTGCACTTCTTGAAGCCATCTTAAGTGTTCTGGTCGTCTCCCAGATGCTCACGTGACCTCATGTGGCTGGACTTGAATTTTAAGGTCCTTTCTTTTGTCAGATATATCCTTCCCAGAGGATCGTGTGCACCATCTGAGGGTCCTACCTCAAAAACAAAGCTCCCTAGGTCTGCAAAATCCAGGACCCTACTTGCAGGTATAGAAGCCATCATGCGCACTCTAATTGCCCCAGAAGGTCATATGGCACACTGCCTTCCTTTGCTATAGAGTCATCCATGGGTCTCCAGCAAAGGAACACAAGGGGTCGTACCAGATTGGAAAGATCCACTTATTATTGTATGTATTGAGTGGATCTTCTTTATGCAGGAGTTAATTCAACTTTTCTCAGATGAAGTAGTATAGGCTATATTATTACACCTATAAAATTATGGTTTAGTCAAATATTTATTTTATCGATATATTTGAATTCATCATCAGAAAAGACAAAATTACGGACACATCTCAAATGGATGTGTTATTTTCTTATTAGCAACAAGTAAAAATCATACTAGCTGAATATCAATCACCCAATTGTGTCGAGACACAAGACATTAAGTGACAAAATAAATAGCACCTAGCTAATCAAATTGAGAACTAAATAAAGTGATCTTAAAACATGGCGCAGTTCAGTTGCAGGATTTTTCCAAGGTCGACGCAAACACTGCGTTTCGGAAAGGGACTGACCGCCTTCTTCAGGACCAATTACCCAGATTCCTTCCAGATCTGACCATCCTAGTTTTCAAAGGAACATATCAATTAATGACTCACTCACTTAAGTTCTGAAGCGCACCTCTTTTGGAATTCTAATAAGAATCAGTGCATCAGTCCACTACCGTACATCCGGTCAACTTTTTCGTTAGCTTATATTGCACGGGAGTGTATAAATCAACAAAATGGGAAGTCCCGTGCTATAAATTTGAGGTTGTGGATCACTCTTGTTAGTGGTTCAGTGCTGTTCTTATTTATGAAGCAGCGGCCTCTGTATCTAATATGGGCAGCAGCACAGTATACGGATAATTTGGTGGTGGAGTCACTTCAGCTATTTTGGAGGTCGAGGGGATCGCATGGCCACGGGGGGCTACATGGGGAGCGCTTGCTCTGCGGTGCAATTGTAATCCGAGGCGTTGCTGGGGGGGATAAGGAGGCAATAGTCCCGGGTCATTTGGTTGTAGCTCCAGATAGAAGCTTGGGGGCTACAACCAAAAGGCTAACTACCTCTGATTCCTGACAGTCCAGACATTAGTGTAGCCCCAGAGCTTTCCCTGACCTAGCAACACCCCTGGGACGCATTAAAACATACCATGGGTGGTCCATCCTGAGCGTCTGCAGCCAATGGCTAAATGTAGCAAAGAGCAACTTCCTGGTAGGGTCTAATATGACTAAACAAGGCCTTGGGCAAGAACCTTTGCTCATGCTATCACTTTGCTATGCTTGCCCCGGGCCTGAGTCCTGCTTCCACACATAGGAAACCCTCAATCCAGTGATTCTTCATTCAATGCAGAGTCGCTGTTACTTTAACAAACCAAGGACCATCCCTGTTTTGGGCAAGTTAACTGTTTTCTGGTTATCTTTTGCACGACTGTTGCGCAACTAAAAAATTACATCTGCTCCTTTCCAGCCCACGTTTGCCCCTTCTTTTTCCGCTAAACACACCTACCCTCTCCCACTTGGATTGCTTCTTTCACTGTCTTCACTTGCCTATTTATTCTACCCTCCATCATGCACCTTGATTTTGCTCCATTCCTCCTTGTACTCGCTCTTAACGTCCTCTTCTCTTGTAGCTTTCAGCCACAACTCCGACTAACTTATTCCTCTTTTCTCCCTCCTCCCTCCCTAAACCTGCAGTTCTTAAACCCAATTCTCCCATTCTCCCAAGAACTCCAATCCTATCTATCTCTCAAGCCTACCGCACAGCACCTGCTCCTCTCCCCCACCTCCCACAATTCTTGCAACATGCATCTCGAATGCACAATCCCTTGGCAACAAGTCTTTTTATATTACTGACCACTTGGATTCTTATGCCCCTTAAATTCACTTCTTGCTGTTACAGAATCCTGGATCTCCCCTCATGGCTATGCAGTACTGGTGACTCTCTGTGCCAGCTGGAGACCATACAAATAGCAGCAGTGTGCGGTATAAATCAACATAACATAATACAGTGACTCTGCTACCATCTCCCGCTTTCTCCAATCTACTGGCAAGAGTGGTGGAGTGGTAAACAGGGACTTGCCACTAGACAAATGTGTGCTGACGTGAATACCTGGATCACAAAACTGACTGTATTTGATCTCTTCTAGTCTGATGGAGTCCTAGGGATGAATAGTCTATGGTCCTGAGGTATGCCTTAGAAGGGCATTACAGTAGCCCAAATGATGAGTCACTAAGACTACTACTATAAGTGCAAACCTGTCCACTGGCATGAAGGGGCATATCCAATGTAGCCACCACAATGTTAAAATAAAATCACATTATAATGGCCTGAACCTTAATAACTGTATCAGATTGGCAATTAACCAAAGACATCTTGAACATTTTCTCAAACACGGGGGGAGATTGGTGTCAGGAGCTCCTCCATTTTCTGATGGTTAAGATGAAACCAGATATGGTCCATCCAGGGTGAGATGTCATCCATGCTTCGTGAATGTACGGAAAACAGATTTCAGTGTGGCTCTTACTTAAGGGGTATGCTTTAACTTAACTTGGCTGAAAGTGGTTGTAAAAAATTGTTGTACTCTGCTCTCGCTCAACCTCTGGTTATGACCAATTATGCTTTGGGCCAATCATGGACCCCTACCCTGTTCTTGGCATACCAACATTCCCTTGCTGCCATAACCTTTGCACTGCAGACTGCCAGCTCTTCCTACAAACATATCCTCCCTATTTGCAATGATTCTTGCAATTTTGCATCTCCCTCCCAGGTTTTGCTCACACCTCCCAAGCTAATATTTATGGTCATCTCCTTCCATTTCCTCTAAAATCTCTAAAATTTGTAACACTCTGATTGCCCTTCTCGCTATCTCTCCCCTGCCCTCCTTTGCTTACCACCTCTACCCTTCTACTTCTCCCCACTTGGCAACCATCCTTTGCATCGCCAACCCATCTTGTGCTCTCATCAGCCTCTTAAATGGTCAAAGACTTAGTCTCAATCACATATCCTTTTCCCTCTAAGCTCTTTAACCTGTCTCTGCTGGACAAACCTGTTAACCTAAGCATACCTGAAAACTACCGCCCAGTTTGCCTCCTTCCCAATTACTCAAAGGTCCTTAAATGGGTGGTCTTCAACCAGATCACAAAGTTCATTGAGAATAAAGGCATTAGAGAGCCACTTCAATCTGACATCCATAGCAAACACTGAACCAAGACTGCAATTGTGCATGTCTTCAACTTTCACTCTGAGGCCCACCACTCAAACTCTCTTCCATGCTCATCCTTTTGGACCTTACGGCCACTTCCAACCACTCCTCCTTACTCTCCGGGACCTTATGTCTTGCAATTCAGTTCTCTCCTGGATTGCCTTCTACCTGAAAGGTTGCCTCTTTAAAATCTCCTGCAGCTTGCAGGGAGACACCACACATCTCCCTGTCTTCGCCGCCAATGCTCATGTCTTCTCCTAGGCCTTCCATTCTACTCCTTCTTCCATCTTAACAAAGTTTGCATCTTTGCTACCTGAAATCTAGACAACCTACCCAGATTCACCCTCACTTCTACATACCAACATGAGGCTGGTTGAATCTCCATGCACAACCACTCCTGTTTCAAGTTCCTTCTCGTAGACTACAAATATATCAATGGTCTGTCTCACAGTATCTGTCTACTCACCATCCCATTCCCTCTGCTCCTTTTCTGCACAGAACCTCACTGTCCCATTCTCCTTTGCCTCCTCCCACTCTTCCCCTTTTCGCCTCACCCGAGTGGGACCCTCTGCGCATCAAGATCAAAGCCACTTTGAGTGTATAGGTGCTCTTTAAAGCTTGGCTTAAATTTCACTTACTTGCCAAAGGGGGAGCGCCCCCTGCTTTCTTCCCCATCCTCCCTATCTGACTCCAGCACTCCTTCCAGTCATGGGTACAGTACATGTCACACTAGGGATAGTATTACAGAAAACTCCCCTTTGACGTCCCTTTTCAAAATCAAAAACAAATCATGTAATACTCTGCACCAACCACTAGATGTCGGCCTTTGCAAAGCATGTCAATGTAAGCAGGTACAAGCATCAGAAAGACTATTAAAACTATGTAACATTTGTCATATTTGTACAGTACTTCACTTACGTTTTAAGCGCTTGACCCTCAGGTTAATGTTCCCTGTTTGCCTGTTTCTTTTATTTTGTTTTGTCGCTTTGTTCACACCCTCATAAACAGTCTCAAATCTTAACAGGGACTGCCTCAGACTCTAAATGTGTAAATGTACATCATTTCGGTTTGAAATTGACAGCCCTGTTCTTAAAATGAATGCAAATACAATAACCTTTGTGAGAAACCTGAAGATGTCTCACCTGCTAGTCGCCGGGGATCTGTCATCCAGATGGCCAGGACAGCGCCATCGCTTTTGGATTTGATTCCTGGGGATGGACCAGTGCAGAAGGTTCACCTGGATGAGGGGTCTTCGGGGAGTGGAAGTGGGACAACGGATGGTGAGACTCAGCGTCCCCTGCCACGTAACACCTTTTCCCCATCCTACCAGGCAGGATACCTAGGAACTCTACCCCCCCTTTCCCGACACAAAAACCTTCTCACAGACAATTAACCGTGAGTGGTAATGGACTAACACCAGAGCTGTATACCTGACATGCCCCGATACCATGGTCAAGCCAGGTCAGGCAATTACTGATAATTGCACACACCTGACTTCCATCACACTTCCCCACACGGATAAAAGGCGGAGCACGAAAGCACACTCGGAGTGAGGAAAAGCACATGAGGAAACAGCAGTTCCAAGATGGCAGTTTAATCCAAGGAAAAAGACTGCAAGACCAGAGAGGGTTGCAAGGAGGCATGTGCCCCTGACCCTGAAACAATGTTACCTTCGTGGAAACTTGGAAAGTAAGAAACCTAAGATGTAGAACTAAAGCTAAACAAATCTATACTGTGCATCAAAGGAACCCAGAGCTATCCCGTGTGGATAACCAAGTCAGGGAGGAGCGATTGCTGCCGTGGTACTTTCCTTGACTCCTACAATAAAGCAGCACCAGTGAAGACAGTACAGCCGGTGAGTCGGAGAGACTGATACCAAACCGGCTTGCATTTGAACCAAGGTTGCAAGCGGCATCATTGTATGAAGAAATCCAAAGAGGACATTGTGTGAAACTCATGTGATGAGCGACGCAAATATAATTGGAAACCAAAGGAGTGAATGAACTTTGGGAGGCCAAGTGACATACTGTATACAGTGTGGTCTGCACTGTTAGGTATCCAAAGGCCTCTGTTAGGTATCCAACTGAATGGCAACTGTATTGTTTAACGGATGTTTATACCAAAGTGTTCCAGCAACGGGTCAAGCCAAATCCTGTGCACATTTGTGAAAGACTTTGATAAACCAAGGTGAAATACAAATTGGTTCGAGCCCGGCTGAGGGAAGGCTAATTGGAAAAGGGAAGGATCTGAGCCCGGCTGAGGGTGATCCGGGATGAACTGTGAGTCACCCAAGAAACCGAATATTCTTTTGAACTTTGTAATGACAGGGATCTGAGCCCGGAAGAGGGGGATCTGCAGTATCAATCGTAAAATAACAGGGATCTGAGCCCAGCAGAGGGGGATCTAGGATGAAGCACCTGAGTTGAATACTTGTTAGAAGAAAAGAACTGTGTATCTTATTTTTTGTACATCAGGCCCTCTGAATCAAGAGACTTTGATGTGAAAAGAGACTTGGGCACAGAAGGTGCTGTTGCTGGAAATAGCACTGTACCCTCATGTTGAAGAAGCCAGAGTGTTTGCTTTGCTCTGGTGAACCGCCTTACCTGGTGCTGAAAATGTGGGGAAGGGAGGCCAATGGCCCAAACATCCTAATATATAATTTTGTGAATACTTCTTTCTTTTTCAAGAACATTACCCCACACTATTTGTAAATTAGCGGTAAGGATTGGCAATGGTTTATTTCAGTGTAGGCTCTTTTATTTTGACATGACTCCATTAGGACTGCATTATTATTATGTAATGGTCGTACCTTGCTCCCATCTGTAGATTTAGGTTTAAATAGGTGTTTATCACACCCTTGTGGAAGTTCAATAAACACCCTTGAACTGTGGTCACTTGTGTCTGTCTTAGTGTTGATGCCATGCCTTCCTTACACTATATAATGTCTCCCAATTCCACACATATTTAATAGCTTTTCTTTAGCACTTCAAAACCCCCCTTTAGAGTTCTAATTCTGTTGCAAGATCACAAGATCTGCACCCTCCTTCAGAGATTGGTGGACAAGAGGAACAGTTCAGGCCCAGGGTTAATGACTGGAACAGTCAGATGTGAGAAACTAGTACTGAATTCTGCTAGATGGATAGTCCTTTGCATGCAGCACTGATGGTGACACCTTGGCATGGAAAGATCCATGGCTTGCCTCTGACATCTGACAATGAGAATTTCTGAAAGATTAGGAGGCCTCAGGTTAAGTGGGCAATTCCAGCAGTAAAGGTATTTATTTAAAATACTCTGACATTTTAGAAGGTCAGCCTATAGTCTTAGATTTGCGGTGTGTGGATAGTCAGCCATTTGAGAGAGTTGTTCCATAAATAGAAGTAGATATTTTGGTTCTAAAATCTTCTGAGTCTGCTACGGTGGATTGAGATGAACATCTGCTTTTAAAACTGTTTTTGCAAACTGCCTTTACATGATTTCAAGGAGTGATCACTGGCAACTCGTACACCAACGTTGCACCCTTTTGTGACTGGCTTTGAGAGTGAGCCCAGTGGGTTCTACCAGGCTAAAGGGTTATGTTTCTACAAAATATAACTGATATTGAACGAATGCATCCACTTAAAAATCTTTTTCATGTTTCACTGACCAATGTTCTGAATTAGTTTAACATGGCCCATAAGAACCCCTACAGAGATTACTCTGTACTGGAAAATCCCCACAAATAAACAGTAAAGTACATCACATCTCCAGAGTGAATCATGGTGTGCATCCTATTTAAGATGTATATGGAGACACTGAGGGATCTGTTGACTAGAAGTAGGATCTCCATCTACCAGTATTCTGATGGGTGATTTGTTTAGAATGCTATCTGTGATGGTCAACCAGAGATCTCGTCATTGGCTGAAGTGAAAAGCTTTATTTTTGGGGCTTGTCAATCTGTTCAGATTTTCAAGCTACATGTATTCTGCCATGTAGTGGTTGACGGAGAGTATCATAAGTTGTTTACTCCTGAAGTAAAATATAGGTGTTGACAGGAGCATTTCTATTACACTGTCCCCCTATGAAGTGTACAGGCACTTAGTATGCTATTCGTTGTCTATACACTTAGATTGGGTTTTTTCTGCCAAACACACCATTTATTGGGAAAAGTCATTTGAGAGAATGAGTTATGTATAGATGCATGTAATTTGCTGGTCCACAACCCCCAATAGCACCAGCCTCAATAGGGAGCATTCCCTTTAATTGCGGCACTGAAGTGTATCACGATATTCCATTGGGTTGACACACAGTGCATAACTATAGCCTTCTCAGGGATCATAGGGAGGAGGAATGTTTGGTGTGTTAGAAATGTGAGCGAAAGGCTCTCAAGCGTCAGAAGAAACAGCACAGTACAGTGCAGTGTAGGCAATGGATGCTGCAAAATCAAGTTCCTCCTAGGAAAGCCCTTCCTGTTGTAGAGCTCTAATCACAAGAGGACGGGTTGATACAATCACTGAAGAGTTAGAGTGATGCAAGACTCAATAAAACAAAGGAACAGCTCAAGTTTCCAGCCAGCTGCCCCTCATCTCCAAAAATTAGTACTCCGTAAGGGCAGTCTGGGAGTCGCCCCATGATGTGCGCAAGTCTGGGGGGATATACACTGCCAAAAGAATGCCCGTAGGTCACACAAAAAATGGGGATGGCACCCCATCAACAAACAGCACTATATGCAGTTACACACATGAAACAGTCCTGCACAAGCACCGCACCATCATGTATACACTGATGCACATGGCACCAAAGAGACTGTGGACACAAAACGTACTTAGTGGTGCTGCCACCATTTTAGAAAGACACACTCACAAAGACAGATGAAAACATGGCAGCTTACATCCGGCCTCCATTGAGGAACCCCTACTGTGGCGAACCAGAAGTAAGACTCGGATCAGAGGACATGGTATAACTCTTTTTTTTAAAAAAATTCAAACAAAAGAAAAAAGCCTCTAAGTCCCTACTGCTAAAGGGGGGATTCCCTTCCTAAGAAAACTAAAACTAAGGTGCTTGTTGGAAATGTCAGCATAACTGCCCTAAACTGTCCAATTATCTGGCCCTACCACTATGTGAAAACAAACAAAAAAAAGAAACCGGTTTTTACCCTGGAGTTGTATTAACACCTCCTAGCTGACCCCCTCAGCTTTAGGCAGTCTTCAAATAAAATGTTCCTCCCAGGACACAGGTCCTATCCTGGGGCACTGCAATAGTTCTTACAACTAAATCTCCATCCTCTGTTGAATCAAAAAGGTACAAATTCACTCAGTCCGTGAAAAGTTAAATTTATAAAATTTCGTATAACTTGCCTTGAGTGGGGTATTCCACTTATCCCCCTCTTAATGCTTCCTTATCTTGCAGCCCACGTTGCTATATCAAGATTACCCACTCTGCGGTATCGTGGACATGACACTTTTTCCTTCAATATCAAAATTCTCTTGATCAGTTCTTTCATCATCCCTCAGGACACCTCAGATCTGCTGTAGGCTATTTATGGGGTTCTCCAGCCCCTGGACTCCCCTTCCAGCTTCCAGACAGAGTTTGTGTCCCTCTCTCCTTTCAATACCTGCTAATGTGCTTCTCTTGATTTTCTCTATTGTGGGTCTCTTCTATATCATTCAGTACTCCTTGGTCCTATTATCAAGTGTGTCCGACTACTTAAGCCCATACAGGATTCTGCTCGGCGTATCACACTCCGATGGCAGCATCTGCTCTGAGCGGCTACTCCTCTGTTGTTCAGTGTCACATGAGGGAGTCTCATCCTCTAGCTGAGGACACCAGTGTTTTTATAGTCATTTTTACTACGAACGAAACGTGCTTCTGATTACAAAATGTGGAGTCTATTATGTATTATTTATTTATTTCTGGCATTTGTTATATGCCCAGACACTGGGGTATCACGGGGTTCAAGCAGTCTTACATTTCTGGTTACAACAGAGGAAATGGTTAGTTACATACAGGATACAGCATCTATTGGTTGGTACATTTGAGTCGCAGACTCCAGGGGTGCCTAAACATAAGATTTACCACTTAGCATCAGGATGTAGTTAGTTGGTGCAGTGTCTAGGGCGGGGCCTTGGGATGGGCAGTAGAGGTAGGGTGCTGAGGTGGTGGGCAGAGAGGAGGATCCTGATTAGTATCTGTTGAAAAGCCAAGTTTGCAGGGATTTCTTAAAGTGCTTGTGGGAGGGCTCATTTCTGGTGAGGATTGGAATGGAGTTTCAGTGTTTGTGCACCAACACTGGAAAGCTGCTCCCTCCTGCCCTGGAGGTTTTGAATCTAGGTACAAAGAGTTGGGAGCTGTTGTTGGATCTCAGTGTTCTGGTGGACTTCGATAGGGTGATGGCGTTGCTGAGGTAAGAGGGTGGCGTCTTTGTCAGGCACTTGTGAGTAATACTGAGGGTTTTGAAGATGATTGTAGCTTTCACGGGAAGCCAGTGTACTTCCCTCCTAGTGGTGGAAATGTGGTGAGATTCTTTTAAGCCTAGGGCAGCACTTTATTTTGCAACAACTGGTGTTTTGCTAGATTAGTCTTAGAGGTTCCTTGCAGTAGTACATTACTGTACTGATGCCTGAGGAGGGTCCAGCAGTGAGGTCAGTAAAAAAAAAAGGTATTACCACCTTTACAACTGTGTCCCTCATATAGGATGAGAGTACAGATTCCATATAACTCTATAGACTGAGGGACATAGTTTGTTTGCATATCTGTCATGATTCCTGCCCCTCATGTCTCCAGCCCTCCAAGATGTCAGGCTGGAGCCAGGCCACGATTACCTACATGGCCCTTAAGGGCCTCTCCATCCCTCCAAAGACCCACTTGGAGTCAGACTTGGCGCTTGTGGCACCAGACTCACTCACTCCCATAGGATAACATTGGGGATTGGACTTGTAGTGGATTGATGGGGACAAAATGGATGCCCCCACATATTTCTGTTCCCAGAACTGCATGTGCAGTCTAGTCTTTTGGGTGTGGTTCAGCCCAGAGACACCTGGGATACCCAGAGAATATTTAGAAACTGAGAAACCTGCTTTGCGTTTTCTGCACCTGCAGTGTGACACTCACCGTGTTCGGATCGGTCTCCAGTAGGCCTGCATCTTTCTTCTGCGCTCAGCTCCTGCAAGAACAAGAACACTGTTAGGAACAGCCTTATCTTGCGGCGCTTCTGCCCATCATTCATCGCTCCTTCTGTTCTGCGGGCATCTTCGGCGGTGTCATTCCCATCCTGGCACGCAGCTTCCTAAGGAGAAGGGAAAAGAACAGAAAAAAGGCATTAGTAAGCATTCTGAAAATCTTCGCTTATTTTTAAATACTGTACGAGCTTCAAACACTTACCTGAATCCCAGCCGCTCTGGGGGAACTCTGTCTCCGGAACTTCTCATCCATCTGCAAGAAGGAAAAGACACTCCAGGTTAGCGTGGAAACATCTAGAGGCACTGCATACAGCGCTTACCCACCGCATTTGTTCTTCATAACCGGCATCCACGCTGAAAACGTTGCGGCACCTAAAAGACACAGAAAAAGAACTCAGTTCAATGCAATACGAAAGGGGTGCATCGCGCATTGCGCTCTCACTCACCTTCAGCGCTACTCATCTCAGCAGCACGCCGCCATCCCCGGACGCCGGCCATCATCTAAGGAAGGAAAGGAACGACGTTAGAGAACTGTTCAAAAGACTCATTATACTGACCTGTCGGACTCTTGCCAGTGAAGTAACTAGGCAGCAAAGGGCCCACATCAATCAATGCGCCCCTGCGCTGAAAGCAGGAGGGAGAGCACACTATCCAAGAAAACAAGGTGAGCTGTGGATCAAAGGGAAGGGTTGGACCCCGGGGAAGAAGGGGTTCAAGCACAATAGGGACTTAAACTCTACCAATCCTGTGTTTCAGGCCCAGTCTCCAGTCGAATAGCCTCCAGGGAAGGATTTAAGGTCGTAAGAGTTCAGAACAGGCTGAGTGATGTCCCCGTGGATACCAGGTGAGCGTTAAACTATCTGACTTCACAGAGGAACGCAGGTCTGTATTAACATTAAGCGAAGGCAAAGGTTTTATCACCATGACAACCTCTTGGGTGCCCTTATAGACAGAGACCACGGGGGCTGTGGGAAGAGCTTAATGAATCTTGGGAGTCCTTGTCCCCTAAGGGGGAGTCACTTCTGGTGAGATCCCACTTACCTGAACGCCTACAGTAGTTCTTGTGGAGCGGGCTCACCTCCCTAGCCTCAGCGAGGGTGTCTCCCCCTTCAGGAGAAGGGATAAATACCCTGGATTACTTGGATCAACTTGGTCTCCAAAACTACAAAAGGTCACATTTATGATAATTTCCAAATCCAAATTTGATTCAGCTCCTTCCAAACACACTTGTTACAAAGCTTCTCAAAAGCCTGTCACGAGCATCCTACAGGGTAAAGGGGCAGAGGAGTCGGCTTCGATGAGTTATATGAAGAAGGACAGGAAACTATTGGTCACATAAGGCCTGCCCTGCTATCACCATGGCAGTTTTGGGCAATAGTGCAAGCCATCTCAGATGGATATATATCCTCATGCAAGAATGTAAGAAGAGAGACAAGAGACAGAAAAGACAACTCTAGGAGGAGTTAGCAGCCAGCCATCTATTGGACTATACACAACCCTACAACATATTACGAGAAAATATAACTGGAAGGGAAAGATCTAGAAGAGTGCCCATAGATCCTGCAAGGAATGCAGAACCACCTGTATCCAACTCCCCTACTGATGCTCAGTGCTCCTATATTGCTGTAATGAAAAGGGCAGCTATTTGTTTCTACATCCAAACGCAGAAGGTGGAGAATTCATAGGCTATGCTCTTGAAGAACTAATACATTATGTAGTCCACAAATGGGAGTAATTTTAAAAATTAATGTGTCTTGCACTGCCACCACAATAAAGTCTGTGAACCCTAGGATATTGAACAAATATACGTCTTCTCCATTAGACCCCCTCATATGAAGAGTCCAATTACAACCAGACACTCTGGTTATAACTACAGCCAGACAATGATACAGCCCCCTGTACCCACAGATGATGTATAAACAGACAAGAAAAGGAAAATAATGTATTCTATGGGAAGAAGGATGGCCACTGCTGCAGCGTGTAATAAAGGGGTTGCCAGTAGTACTGCCCTTGTTGCATGATCTGATAGTGCCCAATGAATGACATGTACTCCTACTCCTTGATGAAGGGTTCTGGACTAGGGTGCATGGTATCATACAGGAAGGCCAGTTAGCAGCAAATGATATGACTAAGACAATCATGGACACAGCTGAGACAGCATGCCAACAGGTAGTAAATGCGGCAAACTCAAGAGATGCTTTTAACTGAGGATAACTAAAAGATTTTAAACCTGTAGCCCAGGCACATTTTATTATTGAACTGATAGAGGGTGATCATCTATTCGACAAATCGGTGGACACAGCCTTAAAAAATAAAAAGATAAACACAAGGATCAAGTCGCTAGTATCTTTAACTGTCCATGCCCTTTAAAAAGGAGGTAGTCTCAGTGCCAGGAGAGGTTGCATATGGCATTAGGAACCTGTTATTTCATCCTTACCAGGATGTTCAATCCATTGCTTCTGCCAATGACGAGATATAATAACGCTACTAGCCCCTTATTTTTTACACGCAATCACCGTAATAGTTGCTTGGTAAGCAGGAATGAGGAAGATATGTGGTATTAGATGTTCTATGGATTAGTGATTGGACACGTTTGGAAAACATGCGATATGGGACAGGTGGATAATTTAATAATGTCACCTGCCCCATGCCCCTCTACACACTCCTGTTTATTCCCTGATAGCTCTGCAGACACCAGCAGGCTATACGATGTACCATAGCTTACGGCTTATGGGTGCAAGGAAGCTAGAAGAGTGGGACAGTAAGGAGTCCTATTTCTTTCTCGATGATTGAATCCACCAAATAGCTCTGGGGAGAATGCTAGCGGACTAGCAGTGGGTGGCCCCCACGGAGTCGTAAGCGCTTATATTGAGCGTGCAGATATGGCCGTGTTTCAAACGGAACTGTTGACGCTCCGTTCTAGCGTTCTGGCCATATCGACGGTTTGTACCGGGACTGCAGCGACATTTCGCAGGTAGGAGTCTCTGGGGATTTGTTTCTCCGCTATGCCCTACCCATATGGTCTTGTTTAGTATTATCTTGCATCGCACAGGAGATGGTTCGGCTTTCCTGTACCTGATGCGTTTCTTGGATAAGCTGACCTCACTATTGTTTGCTTTGTGATACAGCGGAGGATGATCAGCTTTAGTTAGTGAAGGTCAGCTTCATTGTGTGCTTATCTATTGCATACTAGAGTGTGCAGAGTCACACGTTTGAGGCTGCTATTTTGGAACCTGAGCACCTTCGTTTTCTTATACCTTTTGGGCTTGTGTCCATACATGGGTTTAGGGTTACAATTAAGGAGGTTATTGGTTACACTCTTTACATCACTATGTTTCCATTCTGCTCTATTACAGTTTGGCATATGGGATTCGATACTATCCAAACTGCTTCAAGATCGAGTTTCCCAATTTCTTGTGAGTTTGGTTCTCACTATGGATACTAAGCATGGGAGGATGTTTGTAAACATATCCGTATCTGTAATCTAGGTGAGTACCCCTACACGTTCCTTGTTCGTTTTGAAGATGATTGACATTTTACTTAATATATCACATGAGCACACTTTAACTATGAGTGAGGTAATGAACTTTCCTCCCTCTATCTTCTGGTAGTGACATCACCAGCTGTGGGCCTGTGCACCATTTTTCAGGAGAATATACATATATATGGTGATGGCAACATCAAAGTGACAATCTATTTTGGGAGCCTTTAGCCATTCCATCAAGTAAGCAGAGGGACAACTCTGTGGACGATTCACGCTGTGTACTTCTTGGGCCTGGGTGTAGTGGCAGGCTGCATGACTATGCTGGTGTTCCATCCTCTACCACACGTAAACATGCAGAGGCCTAGGGCCTTTGCCCCTTTCTTTTCCCCTCCCCTTTTGTTTGTGATCCTCTCCCTGCTTTTTAAACAATCCTAGCGGAGGGTATAATTGTACATACTGCTAGGGAGGTGGATTTTACATTGGTGAGGGTGCACATAATGGGAGAAATTGTCAGTTTCGATTGTGCACACACAGAGGTTTCCTGCTCTTCTTTCTTTATCAATTTTAGACTTTCTTCAATTTGTTTGTCTTGTTGTTTTTTAATGGATTCTTCACATGACAGTAATTATGGAATTTTTCACATCCACAGAGCTCCATTTCCCTTGGGGTCCTGATGAAGGCAGTATACTCGATGCTCTGCCGAAACGTCCTTTGTATACCTTTGTGCCACCAAGTTATGCCACATGGTTTAACAACGGAATCAAGGACGTAGACCAGGGATGTGTTTTTTGGTCATGAATTATGTTTCTTTTTTAATGCAAACCAAGTGACACTGTCTGACGGAGGAAATCTGTGATTTATTAGACAGATAGGGCAATTAAGATAGTTTATATCTGTGTCTCCTCCAACCTGATCATCACTTGCAGTCACTGAAGTTTAAAATTGTTATATATTTAAACAAAGAAAAAGTTATGATAAAAATGTTGTGATGTATACGCACATTTTCTCTGACATTAGTCTATGTATCTGTGCTATGATTAATTTATATAAGTAAAAATAAGATTTAATCAATTTTTTATATGTTGTAATGGTAGGACCCATGGCCTACATAATAAATTATGGAAGTTTTAACATAACATAATATAAATATTATTCTCTGTGTGTACTGTTCTTCGAGGTAATTCATTAACCCTTAGGACAGAGCCGAGTTGGTGAAAGAACTGGGTCTTTAAACGATTTGATTAATGGTTCATCTGGGGAACCCCCCATTTGTGTGTTGGGTTGCACCATACACCAGCTATTTGACGTGCAGTGCAGTGAGGTTAGCAGTGAGGTTTTTATGATGGAATTGTCTGGTTTCTCAAGCCAGAGGTTAAAGTTGCTGAGATTTGCCTGACCTTGATGGTCCACAAATAGGTTGGTGTCGTAGTCCACGAGTTTGTACGGACTGTAGGAAGCTAATCCGTATATAAGGAAGACATTTTGCAAAGAGGTCTGGGAGGCCAAGCAGATAAGTGCAAATGACTTGCAATTTGGGAAGTTGACAGATGGTGTTCACACTTTGAGTCTTTACGGGCTAGTGTATTTATCCACGTCTTTTGTTAGGGCAATTAGCACTTTGGAGTTTGTATTGTGCTGGACAACTTTCCTAGATTACTGGGGATTGACAAACTCCAGGTACCCAGAATAACGCCATTAGGGCTGCTCTTAACATACCTAGGCGCTCCCACATCTCATCCACTAGATGCAATTTACGCTGGCTCCCTATTTCACGGTGTATCGCCCTCAAAACACTTGTTCCAAGCCATAAAGCACAGAACAACGCAGCACCAGCCTACTTGTCAGAGCGCTTCACACAACACACAGCCCACAGACCTCTAAGATCGGCATATGCACACACACTCATCATTCCTAGCTTCAAGCTACAGACTGCCAGAGGCTCGAGTTTCCCAGTCCTGGCAGCGAAGCTTTGGAACTCACTACCTAATGATCTCAGGAATGTCCCTTCCCTCCAATCCTTCAAAAACAGAGCAAAACATTGGCTTTATGAGCAAGATGAAGCTTCGGCCACCCTTTGGTAAACACCTATCGCATACTGTGCAACCTCGATTACCTCTGTATATAACTAACTACCTCTGTAAATATATGTAAATGTCCTTGTTCTATGTATATATATATATATTATGTAACATGTGACTGCCTTCTGTAACCTTTCCAAACATGTGCCCTGATGCCCGTGGGCAGGCTGCGCAATATAAATAAATAAATACAAATACAAATAAAGATAACATAGAAGACAAAACCTCTAAAGTAACCACTTCCTCTTCAGTGTCAGACATTTCTATTACGTAGAATTTCCTTTGTGTGAAATATTCTCCCCTTATGTGAGTCCCACAGCACTTTTTGCTGGATTCTTGGATTTTTTAATCAGTTTTCCTGAGTGAGTGGGATCCTTTTTCCACACTCACTGAGTCTTTTACTCTACCTCTGGTAACCTTTTACAACCCTTTTGGTTGTATCTTCCTCCAACTTGTAAGGCATCTGCAATTTATTATTCCACCACCCAGCGCCATCGTGTCTGGGAGGACAGGAAGCTGGGAGTACACCATAACTCTGCAGGTCTTTAGCAGATACTGAGTGTGGAGGACAAACAGGCTCGTAAAGGGGGGTGGCATTAGGGGGGCAGTGGTCAAAGACTAATTGATGTTAATGTAATGGTTGTGAATTGCACTGCTTGTTTGGTTGTATTTTTGGCTGGTTTGAATAAAATTAATAAAAATTATTTAAAAAAAAAAAAAAAACTCTGCAGGTCTTTGTCCACCAGTTTGTCTGCTTGAATCCAGTTCTGACTGGGAGGCTGGATGTCTTACAGCCACCACCAAAAGTTTGAATGTAGCATGACTTCTAATGGGATGGGATCCTGCATAAAGTCGAGGGTCCTGGAGCAGAATGATAGAGTCGGCCCATGGAACGAAGAATCTGAGGAAGAAGGACATCTTCAGCCACCCCCAGCGACCGGCAGTGACTGCTGAGTGACTGCTGCTGCTACAACCTCCTTTTTTGATTCAGTGGGAAGATCCAGACGGGATGACTTCCTACCCTGCACTGGTGAGCCTAACCAGTCACGTGACACCCTGCATTTTGAGCTGTCCCTCGAAGATCTGCGACTGTCCGGGACTGCAATTCGCCAATACCCTGGGACCTGGACCAATGTGCTGTGCATCATCTCCTGAAGCACAGTTTCGACAGAAACCTTGTGGGCATCCTGGGGGACCTACAGTGACTATTTCCAGGTCTGAGACATCTCCCCTTCCAAGTCAGGGACTGAGAAACGTAGAGAAGCCTGCCATGTGCCAACCGCTGCTGAATCGAAACCTTTGTCGAGTTCCAATGAGCCAGTATCATGATGATTGTATGTTGAGCATCCAATCACAAGAAGCTGACTGTCTGCTCCCACCAAAAGCCCTTGTTCAGACTCCAGGCCAAGAATCCGAACAGGAGCTGCTGTCACCTCACCTGGGGACTCCCCAGTGACCCTGTCGTCTTTCTTCATGAAAAGGTACTTTCTTGCTCCTAGGTACTTACCTGGTGGTTTGAATTGTGTTGAAGTTGACTCATCCTGAGCTTTCTGAAACACATTGGGGTGGACAACCCATCTGTGTTCTCCAAGGCCTAAGGACTATAATCCTCCAGGGGGTCTGCTAGACCTCCCTGAACCACCTTTTAAGTAAACATTTGACCTACCTGCAACATAGAAGAAACCTGCTATTTTTGCAACTTTGATAGGCTGCCTTTCTTTGTTCTTCCACCCATGGGCCCTATTCACCCAGTGTCCTAACTGGCTTTGAGTCTCTCATTCCCAGATACATCTTGACTTTCTGAAGTATAGGTTGCCTGTATCTGTGTTGCTAACTTTAAATGTTGGTAATGAGAAATGAATTACTGAATTTACTGCTACTCTAGCTACTTACCTGTATATCATCTTAGAGTTTACTATTGAACTGAGTCATTCTTAACAAAAGCCTTACTGTATATAAATGTTAATACGTTTACTTATCTGCAAATCTAATACAGTGTTAGCTGCCTTAGTGTTTATAATAAATAACAATATTGTTTATAAATCTACTATGTATAAGTGCGTTCTTGACTATAGGTGTGCCGGTTATATGTGATGGTTCCACTTCCTACCAAAAAGACAGAATTTTTGGCGGCCTGCAAAAAGGGGAAATATCACAACCCTTTTCCGCCCCACCCGCATTTTCTGTAAAATCGGGGGGGTTTTACCCCCAATTCCCTCTCCTCAGTGGCCCCCGCCTCCCTCCCCACCCAAGCATACCCCTAGCCCCTAAACACACAAACAGACAACACACATGCAGACATAAACTCACACATACATAAACACTTACCTGTTCTCCCATGATGGCTCTTCCTGGTCCTGACGTGCCTGTCAGCCGCTGATTTAGAAAGACTGCTCCGTGCGGTCACATAACGGTCTTTCTAAATCGATCCTTTTTTCTTCCCCCGATCATTATAAAACCACTTTTTTCACGTAATACCAGGTGTGCCCTGAGGTCTTTGTACTCAGCCCTTCTCCCATCTAGACTAAGCCTGGCTGCTGGTCCATTGCTACCAAACATTTTGGGTAGTTCATGCCAAACCTAATATTTGGAGCCCTGTACTCCTAAGCTTCCATAGTCCTACCACAGGTAGACTTTAGTAAAATTCCCTAAAAATCTGCAACAGTGAAAATTAAGTGCCAGTACCGAGGCCAAATGTATTAGAGGATATGAGGTGTATCCTGGACCTCATTTTTCAGCCATTCCAGGAGTAGTGGTTCTCTATGTCATGCCACTCATTTGGATGACCACTTTCTGGTCTCCTTTATGGTACCCCTTATGACTCATTTGCTGCTTCCGGCTAAGCGCTTAATTCTCAGGAGAAACTGGCGCAATGTGAATCCATCTCATTTTGCATCTACCGTTATGGCGAATTGCCCCACTGATAGTCTTGTTGACCTCTCTACCCTGTCTTTATCATTGCTGCAAACTGCGGACCAACTTGCACCTTTGGAGTCTGCTAGTGTTTGTTGTTGCCCCTCTCAACCATGGTTCTCAAACTCAAAGCAGCTAAACTTGGTGTTCGTCAATCTCAGTGCAAATGGCGCTTGTCTTATAATTTGACTGACAAAGCTACATTTTCTTCTTTATATAGAAATACCATCTACTGATGAAAACCACTAAACAGTCATTTTTCACAAGTAGTATAGAAGCTGCCCTGAATCAGTCCAGGGAACCTTTTTCGGGGGTTAAATCCTTTTCCTCTACTTCAGTTTTCTTCCTTCGGCCTTACCATCCCGTCACACTGGGATGCATTGGCGTACTTCTTTCATTCAAAAATAACCACAATTTGAGATGATATTGAATCTACACAGTCTGGAGCACCGGTCATTGACATCAGCCTACCCGCCATTGTCAGCTGGGATATTCTTCCGGTTTTCATGGATAAGACTGTCTTGACTGCCATCTCGAGTATTAAATCTGCAGCACCATCGGACCCAGTTCCTTTAACTATTTTGCAGGACCTTTTCCCTAGGATTATTCCTTTGGTGACCCACGCTGTGAATCTTTCTTGCAGTCGTGGGTTCTTCCCATCTGAGTTAAAACAAGCCATTATGGTCCCTCTACTTAAGAAACCATCCTTGGATGCCTCTACTTTGTCTAACTTCCGTCATATTTCTTTACTTCCACTTTTCATGAAGCTTCTTGAAGCTCTGATCTCTCCTCTTCTCTCTTCCTTCTTGGAGTCTTCTGCAGTACTCAATCCTTTTCAGTACTGTTTTCATCAGGAAGGGATACAGAGAGTGTTCTAGTTTCAGTTATGGATGACCTGGCCAGGATGGTTGACAGTGGAGGAGTGGGGGCCCTGATTTTGCTCAACCTGTCAGCGGCTTTTGATACTATCGATACTACCTCCTTTCCCGGCTGGTGGTGCCTGGAGTATCTGGTCCTGTAAGGGCCTGGTTCACCTCTTTTTTTGACTAGCTGAGGCCAGTCGGTATCTCTTCCTTCTCTGTCTTCTTTTCACTTTTTGTTCTGTGAGGTTCCCCAGAGGTCCGCCTTGTCCCTGATGTTATTTAACAACTACATTAGTTCCCTGATTGCTCTTATCCGCTCTCGTGGCTTTAGGTGGTATTCTTATGCTGACGACATGCAAATCCTGGTCTGTTTAGATCTTAACCTGGGTGGGGTGTCGCCTTATTTGCATGACTGCCTTTTGGCCGTCGGGGATTGGATGAGCTGACTCAAGTTAAACGGGGACAAGACAGAGGTCTTGGTGTTGGGATCTTTGACCACATCTGACTCTTGCACGTCTTCCTTCTGGCCTGCTTCTCTGGGTGCACTTCCCATTCCGGTGACAGTGGTGAAGATCTTGGGGGTTTACCTGTCCGTTTAACTTTCTATGGCGGCACAGGTGTTTTCAGTTTGCCAGTCTAGTCATTTCTTGTTGCAGATGCTTTGTACAATCTTGCCCTTTCTTCCTGCTCGACTACGCCTGCCTGTGGTGGCAACATTGGTTTCTAGCAGGATTGATTATTATAATGCCCTTTTTTTGGCCCAGCCGGCTGGCTTGATTCGCCGGCTGCAATAGCATCAGAACTTAGCCGCTCGAGTTGCTGCTGCAACCCCATATTGCGCCACTTGCACTGCCTGCCAGTGCAGCAGCGGATCACCTTTAAATCCCTATGTATTGTTCATCGGGCAATCTATCAGGTTGAACCAGAATTCCTTCAGGATACGTTTCAGCCTTAAAACCCCAATCGGTTTCTCTGGTCTACTAGCGACTGATTGATTGTGGTCCCAAGGTTTCAGCTTCAGAGAGTGGGTGGCAGGACCTTCTCTGTAGTGTTGGGTAAGCTGTGGAACAGTCTTTCTCTTCAGCTTAAGTCTACAGAGAATCACTTAACCTTCTGTCGCCTACTTAAGACCACTCTTTTTTGCTGATTCTCTCCTGCTTGTGTAGGACTTTGCTGTGTACTTCCCCACGCCAAGATGTCCCCGGGTTTATGTGCATGTTATAAGTTTACCTAACATAACATAACCTCAGCCAAGATGGAAAACTCAAAAGAAGGGGAGGAGCCATGGAAGAGTAAGAGGTTGAAGCTACCAAACTGGAAGAAAACCCACAGAGGGGAGACTGGGCAAGGGCCACTCCAGTCATACCTCAAAAGAGGTCAACACGCTCTGGAGGCCTAGGCAAGAAATAATCCAGTCCTTGGAGTTACAGATGGTCAATTTATCTAACCATCAGCTTACATCAGAACAAACTAAGGTGTTAAAATTGGGTCTCAATTGTTGCTCAACATTTCAGTAGGACTTTGTGCAGACAAGATTGGACTTTGATCAATTCATGAGGAAAATCAAACTTAAAACATTCTTTGCTATGAATCCCCAAAAAGTGATGCATCACACTTTGGTGGACCTGGCACAACTTTCAGATCTTTTTGAGTGTGAGGATATTAACCTTCTGGACTTCAACATAGACCCTAAATTTCCAGTTACTAGCTGTTTGATGTGCAAGTCCAAATTTAATCCACCTTTGTTTTGCGGGGGTAGTCTCCACGCTTTTCAGGACTTGGCCATCACTGATTTAAAATTAATCAACGGAATACTTTTTGGCGAAAGTCCAAAAATCATTGTCAAAACCTCCAGGCAGGCCTATCATGACTCTCTCTGGATCTTTATTAAAGAGCGTGTTGAAATTGACAAGATGTTAATCACTTTTGTCTCGACTTTGCCCTTCTATCTTATAGATACTAAGGACTTTCTTAAACATGTAAATGGAATTCCTTGGGAGGAAGGGTTAATATTGTCAACATAAGATGGCTAAAATGTGTGAGTATTCTAAACAACAAGCATCTTAATCTACAATTTACGGAAACACACAGTAACACTGACATACATAGTCTTCCTGGATGTACAGGTCTGTCTAGATAAGAATGGTTTAAGTATAAAAGTATATAGGAAACCAACTAATTTGAGTCTGCCGTTACATGCCGATAGTAACTATCCGGTGAGATGCAAATAGAGCATCCCTTACAGCGAATTTGTTTAATTTCTCACAATTGTTCTGATCTCCAAACTTTTGACGTGGAAGGTTCAGCCGCAGCTTTTACATGTCTGAATCCCGGCTGTCCAAAAAAAGTCATCACTAAGGATTATCTAAGAGCTACAGCTCTTCAACAAGATTATTTACAATTCAAGGCTGATGAGACTAGATTAATACTCACTTTCACTGCAGCATCATTATCTATACAGAGAATAATGCATAAACTTTGGCATGTCTTGAAAGCTTATAGGAGCTTGTCATCAATATTGCTTAGACATCCTTGCCTCACATTCTGCAGAGTACCATCTCTGAGGCACACATTGGTTTCTAGTTTTTTGCCTCCAAGAAAATCTGAACAGCTGGGATGTGCTTGGTTAAATACATGGGACATTGGACATGGGTTTCACTAAATGCTCGAAATGTAAGGGTTGCATATAAGCTATGTCACGAAATAATCTATATTCATCCTATATTAGGTTCCACGCTGACTTTAAAACATCATATCACCTGTGACACAGAATTTGTAGTGTATGTACTTTCCTGCCCATGTAAAAAATGATATGTCGGCAGCACGACTTGCAAATAAAAAATCAGAATATTACAATATGTCAGGGCCACAAAGAATGATGATTCTGCTTATCCCATGGCTAAACAATTCAATGAACATCATTAGGGTCCCCTCAATGGCGTTGGTTTATTTGGTATAAATCCTGTCCCTAAACATCCTTGTGGAGGGGGCAGAACATTGAAATTGCGTCAACTGGAAACTAAGATGATTTTGGACTTTGAAACTAAGGCCCCAAAAGGTCATAATATTGATGAAGAGTTGTATACATTTCTAGGAACATTATATAATTTGTATTTCTATCTTAGATCGCTGTCCTTTTAATATGTTTCATCATCGTTATTTGTGCTTTAAGTAAGAGTATTGTATGTAGTAGCACTGTAACCTTTCCCTTTTTTTTCTTTTGGTTGATTTTAATTGGGTGTGGTAGCAACGTGAATATAGGCGTTGATGAAAACTGCTTTAATGGGCTTATTGCAGCAGGTATATTTCACATTAATATACTTTGATGCAGTTTGCATCATGGATTTACATTTTTATTACTATTTAAGCTGATTGCCACTGGGATTTTTTCCTAAATTTGATAGAATTATTATGCGCTTGCACTTTACCTGTTGTTATTGGCACTGTGCCTTTATTTGGCATTTTGTAATTTATCATGTTGTTTGTTTGGCACTTAGTATACACACTTTATCGCCTGGTTTTCTGGAGTTTGGCATGCACCGAGTTCTATTGTTACTCATTGTGGTTTTGAACATGTCAATGATTTTGTGGTGTTGGGTAGTCGCTCCATTGTGTATTTTAAAGCTTTCAAAGCGTGAATTTGTTCATGTTTGCCACGTGCCACTGTGTTGTAGGTGGTTTTTAAATGGCACTAAGCGCTTTATTATGTGTCTTTTTCCTCGTTGCTATCGTATTGGACATTTATCACCATGTGTTCATTGTTAAGTGGGGATTACATTCTGTATTTCTTTACATATGTGCACTCTGGATGATCTGCACTGTAATGACTAAAATAGGGGTGCTTTATTCATGAAGATTCCTGTTTACATTTACCATCAAAGTATTCCAATATGGCCGCAGTGATCGGCTCTTTCAGTTAGAGTGTTGCTACGCTGCGTTATGTCAAAATGGAAAAGGGACTTCACTGTGTATTTAGATCCTGTTTGTCCATTTTGCGGTCATGTGAACAAGCACCAGGATGGCGTGGAACGCGTTGCTAAGGTGGATTCCTAGCAATTTTTAAATATGTGGAAAATAAAATTGCTGTGATTATTATACCATGACACCCTGTGATTTTGTGGTCTCCTTCTAGTGCAATCCAGGGACGTTTTGTCCTTTTTTTCTACATGTACCAATGTGAGGGCATTTTACCCTTGACTGGCACCGACAAAACTCTGGTGAGCGCGTGTATACATCGTTCTATTACACCATTTCTTTTGGAACCATTGATGTTTCCATATTTGTTATAACATGGTTGTATCCTAATTTATGAAGGAATAATATTGGCAGGGCGAGATAACCAAACTATCATCATGTATTTACTTCGGAAATGTCCAATTGCCTACTTTAGGTTTCAAGAATCCTGTGTTCTTTAGTTGTCTTAAACGTGTTATGAGTGGAGCTTTTTCTATGCCTCTGTACCAACTTGGCCCACTCTGTTTCCTAGCTGTATATCACTGGTCATTTGTTGTAATCTGGACACTACACACAGGTAAAAACAAGAATTTGTGAAACGGGTCTAAGAATTTCTTCTTAATTAGTGCAAAGTGACTGAAAGGCAATTGTATACATGAATGAATATGAATGTGTGTAATAACTGATTGCAACAATTTCTTGTTACTGCAGGTCGCTTCCATCTACAAGGACCCAAGTATCGGGAATTTAATTAATATTGTAATTGTGAAATTGGTTGTTGTGCAAAACGTACAGGTAATTTATTCGGTTATATTATATATGTGTAACATCTTTTATTAATAACTAATCTGTTGGAATAGACCCCTGGAAGAAGTGTCCCTGCCTTGTAATTGTACTGAGCATGAATGTGTCCTTTGTGCTGTGTCCAAGTTTACATAGAGAGGCATCACTCGAAAGTTAACCTAGATTTGGCTCAATAAGAGATTGAATATGGTGATTACCTCTGTCCGAGGGTGGTGAGGGGAGGGGGCCTGTTTTTTCTACACTAGAAAAAGGAATACAACATTCCAAGAATTCAAAGGGCAGTGATGGGCTCCATGCTTTTAAAAAATGCTTGCCATTATATGTGCAGGCCATGTAGGGGAGATCCCCTGTGATTCATCATGTACGTGTGGTGAAAAGGATCCTAACCTGGGTAATTCCAGGTTCCTGTGCCTTTCATTGCACAGAGATGGTGACTCGCGGATCTGTCTTTGCCAAGTGTAGAGAAGAATAAGAATACTAGCGAAAAAGTCAGACCACAGACATGGGCTTGCATTCAAAATGTTTAGCCTCATTTACTGGCCTTAGGAAAATTAGGCCCAAAATTGAAGTCAATTCCTAACTGTGCCGGGCCCGGTACATCCCCATTCCCATTTGAGCCCCAGAGGGCTCAATGGGAATGGGGAGGGTGGTAGCACCGGTACCGTTAATAACAGTACCAGTGCTACCATCATGTTCTACTCACGGGTGACGGTACGGCCACCAGGTCAGACCTGGTTGCTGCAAGGGCACCCACGAGCAGAACTCCTAGTTTGGCGGTACGGTAGCAACGGCGCCAGTAGCTATACCGGCGGTGTTGTTGCCTTACTGCCATACTTGTAATGAGGCCATAGTGTTGAACCTAAAACAGTGTGTACCCAAATGGAAGGAAATATGGTGAGACAAGTTGTTGCTTCGGACAGCGATGCACGTCACATAGTCCTCAGTATCAGTAAGCGGTCTCTGTACCTGCAGCTCTTCCAAAAGAACCCAGAGATAAAACGATGAAGGTCTTAATAAAGAGAGCTTACATAAATCCCAGTCCTCGTTTGCTCAGGTGCCTGAAATAGATCTTGCAAATGTAACATTAAAGGAAGATCTACAAATCAAGGGATGCACAGGAAAGCATCAAAAAAGAAATGACAAGAATCCTAAATTGACGACTCTGAAAATACCAGTCCTTGCTATCAAGTCGTACGATTCATTTGAGTTTGAGCCTAGAAAATATATTGCGCTATAAGAAGAGGATTGAGGAATCGTATAAAGGAAGAAGAGGAAAAACAAAACAAGTCCCCTCATATGATATACGATTACTATGAACCAAGTGGAGATATAATGTGACAGAGGAATGTGTCAGCATTTGTGTCAGGATGTTGCGTTTGTCATAGTTGGAAAGCGAGATCCTTTTATAATGCACTCAACAGGGAGTCTCCAAAATGTGGAACAAAACGATTCACATTCTCTTTCAAACCAATCCTGTCACTTTGAACTGTAATGTCCCAAGAGACTGTGGCGCCACACTGTCTATGTTCTGGTCCATGTTGCTCCATGCTGTATCAGTGGACCATGAATCTTGCCCATGAAGTTTCACAAAAATCACAAAAACACGGAAATTGGTGCACAAGAAATATCCCTGTTACTACAAGTACCTTTATTTTGTAGCCAGTGTATGATGAAGTTGTCAATTACTAATCCCTTATGTTAAATTCCCAAAAATGAATAGAGCCAACTACCTCAAGGAGTTGGCTCATACCCTCCTGTCAAAATAAACCATTTCCATTCCCAAAATAACGACCATCCTACTGTAATATTCAACTTGAGAACAAAACAGTGTTGTTAATGATGCGAGTAGAGTAAAAATCTGGAAGGTGGTCCTGGGCACCGGAAGAATTGACAGCCACGCAAGAGGCGCCTGTGACTGAGAGAATGCGTCCTCATCATTCCGTATTCCACCTGTGTTCCTATGTGAACTGTCAGGCACTCTAAGATAATTGGCATTAATTCATGCTGACTGGGTTAGGCACTTGGCACTTTAAAAGTACCTGAGTCTGTCTCCCATTTTATTTAAACAATGTTAATGCTGTATGAGTTAGATCCGTCATTTTATTGTGTTAAAATTGAGATACATTTGAGTATATGCTTGGTTTATTTATTTGTATTTATATATTGTATGATTTTTATTTGCACTTATTCGAAATAACTAGTTTTCTGATTCTGAATAGATGTGGTTTTTATTTCTCCTTAGGAGGGTCCGACAATCTCATTTAATGCACAGACAACTTTGAAAAACTTTTGTATATGGCAACAAACTCAGAACTACCCTGATGACAATCACCACTCTCATCACGATACTGCTGTTTTGGTTACAAGGTATATTGATATTTTCCTGAGATCATATTAGTTAAGATAGGATTCATAGGTTTGACTTCTGACATTACAAATTGAAATAATAATTTGTAGCCCGTTGCATTTTAACTCCCAAACAAATGACTTATTTCAAAAATTAGAAATATGTATGAGTGTCCTGACACATTGATTATGATGTGTTGGTCGCAAGACAAGGCAGAAATGTATACATCTCAACCATAAATATATATTGTACGCCTGTGAATACACTACCATAAATGAACTCCTATTTTGTTTATCCTCGGTATGCTTAACACAGGTCGTAGGATATTGCATTCATTCTAATAATTCCTATTGTAGAGGACAGTACTATTAGAAATCAGGTCCAAGTATAGCACCCCTCTCTACTCCAAATATAAAATAATCTCTTCTGAGCCAGTCATAAAAATACTGCCAAGTGGCCCAGTTTGAAATATTCCACGTGTGGGCACTAAACATTCAGCTGATATGTTTTTCGTTTTTTTTTAGCTTCTTGAATTGCAGAAAAATGTTCTTCTTTACAGCAGGCAGGTCTACTGTTGCTGGTTATTCCATACAGCAGGTGGTGAAATTGAGTATTGCACACCTGCCATACTTCCAGCGGTATCGCAGTTTGCCCTAATAGTAGCCATGCCTGATGGCAGAGGGGTGACATGGTGAAGTGGTCATTTGATGACCACTAGTCTTTCTTATGTAGTAATGGTAATTTTGTTACGCATTACGGAAAAATGGTCAATTAAGTATATCTGACGAGGATTAGGCAGTTACTGTTTGAAAGTATTTAACTATTATCGATTTATGTTATGTTGATTTATACATGCACCACTGTCATTTTCATGGCCTCCAGCGCTCACGTTGCACTGCACGTAAAAGTGCATAGGGTTGGTTAGACAAGAAGAGAGGGATAGGATAGATGTTGTGCTCATTTTTTGATGCATGGAGAAACTGGCATCTGTCTGTGTGAGCTTTCTGGGTGTGCTTGGTTTGTGTACTGTGTTTCTTGTGTCCGGAAGGGCAGTGGCCAGTGTTTGACTTGTTTGTTGTCCCAGGTGGTTGAATTTGTAGCTTGGTTAGACTGATGTGCGGTTTGTGTGTTATGGTGGGTTAATTCACTAGCCTTCTGGGCATGTGTTGTAGGTGAGGAGTGTGGGTTGTGTGGGAGAGAAGTGGGTTTTGGGTGATCTCTGGTTATTTGTAGTTATGTTATTGTTTTCCATTTAAATGTATCCTTTGTTTTCCTTGTTTCCGGTTTATGGTTAATAGAAGCAGGGGGTGCGTGAGTTGGGTGGTCCGCTCGTGAAGTGGTTGATAAATGATTGATCAGTGTGTATCTCGTTGAGTTTAAAAGCCATGTTTTTTTAGTAAGGTAGTCACCCGTCATTCTTATTTTATTAGGGATGGAGTTAAATAGTTTAGCTTTCAGATAGGAAAAGGAAAGTCCTCTGAATTTTCTTTTATCATAGTGTCTTGTTTCTATTTGTCAGTCAGTGCTGAATCTTACGTCGCTTCTTGCTGGTATCGGGTGTGTTCTGTTTGGATAAATTTGGCTCTGTGTAGTGATTTGTGGGCAATGCAGAGTGCTTTGAACTTGATGCGTTACTGGCAGCCACTGAAGACTTCTCAGGGCTGGTGTGATGGGGTCTCTTCTATTTATTTATTTTAAATTCTGTTTATTCATTTTCAGTATACAATCAGCTTAGTAAACACATGGACAAAAATGTCAAGCTCCAAACAACATTGGACTGTTTTCTTTTGGGGCGATTAATGTTTCTGGTTTGGTTAGGTTTAGTTTAAGGTTGTTGTTTGCTATCGGGTGTTTATGTTGGTAAGGCATTTATTGAGGGCATTGTCTGGGTCATTGTCATTAGTAATCTTGAAGAAGAGTTGGGTGTCATCTGCATGGTTGTAGGCTGTCAGTCCTTGGGCTTGAATGAGGTTCAATAGGGGGTCATATATATTTTGAAGAGGAGTGGGGAGAGGCTTGATCCTTGTGGTACACTGCATGTATTATTTGTTGTGTTTGATGTGAATAGTGGAATGTGGGTTCTTTCTGTTGGGTCGGTGAGGAAAGATTTCAGCCATTGTAGTGTGGAGCTTTGTATGCTGGATTCCATCATTCTCTTGATTAGGACTGTGTGCCTGATCATATCGAAGGTAGTTGATTTGTCCAGTAATACGAGGGCCGATTGGGTGTTCTTGTCCGCGTTCATTTTTAGGTTGTCCCATATGGATAGGAGTGCTGATTCTATGCCTCCCATGGGTCTGAAAATGACCTGGCATTGGTCAAGTATTCTATTGCTTCCTACTTGATAGTGCATGGTTTGTGTTGACGGTAGTGGTGAGGAGCTCATGTGATTTTATGTGTGCCAGAATGATTCCTCCTCTGCCCGTTTCACTTTTGGATCGTAATAATTTGTAATTGTCGGATATGGTTTCATTTGCAATTACTTTGTAGTTGTCTGAGAGCCATGTTTCTGTGAAGTATAGAGCATCTGTACCTCCATTGCTTAGGAGGTCGTACATTTCTGTTTTGTGCTTTGCCATGGATTGTACGTTCAGTAGGCTGCAGCGTTGTGTGTGTGGTTTGGCTTGTTCTTGGTTGGTCGTTATTTCTAGTGTTTCAGGGGGAGTAGCATTCATCTGTCCTTTGACACTACGTTGAGTTGGCCTATTTATTGTTGGGTGTGTGGTTGTCTCATCTGACCCTTCGCTGGGTAGTCCATTTGGTTGCACAATGGATTTCTCTGTTCTGATTCGTTGTAATTAGATGTTTGGTTGTCTTGGTGGCCTTTTTTTGAATCTCTGTTTATGCAAGGGGTGTGGATGGTGAGGGATTCTATTCTAGCTCTTGTTCTTTAAGGTGTCTTTCCAATTTTGTTTTGTCTATTGCTGGGTTCTGTGTGTTCGATAGAATACTGGGGTCTCCTCTAGTGTTTCCTTAGCCCTTAGTTGTGGGCTGTATGATTTCTGGTGTAGCTGGCTTGTAGGTAGAGAAGTAGCAGGAGGAATATGATGTCTTTGTTCTAGTCTTAAGGGCTCATTACAGGGTTTCCAGTAATTCCGGCGGCGTACCAGCAACCACGCCTTATCGATATTACGGGCAGCAGAGAACTGCTGGTCAGTTCCCTTTCCCATGGAGTCCTACTTTTGTTCTGTTTTCCATCCTTGTTGATTTGTCCTTCTTGTATCTCGGCATCTTTGTAGATGTGGATATTTTTGTGATTGTTGTGGCTCGGTGGTCTATTGATGTTTTAGTTGTGTGTCAAGTTGTACAGGTGTTATGCTTCCTTGTTGGGTGGGTTTGCTGATGTTGATAGGTCCTGTTGGTTCTAATTACGCCAGTTATGCCATGTTGTTGGGCATATCCAAAATGGCATTGATCGTATTTGGTGGCTTAACACACTGGCAAAAGCCTCATGTGGTTATAGAGTGGGGGAGGCCAGCATTTGTAAGGGCCTCAAACACTTTTTGGTAATGGGGGCGAAAGTCATCCTGTGGTGAGTTGTTTTTTGGTCTCTAGCGTTTTTGGAGGTTCATAGTGATATGCTTCGGAAGCGGTTGAAGTTGTAGTAAGAAAGGTCGGGCTTCCAGGGGCAGAGGTCCACGGGACACAGTCCAAGGAATTTGGGTTCAATGTGTTTAAATTCAGTGATCTTGAAGATTCCGAAAAGTGATTAATTCAAGGCTGTAAACGTTAACGCAGCTAAGTTAGAACAGGGATAATTCTGGGTGTCTAGGTTCAGAGGTGGGAGGGTTCGAAGGTGACAAAGCTCAGGGTGGCATTGTTAGGATTAGTAAGACCCGTGGGAATGGGTGTAGTAGGGGTTGGAAGAAGTAGCCTCTAAGGGTTGAAGCACAGGGGTTTGCGGTAAGCAGGAACATTCAGAGAGGTAAAGATTTAGAGTTTCATTTCACAAAGTCTAGGCACAAAAGGTAGTGGGATGAAATGATAGGACTTGAGTTGGTGAAGTTCAGATTGTTAGGGTTAAGAATTACTTAGTTCGAAAGTGGCAGAAGTCAGCAGTGTCAAGTTTCATAGGTCCAGAGTTCCAATCAGCAAGGTTCTGGGGCAGAAAGATATCCTAATTACAGAGTGTTAAACTTCAAAGTGGCAAAGAGGCAGAAATCATTGTTCTAGTTTATCAAAATTCGTAGGCAGCAGGGTAGAATCCAGCGGGTTCAAACTAGCTAACTTCAGAAGGCGACAGAGTTTGGGTGCCAACAATGAGAGTGGCAGAAATTCAAACTGGTACCATTCCATGTTGCTTACATTAAAATTAGCACCAATCAAAGCAGCATAGTTTTAAGAGGCGAGGTTCGAAGGCAGTGGAACGTAAACCAGTACAGATCCAAAGTGCTCAGTATTCATAAGCAGGTGAGATTACGTAATTACAGGCCCAAATAGCCAAATTCAAGTAGATGACACCATATCGGTACTGCCCCATAAACGGTCAAGTTCAAAAGCAGCGATGAATCAATGTGGCCAAAATTCAAAAACAGTATGGGTTCTCCAGCACAGCTCTAGTGTGGCTAAATGCAGAATCTGCAGGGATTAAACCACTGCCGTTTCGGTGTGGACAAATTCAGAACCATAAGAGAATTGAGCCAGTAATGTTTTTGGTGTGGCTTAATTCAAAGGCAGCGAGAACCAAATTGGTGCAGTTCTAGTGTGTAAAAACACAAGACAGCATGAACCAAGTCGGTACAGTTTTAGTTGGCTATATTAAAAAGCAGCTGGAATCAAGTAAGCACATTTCTGAGCGACGGGAACCCAGTTAGTACAAATCTAGTGTGGCTAAATTCAAAAGCAGTGAGAACTAAATCAGTACAGTTCTAGTGTGGTTAAATGTATTTTTTTTATTTTGTATTTATTTATTTTATGGTATTAAACAGTTAACATTGTAAACTTTTATTGCTACCATTATTAAACACACATCAACCAAATTCTGCTTCAAATGTAACAAAGGGATTAAAACGAATAAAACAATACCACAAGTGAAACACATTTGCCTGTTGGGTTTAGCCAATAGCATAGGCATGCCCTACTTGTCCGGCCCAGTGTCATTACGCTTGACCAGCATTGGCTAAAATTGGTACAATTCTAGTGTTGTTAAATAGAAAAGCAGTTGGAAACAAATCAATGCGGTTTTCGTGTGGCTAAATTCAAAAGCAGCAGGAACTAAATCAGTGCAGTTCTAGTGTGACTAAATTCAAAAGCAGCAGGAACTAGATCAGTGCAGTTCTAGTGTTGCTAAATTCAAAAGCCGCATCAACTTACTCAGTACAATTCTAGTGTATAATGAAATTAGTGTTTATATATCACAAAAACAAGATTTCCATGTACAATGCTGACCATCCATTTAACCACATTGTCATAATGTACATTTAGCAATTTGCAAATTTAAAAATTTTGCAAATGTTAACATTGTTTCAGTAATACTAAATTAACAATAGTACCGAAGTTCCAATATACTGTTTCATCTTTCGGTTTGCTTGCTTATCTCGAATGTTTGGTTAAATGGGTTCAGTAGAGCAATAATAAGACTGATCTGGTCCTAATCATTTTAGTTTCAGGTTCTTCTGGTTTGTTCCGATTTGTTGCGATTTCTTTTTACTTTGTTGTTTTGACCTTCAGTTGCTTTTTATTTTGTTTGTTTCCCTTTCAGACAGGATATTTGTAGAGCGCATAACCACTGTGACACATTAGGTGAGTGAGACCATACAATACATTTCCTATTGTTAAATCAAATAAAGTGAAATAACACATTCTGACAGCGTTTTCTAATTACATTTATACTTGGCATCGATGGGGAGGAGTGTTGGTATTGTCTGATTTATTTTTCAAAATGTGTTCTTGCAGAAGGGAGCTTAAGTGTTTGTGTGAAATAACAAATCAGTAACCTATCAGGACATCAATGTTGCCGTTTTTGTTTATCACCCCATTTTTGTCTGTTGAGTGCAGGTACACCATTAGAGACAAAATATTGCATTAGTAGACGGAAGCATTGTAGGAGTACTTACCTTGTTCATTTGTATTACTCTCATTACTCTCTCGTGGTAAAACAAACCAGAGAGCTCAAGCTGGGCGCTGCTAGCATGGAATGTTGATGCATCACTATTGTGGGCTCCACTACTGGCCATGCATGCCTTTTGTGTTTCAGTGCAGCACATGGACTCATGTTGAAGGTTTGCTCTGACAGGTAGCATCTTAATCTGTGTCTGCATTCTGATCTTTGTGCTGATAAGAACCAAATGGGTGTCAGAGCGCGGTACAGCTAAGAGAAGGTCACCAGTGACAGCAAGGTCATATATGCAGGTAAATAACCAACATAGTCAAACAATATTTACATGAGCCTCAATCTTATGATGAAAGTCAGACTAGATAATGATCATAGTTTCTAGACATCATGTATATCAAAAACAAAAGTCAAACTGTCATTCAAGAGGACCCTTGAACATGCATGTGGGTATCTATCATTGCCTATTTGCTTCTCCTTGAACGGTGGGGGTGTCATTGGCAAGTGGGATAGAGACCTTAGTGGCAAGGATCTCTTAATGTTTAATAAGTAGCCATTGAGTAGAAATCGCTCCTGAATAGCGTGCACGGCTGCTTTGTGGTAGGACAAGTCTATGGTGAAGGTTTGAGAGTAGAGCTCTGGTTCTCAAGATCTATTTTTCTCACCCTGGGGACATTGATCTAGGTCTCTGCTCACCTTGTAGAAAAACATGAGCAGCTCAGTTGGGGCTTTAGCTTCTCTTTTCACATTTGGTTCTGACGCAGAGACTGGGTGGGGTGAGCTGGCCCTCTGGATAACGCTGTTCGCATGCCAAAATGTACCTCTGATATGATGCTGCAGGATTCTGGAAATCCACGTCTCTCATAAATGTCTCCGTGTTCTCACTGTTCTTGTTCAATTCTTAGGTAGGGAACTTTGGGTAGTTGCTTCCTAAGTGAGTACCTGTGGGTCTGGCGGGTGTGTCACAGTTAGTAGCATTAGGATAGTCTGAGTTCTATTCGTTATTAGAGGTTATAGTTTTGATTATGGAGTGGCCAAGGTTGAAGAAGGGCTCCCTTTGGCATGGACCTCTTTAAGGGTTGACTTTTACATAATGCTGGTGTTTCTCCTTTCCCCCGGAGCCGTTTCAGGTTCTGCATTCTTGTATTACTGCTCTGCAAGGCTGATTGTGTCCCTCAAACTTCCTCAATCATATTATGTGTCTGTCCGTGCTTCAGGCGGAGGATCAAGCGTTTGGACGTACGCATAGAGAGGATTCTTGGGGCGGATCAGGCCTGCGCCCTCTTTTTGTCTCCTTGTTTAGAGGGTGGCTGCAGAGGAAGAGACTCAGCGACTTTGGCTGGTGTCTTTTGTCATCCTACTTTTATAGCTAGAGTTGTCTCAGACTAAACCTGATTTTGTTAGAAAAAGAAACATATTATGATATGATAGGTTATTTATTTAAGTATAAACAAAACATCTATACTTATAATTCTCAGTCTGTATTTTGTGAGTGTCTATTGTAATTTCTGCATCATTAGTTCATGAGTTTATCTTTTTAAGGCATAATGCAAATAATACACGCTGTCATGTCCTTTGCACCTATTCTATCCTTTTTTCAAGCGGAAATCCATGTTGATATACGATGCTGTGCTATTTGTATCATGTGTGTTATGAAGAATACTTCTATTACTGCACAAACTAATAGACAAGAAAAGGCAATGCACATTATATTACTGATACTGCTGTTGTTGACAGTCAAGTTGGTAATTCTTTTAACTATTCAGTGACATACATATTATTTGGTTTGTTCGATATGTACGGTTTGAAAGCATTTTACATTGGCTTCAGTATGATAACTGTAAATACAAGCATTAATAAGGTTTAGATTAGAATATGGGTAGGTTTCACAGGGTGAGCCTCTGTCTCCTATATACCAACATCCGTATAATGGATAACGACGACCAACTCTCCTTGTATTAATGGAAATAGAAAAGGTCACTTCAGCAAGGTCCAAAACCTGTGTCACGGGTAATGATGGGTAAACCTGCTTGAGCAAAATGATAAAATGCCTTAAACTATGTGTCCTGGCAAAAGGTGACTTACATACCCTAGGCGAGAGTATAAACATCATATTACAATGGGGCACCAATATTGAAAACTACATTAATGAGTCCAAAAATATTATCAAAGGTATTTATAAACATAGCTAATGATAAATAATTTATATTTTTTGGATGAAATATCATTATCAGTATTGAGTTCACTGACTGTCGCTCAAATGTTACAAATGCATTGTGACTCTTAGTAGCATCATGTTAAGTCTCTGTTGCAATTTTTCTCCTGCTTTAAGTCATAGCCTATTTTGATGAACTTCAGTTCTCCAATATTGACCCTATTTTGTGTCTCTGTAGCAAGGCCAGGTTGAGCATCCTTATTCCCTATAGCGCTAACGTGTTAGTTTCAAACACAAGTGATAACGCATATGTTGTGCAGCATGTGTTGGTGGTTTATGAAAGGCATAATCATATAATTCCATATTTTGTTTAGTGTATGCGCATAAGTTGAACAATGAGGCCAAAACCATATTCTTCCCGATTCAGGGGGGCGAGTCTGCAATCCCGGAGATCTGCCCATACCATGTCTCTATTAAGGAATTTAAATACCTGGGTATAAGGCTAGATCCGACGCTCGAGGAGTATCCCCGACTTAATCTACAACCAGTAATTGAGCGGTTCACCAGAGACACCCCCCCATTGGCAATCACTTCCCCTATCGCTAATGGGTAGAGCCGCGCTATTCAAAATGAGGACCCTCCCCAGGCTGTTGTATGTTCTTCAGAAGGCCCCATTCCTCATCCCCCGAGAAACCTTCGCACTCATTGACAAGTACCTACGCACACTGCTATGGGGCGGGAAACAATCCCGGATCGCCCTTGATACGCTCCAGAGATCAGTATGGGAGGGAAGCATCGGTTTACCCTGCATACGCACCTATTACCTGGCGACACAGATAGGAGTGGTAAACGACTGGATGCACGTGGGTCCCCACATTGCCACACATCCGTATCGAACTGGAGATCATGGCCCCGTTAACACAGCTGCAAATCCTGTACGCCACCCATGACCAACTCCCGACGCTGCCCAAAATGACCCACCATATACGTCGCGCCTGGCGAGACGCACACAAACTAATCGGCTGGAAAGGACAGCCAACGGTATCACAACCCATATGGCACAATGCGCTCCTCCCGGAAATAGTGAGAATGGGCTCCTTTGGTCACTGGCATGCAAAAGGAATACACACACTAGCACAGGTGATACAAGGGGGTCGCCTCCTGGGCTTTGAGACCATCCGAGAACAATTCGACCTGGCACCCATTGACCGGTTTCGGCACGCGCAACTAGCCCACGCTATCCGCACCCAATTCCCTGACACGACAATCATACCCCCCTGCTCCCCCATCGAGACCAATATCCTCCCGCAACACATCTCCTCTAGGTCACCTCCACTCTTTACCAGGCCCTTAACTCCTTCGGGGCTACGCAGCTAGATGGGCTCAAAGCAAAGTGGGAAAGGGACGTAGGTCACCTTGAACCTGAAGATTGGGATGATGCATTAATGTCTCCTAGAGAAATTGGTATAGAATCCAAGCTTAGGCTAATACAGTTGAGAATCCTCCACCGCTCATATCGCTCACGTGCTGTAATGGCCAGATGGAGTGGACTAAAAGACGGGACATGCATTCGATGCAAAAATGAACCTGCCACCTTATACCATATGATATGGGACTGTCGGGTGTTACAGGCCTTCTGGGAGGACTGTATTAGTACAATCTCTGCGACACCAATCCCCAGGGATCCCAAAATGGTACTCTTAGGCATCTGGGGTGAAGTAGACTTATCAAAATATGAGAAAATGGTTCTGGCAATTACGTTGGGGGCAGGCAAAAGACTTATTGCAGCTAACTGGGGATTTGCCGACCCACTGTGCCTGAACCGTTGGAGTAACGAGCTGAACAGGTGCGCAGCTTCAGAGCGCCGGATTTATAATGCACGGGGCTGTCCCCGTAAATTTGAAAAAATATGGGGTAAATGGCTAGATGCTCACTGAGATCCGCTGGTGGAGATGGACCTATACCACTGTTAGCTTTGGTTACCTGCCTTGTTTTGTTATTGTCTTACGGTCCTCGGCCTTATGGGCCTCTTCTAACTGTTATTAATGCTATGCTGCCTTTATCCTATGTATGCCGATGATCCATGTTTGTTTTTCTATGTTGTGTTGTTCAAAATCAATAAACAGAATTATAAAAAAAAAAAAGAATACTGATAGGCTTGTTGGGTGATCATGGGTTCCTCAATCTGGATCGTATGACTGGGAAACAGAGTATTGCGAATAATTCATGCTTGTGATTTTTGGTTTGGCATAAATATGTTGCCCCTTGTCTTTTAAAGTAATATATCTAACGCATGGCTGTCAGTTAGTGATTGTGTTATCAATTTCACTTTGTTCATATCTGTATTTTCATTCTCCTCTTTACATTTTAAGTATGAGAAGTGTTTCAGTTTTCTGATCTGCTTTGTTAGTGCATTGATCCACTATTGCTTTCTAGAAACCTTGAGCTTCTTTGATGAAATATATTTTTGTTTTACATAGACTCCTGCTCACAGCAAATTCGTTTTGCAGGATGTAATTATACCAAAGCAATGCCATTTGAGCAAGTGAAGTAGAATTGACTTCAGTGGGTTTCTGTTAGTTTGCTGTGTAATTTGCTATCATGAAGATACACAGACAGGTACTCATTTCAATTCAGGCCCTTAGTTTCCCATAAATGAAAGTTCAATCTTAAATTAATTGTTAATTAACTATTCACACCCATGGAATGACGCTCAGCCAATCAGGTGGCTGGAAATGCGGGCGAGAGCACACAGTGAACCGGCCACATTTTCTAGCCTCCCAAGAACCTCCCCCGGGTGCCGCCATCTTCATTGTTGGAAGGCAGCATGGTGCCTCACCATGCCCACCCACCCCCCACTACCACTCTAAGACATCCCACATCCTTCTGCCACCCCTTCCCTCCCTACTTACCTGCTTAACTGGAACTTTGTGCTCCAGTCTCAGGCATCTGCCAGCCTGCGGCTGCAATACAAACGAAAAAGGGACGAGGTCATTTTTCTATTTACTGTGGCGGCTGCCATCTTGTTTTCTTTATGGTCATTAGCCTTGCGAAATACACAAAAAAAATAAACAAAACTATTCTAACCCCAGATGAACCCCGCTTGAATACCCATCATCCTCGCTTCAGGAGCCTTTGCTGGGACCTTTGCTCCGCTCAGGCATATTTAGGCTCATGCTGGTGGGCTGTTACCGGCCTTGTACGCCCCCATAAACGCAGTGATTGCTTCATTCACTATACTAAATCAGGTCCGTAACGTACATCCCATATCAACAGGAGAAATGTGTACCTTTAAGAAAATCAGAATCTGCCATGGCAGTGACCAACTTGAATGATCCCCCTTTGTATTCGTTGTAAATACTAATCTTGCACATGCTCCCACACCCTCCCAAGATCCTAGGCCATCCCAGAGGCCCATCAGAATAGCTGAGTACCCCTGCATATTTCCCTCTTGTATTGTAAACAACATGAAGTACTTTGAACAAGCCCATCTACTAAGCACCTGTACCACCTCTGAGATTGGCTCAGGTTACCTATGAGCCCTATGCAGTTCACAGAAGAGTAACATCAGCTGATAACTGAGACATACAATGGATGCAGTGTTTATCACTGCAATGCATAATAATGTCTCCTTTAGGTGGTGATTAGGATCATTCGTAAAAAAGAAAGATATTTCTTTAAGATGTACTTGACATGTATTTGGAAATGTAGTAACTATAAATGTTCATCTTTACCAATGCTCGTATTTAATATATATGTTATGCCTTTGTGCAATAAATGGTGCTTTTAAGCTGGTGCTGACTAATCATGCTAGATGACATTTCATATTCTAATGTTTATCCACTTCACTCTAACATGTTTTCACTTGTACATTTTTCCAGGTCTGGCTGAACTTGGCACCATTTGTGATGCATATAGAAGCTGTTCAATTACTGAAGATAATGGATTAAGTACTGCTTTTACAATAGCACATGAACTTGGCCATGTGTATGTTTCATGTAAATATTTTGACTGATAATGTATGAATTGTTGTTATGATCAATGGATTAAGATATCCATGTTATTGTCAATGTATGCTTGTAGGCAAATTTGTTAGGATACTTTTTTTTAAAGAAAGTTACATCAAGGTATACATCTGCAGAGTTAATTATACCCCCAAGAATATAAACTATGACTATCATTAATTCTTATGTTCTACATTGATTTGAACGTTTTGGGTGTATTCATTTTGTTAAACCGTATCATCTTAATGTTTACATAGTATGAACGTGCTGACATCCTACAGTACCTAAGAACAATGCAGTAGACAGCTCTTTTTTAAAGCATTGCGTCTAGGAGCTGGATTAAGTGTGCAGCAAAACGTGTTCAGGAGCCGGTAACCAGTAGCCTTAAGACTTTGTGTGCCACATCTTTGTTTAGGGATAGTATGTGAATTTAGGGGATGACTGGGAGGGCTGTTGTTGGTCTTCTGGTCTAAATTTAGTTGTTGGATTTAAGGAATAAGCAACAAAACTTATATAGGGAATAATGATAGACATGCAGCTGGCCTTCTTGATGCTAGCTTTCTAGAGGGGTACGTAGGGGGTGGGGGCGTTATAGAGGTTTTCAATGGTGAAATTATGGGTTTTTCAGAGTTACTGAGATGAGTATAGAAGGATATCCTGCACGGTTTGCTAAGGACAACTAGCATTAAAACAAAAATGGTCATTGTCCTGCTTAAATACACCATAATAACTGAGCAGAATTTAAACCTGGACCCAATTGCCATCAGATAAGAAAGGAAGGGTAGAAGACTGCAAAGAATACAACCCACATCAGCATTCATCTGTTAGAGTAAATAAGTGTGCTGCATGCGTCCAATAGTTCTCGACAACAGCTATACCACCGGACGCCTCATAAGCAGAGTTAACAGGTACAGTAACCAGATAGGTAGGAGGGAAAGAATGCAACAGTATTATTTATTTGCCATGCAGCCGCTCTGCACCTATGGAAGAGGGCTGTAACATGAACATCCGTGCTTAATGATGGAGTCTAGTGTGAGATATCCAGGGCGTTCTGTGAGCTGGGATGACCATCCTCTCTCATGAACATTCAGGTAATTAGAGGAATTGGGCCCAGCCCGGTTTAGGTACTGTGCAGTCCTTGAACACTTTCTCTTATGAGCCTGCAGGGTGCGCCTGTGACTACTAACTGGGAGGTACGAAGTCTATGCTCCCAACAGCTGTGTTTGGTGATCTGTTCCTGGATGAGGGACTATCATTGGTTGCTTACAAGCAAGTGAGTTGAGTTTCGCGGTTATACATCCTATGGATGTAAAGCTTCCTCGAGTAACATTGTGCCAACTCAGTGGAGGCCTCCAATGTTTTAAATGCTGATATGAAGTCGCAAAAAAGTGTGGTAATTGTGGTTGCCACTGCTTTGATTTTGTATTTGTGTGTAAGGGCTTTCTGTGAAAAAAATCCCACAACAATAACATATTTGATTTCTGGGTTTAGGCAGCAGCGATTCATTTTCTGAAATATTATTTATAAGAAACTGGGAATACAGGATTTGCAGATCAGTTGTATGGCACTCCCTTTTGATGTTTAGTTGTGATAAGGAGACTGATCAAGTGTTACTATTGTTATAGGTGGTTAGTTTTTCCTTGTCCTGGCTGTACGACAGATGTCATTTAGTGTGACAAATGAGATGAACTATCCAATCTCAAACTGAGTGATCCCTCAGAACTATGTAGGTATAAGAAACAAGCTGTTGCTGGCAAAACAGACTGATGAAATGACACACATTTACAATAACTGCTAATTAAGCAAAATATATCCCAGTTTCCTGAACATTTATGAATCGGCCACGCAATATTGCATAAAGGTAATCAGTGTTGAACAACTCTGACAGCATAAACAGTTATCTCGGTAGGATGATATTGTCGTTTTTCTTATAAATTATCAAAATGCTTATTTATGTTTTTGCTACTTTTTGTGTTTGTACTATGACTCAGCAGGAAGCATTTACTTAATTTTGATAGAGAATTTTAATAATAAAAATAATAATAAGTCCAACTAGATGTAACTTTTTCATTTTGTATGTGTACAATTGAGTAGGCTGACGATTAATGAATGGACTAACACTGCCATTTCTCTGGTTGGTAATGTCCCATTGCTATCAGAGAATACATGCTGTTTATAGAGACTGGCAATCAATAAGTTATTATAAAATGGATGAAGCAAATCAATTAAATTGACATACATGTAATTAATTTACACATCACAGATTCAACATGCCTCATGATGATAGCAATAAGTGCAAAGAAGAAGGAGGAAAACATCAACAGTATGTGATGGCGCCAAGACTGGACTTCAACACCAACCCTTGGATGTGGACTAAATGTAGCAGGAAGTACCTCACTGAATTTTTAGAGTAAGTCTGATAAGCTATTTATCTTCCAAGTAATTAACATCCACAATAAGTACCATCAAGAACATAGTTCTACTCCTTGTCCCGACAAACTTTCGCTGACATTAGGCAGGTTACACTCCTTCTCCTTGGTCTTCAGTACTTCCTGCTGGAAGGCCACCTCACAAGTGTTTTGACATATTACTGGTTGGTACATGATTTCCAGAACAGGGGAAGGTACTCTATTCCTATATCAGGCAAGCGAGGCCAGCCTCGATTCCTGATGAATAGTACTGTTATGTACCTTGCTGTGCTACTGTTCTAAGACTACGGTGGGCAAGCCAGTTACAGAAACGAAGACCACAACAAGACTTTGCATAGATGATAGTGAGGCTTTACGCAACACAAACCCATACCCTCTACAATGAGCTATTTTCGGGGATTGGTGATCCTGCACGCTAATGACAGGTGCTTATCTGTCTATGGCCCCAGATAATGGAACTCGCTGCCGGCTGATATTTGGAATATCACGCTTCTCCCTCGATTCAGGATGGCCTTTAAAAACAATGGGCCTCATTTCAACTGAGGTGGTAAGGGGTTAACGGCGCTGGTAAGGGTGCCTGTGCCGTTAACCCCTTACTGCCGCATTACGAGGTCCTTTAGCGGGTCCCGCTAAGGGCAACATTGTTGTTAGCATGGTCCCCATTCCCATTAAGCCCTATGGGGGCTCGAATGGGAATGGGGATGTACCGGGTCCGGGTTCCTTGAATGAGGAATTACCCGGTCTTCCAAGGTTGGAATGGCCAGGTAATTCCCCATTCATGGAACCCGGTATGCGGTAACGGGGTAGCCGTGGCGCTATTAGCGCCACGGCTACCTCCAACCTCGTAAAGAGGCCCAATGTCTTTAAATAACTGCCCTTTTTGTGGTTGATGTTCAGTTCAGAGCCCCGTTGATCTTGGTGTATATGAGCTTTACTTTTACCACCTGCACTTAAATGCAGTTGATTCTGTCATTGGCGTGATACAAAGGATTCAGAATTCAAAAATTCTAAATGAAGCCAAGTTATACTATGCTATATTGTCACTGGTGGTGGGTGTTATTAATTGCAGGTCTGTGGTTAAATACGCCTATATGTCAATGATAACAGTAAACACAATCTAAGGAACTGTGGTGTAGCGAAGCAAGTGAATGAAAACAAGGTAAGAACAAAATTGGAGAACCTCTGTGTAGGGAACAAAGGAGTTAGAAACACTACACACAGCCTTTTAAAATAACGTTCTGCACCTTAAAATGTCCTTCCCTAGCTAGAACAAAGGGGATCTAGTGCCCTTAGTGTCACAGTTCCCAAGGCGGTTCTTTTTAGAAGGCTAGGAGTCTCTTTAAAAGTCTGAAAAAGAATTGGCAAAGCTAACAGGCAGTTTGTAAGTGTTTCCAAGTAGTAGCGCAATTGAAGAAGAGTTCTTAGCATACTCTCTCCCAATCCAAACACCTTAGTGGGCGCCCAGGGAAGGATCCTTAACTAGAAATCCATCAGTGATGGTCAGGCAAGGGAGAGGTAGCATAAGGGCTTTATGACCGATAACCCTATGAAGATAGGGGGATAGGAACAGGTATGTTTGCTCACCCCATATGATTGATTCACTCAGGGACCTCTTTGTCAGCTCCTGAAACCACAAGGCCTCCATGCTCTGTGTCATGGTTCCATTGAGAGGAGTTCAGAGGTCTCCGATGCAGAGGTCACTTTCGGCATCAGGATTTTGGTACGCTTAGTCAGCGGTACCGCGTTTTTGCAAGACAGTACCTGGGACTGGGCAGCTGGATGCCTCTGGCATGATGAAGATAGAACCACCACATTGTCAACTACCTCCGATGACCCACAGGACACAGTGAAGGCTGACATCAGTGATGGCCACTCGTGGCAGAAACAATTAAGTGGTCCTGAAGGCCTCTCTTCATGCTGAAGAGCTGATCATGCAGTGGTGAGGTATCTTGTTTCACAGGTCGAAGGTCTGCATAGTCCTATGCCTGAACTCTTGATAATGACTGATGCAGCCAGGTAGCCCACGGTGGTTAGCACCACCGGATGATTCTGGGACACTTCTGAAGGAGTTATCTGCAAGCCCACCAATGCTAAGGATCTGTGCCATTCAAACTGGCATTGGCTGTCCAATCATGGACAGCCTTTGGCCAAAACGTCTGCCCATCAACACACACACTTTTGCATGGATGTAACCAAGTTACGAAAAACAAAGTTTTAGTGACACAATTTTTCCCTATCCAACCTCAGTGTAAGGTGAATGGTGCAGTATACAATGAACAGAAAGTTCCACAATAGAGAACAGCTTTCTCCTGCACTGATAACCATAGGGACTGATTAGAGCCCCCAAATCAGATCAGCTTAGCAAGGCAAGCAAAGGTGAACGGCACACCGCTGTGGGGTTCCAACGACGTCTATAGAGTGAATGCTGCAACAATAAAAAAATCTTTCCTTACACCGGTTAACTATTGTGCACCTTAATGTTTTAACAATAAGATACCTTTCTGTGTACCATATCCTTAAAATGGTTAGTGCCCCTTTCGTTGTGCTATATTGAATTCTGGCCTTCTTCCTGTCCTCTCTGTATGTCATATATGGGGATGTACGTTTGTGAGGGTCCTGCACAGGACTCGCAGTCTGTGCTTTGTTTGCTTCAATTAGTTGGAATAGGGTATTCGGAATGTCTCTTGCCAATCCACATCCCATCCATATTGTGGTTCACTGTTGGCAAGATAGTGGAATAGTTAGCTGTCTATAATTTGAGAGATTCTACCTCTTTGAATGTTGCAGGTCCCTACTATTGGAGGCCCAGTGTCTCCCCAGCCTGAATTTGGGATACAGGGATGGAGTATAGAGCCATTACAAGGATTTGACCATAGGACCCAGGCGTCTGACGCAGAAGGACTTGCCAGAGACCCACTGGATGACTGCTGCTACAACAAATGTTGTGAACCTCTGCTTTCAGCTCGACTAGCAAGACCTGACCCCAGTGCCTTTTTCCCTTGTCCTGGTGGGCCAAACCAGTCTGAAGCCCTGGTCTGCAAACATCGCTGTGCTGAAGCTGGACAAGCTATGCACTGCTTCGTGGACGCTTTCAGTGTTTGTGCTCGAAATCCTCCCGGCATCTTTTCCGGATCGGTAGGACTATGCCAACTTCCTGCTGTTAGCTCTCACCATGAGGATGGGTCTGCAGGAGTCAGAGGTCCACCTGCCTTGCTCCAGAACTCGATTTACCCAGTCTGAGGTCACCATGGCCTCTACGCCCATCTATTGCTCCTGAGGGTTCCTTTTGTGCCGTGGAATACAAATCTGAGCGATCTTTGCCCTTTGCTCGGGTCTCACCAAAAGCCTGACCTAAACGTCAGAACACATCTTGATCTCACTCCCTGGGAACCCTCTGCAGCTAAACCATCAGTGAGCTCTGTCTTAAGGGGATGGGTGCTGAACGTGCTTATATCTTTTGAACTGCCTTTCTCACCATAGGAATACCAGTGGGTGCAATGCTGCATCTCTAAATGTAACTTTCAACTGTCACTAAGTACTGCCAGTCTCCAATTTCCTTAGCACTGACTGACTGAACACTTTTCCAACTTAAATTATACTTAACATTAACTTAACTTTCAAATAGTGTCAAGCCATCATGCCACATTTCCTATGGTCGAGCCAGTTGAGCCATGGGCAAATGTGTGTAGGAATTACTCCACTTGCTTGACCAGGGATACCCACATGTAGAAATCTCAGACACTCGTAAGAGTATTGCTCTCTAACAATCTTAAAATGGCTAAAACATTCTATTGACTTGTGATTGATTGTGTAACCTCTATTTTTCTCCTCTCCAGGATCTGTACATGTACATGCTTTGCTGGGTTAAAACCTATGGTGCTGTTTAACCCCAGCTGCGGTTATCAAACAGACTCACATTAGATCCGCTTGTTGCTTCTACAGTGCAGGAAGTAGCTTATTCCCTCATCTTCAAGGAATGGCTCCTCCCTAACACCCAAGTCCACACTCCCTAAGACTGAGTGATCTGCTATTTACTGTTTCCTCCCCTAGTTTCCTGTAGATCCCTTTCCGCCAAACTGTCTGCCCTCCCTGCCCCCTGTTATTAGCTGTCCACCCCTTTGTTTCTCTGCCTGCCTCACTGGGTTCATGCCCCTCTGATTGCTTCCATTAGCTATGGCCACGCTCAATGAATACCCTAATAAAAATATGTACCTTTTTATAGTTCTTTACTTACCTTGGCAGTGTGTCTAACTCACCGAAATGTATTGTTTTATAAATATAGTATGTTTGTTCTTACCTGTGTGGGCCTCTGATACTTATCAATATATGCTGTTAGCTGTGCCTCACAACAAGCATACCTCCTCCAGAGTAATAAGCCTTGATGATCAGCCATTCTACCATTTGAGAGTTTGGTTGGACTGAAGTGCAAATCTTTTTGGATTTCTATGTTGGTTTCTCAGAACCCCTCAGCAGCATAGGTTTTGAAAAATGCTCTCAACCGCGACCCAATAGCCCTGCTATAAAATGTTACTTCTATGATGCCAATACTCGATTTCAAGTCATTCCTTGTGGATCAAATGATACTTGCAGGTGTACTTCGGATCTGAAGCCTTTCTGTGTTTACAGATAATGTTCAGAACTCTAAACTTGATAGGATCAATTGAACCAGCCAGTATTCGTTTGTGAGACCATCCCAAGTGTCCTTTGAAAACATTTCCAAACGTTTACCTGACTAGCCGTTCTTCCTTAAACATTGAATATGAATTCTAGCTGCACACCATAATGGCCATTCCACTACCCCCTACTCTAGTGGTATGGCCACAGTTAACATTTCTGACAAACACCTCTTCCCTTGCTGTCAGGGTGTGATTTTGTTTTCCATTTTTCCTTGTAATGCTTGTCATTACAGTGTAAGAACTGGTAAAGACACGTTCATGCTATTGTCTTGGTCTGTTTGTCCTTTTTGAAGTGCAAGTAGGAGGATTTATTTTCCAAACTCCGAGACCCCACTTATAATGCCCGGTGTTTTAAGAGCAGAGTTTTCAAAGCAGGATGGGTGGAAAGTTGAATCTGAAAGCTAGTGTGTTATAACAGTAGAATGGTTAAAGGTACGTTTTCACTGTAATGTCTGGAGCGTATCGTCGTCCAAGGTGGTCCTCTAAAAGTTAAACTCATCTGGAAAAGTGCCTACATTTAGTTTGATTCCGCCTAAACGTTGTTTTATTGCTGTGAAATAAGTCTGGGATAAGCATTTGTTGTTTCTTACAAAAAGTGCTTCTCTTTGCATCTCATTCAAGAAGATGTTATACTATGGAATCAAAATATCCATAGCAGAAAATCAACTGCTAATAATGCTTTTTAGATTTCTTATTTCCACACTGAGAAACATAAGTCTAGTTTGAGAACCTACTGTAAATGTGTTCCATTGATAGCTCTACCTATACTTGTGTGAGGTTAACCGACAAGTGATGAATTGTATGCAAGTAAAATATGCATCACGGTGAATACATTAACTCTAAAAACGTTTTTCGATTAATGTGGAAAAACGCCACTATGAAAGTTCTACAAACATTCAACTTGGGACACTGGTGGAATATGTATGTTCACATGTGTTTGTACTCTGCTTTTCTTTTTTGTCTAGCACTGGCTATGGGGAATGTTTACTTGATGAGCCGGTATCAAGAAGTTATACTTTGCCTCAACAACTTCCAGGTCTAATGTACAATGTTAACAAACAATGTGAGTTAATATTTGGACCAGGATCTCAGATGTGCCCAATAATGGTTAGTACTGTTAATAGTGCTTTCATTCTCGTGCTTTCAAATAACTTCCGGCTTGCACGCTTATTAAAGTAGACATTGATATCTGCTCAGTATTAAATGTCAAAGTGTTATGCTTTTTGTAAACCGATATAAAAATCCATTATTAAGTACTTGCACAATGTTTGTGTTCCGTTGAACATTTAGTGAAACTCATATTCCCATTATTTCACAAAATGTAGCAGATGCAGTGTAGGCGACTCTGGTGTGTTAACACAGAAGGTGCTCACAAAGGATGCCGCACCCAACACACACCTTGGGCCGATGGGACTGAATGCGAACCTGGAAAGGTCAGTAACGTACCACACAACAGTGCCTTCTGTATTCTAAAATATTCACAAAACGAAAGGACTTGTAAAAACAAGTCCACATTTCTTTGTCAAATTACATGGACTTCACCGTGCGAGATTTAAACCTACTAATTTGTTATTGTCATTGTTTGGCCTTTGAAATGCATTCTACACGTGCAAAAGTTAAAATTACTATGCAGAAATGACAGCCTTCTGTAAACCTGATGAGAGGGATTTTCCTGCAGTGCTCATTACTTCTGTAGATCATGTGTTCGGTAATTTGTAGTTTTGAAAGTAAACATCCTGCCTTTTGTTGTGCGGCGAGGGTATGTGGCCTGAAACCCAGAAAGGCATGGTGGTGGCACTCGGCAGATTGGCTCCGCGCCTAACAATTTCAGCACACAGAAAAACTTTAATCAATAATACTTCCACAGTATGGACTTTTGTGATTTGAGAAGTGTTACGTCATTGTGGCAATTGTGACTTGAACTTCAAATTAAATTTTCATTGACATAAAAAGTCGTTTTACTCTTTTACTATACTCTCTTACTCTACTCTCTTACTCTACTCTTTCTGTCTGTTCCAGAAAAAACAAATGAGGCCAAACGCTATCACCACACCGTAACACAACAATACATATGAAAGTAAAGGAATTCATCCTCAAAATATTTCATAGTTCTGCGTTGCCGTTGTCAAGTGGCTCTATATTAGAGCATGCTTCAAATGGCTGTCAAATGTCCTGCTATTTTATTCTATTTATTTTATTTTTACATTTATAGCAGCAAACAAAGTCCTCGGCCATCTAGGCTCTAGTTACTGTAAGTGCGAAGTGAACATTCTAAATGTGAAAGACCACGCTTGAGGTTACACTGTACAGGTGGATCTTGAAAGCATACTCTGGCAGAGCTACGCCGCATGATGCGGGTGGCTACTTCAGGTGTACTGGTAAGCAAGAGACAAAATAGGTATTGGTGCGCAATCTGGCATAGCCATGCCTCATGATGCGGGTGGCTACTTCAGGTGTACCAGTAAGCAAGAGACAAATCGGAGTTTATGCACAAACTGGCAAAGCCATGCCTCATGGTACGGGAATACTTCAGGTGTACAGGTAAGCAAAAGACAAATAGGTATTGGTGCGCAATCTGGCAAAGCCACGCCTCATGGTACGGGAATACTTCAGGTGTACAGGTAAGCAAGAGACAAATAGGAGTTGATGCACAATCTGGCAAAGCCACGCCTCATGGTATGGGGTTGCTGGTGGAGTCAGATTACGGAGCAAGGAATGAACATGGAGGGTGTAAAGAGATATGCAGTTCATAGATGAAATATTAAGTCTGTCGGTAAAGTTAGCGCCGTGCCGGCTGGGAAAGCCGCATCCTGCAAGGTAGAGCGCTGAGTCAGCAGCACAGTGCGAGAGAAGCAGGATACAGTCAGGTGAGGTGCAGTTTGTTACTGACATGGTGACGGAGGCTCCCAGTAAGACAAGGTGAGGGCCTGTGCTACACATGAGTCTAGGCAGGAGTGAACTATATTGCTGTATACCAGACTGGATTGGGCCCCTAGTGAGTTGTTACACTGCGTCAGGACTGTATTTAATATACTGCCTCGAAGATCTGGAGGGCACAGCATCTCCTGGCAGGAAGGGTACAATGATGCTGCCCACGAGTTTGCTCGGGCAGCGCGGCACTGAGCACCATGAAGGTGACCGCATTTGTGCAGCCATCTGGTTCATGTACCATCAGTTCCTGAACGGGCAAAGGTTTATCAGTCTGCTTCCGGTGTACGATAATCCAAATGAGATCATGTCCCTCGCATGGAGGAGAGCAACACACAGCGGTGCTCAAAGCTACACAGCCTCTCGAGGTAGGATATGTGCGAGGCCTCTCCAGGGCTGCTCTCAACCCTGCATGCCGATTCTCCCTATTAAGTGAATAGTAGTGCATGCACAATGGTAAAGCCAGACCAAGTGTTGGCAATCCCTGGGGAAATATAAAAGGCATTGGCAATTCTTGCAGCATGTTACCAAGACATCTCAAACAGGCATAGTTTGGCTTGACCGTTGATAACATGAGCAGTAGAGTGGATAATTTGAAGTATTTTGTTTGCTGTCTGTTTTTTTGTGAAGCATATATTTGACAGTTCTAGTCTTCTAAATTACAACACTAGATTTTGGATTCGCACCTCTTTGCTTTCATGCGTATGCAGAGGGCAAAGTATGCTTTGCAAACCCAACTTTCCTCTTTACTTTAACATTTCAGTTTGCCTGTCTCTGGTTAATTCCCTACTCCATTTTCAGTCACTGTCTTTGCGACATTTCTTTGCTGTCCAAACGTTATGTACTTGTCTACATTTACTGCAGTTGTGTAAATCAATATAAGCACGTGGGTTCTGTAGCATTTTCAGCCAAGAAAGGCGATATCATTTTTGAGTTAATATCCGAGTGTTCATGATATTGGATACTACTCTGTGACCAAGAAGAGAGCAACTTTCCTATGGTGAAGAAACCAAGAGGACCTACAAGTCAAACTGGATAAACTGGGGAATTAAACAGCTTGAAGTCAAGGTTCTTGAAGACGGTATTAAGATAATGCAACAGTTCCCTGATGTTTTTTTTGGACAAGCTTGGGAACTTTAGGTATTTCCAGCACCACATTTGCCTGCGACGATGCCGCACACAATTGAACCTCTCTTTCTCCAGCATGGGGTATGGCATGGATTCACATGCTCATGAATATTCCCCGTCGTCAGGCTGGGAATCCTCGGTAAAGAAAAAATCAGTATCAGTTTCGTTTCTGATCTGTCTTTCGTAGTAGTAACCAATCACTGATCTCTGCGTCATACTGACCACAGCCAATGACTGCCATCTCCCTAAGCCCCGCCTCTGGCAGCCATCTTCAGATTTTTACCGCACGTTCAAGTGTTGGAGTCCTCGTGCTTAGCTCTCAAGCTTTTACTGCGTGTTTCGCGCTTTTTCAGGTGAACTTTCACATTTTTTCAGTTAATCGAGCCTCAAGCTCCACCGTTTCTACTCCCGTTAACGGGTACCCGTTGCGGGATTTTCCTATGCCCCTCAAGGGTGAAGATTTCGTCGAACCAACCTCTAGGAGGATTCCAGAAGATTCGCGGCCTACTTCGAGATGGCCCAGGACGCGAGTTCGTCACCCGGACCCAAGCTGTTTCGCAGCTGCCCTGGATGCGGGCTGCAGAATGTGTTTAAGGAGGACGAACATTCGCGATGCCTCTACTGTCTTCATGGGGACAAGACTCGTGTAGAGAAGGACTGCCAGTTCTGCAAGAACTTGTCAGAGCGGACCATGAGGGACCGTCAATCTCGTCTCGCCAGCTGGTTGGAGAAAGGCTCAATGGGTGAGAAGAAGAAGAAAGGGTCCGAGCGGGCTTCTAAGTCCTGTGCGGGTGCCCCGGCGACGGGGGCCCAACACCAGGCCAAGCGCTGCAAGTCCGCTGGCTCCGGGAGCGCCAAAAGGTCGGGCTCTTCGGTCGCCAGGCAGGGCTCACCTTCCCCGGCACCGTCAACCACGAGCCAGCGCTCCGGTTCGGGGAAGAGGAAGTCTGAGACCCCGGGTAAGCTTCGGGAGAAACCCCGTCCGATCTCGGGAGAAGGGGAGCGAGGCGTCGCCCCTCCCCCTAAGGAAAAGACCCAGGACGCACCTAAGGTGGTGAAGGCCCCTACCCAGCAGGCAAAGGCCTCTATCGAGGCGATCGCGGCGACTCTGGCCAAGCCGGCAGAGACCCCGCCAGCGGAGACTGCCTCCGGGACTAGAGTTTCCCTGCCGCCAAGGAGGGAATCCTCTTTTCAGCCCATCGTCATGGCCACCATGATGGAACAAGGGGGGGGGCACGGCAGCCTCCTCGAGCTTGGAGTCAGCCTCGGAGGAGGAACTGACCGAGGTCACGAGGAATCTCGAAGTACAATTCGAGAAGGTTCGGTCCCGCAAGGAAGATCCTCGGGAGATAACCGAGGAATACGACGATGGCGAGGAAGAGCAGCCTTCCCTTCCGGCGCAGCCGGAGCCTAGGCCTCAGGATAGCTCGGTGCCATTTTGTCTGCGATCCAGTCCTTATGCTCTGAGATAAGGACGAGATTACCACGGCCCAGGCCAGAGGACCCGCAACCTTGCCCGTCGGGAAGTCCTCAGAACAAACGACGGAGGACCCAACCCTCTCCTCTGCTCGCCCCCGTGAGGCCTGCAGTTCCATCCTCATCCTCCCACGAGTCGGGAGATGACGGTGCGGTGGGCTCGACGACGGGTTCTGAGGGCGACGGCGATGACGACAGAACAGGTCTCCCGTCTCCCGTCGCACGGGTATCCCCGCCCGACGAGATTGGCTCATTCCACGCCATGATCGCCAGGGCGTCCGAATTGTTCCAGCTCTGCCCGGAGGAGCAGAAAAAGGAAGGTTTCCTCTATCAGCGCCGGGAGGCCAAGAGGAAGACTGTCATCGCGGTGCCTCTAATCGATGACATCTGGGAGGAGGGCCTGTCGGTACTCAAGAACCCCTCCACGGCACCAGCCAAACGGGACCGGTACGAGAAGAAGTACCGGGTCCCCGAGACCGCTCCCCTGTGCCTCAGGTCCCAGCCAACGCCAGACTCGGTCATCTCGGCGGCGGCGAAGAAGAAAGCGACGGGGTCAGGAGCCTCAACGTCGAATTCCCCTCCGGACGGTGAGGGAAAGAAGTTGGACACCATGGGGCGACGGGTCATTTCGTCGGCGGCGACGACGATCAAAGCGGCCAACGCCCTGGCGATCGTGGCCTGTTACGACAGGGAGCTCTGGTTTAAACTGGCCCCCATGTTGGACTTCCTACCGGACGACAAGAGGTCCGAGGCCCTGGAAATACTTTAAGAAGGCGAGGTGGCGTCGGACCACGCCATAACGGTGGCAACCGATATTGCCGATACCGGGTTCCGCCAGCTGGGCAACAGAGTTTGCCTACGACGACGGGGTTGGCTCCGGGCGACCGACTTCCGTCAGGACGTCCAGACCAGGGTGTTGGACATGCCGTTCAACGGCAGCAACTTGTTCGGGAAGGCGGTGGACGAATCCCTCCAAGCCATAAAAACGGACACGGAGACAGCCCGCGCTCTAGGAGCCCTTCAGCAACGACAGCCCTTTCGGAGCTCCGGAGGCAGACAGGGGGCCTCCAAGGGATCCAGCGGTGGCTCGTCGTCCTACCGCCAGGCGGCACGCTCTTCGTCTCAGGAGGCCTACAGGGGTCGCGGCAAGCAGGGAGCACCTCGCCGCCGTCGGCAAGGTGGACAGGGCGGCAAGGCCACCACCTCCAAGCAGGACTGAACCAGCCGTGGCCTCGGGCCCCCACCGAAGCACCCCGGTGGGAGGCCGGCTGACGAAGTTCGTCGGCGTGTGGAAGTCCATCTCCACCGATCGTTGGGTGCTGGATACCCTGACAAGAGGACACTCTATCGAATTCCTGAAGAAGTGCCCTCACATTCCACCTGTGGCCAAGAAGGAAAATCACGTCCCGCAACTGCTGTTGGAAGTACGGGCGATGCTCAGGAAAGGCGCCATCGAGCCCGTCCCGAAGAGGCTCCGGGGCTCCGGGGTGTACTCAAGGTACTTCCTCGTCAGGAAGAAGACGGGCGGCTGGCGCCCCATCCTGGACCTTCGTCGTTTGAACAAATACATCAGGTCACAAAAGTTCAGGATGGTCACCCTCCAGCAAGTGCTGGGACAGCTGGAGGAAGGTGACTTCCTATCGTCGCTGGACCTGGAGGATGCATACTTCCACGTTCCCATCCTCAGAAGTCACCGAAAGTTCCTCAGGTTCGTCGTCCAGGGACGCCACTACCAATTCAGAGCACTGCTGTTCGGATTGAAGTCGGCCCCCAGGGTCTTTACCAAGTGCCTGGCACCTGTGGCGGCACGGCTGCGTCTGCAGGGGATTCACGTCTACCCCTACCTGGACGACTGGCTCATCCGCTCAAGGACGAGGAAACTCGCCGTCGAACACACTGCGAGGACCGTCCAGCTACTCACAAACCTGGGATTCGCCATAAATTACCCAAAGTCCCACCTGGTGCCGTCGCAGGTGGCCCTGTTTCTGGGAGCAAAGCTTGATACAGTGAGGCGCCTGGCGGCACCGTCGGAAGCACGGACGAAGACCATTCTGGGCAAGGTGCAGCGCCTTCTAGCCACGGACGTGGCCAAGGTGAGGTCCATCAAGTCCCTCCTGGGGATGATGTCCTCTTGCATCTACCTGGTGCGCCTTTGCAGACTACGGATGCGCCCTCTTCAAGAATTTCTCGACGCCCGTTGGATGCAGGCGACGGGCACCTTCGAAGACAGGGTCTCCCTCAACGAGGTGTTCCATCAGACGATTCAGTGGTGGGGCGTTCGAGCGCACCTCCCGGCGGGCAAGGACTTTCAGACGCCGGCGTATCAGGAGACGGTGACGACGGACGCACGCAAGAGGCCTCTGGCTCCCGGAGGAGAAGCTCCTGCACATCAACATCCTGGAACTCCGAGCCGTGTTCTGGGCTCTCAAATCGCTCCTCCCGTCGCTCAAGGGCAAGGTGGTGCGGATCTTCACGGACAACACCACGACAATGTTTTACATACGGAAGCAGGGAGGTACCAGATCCCCAGCCCTATCCAAGGAGGCACAGGATCTGTGGCACTGGGCGGTCGCCCAGGGGATGTTCCTGGCTCCCTTCCACCTGGCAGGAGAGAGAAACACCATCGCCGACTCGCTCAGCAGGGAGCTGCGCGCGTGTCACGAGTGGGAGCTGCGCCAGGATCAGGTGGATCAACTCTTCCGACGATGGGGCAAACCCCAAATCGACCTGTTCGCAACAGCGACGAACTCAAAGTGCCAGAAGTTCGCCAGCACGTTTCCCCAGCCGAGAAGCATGGGCGATGCGTTCTCGTTCCCCTGGGACGGCCTATACCTGTATGCGTTCCCTCCGTTGCCGTTGCTGCTTCGACTCATCAACCAGCTCAAGAGGTCCCGGTGCAGGATGACCCTCGTCGCACCGGCGTGGCCGAGGCAGATCTGGTTCCCGGACCTTCTGGACTTGTCAACGTCCCCATCCATCAAGCTGTTGGCGGACGCGGATCTCCTCTCCAGAGAAGGAGGCACTATCTTTCACCACGACCCGGCGTCGCTGAACCTGCAGGCTTGGCTCCTGCAGCGCTAGAGTTTGGAGGGTACGATATACCGGCCGACTGCAGAGAGGTTCTTGCAAAGGCCAGGGCGTCCTCGACTCTCAAATGCTACGGTCACAAGTGGAAGAGGTTCTCTGTCTGGTGCCGAGCACAGAAGATCAACCCCCTACGGATTACGGCCCCTCAGGTGCTGCCGTACCTGCTATCGCTGGCAAAGGCTGGGCTAGCCCATGCCTCCATTAAGATTCATCTGGCGGCGATCTCCAGATATACCAGAACCACAGGACGGACGTCCCTGTGGTCCCATCGACTGGTGAAAGAGTTTATGAAAGGACTATTCCGGTCGTTCCCGCCGGTGAAGGCCCCGGCCCCGGCGTGGGAACTTAACGTGGTGCTGACTAGGCTCATGGGGCCCCCATTCGAGCCGATGCACTCCGCACCAATGAAGTTTGTGTCGTGGAAGACTGCATTCCTGGTGGCCATTACCTCCGCACGACGAGTGGGAGAGATCCAGGCCCTATCCTGCAAAGCACCGTACTTGACTTTCCATGCCTCGAGGGTGGTGCTTAGGACGCACCCCTCCTTTATGCCCAAGGTGCCATCGGACTTCCATCTTAACGAGCCCCTGGTATTACCTGTTTTTTTCCCGTCTCCTTTGTCGCCGGCCGAGAGGACTTTGCACTCGCTGGATGTGGCTAGAGCGCTGAAGTTCTACGTGGACCGCACGAAGAGTTTTCGGAGGACATCACAGCTGTTTGTGAACTTTGGACCTGTGAATCAAGGGAAGGCTCTCTCGAAGTCTTCTATTTCCAGATGGCTCTCCGGCTGCATCATGCACTGCCACCGGTTGGCTAACCGATCGCTGCCAGGCCGTCCGAGAGCCCATTCGACCAGAGCGATCGCTGCTACTACGGCGTTCCTATCTGGTGTGCCCCTGCTGGACATCTGCAGGGCTGCTACGTGGAGGTCGACGCACACCTTCACGAGATTCTACTGCGTCGATCGGGATTCCAGGGAGGAGTCCAGGGTCGGCCAAGCAGTGCTGCGCAACCTGTTCACTTAAGGTGAGCCTGGTGAGGAGGTAAGAGACGCTTAATGTTGAGTTGTTGTATTGCTTAATGTTGAGCCTGTTGCCACCTACCGGGGTTATGCATGTGTGTACTGCTATGTATTCTTATATTCATGAGCATGTGAATCCATGCCAGACCCCATGCTGGAGAAGGAACAAGTTACTTACCTGTAACTGTTGTTCTCCAGCATGGGTCTGGCATGGATTCACATGCAAACCCTCCCGCCTACCACTCTGCGGCTCTTCAGTTGGTCATACTGCCACTTCACGTGCTACCAAATCTGAAGATGGCTGCCAGAGGCGGGGCTTAGGGAGATGGCAGTCATTGGCTGTGGTCAGTATGACGCAGAGATCGGTGATTGGTTACTACTACGAAAGACAGATCAGAAACGAAACTGATACTGATTTTTTCTTTACCGAGGATTCCCAGCCTGACGACGGGGAATATTCATGAGCATGTGAATCCATGCCAGACCCATGCTGGAGAACAACAGTTACAGGTAAGTAACTTGTTCCTGATCCTTAAGAGGGCTTGCATCAGGAGAGGGGGTCCACAGAATGGGTTTCTCCCATTAGGCCTCCTAAGTGGAAGATGGAGCGGCTGAGTCTGAAATCCAGTAGTGGGTTGCTGCCCTCTTCCGAATGTATTTGAGCTTCTTAGTGTGGAATGGCTGTGTCCTCAATATTGGATCTTTGCTCATATTGGATCTTTGCTCAGTTTATCATTACATTCTCTTTTACCAGGAATTGAGAGAGTACAGGTTCCTAGGCATGTCCTTGGACTTGGGCCTCCTCTGACTTTCAAAGGGTAATGCACACACTGTTGGGAGAAGTCATGGCGATGGTGTGCTTTCAGGACCATGTGCCTCACTACGAGTTAGTAATTTGGCTTTGAATCTGTCGATTTACTGCCAAACTCGATGATTGTTAGTGCCTCCTGGTGCCGTTGATTTACAGCAGATTTGCAATTGGTGGTAGGGCGTGTTAATCCCCATTTCGTAGTTCAGAGGACTCCATGGGGATTTCAGCGGAATGACAGGTGGCAGTCATTCCAGCAGCTGCAATTTTGCTGATTTTTGGCACGAAGGTCGAGGATTGACCTCCAGCTTTTATAAATCCTCCACCTTACCACTAAACTTGTGGTACGGCAGTGCAGTATGTGGTACTAATGCAGCGGTAACAGAATTACCACCACAGTACTGCCATTTTTATCCACACCGCTGGTACACATTGACGATGTGGAGGAAAGGCAGACATACTTAACCCTTTCACAAATGACAGTGGAGGAGAGCACATGGGGTGTTTATTATGACCCGGTAATTCAGAGTCATGAATTTTCTTGCGCCCAGAAATGGGCAATTACCGGGGCAGACCCGGTAATTGCCCATTCCCGGGCACTGGAAAATATTACTTTTTTTTATTTTTTTTAAATTTTATTTGTAACAATTAGTTTATATATAAACTTCAATTACAATAAAAAGCAGTTCCACCTTTCACACAAACACACAAGAAAAAAGTCGCAAAAACGAGAACGCTCTTGACATTAACATGAATGTACATATAGAAACCCAATTCCTGATTAAGACAATTCCTCTCTCAGATTCAGATTGGCTTCCAGAAAATCACATACTGCACATTTGAGAGGTACGTTGTTTCCAGACAGAATCCAATACCACCATTTGTCCATGTCTTCATCTACCAGAGTAAAGGGTCCGAGGTGGTGATTTCGTGACTGCGTTAAATTTTGACATTCTGTGATCAGGTGTTTAGGGGCTCTTCGCTTCCATTGAATTTCCTTAGTTGTGTAAGCATTTAAACGCAGTCTCATGAATTGGTTGCGATGTTTACTTGAAGGAAATTTTTGAAGGTATCACAGAAGTTTCTTTGTTCTAAGTTTTGTATCCAGTTCTATTTTCTTAGTTTCTGTTTGGCGATTTGGGGCAGTGCTATAAGTGTTTCCCACTTTATATCTGCAAATTCTAGGATCATTTTTAGTCTGATGAACCAATTTTGCAGGATGCCGCGATATTGCTTTTGGCTCGCCGTTGAGAAAATTTGGTATGCCGTGGCCAAATTGGATTTGTTGTTCCATTATATTTAGACTGAAGAACCTGTGGCAGTAAGGCAATCCCTATTTTGTAACAAAACCGATAGCGACATCTTCCGTAGCATAGCCAACGATTTCCAAACAACTGTGTTGTAAATGGATTCGATTCCCAGTTCGTATTTTATGGAAATCATTGAAACGCCTTTTGGAAGCTTGAGGATACGTCTTCAAAACAAACCTTCAAGAGTTGACCACAGATGATGGTCCAGATTCCAGCCAGTCTCGGCTCTGAAAGTTATAGACGGGATCACTTTTTGAATATAAAAAGTTAATACAGGTTTTAGAGTGAACTTCCCGTATTCGGCATGAAGCCTAGCCCCTTGCAGTGAAAAGGTCAACATACGTTGTTTAAGATCGGACATCCATTCGTGCTCTCTAATTGAGGTATGGAATAGGATGCCTAGATATCGAACAGTTGGTACGTGTTGTATCTGTACTTCCGCAAGTTTCCATCTGAAGTTTTTGGCTAATCTTTTTGAGGTGTTTCCAATTGACAGTATCTTCGTCTTCTCCACATTGATTTGCAGAGAGTTAGCACTTAAATACTTTTCTAAAGCCAATAGAAGTCTCTGAAGGCCAATTGGTGTTGAGTCCATTAGGACAATATCGTCCGCATATATTGTCCAACTGATACTATGACTGTTGATCTTTGGAGGAAAACATTGCGTCTTAGAAAAAGCTTTAGAAACATCTGATATAAATAATTTGAAAAGAAGGGCAGCCAGGGGGCATCCCTGTTTAACTCCCTTGTTGGTAATTATTTTCTCAGTGAGCTCACCAGCTTCATTAATTCGCACTCTGATCGAAGTATCATTATGAAGGGCCATTATTGGCTGCAATAATTCAAGCGGACACGACCAGCTCTTCAATTTTTCCCACAATTTTAATCGATCAAGTGAATCGAACGCTTGTTTCATGTCAATGAAAGCGATAAACAGATTTTTGCCTTGTTGCAGGGCTTCAAGTTTCAATAGATTCAATATAGTCAGGTTCACTTCTGTTCCAACACCCTTAGTGAAGCCTGCCTGCCTGCCGTATATCGAAATGGCCTGAGATAATAGCCCACTTTGACAGTTTCTGCTGTAAAAAGGACGCAAAAATCTTGCCCACAATGTCCAATAGGGCAATTGGACGGTAGTTCACTGGGTCATCTTGGCTACCTTTTTTAAAAATAGGAACTATGATGGCAGAGTTCCAAGAGTCGGAATCGACTTTGTGATAGCTATCACTCGAAACAGATGATAAATGAAGGTTGTCCAATGCTCATTATTTGCTTTGAGTAAGATGTTGGTTAGGCCGTCAGGTCCAGCTGCTCGAGTTTTTTAGATGTTTAATTGCTGTTGATATGTCCTCTCTCGATTCAATTACATTCCAGGAATGGACGGCTACAGGCATTTCCTCACTCTTCTGGTTTACAATAATTCCAAAGACCTTAGTAAAGTGTTGCACCCAACTGGCCTTAGAAATACCATGATGGGTCTTTGCATTCTGGAATATGGCTTTGTTGTTTATAATATTCCATAATTCCTTTGTCTGATGACAAATAATTAGCTTTAGAATTCGCTCTCCTCGCTCTTGGTCTCTCATAGTTGTAAAACACTTCAACCAGTTACGGTCTTTCGCCTTAAGATGTTTAATTTGCGTCGATTTATTTGGGTCTGAACCTTTTTTTAATTTTCTCATGTCACGTTGCAATTGTTTTTTGTTTATTTTGGGACACCAGTGCACTAAATTCATATTTTTTTATGTATGTGCTACTGTTTGGTTGGTTGAACTTTGTTTGAAAGTCTGTCAACAGAGCAGTGTAGTTTAGTTTGTTGAGTGGTGCCACATCTTCTAACGACATCATGTCGTTTAATCTCTTCATTTGATTATTCTTTATTTTTAGTCGGTTTCCTCGTTGGTTTACCTCAACTGGCTGAGTGAATCGATCTTCCTTCGTTGACGAAGACACCTTTAAAGTTAGTTCGAGAAGATTGTGATCGCTAAGTGTTGATTTCAGAATCTTCAGCTGTACGATCTCATTTGACATAGTATTAGATGCCCAAAAGTAGTCGATGATTTTTTCACTGCCATCACGTTGCCATGTATAGTTCAGAGGACAATCACCTTTTGTTTGACCATTTAACATATGACCGCTCCTGGCATTCATTGCTGACTGAAATTGATAGCCTCTACAGGTGGTGAGTGCTTGATACTTGTGTTTTATCATGGTCCTGTGGTCATCGAACCACAAGAAATTTAGATCTCCACACACTATCACTTGTAGCTCAGCCAGCAGTTCCATACTGTCATCGATCAATTTTTTTATCGATAGTATAAAGTGACGTGATGAGATCATCGCTGTGTTCCAATAAGTATTGATCAGCAGTAAATGCTTAAAGGGATGGTCTAGTAAAAATTTTTATTTAAAAAATAGATAGGCCACATAAAAAAAAATATACTAGCATCCTCCGTTTTAAAACTTCCTATGTAAAATTCTGAGCTATTCAAGCTCAAAATTCGGAAAAACCAAGCACTGGGGCGCAGCCATTTTGTGAAATGGAGGCCCTCCTGTGCTGGCTTTTGCGGCACTAATGAAGAAAAAGCCAGCCAGCTGTAGTAAACAAAGTCTACCGCTGGGTGGCTTTCTCTTCCTTAGTGCCGGGACTCGGAGGACCAGAGCAGGAAAGCTGCAGCTGAATCTCGGTAAGTGCTATTTATTTTTTTTACAAAAAATAAGCACTAGCTGCGTTTTTTTTCTAAGTTTTCCGGGCTGGAGGAGCCCGGAAAACTTAGAAATAAAACCGCAGCTTTAAAAACGTTGTATTTATGTTTGCGGTCGCTTTTGAAGCGACCGCAAACATAAATACAACGTTATTGTGTTGGAAAGCGCTGGGGTTTTTCTTTCCAAGTTTCTCAGGCTCCTCCGGCTCGGAGGAGCCTGAGAAACTTGGAAAGAAAAACCACAGCGTTTTCCAACACAACCGCGTGTGTTTCTGCCTGCTGTGGCTATCACTTTGGGTCTGGAGCACCGGAGACCCAAAGTGATAGCCACAGCAGGCAGAAACACACGCGGTTATGTTTACATGCCGCGTAGTGTTTCTACCTGCAGCTGATTTCCCATTTGGGGCTCTCGGGCTCCCCGTGGGGAGCCCGAGAGCCCCAAAAGGGAAAGCAGATTCAGGCAGACACAACGCGGTTGTTTTCCGCAATGCCGCGTTGTGTCTGCCTGAATCTGCTTTTCCATTTGGGGCTCTCGGGCTCCCCGAGAGCCCCAAATGGTAAAGCAGATTCAGGCAGACACAACGCGGTTGTTTTCCGCAATGCCGCGTTGTGTCTGCCTGAATCTGCTTTTCCATCTGGGGCTCTCGGGGAGCCCGAGAGCCCCAAATGGTAAAGCAGATTCAGGCAGACACAACGCGGTTGTGTTGGAAAACGCTGCGGTTTTAAAACTGCAGCGTTTTCCAACACAATAACGTTGTATTTATGTTTGCGGTCGCTTCAAAAGCGACCGCAAACATAAATGCAACGTTTTTAAAGCTGCGGTTTTATTTCTAAGTTTTCCGGACTCCTCCAGCCCGGAAAACTTAGAAAAATACCGCAGCTAGTGCTTATTTTTTGTAAAAAAATAAATAGCACTTACCGAGATTCAGCTGCAGCTTTCCTGCTCTGGTCTCCGGTCCGCGTCCTCCGAGTCCCGGCACTAATGAAGGGAAAGCCACCCAGCGGTAGACTTTGTTTACTACAGCTGGCTGGCTTTTCCTTCATTAGTGCCGCAAAAGCAAAAGCCAGCACAGGAGGGCCTCCATTTCACAAAATGGCTGCGCCCCTGTGCTTGCTTTTTCGAATTTTGAGCTTGAATAGCTCAAAATTTCACGTAGGAAGTTTTAAAACGGAGGATGCTAGTATATTTTTTTTTTATGTGGCCTATCTATTTTTTAAATAAACATTTTTACTAGACCATCCCTTTAAGTGTTGCACTGGGTCCACATTTGTTTTGGAGAGTTGTTCCCTGCACAAACAGATTTGGAGAGAAAGAATGCAAAATCTCCCATCCGGAAGCATTGTTTATCATGGTCAGTAGCCCAGAGAACGGTCGACCAAACTGATTTTTTCCGGCCGGATTCAAAACAATAGAATACCCATCTCTGGAAGGTACCTCCCGCAGCCATGTCTCCTGGAGCCATACTGCAAAATTGTTTTCTAGAGAAACTTCAAAATTCTGGAACAAATGCCGAAAACCTCTAGTGTTCCATGATAGTAGCACAGTCACATCTTCCTTAATGGTTTGCGATAGCTAAGCTCTGTTGGAAAAATTTTGTGAAACAGAGGAAGGCTTTTTGATTACCAACTGTTCCTTCCTTTATGTTAAATTGTTTCCTTAGAGCTCTCTTCTCTGTTCGTGAGTTTGCTCTTGGTCATGTGGCACTACTTTTGCACTTCCTTCTCTTCGTTGTTTGGCATCTAATGTCAAATCAAAACCGTACGACAGCAGTTCGTCTTTTGCTGCAAGTAAGGCATTTTCGACAGCCTGAGAGTTGATGTGCAAGTAGACCATATCCAGAGAGTCCTCAGTGATATATTCCACAATGGCTATATCATTGGATGTTATCGTTCTTAGAGATGGAAAATTGTGTAGCAACCGCATCACATTTCTGCGATTTAGATTTTGCGTCAGAGAAAATATTCTCAAGTCTGATTCTCCAAAGCTTTTGTTTCGGTGCCGATTTCAAAGGCATTGTTTCTTTTGAGTTTGTTAGCTCTTGCTTTTTCAATTGAGCCGCCGTCATCTTAGGATTTAACTTTGTTGAGATCAATCTTATTTGATGGGTCCCATCTTCATCCAACATCTGTTTCTGACTTTGTGAGGTCTCACAAGAGGGATTAGACATTGCACTCAATGCTGGCTTGTTAGTATCACTGGCTTTGGCTTTATGTGTTTGGTGAGTTTTCCTCAGGCCTTCAGAGATCTTTATGCCGGGACAAGCACTTTTGTCCACCTGTACTGGCTGCTCCAGTTCCTCAGATCCAACTGAGTATGTGGAAAGATCACATAAGTCAGTAACACTTAAATCTGTCATATTTGAACCAGAATCAGATTCAATTCTTCGCCTTTATTTAGGATTTGGTATTTCTGCCACATTTGGTTTTGGAATTTCTTTCAACGCTGATTTTCTAGGTGGCACACTTTCTGGCTCATCCTGTTGAGCGTTCAATGCGTTGCGCGAGAAGAGACCAAGCCTTTGAGGCGTCGAAAGATTCCTCACAAACTGTTTGGTTTTCGTTCGAGCTTTGCTCGTATTTGTGTTCCTCTTATTCGGTAATTGTTTATTAACAGGGGCTTTTGTAGACTTTACACACAGTTTGGCTGGAGCCGTGGTAATGATCGCTTTTGCAGCCCCAGTAAAGATACCAAAGGTGTTAACATTTCCTTTAGAAAGAGGTACAGTAGCTTCATTTATGTTTTGATTTTTCTCCTCAACAACCACCGGGGAAATGGTGTTTCGTGGTGGCACATCTGATCTGGGTTGTGCTTTACTTGGATGATTACATTCTGACTGATCTTCTATTGTAGGTACAACTTGTGGGTCAGATGTCACAGTGACCACGTTGTTCGCTTCAGCGGTTTGAGGTGTATCAAGACTCTGATCGGGGGCAGTGGTACACGTAGCGGTGTTGTTTTTTCCGCGTGGAATTACGTTTTTCCTTGTATTCGCATTTGTTCTTTCTGCACGTTGTAGAAATTTCTCATTTTGGGGACCATCACTGACCACCGTGTTTATTGGTATAGAGTGCCGACACCACTTCATTATTTCCAAAATTGCCTCCATTTGGTCATTTTTGTCCGTATGGTCTTTCATTGCAAGATCTCCTAGCCGATTTTGTCATTGAAAGGAGATCTCAGCTTCACGTTCAACTCTAGTCAATAGATGAGTATTATTTTCTTCCAGTGACGAGACTTTATTTATTAGATTGTGCATGAAGGCGTTCTGGTCTTTTACAGTCTCATTTAGAGTCTAGTAAAGTTTGATGAATGGGATCAAGGCTAGAGATGTGGCCGCTAGAACATTGTTATGAATCTGTATCCCAGCTGCCACCGATAAGTTCTCTTTGTTGCGAGTGTCTGACTCGGACTCTAGGAGAGACGGTTCGTCCTGTTTGCTTGAGCGCCTTTCATTTCTTGGGAATTGATGAGCTGCTTTTGTGTTACAATGATATCGCAAGTGTTCAGTCTGCTCCTTTTAGGAGCTCAAGTATAAATTTCTTGTCGAGGTAATGCCCGTATTTTGTGGGCTCTGTACATCTTTTTGATGCAGTGTGCTCGTCCATGATTTAAGCGTGATATTTTTTGAATTATGGACGGACTTCACTCCATTCTCATTGTTGCTAGTCAGCTTTTCTTTTGCAATTGATGTACTTTGCGGAGCCATAGAAAAACTGTTGATTAGTTTGTTTTTTACAGCTTGATAGTCAACTGTCAACCGCTCCGTCAGCCGCACTTCCCGTCCAGCCATATCCAAACCCAGATGTTTTTTATGGCTATTAGTTGGACGGGAGGGCATGTGAGGCTAAGTACAAGAGTCTCCAATGGACGTACTGCGTCTCTAACTTTGCACGTTTATCACAATTTCAGATACCATGTTCCCGACAGCAACTCCTCTAGCTGAAGAGTCGTGTTTTGTTTCACTATTTATTGGCGGAACAAAGGAAAAGTTTGTCGGATTTCCTGACCCATTTGGTAATTTTAAAGCTAAGAGTTCAGTGTCTGTTACATCAAACGGGGATAGAAAAGACGCAGTGTCAATTTCTACCAACACAGTTGACTCTTGTATCAGAAGTCCATTATTCACATTGCAGACTGTAAGTGAATTTGATTGCGGTAGAACTATATTCAGTTTTGCCGCCTTTGAAATGTCATTCGAAGCATTAGACGGCTCGTTCGAGTTAGAGATCTGTGTCGAACATTCAGACGTCACAGCTTGTTCGACTACTTCAATTTCACCGCAACATACGTCAGCCAATGACTGATTGGCAATATCCAAGACAACAAATGTGTCAGCTCCTTCATTCAACTTTGACACATTGATTACAGCCGCGCTTTCCGGCTTTGTGTGCAAATCATTGGTCGGTGTTTGGTGAAGCACTTTCTGAGCCTGCACATCGTCCGCGAGCACATCAGCTGGATGTACAGCGATAATTGATTTGATTACGCCAACATCAGGTAGTGAGAGACCAACAGGGGGACTTACGGCCGCAGATTGAGCCGGGAGGGCGAGGGAGGGAGAGGGAGAACAGTGGAGTCCCATTGCACTCAATGGGAACGGGGAGGATGGATGCACCGGAACCATTCCTGAATGATGCCGGTGCATCCGTCAAGGTGTGCGAGCGGGTGCCGTTGTGCCTTCCAGGTCAGAGCTGGCGGGCAGAAAGGCACCTGCTCACCGACCTTGTAGTTTGATGGTCCGGTAACAACGGTGCCAGTAGCTTACTGGCACCGTTGTTACCAGACTGGCAAACTTGTAATGAGGCCCATTATGGTCTTCTTATGTGGTCCTCATTAGGGATTGGTGAGTGTGCGGGGCTCGAGATGGCAATCTCATCAGCGTATATCATGATTCTGGAAAAAGTGATTTATCTGGTTACGTTTTCCACTGATTGTTGAAATAGTGGTTTGGGTAGACAGGCGCATCAGTGCTTTATTGCCTGAAGGAGAACTCTGCTTTTGTTTGCTGTCTCTGATATTGTTTATGTACTCGGCTGCTAGTGAATGCCATGTTGCTGTATCATGCATCAAAAGCGAATTTATTTTCTTCACAGCAGCAAATTAGGGGCAGACTGACTCTGAAAGAAATGAAAGTTCTCCCTCTACCTCTGCTGTCCTCTCATTTTATTTATTTTAATTTTAAAATGTGTAAAGCACAAAAAGCCCTGGCTCAAAGCTAGTGAGTGTTGTACAAACAAAGAAATATAAGCATAATATGTGAGGAATAAATGACATTTTTTGGAAGTTAAAATGAAACACAAGGCATTGTGGAGTATTAGGAACATTTCCAAAATCAGCCCTGGCAATCCAAACCCAATCAGGGTAGGTATCGGAGTGTCGAGCCTTAGTTTTAGGAAGGGTGTGAGAGTGGTCTAGGTCTACAATTAGTCCACAAAGAGCAACACCAATAATTGTAGTTAGAGAGATAATTATACACATACACAATAGTTGTTTAGGCCTTTAAAATACACACTAAGCAAGTAAAACCTTTAATCAAATATTGTCACACCAACGCTAATAAAACAGGTGTATACATGCACCCTTGGGAGAAATAGAACAGCATTTGATGCAATGATCAATGAAACACTGCTAAGTGCTCGGATACATTAGAAGTAGAAAACAACTCCTGGATAATCATAGAAAAGCTTCCCTTGCTCTTATGAAGTTCAACCGTAAGATTATTTGGAGCTTTGTGCCCAAAAGTCGCCAGTTCCAAAGTCGATTCTTCACAGGAATGTTTATGAAGAGATTTGCCCAGAGACCACTGCTGGTGTTCGGAATCGCTTGGGGATACAGGGTTCTATCAGAGCCTTGGCGGCATCCCGGGATACCGCCAACGCAAATAGCGTAACTGCGACTAGGTCCAGCGCTACTAGCGCCGGATCACGAGTAGCAGTGCAGCGGTACATTCCCATTCCCCATCGTGTCCATTGGACCCAATGGGTTTGGGGGTCTCTATTACCTCTGGCGGTAATAGCACCCAAAATGGGCAGAAAGCAAGATTTTTACATCCAGCAAAAAGCTGGAGGTAAAACTCCCAACTTTCTGCAAAACTCGAGATTGGGTGGACCCTTAAATGTGGCAGTAGTAGTGTTACCACCACATTTAAGGGCTACTGCCCTACTCGTGAGGAGGCCCACAATCTTCTGTGCTTTCTCCCGTTGATGAAGGCCAAGAGGTTACAGGTGCAGAGGTCACTTTTAGCACTGGGATTTAGCTTTGGTCTTTCAAAGGTGCATAAGAATCTATTCCAGACAACTTCCAACAGAACACACAAACAAGGAAAGATGAAAACTTCTCTGGAGCAGGACACATTGTTGGGTAAGAATTGGTGCAGTCACACTGTGTGAGACTACACAAGACTTATCTGCTTGGTATTAGGTAACCCACCTCTGTACTGCACAAGTTGATAGTGTGACTGAGCAGCCAGGCCTATCTCGAGAGGGGTAAATGTGAGCTGTAGAGCTGTACAATTGAAATATGTAAATACAAGTAGCAAAGTAACACTTACAGTCAAGGGTTCCAATAGTTATTTATTTATTTAATGTCAGTTTTAAACAAACATTCTTTAAAAATGTAAAAGATTGTAACAATACGAATAAACATTGCAACTACTTTTCAGAATCAATAAAGCCATTGAATAATCTTTGGATATGCTTAATACATTTCTCCTACACCCGAAGGTGACTACAAACACAAGGATAGTGTTCGCATGTATATATCACACTAACATACTTTGCAGATTCTTAGTTGCAGAAAGGAAGGGAAGTAAAAAGGTGAGAATAGTTTCTCAGAAAATGGGAGGACAATTGAATCCTCCAATGAAGTCTAGATAAGCTTTTCCCAGCAGTAACACTGTTTAACAAGCCACAACCTAGGGTGGGGGGTGGGGGGTAAACAAAACCAAAGTCAATGGATTTAGAAGAGTGCCTTTTGGGAGCCAGGACAGCCAAAGTAATCTGGACATAGTCTATAGTTCTGATGCACTTCTTGGATAAAGGTCTTGCACAAAGTTATACAGTTCAGAAAAATCCCTTGTAGGGACACAAGCTGTTAAACCCATGTAAAGGGAATTGAAACCAACCCAGAAAGTAAGTAGGTGCCAGTCTCAAGTGAGACAGCACGACTTAAAGCAAGAAGGTAAGTACCCCAAGCCAGAAAAAGTACCTTGGCTTAGAGGAAACGGGTCGAGCTGGATTCTGTCATGCTACAGGCAAGCAGACCCTGGTTCCTGAGCCTCATTCATGGGGACAAGAGCTAGGACGTCTAGAGGGCTCCTGAGGCAGTAGTCAGGAAGTTTGTTGGCAGCTTCATGTTTTCTTCATTTCAGCAGCACTTCGTGGTTTCAGCGCTTCGCAAACAGCAGTGATGCAGAATGATGGACACGTTTGGACTTTCCTTACTCTCTCAGTCCTGCACTCTGGTGAGGGGACTCTGGATCGGGTATTTCCTGCTTCTAGAGTGTCCTTAGGAGATTCCTGGACCTTTTGGCCAGATTCGGTCAATGGCAGACATTGCACTCGACTATGGACACTCGAACCCTGGCATTGGGCTTCTGCAGCCACGGAGAGGCACAGCAAGTCGGGGATTGTGCCAAAGTGTAGTTCGTCTCGGGATTAGTTGGTCCCACTAACCCATGGGGGGAACTTGTTCCGTTGGAGGTTCTCTGTCGAGGTGAAAAAGGAGACCAGCGCAGCAGCAGGGCTTCACCAGGTAATTGAAGGTCCAGGAGGTAGCAGCAGGCTTATCTTCATGGTTTCTTCTTCTGATGTTTCTTCCAGTGGTGGACTCTGCCTGTAGTCCCAAGAACCTCACCTTTTAATCAAGATTTCCAATTCATGCACAGCCTAGGCTGCCAATCACACAGCAGGGGCAACCAGCCGGCCAATCATGACTGGTTTTGTGCAGGCATTCCTAGAGACAAAAGACAGGGGTGTTTTGGGACCCTCCCTCACATCCTGTCCTTCCAGACACACTGGAGCCAGGAGCGGGATTTAGGGCTGAAGCCCGCCAAAGGCTAGACAAACAAAGGGCTCAAAACTGTGACAACGCACAGAGTAAAAGTGAAGAATGACCTCACAAACAGAAAATGGTGAAAAATTAACACAGGGAAGATTTAGAAACAATGGTGAACTAGGTGTGCTGTACTGCAACTGAGGGTACAGCCTGCAGTAGAAAAGCACAATGGTAGGAAAAATGAAAACACTTCCACCAGCCATTTCAAGTAGTGAGGTTAACAAAAAAATGTTACATGGGCAAGTAGGAGAAGGAGCTACTAAGTAACCCCTCAGCACTCCACATAAGATGGTGTGTGCTGGACCTACAAAGAGAAAAGGTAAGTAAAGTCAATTTCACTTTGCTATTCTTGGGAACTGTAGTTCACACAAGAAAATGTATTTAAACCTTATGAGAAATCCAAAGGTGCTTTGTGTCACCATACAAAAATGATGCCTATGGAGTTTGTCAGACTCCAAAAACAGTAAAAAACATAAAATCCAAATCAAGTAAAAACACATGAGAGAGGGAGAAAAAAGTCCCACTCACTCGGGAGTTAAAATTAAAAAAAAGTCCTAAATCCAGCAAAAGAGCAGGGCGTCTAAAAATTTTGAGGAATTTGGCACTAAATATGAAAATTCTCCCTAAGACACCTAGAGGCATCCAAGAAGAAGTGTTGTGATGGCAGTCACCATGGTCAGGCTGCAACAGGCAATCTTCAATGGACGAACAAAGGAGCAGGCCCAACAAAGCTTCCGTTGATGCAAGCAGGCTGAAAATGCAAGATCCACCAAGTTCCAAGAAAGCACTCGGAACAGCAACAGCTGCAGCGAGTTTGCCCAGACGGTAAACCGTCCTTTCATCAACAGTAGTTTTACTGATGGAATTTTTGCAGGAAAAAGGCCATCGAAAAAATCATCTAAAATATATGGGGTGGTTGGAAGGCGGTTAAAAGGGGAGAGGGGACTGTGGTGGTGTTCATATGAATGGGGGATGGGTGGTTTGGTGGAGGGGAGCCCTTAAATGTTAAAAAACTAAAATTCGATGAACCAGTCCAGACACTTCCGAAGGCGTGGATACTTGAGCAGAGATCGAGACTGGTCGGAGACAGCCTTGAGTAGGCGGCTGGTCACTGACCAGGCCCTACCACTCAGTTGCCCCGCCCACCTCCAGTTTTCGAACATTCCAAGCCTCTACTTATGGATTGAAGGCCAGCTTCAGACAGCATTGAGTAGACTGCTGGTCACGTGACCAGGCCCTACCACTCAGTTGCTTTAGCTACCTCCAGTTTGCATGCCTTCCAAGACTCTACTTAAGGTACTGTAGGCCAGCTCCAAGCATACAGCATTGAGTAGACTGCCCACCACGTGACCAGGACCTGCCATTCAGTTGCTCTGTCCACCTGCTGTGTTTGCACCTTCCAAGCCTCTACTTGTGGATTGGAGGCCAGCTTCAGACAGCATTGAATAGGCTGGTGGTCACGTGACCAGGCCCTACCACTAAGTTGCTTTACCTACCTCCATTATTCATGCCTTCCAAGCCTCTACTTAAGGTACTGTAGGCCAGCTCCAAGCATACAGCATTGAGTAAGCTGCTGGTCACGTGACCAGGACCTGCCACTCAGTTGCTCCACCCAACTCCAGTTTTTGAACCTTCCAAGCCTCTACTTAAGTACTGTAGGCCAGCACCAGGCAGACCGCATTGAGTAGGGTGCTGGTCACCTGACCAGGCCCTGCCACTCTGTTGCTCCGCCCGCCACCTATTTAATCAGTCCTTAGGCCTCCTCCTTGCCAGCGTCCTCAGCAAGGGACATGCAAAGACAAGACCTCACCTGTTTGTGCCTGTTCAGGCCAAGTCCCTGACCCGCTAGCCTACATTTCACCTACAAACATATCACTACTACTGCTATCATCAAAAAACATCACCATGTGTCTCCTCACCAGCTCATCCTGACTCTCACTAGGGTTCCAATGGCCAAGTGCCCTAGGCAGCCCCGGCAAGCTACGCGAGCGAACCTCATTGTGAAAGGACATGGGAAGCCGGGTCACTGTAACAAAAACTATTTGCCTTTAATGCAAGGATTCAGTGCTGCAACATCGGGGGACATGCTTCAGTGCATATTTTTCAGTCCATCCTCGAGCAGCTGTGGGGTACTTTTGGCCGTAAGGATGCTTCCTGGTTGCCGTTCTGTCAGTCCTCGTATGCTCACCATAGTTTGCTTTCCTCTCATATCCACGGGTATCGTGCAAGAAGCAGAACGTCTCTCTTAGTGCTCAAGCATGTTTTGGATTTATAGAGGAGGTTGTTAGGAACAGCCAATCAAATGCACTCATTTAGGCTGCTGCCCAGGTATTCGACCTGGCCCGCCCCTTTTGCTCTCTGCATGGGGCTGCCATATCCCTTTGCCCACCGATCCCAATTGTGGACACCAGTCAGAGCTATACGATGCTGAGGCAAGGTGAGCTGGGTGAAGGAGAGAAAACATTGACTTTGTGGTGGCAATCGGTGCCAGAACCTAACGGGATGGCCAGGTTAGGTTTGGGGTCTTAGCTTAAATGTAGGTCGCATCTGTTCCTGAATTCTGTGGGTCCCTTTGAGCAGCGTTGCTTCCCGCCCACTCAGGGCTTGAGTTGTAGTTCAGGGACACCCCCCCTTCCAGGAATGTCGTGCTCCAGACGTAGGTGTACTTTTACACTCATCAATATTGCCCCTACCCCATACAACACCCAAGACCACATTCACATGCCCTCTCCTGTTGAGCAATGCTCGCTCAGTAGTCACTCACACTGTAGAGATTGCTTGCCTCATCTCGTACAACAACTTTGATGCCCTGTTCATCACTGAAACATGGTTTTCCCCCATCACCCCATGTTTTTAACGTCCTCCTACCCCAAGGCTACTGCATCCAACATGCCGACTGGCAAGGAAGGGCAGGACACTGAGTGGCAATTACCCACAGGAGGGATTGGCCATGCTCCATCATCCCCTCTCCCAGAACAAGCTCATTTGAATCACTCACCTGCCGGTTCCCCCTATCGCACAGGGAATCCATCATCTTCCACCTCACAGCAGTGACTCTTTCATTGAGACATCTCCATCTTACTCCCCGCTGCTAAATTAGCACATTCAAATAATGTCTTTCTCTGTGATTTTAACATCCCTGAGTCACAGGTGGACCACTGCACACGAATCACGCTTTTCGCACTGACCGCTTCCACAAACCTTAAGCAAGTTGTGCTCTCCCCCACACACAATAAAGGCAACACCCTAGACTTAGTCTTCACATCATCCCCCTGCATCACCTCTGCAGATCCTATCCCACATGACTGGCTTGAACATGCCACCATCCCATTATCAGTCACCCACTTGAGTGTGGCTCACAAAAGTCAGGCTGAACACCCGCTCACTCAGCGCCGCTCATTCAAAACCTTCTCAGTCAATGAGGTAGTAGCAAACTTTGCAGACACTGGGAATTCCTTGGGCCTTCTGGAATTATTCAGAAACTCTGTTATAAAGCTGGTGGACACTCATCCCCCTCTAAAATCCGTCCGGACTAGGCCCACACCATCTACCCCAGGGTACACCCATGAGGTTTCCCCCCAACAAATGCTCAGTCAGAGCCCTAGAGAAACGGTGGCGTAAAAACCATAACTCAGAAACCCTCACCGATCTCTGAACACAAACCGTATGATTCTGATTACCGAGGCCAAAGCTGCTTACTACGCCACCACCATTGCTGCAGCCTCAGATAGGAGCAAAGCCCTCTTTGAAGTACTAAAGCATTGTATCAAACTCTTGTCCGACCTCAAGGTATCAGCAACTCAGGAAAAATGCAACAGAATCAAAACATTTTTTATTGAAATAATAGACAAAATCCGAGAGACCGCCGAATCAACCTCTTACAGCATTCGCATCTCCTGCACCCTGGCACACACACTATCCCTCTAGACCGGATTCTCTCCTCTCTCCCCCAGGATCTGCTAAAAAGTATTGCCTCCCTCAATCCTTCTTCTTACTCTGATGATATAATTCCAGCCTCCATCATTAAACAATTCACAGGCCCGGCGATCAATACGCTCCTCAGCATCATCAATGCCTTCCTTGCAGAAGGATCATTCCCAGAAACACTTAAGACTGGTCTCATACGACCTCTTTTGAAAAAACCAACCTTGGATCCAGACGACCTGGCCCATTTCAAACCTCCCGTTTATTGGAAAAATCTTGGAAAAAGTAATTGCTACACAACTACTCCCCAGAATCGAACCCCTCCACCTCCTAAATGACTATCAGTCAAGGTTCTGCACAAGTTGTGTAGCATCGAGACAGCCCCCATCCATGTCGTGGATGAGGCTCTTCAAATCATGTATAAGAGTGACTCATGCCTCCTCGTCCTCGTTTACCGCTCGGCTGCATTCAACACCTTTGATGCCCGCATCCTTCTCACCCTCCTTGCTGATAGGATGAGATTCTCTGTTACTGTCCTGGATTGGATTACTTCCTACCTCCCAAGCAGACACCAAGCGATCCAGATAAACCATACATCCTCTCACCAATCCTTTGTAACATTTACCTGGAGTCGCTCAGCAATCCCCTCAAAGATCCCAATATAGCCATCCACCAAAACGCAGATGATCCTCAGTTGTACATGAGAGTAGATAGCGCGCAAGACATCATTTGTCTCTGTGATTACCTAACCGTCATCCAGTCTTGGATGTCTACTGCCTACCTCAAACTTAACCCATCCAAGTCTGAATTCATCCTCATTGGGCAGCCCACTAAAAATCAACTTCTTCAACAATGTCTCAATGATGTGCGCCTAGAAGGATTTGATCCACGACTCTCAGACTCCGCAAAATCCTTAGGTTTCACCATTGACAGCAATCTGTCCTTCCAGAAACACATAACCAAGAAGACCCAAATAACATGGCTCAGAATCTCTACCCTTTGAAAAATCAAACCCCTCATCCCGCCACAGGACTTCCGGACTGTAGTGCAGGCCCTTGTGGTCTCACACATTGATGAGGGAAGTTCTCTCCTGAAAAGAGTAGTCTGGGGTAATATATAGTGGATCTGTGCTGCTCCTTGCTGCTCACTTGGCTCCCCTTAAAGTAGTCCATCACGCTACAGCATGCTTTGTACAGCAAATCAACTAACTGGCTTGACTTACAACTTGTCCGCAAAGAGAAGACCTGCAAACAATCCTTCTCTTGTCATGCACCCACACTCTGGAACTTGATCCCAGGTGTCAGCTCAGAATGCCCCCACAATTCTACAATTTTGCAAATCTCTCAAAATATGGCTCATTCAACAACACCTGGCCAAGGGCTAATTCCAATGGACGCACAGACCTCACAGTACTGCACTCCTGTTAAAATATGCTAGCCCAAATGCCGGCTACCCACACTATGTACAGTGCTCCACTGCTCTCGAGCTAGTTCTGCGCTTTAAACAGCAAAATAAAAATAAAATAAAATTGTTCTTACAAGTCCCTGTGTTGATTCACTGACGAGGGTCTTCATGAGATCAGGGCAGAAGAGCAGGGTTTCACTAGGACAGCACTGGAGTTAATGCTGGTCACTTTCAGGGGTCGTCCGTGGGTCATCAGCGGTCTGCTCTTCTTTGTAGAGGTCTTGGCTTCAACGATGATCTGTTTAATAACTGCATATATCTAGAAGGAATATTGAATATTTTTCTTCTTTCCTCTTTTCTATAGGTATTTTGTAATGACCACTGTCATTTTAATGTGTGTGTTGATGTTTGACTTTGATAAACAATTTTCACAGTAAAAAAACAAATCATATATATTTGTACTTGCCTGTCTAGCTGAAATTATTGGAGTGATCTATGTGTGTCTCACTGTTTACCTCGAGCACTCTCACACCCCTCCTGAGTGTAAGCCTTGCTACTCTGCAAACTACCATGATTTGGTTTGAAAAAACATCAGTGTCTTTACTGTTCACCATAGTAGGTTGGCTTTCCAAAATCCACCTCAGGGTTCATTTTGGAAATCCATCCTTCATATTATCAATTTGCATGTAGCATATCATCAGGATGACTAATTGGTGCTAGTATGGTGTGTCAAGTGGTTCACACAATTAGAATAATATCACACATTCAGTGGCTTTACTTGCATTCTACAACCAATGAAATCAAACACAACCAACTCTAAACATGAAACTTGAATTGAATAATTTGTTCACACCTTCAATGTCAACTGCTAAAACAGGTTGTAAAACAAATGTATTGTACCTTTGCAGTTTTTAGATAAACATGGTGTCCATTATATGTATTTTACTTCTGTGGCACAGAAATTATCTACACTCTGTTACCTATTCTTGAAGGAAACATCTCTTATTTCTAAACAGCTAATATTTAGCAGTGGAAATTAAAAAAGTATTCACTAATCCCCTTTATTGAATACAGCACTGCATGCATGGAGTTTGTGTTCTCAAGGAACGTGACGTGCCAAAGACCGATGGAGCGTGGGGAACATGGAGTCCATTTGGAGCCTGCTCGAGATCCTGTGGTGGTGGGATTAAAACCTCACTCAGAGAATGCAACAGACCTGAGTAAATACTGTTATATTTTAATACTTGTTTTAAACAGAGGGTCTTTTCCTATAAGTGTTTTACCTGTTGGCTGAGTGGGCTTTACAGTTGAGCAAATCTTTTAAAATCAGAATAAAGAATCTGATAGCATTTCAATTGTTCAAATGAAATCTACTTTTCTTAAAGTAAATTCCTGTGATAGCATGGATAGGACCTTACATGAAGAACAGAGGTTCTCAGATGTATACTTTGTTTGGAGGAGAAATGTGTAGTAGTAGAAGATCTCATAAAATATTGCCTATGGAGATTGATTGAAACTCAATGATCGATTTAGTCAGAACTTCAGGTGGGCACATGTTCATAGTTCATTTTCTAAAATCATGTCATCCACAAATCCCATTATCTAATGTTTTTATATAATTGCATGAATCAATTTAAAAGCATCATTCTAATGCACACTATCTTTCTTCAAGGTACACATTTATCATCTGATATAGTCCACCAGCTTTATCCTTGACCATTCGCTCCAATTAATTTATCATTATGGTATGAAACCACAAAGTAGACCACAAACATTGGTGACAGATAATGCTTAATCAGGAATGACGGAACCTTCTGCTACAAATACATTTTTAAGCAAATCTGATGATTACTAACCAACATAGACTGCAAACTTTGAATTGCTTCATACAGAATTTTCTCTTGTTGCTTATAGTTAAAAAAACAGGAATCTGATAGGGATCATTGCTATATAAAAATAACGTGCATGCCACTGTTTTTTAAGATTACTCTTAAGTGGTTTAAATGTAACACTTTGGCCCTCCGGGAACGGAAAAGGCTGCATTTGCCTTACCCTCCTCATCAAGGTGGACTTGCCAATAACCTTTTGTAAGTTTGAGGGTAGAGATAAAGCAGGGTGGTTCCAATCGTTCTACCAGTTTGTCAATTCTTGGGATATGCGTCGAAATGGACAATCTCATTGAGTAGGCGGAAGTCGATATAAAATCTCCATGTTTGATCTGGTTTCAGAAAAAGTACCATTGGTGATAACCACTTGCTGTAGGACCTCTCCATTACACCTAATGCCAGCATTTTTGTTGAGTTCTGCTGGTATGATCTGTCTCCGAGCTTCAGGCAGTCAGGAGGGTTTTAGCCGGATCACTCTACCCGGTGGAGTGTATATATGATGGGTACCCTTTCTGATCTTGGCGAATACACCTATAAATATTTCTGAATCAATTGTACCAGTTCTTGATATTCCTTGATCTGCAGGCCACTCGGGATGGTTACTTTCTGTATCTCTCTGGGTAGTATAATTGTCTGGGTTGTGTTTGCATACAACAGCAGTAGCTGGGGATTACTGTTCTCATGCCAAGATTTTAACCTATTAATGTGGTATAATTGGGAAGGTTTGCACCCATACGCCTGTTGATGGGTTAGTGTGGATACCTTATCCATTATGGAATAGGGTGCATGCCAACTTGTTTTGAGTGGTTGGTAACAAAACCTTTACCTGGTCCCTGATCCGAAATGTTTACAGGCTTGCACCTTGGTAATAAGCTTGTTCTTGTCTTGCTTGGGCGGCCTAGAGATGTGTTTTGACTAATTCTCGCACCTTCCCCATTTATTCTCTGGTGTTTCTGATGAGGGGATGATCACTCCTCTGTCCTCTCTGAGGTCCTTCCAAATCTTCATGGAGGATATTGAGGACGCCTTGAGGATTCTGACTATCCACCAGTTCAAATGGGGAGAACCTAGCCGAGGATTGAGGTATCTTCCTGACAGCGATTAATGTACTGGTTGTTAGGTCACCCCAATTCCATCCATCTTCGTCAACTAGCTTCTGGAGAATATGTTCTAGCGTTTGATTGAACCGCTTGACCAATCTGTCCATCTGTGGGTGGTATACTGATGTTTTCAAGGTCTTTATCTTAATGAGTTCCTTCGTATTGGGCATCAATATTGACATGAAGCTAGTTCTTTGGTCTGTCAGGGTTTTACTCAGGAAGCCCACTTGGGTGAACAGATGATTACCTTCAGGATTGCGTTAGCCGTATTGGCCCTAAAGGGAAAGGCCTCTTGGTATCGAGTGGCATAGTCAACGAGTAACAAGATGTAGCGATGCCCTGATTTTGAGGCTTCCAATGGACCAATAACATTCATATCAATTCACTGAAAAGGTACCTCGATGATAGGTAGTGGTTGCAGCAGAGCTTTGGGTACAATGTCTGGGGAGGTCTTTTGACGCACTGGACAACAGGCGCAGAACTGTTTGACTTCTGCGTGGACCCCGGGCCAGTAGAACCAGCTAAGAAGTGTTTTCAGGGTCCTCTTCAGTCTCAAATGTCCAGCTTTCAAATTTTAATGCGCCATTTCTAAAACTGTTTTCTGAAACTGGCGTGGTACCAGGAGTTGATGGTAATTAATATATCGTCCCCTCAGGGGTTAACATTAACTCTATGTAAGAGCCTATTCTTGTCTATGAAGTGAATTGTCTTTGGAGAGCGACTCTCCTCTTGGGATTCCATGTTTCGTCAAGCTTGTTCCAAGAGGGGTCTGTTATTTGGGCTTCTGTGAATTGAACAGAAGCAGGTCCCAAGGTCTCGTTTGAGCTCTATGTGGCCTCTCGCAGCTCGGGCATTTCACCAAATACAGCTTCTCCACATTCAGAACTTTCCAATGTTCTGACCACCTCGATTTCTGGGATAGTCAGGAGTTCAGAAATCAGTTGTGCTATGGGTTGTACTTGTTTGATGATCTGAGAAGAATTCCAAAGTTCTGTAGAAGGACCTTGCTCTCCCCATGATAGTCCTGATCGATCACTCCAGCCGCTACCTCAGGGTAATGTTTCAAGGCCAGACCTGACTTTGAGGCTACTCTCTCATAGCTGCCCTCTGGTAACTCTATCTTTATTCAGATACGTCCAAAACTTGACTTTGGGTTATGATGGACTCTTCGTCCCCATAGAGATCAAATACGGGAGCCCCCAAGGTTACCTGCCCAGGGGACTCGAGCTGTGGTGGTTATACTTTGCACTCGCAACATTCGGATGTGGGTTGACCTCTGTATCGGGCCTGAATCATCCCACTTCTAACACCACATATGATGGGGTAGCCCCCCACAAAGAACCACGCTGACAAGTCTAAGGGTGTTTATTTTTAATTTACAGACTGGTTTGATGTTCACAGAGTACATTTTCTATGGTCCTCAGGGCTTGGGGTTTTTGGCGCTAGGGAAGTCCCTCTCTCTCTTTCCCCTCCCTAGCCCAGGTATCCTTATCAGGGGTGTTAGTGCTTGCAAATGGTAACACCTAGCTGTCTGTTCTCTTTCTAAGACTGGTGGTGATAGCTCTAATCCGATGGCTAACTGACTCCCTAGGGATCATCTAACTGTCCATCGCCTATACACATTTATTAATCTCGGCGAGTAATACTGTGCCTTCTTGTGGCCTGCGTTACACTCACCCCTTTCAGATCCTATTGAACCAGGAGCTGCACTAATAATGGTCTATGTTCTCCTCCCACTACGTCGCTGTCCCTCCAACCTCCCTCTCTGCTTTTCCACCTCCAACCTTCAATCTTGCATCCTTTCCTACTCCTGTTACTAAAATATGTACCTCCAACTACCCCTCTGTCTCTGTTGTCGGGTCTTCATTCCTTCCTCTCCATTTATACCAATAGCTACTCCTAATTCCCCACTCACTGTCACTCTACACACTCTCCATCTACTACTGCTCCTATTACGCTACTACCGATCTCCCAGCATTAAAGTGTTCAACATTTAAGACCTGTAAGGGAACAAGCACTGACAAAGCCAATACGTGCACAAGGAGACCTTTAGGTAGCCAGGACAGTCAAAGTCAAAGTTCTGATGCTCTTCTTTTTAGAACATTTCTTCATAAATAGTCAGTGTTCAAAGGAGAAATCACAGCAACTAAAGAGGTGTCACCTTTTAGAAAGCACAAGATGTAAGGCCAATGCAGGGAAGTTGAGGTCAACTTGGTGTTGGGTTAAATCACACTCCCAAAGGTAGGAAGCACCCCAAATGGGAAAAGGATAAAGTACCCCAAGCCTCGCAGTACCTTGAAAATGAAGAAAGTGTTCCAGTGTGTTGCCTTTACAATGCAATGCAGTAGACCCTTGTTCCTGGTCCTTGGTCGTGGTGACAAAAGGGAGGATGTCTGGCAGGCTCCTGCAGCAGCACTCGAGAGAGGGACTCGGCAGCAATGGATTTCCCTTGATTGAGCAGCTCTTTGTGGTTTTCGGGCCTTTTTTTCAGCACCAATGCAGAATGAAAAGCTCCGGTTAGGATTTCCTTGATCCCTCAGTCCTGGACTCATGCGAGGCGACTCTGGATGCCGATTTCTTGCTTCTACAGGGTCCTCTGGATACCCACAAAGATCTTGCCTGATTCGGACTTCGAAAGACAATGCACTCACAAGTGGTCGATGTACCCTGGTAATTGGGCTTCTGCAGCCTTGGAAAGTTGCAGCAAGTTGGGGGTTGTGCCAAAATAGTTTGTCTCAAGGCTAGTTGGTCCCACCAGCCTAATGGAGTAAGAAGTCCTTTATGGGTCTTCCCTGTCGATTAAAAAATGAGGTCAGAGTTGTAGGTCTTCACTGGGCACTTTGTGGTCCAGGAGGGTGCTGCTTCTGTCATCTTCTCTCGTCTTCTGCTTCAAATTCTGTCCTCCAGTGGTCGAATCTGCTCCTAGTCCCAAAAACGTTGCTTTTTATGCAAGTTCCCATTCATTCACAACCCAAGACTGTCAATCACACAGCAGCGTAGCTGTCCTCCAAGACAGCTAGCTGGCCAATTGGAACTAGTTTCGCTCAGGCACACCTAGAGACAAAGGACAGGAAAGTTTCGGGGCCCTCCCTCACTTTCTGACTTTCCAGACACACTTTACTTGGGCAGGATTCAGGGGTGAAGCCCACCAAAGGCAAACTACACAAATTAATCAAACCTGATGCAAACAACAGAATAAAAGCCCAGAAGAAACGAACTAACAAAAAATGGTGAAAAAAGAAGACAGGGAAAATTGGGAAATTGTCACCCTTGTGTGAAGTACTGCAGCTGAGGTATCAGCCTGCAGATGCATGTCACTAGGTAGTAAAAAAGAAACAACTGCCACCAGCCGTTCAAGTGAGTTAGTGTGACAAAATGTTACATGAGGAATGGGTTAAAGGAATTACTAGGTAATCCCCCCAGAACTCCGCACAGGGTGATGTGTGCTGGATCCATAAAGTTAAAGGTAAGTAAGACAGGGGTCATCTTTCTATTCTTGGGAACAGTAGTTCACCCAAGAAAAAGTAGTTAAACATTAAGACTTCTCAGTGGCACTGCACAAAAGGTGCTGTGTGTCACAATGCAAAAGCAGATGCCTATGGAGTTTACCAGATACCATAAAACAGTAAGGAACATAGATAATCATAGTCAGGAAAATACAGGAGTGAGTGAGAAAAAGGTCACACTCACTAAGGAGTAAAATTTGAAAGTCCATGACCCAGCAAAAGAGCTGGGGATCTCTAAGGTTAAAGGGAATTGGCGCAGAAATTAACATTCTCCTTAACACTTACCTTGGTCTCAGGGGCCTGACAGGGGACGGCTTGAGAGGTTACATAATGGCTTTAAGCCCCACCCCCTTTTCTATGCGGCGTTGCTGTATTAGAGAGTTTCTCTTGGCAAGCTGGCTCTTCTCCTTTGCTGGTCTATGGTCTTTCTTGAGAGAATGTTGTGCAGCGCATCGCCAGGTCCGGCCGTGGTACCGTCCTTGCAGGTAAGTTGATGATGAGAGGAGACCTGTCCATACATTCTCTGGCACCCAGGGATGATGGGGTCTGGCTCCCTACCTCCCCTGACAGGTCTGGATCAACGACCCTGTCACAATAATCTGGCCAAGATCGTGTTAGAAGATTAAACAATAGGTTTTGATGATACATCTTTACATCAAGGTTACCCTGAATGAAAATAAAAGAGTTTGACAGACTTTACAAAAAGTACTTAGTATATCTATACGCTCTGTGTTGCACTTGATATAGATCCTGTAATGTTCTCCCATTTACCTTTTCTGAACAGGTGCAAGGCAGGAACTGGAAATCTTTGTCAAAGTATTTTGAAAGGTTTTTCATCTACATCAATATACATTTTTGAAAGGTGTATTTGGATTTGTTCCGAAATGTGTTTTTTAGTATCTGACCCATTTAATAAACTGTGTTCAACAGTGGCTACTGTTAGGGGAGTTTTCCTAAAGTCCTACTGGCAGTAAGACTTAGTAAGCTATCCCAGTGGTTTGTAGATTCCCAACTCTTAGTATCAGTCTGTACTAGCTCAGGACCTTGGTAGAGTGGCGGAGCAGTGAGGCTTATCTTAAGAGGAAGATGTGAGCTGTAGGTAAGTACACTGAATCTTAGCTAGACAGGCACAACAAAGAAACATGTACATGTATAATTATATAAAAAGTATATATTTATTATATTTACACCAGAATCACTTTTAATACTTCAGACTTTTACGTTAGAACACTTAGGAACACTTGATAATACACTTCAAAGGGCACTTTCACTTTTCTGTTTGTTCGCTGTTAAATTTGTATCAACATTAGAAAGGAAAAAGACAAGGTTATCGTATTATCAGTTATCGCGCACTCATGCTGTTTTAATGGTTTATACAGTAGTACATTTACTCTGCAAGCACATATAGTAAAGTCACTTAAAGGGAAGAGAATGTTTAGTTTGTGTAGCATGAGCTTATTTCAAGGTTCTAGGGATGGTGTATATGCCTAGTAAGCCGTTTAAGTCCAAAAATGCAACCCTAGCTAAAGGCAGTTCGTGGAGGGGTTGAAGTCTTGACAATCAGCAAATGATGAAGAGTTCTTGTGGATTTCTTCCAGTGTTAGAGTTATTGAATCAGCAGGTTAACAACTAACAACGGATACCTTAAAACAGACTCAAAAAGGGTACACAAGCAGCGGCTTGGGTCAGAAGTAAGAGGGGGTAGCCCTGGGCACCTCTACATGCACTCCAACGCTCTGGAGCGACTTCTTGAAATCAGGTAAGGTAAGCAATACCTTTTTTCCCACCGTACATTAGGTTAGAAGAAAATGTTTGTGCTGGATGCTCTGGGATGTTGCAGCTTGGACCAGACCTCCGGATTCCTTGGTCTGGTGACTGAAGGCAGGACAATGGATGAGATCATTCAGCAGCAGTCTTAAGGTATGACCTGTGTCATGACTTTCAGCAACTTCTTGGTTCACTCTGTGGTTTTGGCGCCTTTTCTTCAGCCCCAACAAAGGACACGCATTGCCTGGTCAATCTTCTTCGCTTCCTTCAGTCCCACACTCTGGTGAGGGGGTGTGGGTGAGTTGGATCAGATCTGTGGAGTGTCCTTATAGGTTCAGCAAAGATTTGGATGGATTCAGCCTTTCCACGATGATGCACTCTAAATGGGCAGCAGGTCTCCCGGTATTTGGGTTCCAAAAGCTCTGGAAAGTCCTAGGACCTCGGGAGATGACTTGTTTCAAAGTTTGTCTTGAGACTGGTTGTTCCCACCTGCCAAAGGGAAGGAGTCATCCTCTTCAGAGCTCCTTTGCCGCATACAAAACGGGGTCAGGACAGCAGTGGTCGCTTCATGGTGTTGCAAAGCGTCTGCAGGCGTCTCTGGTCATCTTCTTCAGTAACTTCTGTTTCCAGTGGTCGACTTCCTTTTCATTTCAGAAACCTTACCTTTTATACAGTCCTAGTACACGCTACTCTGCAATCACTCTCAGCATTTTACAGAAAGGGGTGTTTGGCTGACCAATCAGGACATCCAAACCCCCTGTGGAAGCTGGACCTATTCAGGCACTCTGGCAGACAAAGGACAGGGCGATGTAAAACTCCTCCTCAACTTCCTGCCTGCCCAGACACTCTGTAGCCTAGACAGGGATACATACTGGTTACCACCAAAGGCAAAACACACACACTGACCTCTCCCTCCCAGAATGGTAGAAGGGCTACCAAGCCACAACCACGCTAGTAATGGGGAAAAAAGAAGGGATGCCCCAAGTTGGTACTTGGGTGCCCCTATTGTGCACTACCGACGCTATGGACATAGCCTGCAGTATAGAAAATACACAATAGTTGGTAGATCATGTCCAGTGCCACCAGCCATAACTAGGTGATTGTCTATGTGACTAAAAAGTGACAGGAGCAGAGAGAAGGGGGATACAAGGTATCCCCTTGGCACTCCACTGAAAGTGGTGTGTGCCAATCTCTTAAACTATAGAGTTTTGGGAGAGATACTAACTATCTCTTTCCTTAAGAACTGTAGTTAAACTAGAAAGAGTCTTAAAGGAGGACCCTGAGGGTACCCAGCAACACTGCCCATAAGGAGCTGTGTGCTGCAGTAGTAAAAAACGGATGCCTTTAAGAGCTATGGAGCAGAAAGTCGCCATAGTACAGGTAAACTATAAAAATAGAGTTCCAAAAGTCAGAACCCACAAGAATGAATGAGAGGAAAAAGGCTCCACTCATCCAAGATTGGTCCAGAAGCCCAGCAAAAAGTGCTTGGGGGTGGGAGGGTCTCACTAGGAGAGGGGATAAAAAGGCTCCACTCATCCAAGATTGGTCCAGAAGCCCAGCAAAAAGTGCTTGGGGGTGGGAGGGTCTCACTAGGAGAGGGGATGAGCGTAAAAATGATAAATCTCCCTAACGGCTACATTTTCTAAAAGTCTCCTTTATGGCCTTAAGTTGAAATGGATTTTCAGAATCAGCCATGTGGACAGATTCTGAGAGCCCACCCTATTCTGGTGGACTCGAAACCGCAATAATGTCTAGCCATACTCCATCAAGGTAGTGTGACTGAACAGTAAAGCTTACACTTGGGAAAGTGTGAGAGTGGTGAAGGGTTCAGTTAAGGACATGTGTTAAGGTGGATTTCCAAAATTGGCCCTGGTGGGAGGAAGGACACTGATAGGTTAGCCAAACCCAAGTCAGCTGAGGTATCAGAGCAGCCCTGGCTTAGTGCCAGGAATGATGGGAGAGTGATGTAGAGTTATAATAAGTCTACAAAGAACAACACCAGTAATTGCAGTTAGACAAGTAAGTATATAGAAATACAATTATTTATTAGGCCTTCAGGTTACCTGGCATGTGTATTTAGCTAGTATGTGAACATTGTCACACAAACCCCTTACATAACAGATATATAGATTCACCCTTATGAGAGATAGATTAGCATTTGATACAATGACCAGTGCAACAAGGGTAAAGTAGTTCAGATGCATAAAGAAAGAAAGAACTCTTATAATCAACATAAAACAGCTTTCTTAATTCTTATGAAGTCCAATCCTAACATGGCTTGGGGCCTTGTGCCCAGAAATCTCCAGTTCCAAAGTGTACACTTTGTCAGGTAGGTTTCTATAGAGATTTGTAGTCCCAGTTGTTATGATTAATAAAGTGTCAAAGTTAGATACCGTTTCAAGTAAAGGTCAGATTAGGACTCAACTCAATTCAGCACACTAGGATAGTCCTAGGGAGTGATCCTTAACCCAGGTTCCACACCAAAGGTCGGGTAAGAGTGAGTTAGGGCCAGTACAGTACATCCATGTAATGCTATAGGGTACAGTGGGGGCAGAAACAGGTATGTCAACTAACCCCCTCACTCTGATTCTACCAGAGACCACTGCTGGTGTTCCAGAATCCATTGGGGACACAATATGCACTTGGTCCAGTTGAGGAAGGCCCAGGGATCGCAGGTGCAGAGGTCACTTTCGGCGTCTGCATTTGGTTTTGGTCGGTCGCAGTGCACAGGAATCGGTTGCTGAGAGCTTCCACAAGAATAAGTAAATGAGGAGACTTCAGCAGGACAGACTGCCTCACTGATTGAAGGAGTATTGTAACCGGGGTTACTACGGTCATTAGTGAAATGGCCCTCTTCATAGGGTTATTGGCTCCAACAACAAACTGATGAATGGCTGCAAAAGTCCTCCCTTTGTCCATGAATAAACTGGAATTATCCCAAGGTCCACAATTGGTACCGATCTGCACCATTCAAACTGACAGGTGCTGTCCAATCATGGACAGCCTCCAGTCACCACATCTGACCAGCAGCAGACACACTTCGGCCATGATGTGGACCAGACCAGACAGTGCAAGTTCACACATCTGGCCACAGACACATTCCATCGTGTGGCCCAGGAAGACTGGGGTTTTGCCAAGGAAAGGACTTACTATATATGGCAAATCCAGCTATGAGAGTGCAGGAAGAAGGCCAAAATATAACATTGTCAAAGGGCAGGCAAAAATGTTGTGGCATGGCCAATTTTAGAGTATATGCTACTCTAAAAGGTATTAAGCAGTAAAATGCAAAAAGTGCACGTGAGAATATTAAACACGGTAGGAAATTATCTGCTGTCCCCAGCCTGTTTTTGTACACATCATGCAAGTCGCTTCAAAGTTACCAAAACAAAGTCATAGGGACACAAAGTATCCATAGCACACCAAACTGTAAGATGAAGAGTAGAGTATAATACAATCTAGGAATTTCCATTGGGACCGATCAGTGCCCCCTGATGAGCTCAGCAAGGCAAATTGAGTAAAAAATGTCACTATCCTCCAAAAGCCGGGACAAATTCAAAATAACAGAAACCATGTTGGGGGTTGCATAGATGTCTATAGAAGGAAACCAGCAAAAAGAAGAACTTTCCTCACGGTGCCCTTTGTCATTTGTTTCATATGATATAAACCACAGAATCAGAATTATTTCGGAATGTACTTTTCTAATTGATATCTTCCTCAGACTGATTCCTCATAACTTTAAATGAAATACATTACCAAGTGTAAACTTTTCCTAGCCTCTATGGAGCATTGAATTTCTTCATAGTGACTCGGACTAGGGTCACTGGCACTTCTGTGCACCACAAGTGACACCACTGATACATATATGGAGCTGTGTGTGTCTTTGTACCTCTGTTACTTTTATGATCTGTCACAGGCCTAGCTTTTTCAGAAAAGCCACTCTTAAAGGCCATTTCATCAATGTCATGTTGACTAAATCAGGCTTCAAACTCTGTAAGGACTGTTGCAGACAAACTCCCACTAATGCTACAATGTGTACCTGGGACTGCAACACTGAGGAGTGTAGTTCTTGCCAAATGATGCACCCAAAGGTCACTCAGCAGAAAGAGCATTTCTCTTGCTAATGATGTTCTCTGTGGAGATGGAGAAGCTGAAGAAGAAAAAGAAGAGCTCAAGGTCCAGCAGGAGGTCCTCTTCCCAACTTTGTTCATCTTGCCATCTGTGCCACTGGACGAGGCACTCTGCTGCCTAGTCTGAGGAATGTGGCTTTCTGTTAGGGAGAATTCTCAGAAATGTGCTAATTCCATCCATCTTAGAGACCCCCAGCAACTTTGCTGGATTTTGAGGACTTGATTTTCTTTAACCTGGAGAGAGTGAGACCCTTTTTCCCACTCTCTCATGTATTTTAATGTGATTTCTGAGCTTTTGTGTTTCTTTTGGTTATGGAGCCTGACAAATTCCATAGGCATCATCTTTTACATTGTGTCACACAGCACCTTCAGTGCAGTGGCAGAGGGAAGTCTTTCAGATTTGCCAAAGGTTTAAATACCTTCTCTGGGATAAACTACTGTTTCCCAGAGCAGTAAAGTGAATTTGACTTTACTTACATTTGTAACTTTCTAGACCCAGCACACACTATCTTACAATAGGGTGCTGGCGGGTTTAACTAGTATCCCCTTTGTCTAGCTTCTCGTGTAACATTTTTATGTTACCCTTTCCTCACTGAATGTCTGGTGGCAGTGGTTTTGTTTTAACTACCATGGTGTGCCTTTACCGGGGGCTGCGTTCGCAGCTGCAGTAAAGCACCCAAGGGTGCCATTTTTGTAAAAATGGCCCCAGTCTTCTTTTTTCAGCATTTCTTTGTGGAAAGGTCCTTCTTGAGATTTTCTCTGCGTGCCAAACCAGGTTTGGTCCCATTGTTTACTTTGCCTTTGGCGGGATTCCTCAGGCTCCAGGGTGTCTGGGGTAGGCAGGAAGTGAGGGAGGTGCCCGAAGCTCCCTGTGTTTAGTCTCCTAGAAGACCCAAATGCACTCTATAGTGATTGGGTGGCTGACTTTCCAGCAAGGACAGCCACCCTGCTGGGTGATTGACAGCTAGGCTGGAATGAATGGCAGCAAACTGATTAGAAGTCGAGTCTTTGGGCCTGGAAAGCAGAGTCTACCACTGGATGAAGGAACCGAAGAAGAACTTAAAGAAGACGCGTGCTGCAACTCCAAATTCATATCGACAGAGAAGCCCCTGCAAGGATGCCTTCTCCCCTTGAGTTGATGGGACCAATCAACTCCAAAGTAAGCCACCTGGACATCCTTCTCGGAGCTGGTTGAATTGCCACAGAGCTGCTGCTGGAAACCGTATAGCCAGGGAGAGGAACACCAGATTGTGTGCATTGCTTTTAAGCTGGCCTAGGGCTTCAGGAAGATCCTCCCACTCCAAGGAAGCAGGACTGACCAAGTCTGAGCCCCCTCAATAGAGTGCGGGAGTCCCAGATGCAAGGAAAGTCCATCTGGACAGTCAGGAACCACGGTGCCGCTATTTGTGGTAGACGCGAGGATCTGAAACACTGAACAGCCACTGATTTGAATAGTGCCGGTTACGAGCGGTGACCGCCCCATTGCACTGCAGGAGTCCCCAGAAGTCCTCCCTCTTGTCCCCATGACTGAGGCCCAGGAACAGTGAGATCTGCAGAGCTGCACAGAAACAGAAGTCATAAGCTGCACTTTTTCTTTAATCCTAAGGTACTATAACAAAGTCTGAGAGAACTTACCTCTTGCTGTAGAGTTGCTTGCATCTTCTACTACTCACAAGTTTAACAGCTTGTGGCCCTACCTATGATTCTTCTTTTCTTCAAAGACTTCTAAAACATTGTGCAAAGACTTTTCTGCTCACCTATCAGAAGTGCTTCATCCTATATAAGACTTTTGCATATTTACTTTGGCCTAGTCTGTTATACTGAATGACTCTGCTGTGGGGATCCAAATGTATTTGCCTGATTAATGATATTTGTGGTCTCTTGTTGTTCTAATAACCTTTTCCTTTTATCAACTTATAACAGTATTCTAAATGCAAACAGTAAGATATGAATGTCTCCAGCACCCTAGCTATTGAAGTCACCTGAGGGTGTAGGTTGTGTCTGTGGGCCATCCCAAAAGGGTCTTTACTGATTTATAAACTAAGAGTGTACAGTATTGAAGTGTATTTGTGTGTTACTATTATATTGCTTCCTTCTGAAGAAGGCTTATTCTAACTGACTGATAAATAAAATAATAATTGTTTATTCAAGAAACCTTGAGTGTAAGTGGTTATTTGAATACTTGTCACTGTGAATCTCTGTGTGACTCCCCTACAGCTCACATTGACCCCTCTTGAGATACGCCTGGCTGCTCAGCTTGCTACCAAAGGTTGGGTTTCCTATACCTGTAGTCAGAGTTGTTTGTAGTGTTCCCAGAGGGTACTGCATACAAACTTTGCCTAACACTTTCCTTGATTGTTACTGATTAGCTGGAAGCTGGAGGGCCAAGGGCTTATGGACTCCTGCCACTGTCTGAGGACCAGTGACACTATCATTGCAGGTGCCTAGCTCTATGTCCTCCTCTTCTGCCAGTGAACCATACAAACGTCTCCTGGAATCAAAAGGGCAGTGAGTTTCATAGATGAAGAGCAAGCAGTTGTGTAAGACGCTTGCTGGTTCACAATCCTCCTGTTTGCTTCTAGATAGAATGTCATGGATAGATGGTTTCTGGTCACCCCTTTGTGTCCTCCTCTGATCCAGGATATCAACTATGGTGCTCTTCCACATGAGGTTTGGGAGGGGTGAATGGCTATGTGGTATCTACTCTATACTGCCCCCAGGCTTCACATCATGGTGTACATGGCTTCTCCTGGTCCCCACCAAATTGTCGCTCACACCAGGCAGATCAGTAAAGAATATGCTCTCCAATTCCCATGCAATTGTGCAATATATTGATGGTTTACTGTTTTGAAGGATGCAGATAACCTGAGAAGTGCCAGGAGGCAAGGGTGTCTATAATCGAGGTGCATTGTCTACCACATACGATAATTGCTGTCTCTGTGATACATCTGGGCTGAAGCCTACTTAATAGTAATTAAGCAGGTAATTGGTACTGATGTGTGCTTGACACTGTTTGGCTACACCTCTTCAATGATTTTGCCTTAGAAAAAAGGTGTGTGGGGGAGTGAGGTCCTCTGGGTCAAGTCTTGCTTGTTTCTTTTTAGCATGGGGAAGGTTTGACTAGTCTTGATGAGGGTGCCCTGAATGTGGGATGCGTTGTTAATTGCCAGGACATCGAAGAGGGCTTCAATGCGAAATGTTGAGAATGGATGCTGGCAAGAATTTATCTAAGTAGGTTGTTTCTTGGAGGGACTTTTGTCATGTCTTAAAGGTACCTTATTAGGAACAAAAAGGTTATGGTCTTCCCGTGTACAACGCTAAAAACACACTTGTAATTTCAGTATGAATTGTTATTGATAAAAAAGGGTGGCTAAAACCAAGTTAGCCTAAAGATTGGATGAGCCCCATCTCAGCCCTTGGATTGGTCTTTACTTAGCCACTGTGACCATGTATTGGTCACTCTTGTATCCAAAACAATTTGTTTGAACTGGTTGGAAGCCAATGTTGCAACTCACGATAGTCAGAAGTACACACACCTTGGTCTGACCACATGTGGCTCTTAGTTTGTGGGTTTTTCATGAAGATACAAGTTCATGTTTATACTAACTGTTTGGTTTTGAATCTTTCTGCATACCATGTATATTTAATACAGAAGTTGATCTGTACTGTATGTACTGTAAGTATACTTGTATGTCAATTGACTGAGAATGCACTCAAGTATGCCAACTGTGTGTATCTCTCTGTGTATTTGCTTCATCAATGTTTGCTGAAGATCAATTTGTCAGAAAATATCTGAAAATACAGTAAATAAACTCCAGCCACTAGGTTACCCACTTATCTGTTCTAACACATCTGGACTGGTCCATATATATATGTCCTAGCTGAGTGCAAGTTAATTAATACTGGAAACCACTCGGTCATTTCATTTGACCTTTCAGGGATGAGACGAGGCTCGTCCAATCTTTAGGCTTACTTTGTTATAGCCACCCTTTTTATCAATAACAATTCATACTGAAATGACAAGTGTGTTGTTAACGTTGTACACGGGAAGACCATACCCCTTTTGTTCCTTAGTTCTTACAGCCCCTTGGGTCTTCCTAGTTTTCAGGGCTCCCCCTCAGGCTTTACTACTAAAAGGTACCTTATGCCATTGTTTTGTGTGATGAGATAAGCAGAGCGTTATCTGCAAGGTTTTAGCAGCTCATGCTGGTGGTCAATGAGGAATTTGTTGATGGTAAAAGCTTTCTGGACTGGTATATAAGAATTAACTGAGGTAGCGAGTCTGTAAAACAACAGTCTTTCTATTGTTCCACAATCATATTTCACTAATATGACAACATTAGCATTTTATCTATAAAATTCAGTTATCTTGCCCATATCCATATGAAGGCTTAGCTTTGATGAATAATATAACTGCACCGACATCAAAATGATATACATCTAGGTTAGGGGAGTTTCCCTAAAGTCCTATTGTTAGTAAGACTTTAGTAAGCTATTCCAGTGGTTTGTAGATCTCCAACTCGTAGTTTCAGTCTGTACTAACTCAGGACCTTGGTAGAGTGGCAGAGTAGTCAAGCTTATCTTAAGAGGAAGATGTGAGCTGTAGATAGGTACACTGAACCTAGCTAGTAATGCACATCAAAGAAACACACTTAAATTTATATTAAAATATAGGTGTATTATATTTACACAGAGTCACTGTTGAATACTTAGCATATTAAACCAACACACATAGGTATGCTTTTCAGTACTTTTAAAATCCCACTTCTTAGCTGGTAGTTGCTGAACGTACACAATTGCTACAACAGTTTGACAGGTCTACCGTATTATCGGTAACGCACACCACCAAAGTAATACAGTAATTGCATTTAGTCAGCATACAAATATAAGAAAGTGATTTTTGGGAAGTAAAACAGTTGGTTAGCGTAATCCTAGCAGAGCTTCAGATTCTAGTGGCAGTTTCTATGCACAACAAGTCTTTTCAAGTAAAAACACATCCCTAGCTAAGAGCATTCCGAGAGCCTCAAATGTCTTGTAAAGCAGCAGAAGTCAAAGGTTCCTGTGCATACTTTCTAGTCTCGAGGAAAGAAGATACAAGAAGGCTTAACCAATGTTGGAGACCCTGTTTAAAGACTTGTTAAAGGGACACAAGCAGCGGCTTGAGTCAGATAACAGGTGGTTACCCTGGACACCTACACGTGCACTCCAACGCAGTGGAGTGACTTTGTGGTATACAGTAAGCAATACCCTTTTCCTCACAGTACCTTAGGTTTGAAGACAACGTTTGTGGTGGATGCTCCATGATGTTGCAGCTCAGGATCCGACCTTCGTATTCCTTGGTCTGATAACGAAAGGCTGGACAATGGACAGGATCACTCGCAGCAGTCTCGAGGGAGGATCTCTGGTCCAGCTTTCATCAACTTCTCTGGTCACTCTGCGTTTTTGGAGCATTTTCTGCAGCACCAGCAAAGGACACAATTCGCCCAGTCAATCCTCTTCGGTTCCTGCAGTCCCACGCTCTGATGAGCGGGTCTGGATGACTTGGATTGTGTCTCTGGAGTGTCCTTGAGAGCTCAGCAAAGAATTGGATGAATTTGACCTTTCCCTAATGAGGCAGCAGGCCTCCTGGTGTTGGGGTTCTGCAGCTCTGGAAACTCACATGACCTCGGGAGATGGCTCAAATCCAAGTTCGTCTTGGGACTGGTCGTTCCTACTAGTGAAAGGAAAGGAGTCCTCTTCGGAGTTCTTCTGTCGTACAGAAAAAGGGGTCAGGACAGCAGTGGTCGCTTCAGTGTTGCAAAGGGTCTGCAGGTGTCTCTGGTCGTCGTCTACTTCAGTTACTTCAGCTTCCAGTAGTCAACTTGCTCCAGGTGCCTCACCTTCTTATTAGTTCCAGCACTCGCTCATCTGCAATCTTCCTCAGCAGTTTACAGAAAGGGATGTTTTGCTGTCCAATCAGGACAACCTGACCTACAGTGGCAGCTTTTCCCATACAGATACTATGGCAGACAAAGGACAGGGGGGTAGAAAACTCCTTCCCCACTTCCTGCCTGCACAGAGACTCTGGAGCTTAGGCAGGGACACTCAGGGGTTCCGCTAAAGGCAAAACACACACAGGGTGGTAGAAGAAGGACTGACAAAGAACAACCAAACAAGTAATGCTGAAAAAGAAGAGAGGCCCCAAGTTAGTACTTGGGTGCCCCAATTGTGCGCTACCAAGACTATGAACATAGCCTGCAGTCAAGAAACCACACAAGAGTCGGTAGGACACGTCCACTGCCACCAGCCATAACTAGGAGTTTGTCTATGTGACTAAAATGTCACAGGAGCAGAGAGAAGGGGCACACTAGGTGTCCCTTTGGCACTCCACATAAAGTGGTGGGTGCCATTCTCTCAGACTATAAAGTTTTAGTAGAGATACTAAGTATTTATCTATCCTTAAGAACTGTAGTTACTCTAGGATAAAGGAAATAATCTCAAAGGAGGACCCTAAGGGTCTGTAAAAACACTGCCCATAAGGTACTGTGTGCTGCAATAGAAAAATACACTTGCCTTTAAGAGTTATGGAGGAAAAATAGACCCCATAGGACAGGTAAAATACAAAGAATGGAGTTCCAAATGACTGCGCCCATAAGAATGAATTGGTTGAAAAATGCTCCACTCATTCAGGATTAAAGAAAAAGGTCCAGAAGTCCAGCAAAAAGTGCTTGGGTCCCACTAGGAGAGGGGATGAATCATAACAATGATACATCTCCCTAACAGGGATACAGTGCATCTCCCCAGCAATCCACATAAGGTAGGGTGTGCTGGCTCACTGTATAAAATGTAAAGGGGACGGGAATCCCATTTTACCTCTTTCGAACAGTAGTTCACCCAATAGATTATTCAAATTACAAAGGGAAGGCCAAAGGGGCAAACCAGCCGAAGCCACAATTTATAGGGAACTATAAATCCAAACACATACTATGGAAGGACATAAAAAGGTCACGCATAAAGAGTAAAAGACTAGGTGAGAGGGGACAAAGATTCCCACTCACCTAGGGACAAGGCAAAATAATTAGGAAGTCCAAGCAAAATGTTCTGGGGTTCACACCGGTCAGGAAGAGTATTCACTTTTATGAAAATCATACCTAACAGGTACACAGGCTACTTCATGAACATGTAACTCAAATATTAGTTGGGCCCATTTGGGCAAGATGGATGTGGTTTCCCCACCTCATGTGGGTGGCAAGTCAACCACCCATAAAACTCCAAATATTACACAACTTACTATAAAAACAACATAGAAAATTAATACATCCATGCCCATAAACATAAAACTTGGCAGCATGGCTCCTGAAGTCATAGTTCGGTCACTTGCAACTTCCAAGAAAATGCATGGAAATACTAAAGGAAGCCAAAAAAACACACTAGACATTGTTATTTCAAGAAGTAGAAACGCTTTGTCAAGGTGCACGCAGAAAAGAGCCAACTCTATTGATAGACCTGCAGATATTGTGGTTTCCCCCAAGGTACTTTTGGCAGTGTTAGCCGCCTTCCCTGCATCTCAGCAGAAAATATACTGGTGGTCCATTCCTCTATGTCAAGGCTTTTATGGAGGGAGTAAAACAAATCCACCCTGCAGTTGCACATCAACTTCACAGTAGGGTTCTTTACACAGTTCTGCAAAGGCTCATGTGGTGCTCCTTTTGAGCCAATGCACAAGGCAACATTGAGACCTCTTGTCCGAAGTTGCTTTTCTAATACCAGTCACATACATTAGAAGAATAAATGAACTCCAGGCTCTTTCTGTTACAGAACCCTTTGTCTCCATTCAGAATTGCAATCGGTTCTCATCCTTAATACATTTTAGAATTCCACTTCAATCAATCAGCTCAACTGCCTTCTTTCTTTCCAAACCCACCAACTAGGGGAGAAAGAGCTCTACACACATTATCTTGATAATGCATAAATCAATAATGTAGACAAGTCCATTCTTTGTCTCTTTTGCCATGGGCCAGGAATGGGATTCTGTAACCATATCCACAATTGCTAGATGGATTGTCAAATGCATTCAATTCTATTATTCCCTGACACATCAAAGATTACCATTCACTTCAACATCTCATTTTACTCGTAGCACAGGAGCATCATTGGCCTTTATTAGAACCCTACTTTTGGAATGAATATGCAAGACTGCAACTTGGAGTTCAGTCCATACCTATACACAACATGATTATGTTGATACAACCATGAGCTGATTCACAGGTAGGACAGGCGATACTTAAGCATCTTTCTTCTACTGTACTTGCCCACCACCATCTCCGGGTACTGCTTGCTAATGTAGGCAAAGCATGTGAATCTAAGCAGATTAACAAGCCACAGAAGACAAATATTACTTACCCCGCAATCGTAATTCTGTGGCTTGTATCTGCTTAAAGTCACATTCACCCTCCCTGACTCTCCACAAGGAAGCAATGAGACAGTATAACATATCAGCTGCACCTACAACATACACACAGAGGTCATGTTAGGAAAACCAAGAATCTGAGACAGGGACACAAGAAGGATAATGGGTCCCTCTATGTGTAGCGTGATGGATGGTGTGATAAAACGCCCTGTTTTTTTCATTTGAAAAAATATGCCATACTCCAAGCCAACAAATAGATGGTGTCCTGGGCAAGGCATGTGACTCTACATACATTCAAGCACCACAGAAAGTTGATTACTGGATATATAATATTTAAATATTTGTTTATATATAGGAGATGCAGACTAACACATACACATGTCTATCTCCTTAATCCATGAGCTGTCAAAACATTATGCTCATGATAGTAGTTGTATTATCTCACTGTTAGGGAGAATGTTCATTTATGTGCCAATTCCCTTTAACCTTAGAGACCCCCAGCTCTTTTGCTGGACTCACGGATTTTTAAATTTTACTCCTGAGTGGGTTGGGCCTTTTTCTCACTCACTCATGAGTTTTCCTGACTATGATTTTCTACGTTCCTTACTGTTTTATGGAGTCTGGTAAACTCCATAGGCATCTGCTTTTGTATTGTGACACACAGCAACTTTTGTGCAGTGCCATTGAGAAGTCCCTTGGATTTCTTTTAAAGTTTAACTACATTTTCTTGGGTGAACTACTGTTCCCAAGAATAGTAAGATGACCCCTGTCTTACCTTTAGTTCCTGGGTCCAGCACACACCACCCTATGTGGTGAGCTGGGGGGTTACATAGTAATTCCTTTAACCCATTCCTCATGCAACATCTTGTTACACTAAGTCACTTGAATACTGGTGGCAGTGGTTTCTTTTTTAATACCTAGTGGCATGTATCTGCAGGCTGATACCTCAGCTGCAGTGCTGCACACAAGGGTGACCATTTTCCCAAAATGGCCTCTGTTTTCCTTTTTCGCCATTTCTTGTTAGTAAGTGTCTTCTATGCTTTTACTCTGTTTTTTGCATCCGGGTTGAGTCCTTTTTGTAGTTTGCCTTTGGTGGGCTTTAGCTCTGAAGTCGGCCCAGGCTACAGCTTGTCTGGAAAGTCAGGAAGTGAGGGAGGGTCCGGAAACTTCCCTGTCCTTGTTTTCTAGGTGTGCCTGAGTGAAACCAGTTCCTATTGGCCAGCTGGCTTTCCTAGAGGACAGCCACCCTGATGTGTGATTGACAGCCTAGGGCTGTGACTGAATGGGAACTTGCATAAAAAGTGAGGTTTTTGGGAACTAGAAGGAGAGTCGACTACTGGAGGACAGAATCCGAAGCAGAAGACGAGAGAAGACACCACCAGCACCCTCCTGCACCGAAAGTGCCCGGTGAAGGTCTGCAGCTGTGCTGAACCCGTTTATGAATCGACATGGAAGACCCGTAAAGGACGACTTCCTCCCTTAGGCTAGTGGGGCCTCGAGACAAAGTCAATTTTGGTGCAACCCCTGACTTACTGTGACTTTCCGAGGCTGCAGAAGCCCATTACCCAGGTTAGCTTGACCACTTATGAGTGCATTGTTTTACGAAGTCTAAATCCAGCCAGATCTTCGTAGACATACAGAGAACCCTAAAGAAGCAAGAAATCTGCATCCACAGTCCCCTCACAAGAGTCCAGAACCTAGGGATCAAAGAAATCCATTGCTGTCGAGTCCCTCTCTCGAGCACTGCCGCAGGAGCCCACCAGACGTCCTCCCTTTCCTCACACGACCAAGGACCGGGAACACGGTTCTACTGCATTGCAACGTGAAGGCAACCAACTGGTAGACTTTCTTTTCAAGATATTGTGGGGCTTGGGGTATTATATTCATTTGCCATTTGGGGTGCTTCAAATCTTTGGGAGTGCGAAAGCCTGACAGCTTGTACTTTCTAAAGGTGACTCCCCTTGAGTTGCTTTGATTTCTCTTTTGAAAACTGACTGTTTCCGAACATTTTTCTTACAAGAAGAGCATCAGAACTTTGTCTTTGTCCATTGACTTTGGCTGTTCTGGCTCCCTAAATACCTCCCTCTGAACCTATTGGCTTTGGCAGTGCTTGTTCCCTTATATGTTTTAAATGTTGAACACTTTTAATGCTGGGATAATTGACTGCCTACCTCCCTTTGGGAGAATATAACATGTTCTTATAACCTATCAGTCTGTTCTGATCTAACCTTAACCTTTCCTTCCTGACACACTCAATATTGCAATTGTGATAGTATACCAACGTCAAATAACATCCCATCCGGGTGCTGGAACATGTGTAATGAATTACTCACCTACCTCCTTTATTTGTCACTTTTTTTAATTGAATCCTAATTTGGGATTAATGTTACAGCTAATTACTGCTTTTTAAGGAATGCTTTAAATATCTGTGTATAAATAAATAATGAATCTATTATAACTTTAAGTCTGTAAGTGTTTACTTGGAAACCTGCATTTACGGATTTCATTGTACAGCTCTACAGCTCACATTACCCCTCTTAAGATAAGCCTAGCTTCTCAGTCACAGTACCAACTTGTGTAGTACAGGCCTATATGAAAAGGTGGGTCTAATACCAAGGAGATAAGTCTTGTGTAGTCCCACACCACTTAAACTGCAGTAATTCTTACCTAACACTCAATCTAATTACATTTTAGTAAGAAAGGTAAAGCATACAAGACTTAATTATTTTTGTAATATATATTCTTATGTTTCCCTAGACCTAGAAATGGTGGTAAATATTGTGTTGGCCGGAGAATGAAATTTAAATCATGCAACACTGAACCATGCTCTAAGCAAAAGAGGGAATTCAGAGAAGAGCAATGTGGAAACTTTGATGGGAAGCATTTTAACATTAACGGTCTACCTCCAAATGTCCGCTGGGTTCCCAAATATAGTGGAAGTAAGTAATTTAGGAAGGTACTTACACATACCTTATCACTGTGTTAAACAACGCTAAGTAATAATGTTGTGTTTGTGATTACAGTTCTAATGAAAGACAGATGCAAGTTGTTTTGTAGAGTAGCAGGAAGTACAGCCTACTATCAGCTCAGGGACAGAGTTGTGGATGGAACTCCATGTGGACCAGACACAAATGATATATGTGTGCAAGGGCTTTGCCGGGTAAGCTTTTTTTTATTATTCATATTTTTGTGATATGTGATTATTTTTTGCCTGTTTCATCAGGACTAATGTTTCAACTACAAATGTTTGCTTGACACTTTAGTTCATTTCGATCACTCCACTTGAGAGTACAAACATTGAGCATTCATTATAAATGTAGGCAGTAGACATGCATCTGTGCAGATACTGATTAAGATACAAAGGTTAATGTGCTTCTGTAACTAAGAAGTTTTTCCTCTGAAAAAACATAACATAATAGCAGTGTGTGAGTATTTGCTGGGGATAATCCATGCATTTATATATAATATAGGGCTTTTCACAAATAGAACAGTGGTTTCAAATGCAGGTTTGCACTAGCAAAATACCTAGTAAAAATGTATGAAAGAAACGGTGTACACAGTTGGCATTTCCAGTACAAATGCCTCCAGTGTAACATATTTTGTATTTTGTATTGAGGACATCTAATTTGTGGGATGATTGGGGGCATGGCATATACTACTGAATCACAAGTGTAATTCTGTGCAAATGTTTGCTTTGCCACAAAGCTTTGGCCAGTTATCTCCCAACCATAATCTCTAGTAAACATAATGACATACCACTTCCTGTTTGAATGTGGAAGTCCTTAGAATGAGGGATTTTGGTAAGCCATCATTTTAGTACTCCATGACATCAGAAGCCATTGGAATTCAAATACCTGCTACTCCTGCACACTTGAAGGTAAAGCAATTCAGAAAATGTGTGAAAGCAGCACTCGCCTCCTAACTGCTAGGAGGTGGAGGTTGGCAGAGAACACATTTGTTTAAACAGTTGGCTTCTGTAGGGAAGGCATGGTATCACAAGTATGACACTGACACAATGGATACAATTTGTAAAACCTTTTTTGAAAATGCTGGGGTCGGAGAAACTCCTATGTTGCCCTATAACTAAGATGAGTGTAGTCTCGACCATCAAACTTTAAACAAAACAGTCCTAGTGGAGTCTCTCAAATCAAAATGGCCTATGCTAACAAAACCAAATGCCTCCCCTATCTCTTGTACAAAAAGTGTAAAAAGGAGAAATGTATGCAAGGGAAAAATCATTGTTCAAGGAATAAAGGTGGTTGAAGCAGCTCTCCTCCACACGTTAAACCTCACAGAGTAAGGCTGTCCTTGTAGGTAGGATGACACACTCTGGCTCGGTTTCGAACACTCAAAGCATTTCCAAACCTTGGATTGAAGCATGCCTGGCCTTCCACTTTAAAGTCTCTTTCTTGACTTTCAAAATTGTATTCCATCGTAAAGTTCACAAAGGTCCCCCTCTGTTGGGCTCAAACCGTACAGCACACAGTTCACGTAGGTCCCCCTCTGTCGGGCTCAGACCTCTCACATCACAGTTCAACACAAGATTGCCAGGGGGCTCCCTTCCCCAAGCTTATTGTACTCCCTCAATCGCGCTCTGACCCCTTTAGGATGTTGAAGACTTTTGAATGTGCATGGCTCTTTACGTATACTTTCGCTTAATTCACTTTCGCTTTATAGCATCACACAATGTACCTTTCACTGAGACCTTTGAATGAGCTACTTCCTTTCGCCTGACCACTCAGTTACTTAGTATTGCTGATCTCACAGTTTCTTTTTACTTCAAAGTTCATTCACAGGTCTGCTTTTCTTCGCGTCTTATCCACTTTAGCCTTCACTTGTGATATAATGTTACTACTTAATTCGCTTTAACACCCACCGGTCTTTCAGGTCACCTGCCAACTCACTGCTGTGTGCGACTCTTTTTTGTTTTGCTATTTTCAATTCACAAGTCAAGGTTAGAACCACAGGATTGGCCTTCCCAACTCTGGCATTCACCTGGAAGGGTCGCTGGCATCCTTGAAACACAATGCAATCTTCACTTGTGGGATTCTCCATGTGTCTTTCGTGGTCTGGAGGCAACAACCTTCAGTAGGGAACCCTTGGGGTTTTCGGCCCGCTGTTCTCATCCCTTGGTCCGTTGCTCTGCTCCAGTAGGTGTGCCTTAGTCCCGGAAGTTCTGCTCATACTCGTATTCCACCTTGCTCATAGTGTGTCTTTAGGTGTTGCCTTTTATATGTGTGAGGAGAGCTAACTGGTATCAGGTGTATGCACTTAGTGTAAAGTGCCTGACTTTGCCTGACCTGATTAATGGGATATGTCCAGTATGATGTGAGAAAGTTAGTCTGGTTACTCTTAGTCACCGCTAGTGTTTGTGTAATAAGGGGTGGGTGTTGCGACTTTGTAAAATCCTACAAAATAGGATGAGGCAGATGAACAAAAAAGAGGGGAATACCGTGTCTCACCATCGGCTGTCTCACCCCCACTCCAAAAATACCCCTCATCCAGGTGATCCTCCCACACTGGTCTACCCTCAGGAACTGGATCCAAAAGCGATGTCCGTGTCCTGGCCACCTGGATGACAAGTCCCAGAGAACTAGCGGGTGAGACACCCTTTGGTTTCTCACACTTCTAAGGACAAGCATTAGGTGGATATCTGATTCATAGAAGAGCCTCTATAGAGCAGTTCTTGTTACCCATCTGCCTGGAGGTGCACCACACTGTACACTACCAATTAGCAGAGAACCCCTCTTCTGTACTTTGACACCTGCCCAATGAACACTTTGGGGTTCTTGGAGCTGGGAAATAGGGTATGAGGGAGAATGGTACCAGCACATTTTTCCTTCTTTAAATCAAGCAGCTGTTACGTTGGTCATTTTAGACCAAGTGAAAGGGGGGAGTATTAAGATGAGTGTTCGTTCGGCAGAGATGGCAGAAAGGGGCAGTAAATTGGGGCTGGAGTAGGTAGACTTTTGCTCCATTCACACTGTATATTAGCCCATCATTGTGACTGCAGCAAAGTTCATGATATGCCAGCCACACAGACCTTTATCCAGGGGATTCCAGACATAACTCTATTTTAAAAAAGAAAAGAATTATAATAATAAAGCAAAAACCTGAATATCATACTCTTATAGGTCTCTAGTAAAGGTAGAACTATGGAGCCCCAAGGGTGTCCTTAATTTACGTACCCAAAAAGGTCTAACCACCACGACTGTGGAATCCAAAACTGAATGGCTTTTGCATAGCACAGTGGAGTGTTTTTAATTGAAAGAGATGTGATTCAGCAAGCTCTTCCCCAAGCAAGCTATACTTTCCATCCTCCATTTCCCAACCCAACCAAACCTGTTTTTTTGTCAAGAGATAAACATGTCTATGAACGCTAGAATTCAGATAAAAATGTTGTTATAAGAAGCTCTTTTGTTACAAGCAGCATGCACACATAGATAACGGGACAAACTATAGGCCACAGCTTGCGAGCCAAGAGTAACCATCCTTAGCGGGATAGACCTTTTATGGATCTATAGCACAGTATATCTTCTTGAGTTACTAGAGACAAAATGTATTTTCAGTTCAGGGATTGTTCAATAATATTGTCCATTGAGAGCTACCAACTTCTACTGGGCAGCAAAGAAATATGGTGATGTATTGGAACATTTCGGTTCTATGTTCATGTATCAACTGTTATTTTTTTCGATGGTTTTTTGCTGAAATTCTTTTTTTGACAAAACTCATTGGAAATATTGTATTTCTTTTTGTGGGTTGCCCCTCAAATCACCTCCCCTATTAATGTACCACTATTCCGACCCCCCACCTCTTATATACCCTTCTCCACCCCCCTATTTTTTCAATGGGTTTTTTCAGAAAGAAATTGCCAAAAAAAATGACTTTCGATAAATGAACATCATAGCATAAGATCCATATGAACGCCTAATTAATTTATTATTCCGTAACATGCTGTATAAGTGTCATTCTCAAGCTTATTGTAGAAGCTCTGATATTTCTGAGGCAACAGCTTTGTCAACTGAGAGCATCCAGAGTAAATCTTTGTTTGCACTTGTAGATGAGCAGACATGTACGTCACTGATAGGCTCTGCCCCCTCTTCGCCATCTTACTGGATGAAAGATAGAAAGACACTATGCATGACCCAGGTATCATCCCAATACCACATCAAGTGTGTAAGAGACATTATGCACTCAGACAACTGTACCCAATGTACCCTTGCACTGAAGTGGTGGCAGGAGATTTGCAGGTACCACTGAATATTGAAGAGCTGTAAAGAAAACCCAAAGTTGCAAAGTGATGTTATAAGGAGAAGATACAATGTCGCACCAAAACGATATGAGAATACTTAAAGAATGAAGAAATAACTGAAGAAACAAACTAACATATGTTCAATTGAAAACATATTGGAGAAAAACATTCTTAAACTATCAAAAATAATAAAAGGATAATGTGGATATATAAAACTTTAAACAAACAGATAAAAATGAATGCTGTTGTATAAAATTGGAATTCGTTTTGGGGAAATTGGTTTGTTGGAGATGGTCGGCTATTGATGGTGCTGGCCGAAGTCATTGTTGAAGTGTGATTAATTAAATGAATAATAAATGAGGGAAATAAAAATCTAGTAAGTACTGACAATTATAAATGGCTTGTTATTATGGGGGACACGCCGCTTTACATCTATTCAGGACATTACCATGATACACACCGAAAATAAGACAGTAAGAAGAAATCATGTAAGCAAAGAAGATAAGTAACCAGCTGAATAAAAAGTGTATATATGAAGAAACGCAAAGTAGATGAAACATATAGAAGCTTGCTGCAGTAGAAAACATAACATGGAGAAAGCGGCCATGTTGGAGAAATCTCTCAATGACAGTAAGGGAAGAGCTCGAAGGGGAGAGACCAGAGGTCCAGATACGACAGAGGCTGGAAATATACATTCAGGCATGAACAAAGAATATCCGGCCGCTAGAGATCAAGGGTGCCACAGCGAGTAGCTACTGAAGAGCACAAAGGGAGTTACCGTGGAAAAGCAAAGTACGCACAACATATTTCTCTTAGATTAAGTAAATGAGCAAACATTTATGGATGCCAGGTATTTCCAATTAAAGATGTGTAAAACAGAGCAACAAAGTCTCGTGAGGCCATATCGGGTAATGAACCCTGAAATAATCAAATCAAATAGCACTAAATAAAAAGTGAGATGGACAAAATCGTGGTCTCTTCAAATGTGGTGCAAGACCAGGAAACAAGGCCTATTCATAAGCCCTGGCCAAAGATAACGATGTACCTTAACTCCCTTTAGAATTCCGGAGAAGAGAATATCCAGCAAGGTGAAGTAGAAAGGAAAAGGCTTGGCTGGGGAGAGATGATAGAACAATTGGACAAGTGGGCAGTGGTCTGACTTTGTTCTCTACATCTGAGTTTTGTTTTGCTTACATGCTGCTAGTGAGCCGAGTGTCCAAGGTTGGGAGAGCATGCCAATCTCACTAAACCGCAGTGTCAAAAAATTGACAAGTTGCCAAGTCACTCTAATGGGGATAAAAGACAATGCCCCTTTTTCAGGTGCGAATGTTATCCTATCCCAAGTATCTAATAAAGTGAAAAATAAAAAAGACAAAGTCAATCTTCAGTGAATGTCCATACTCCATTATCTAGTTTAAATCCATAAGGCAGACCACTAACGTGTGGGATCTATCGAGTACCACAATAGCTGAAAGAACGATATATATATCCATATGTACTTAAATCTTCGGATTCTAAACGTCAAAAAGACAATTGCAATAACACATGCCTATCTTGTAAAAACTGACCTAATTTCTCTCTCGTCTGTTTCAAATAACCAGTGTTGCAATTGATCACTATAGCAAAAAGGAGTCAGCCACCCTTAGTTGATTAATCTCATCTGTAAATAAAAAGGACAAAATATCCTGATATTAGTTCAGTATTACAAACGGTCCCCAGCTAGCATTGAATATCCATTTCTATGTCTAGTACTAGCTTACCTGTGATAGATGACAAGCGCTTGATGCAGGAATCGGGAAACGGCTGGACAAGCAGCCTTCTGTCCTGTGTCGACATAATATAGTGGAGAAAGCACATCACGTGACAAACATGTCACATGAAACATTCTCCACGCAAAAAGTGGCAGGTTTCATGTTGTAACGCGGTGGTCATTAGTAAATGTACCACTTACTCTGAAAGCCTAAATGCGATATAACTCCACGGCCTATGCCAAAGTATCTCCAACGTTTCATTCTAGGGTTAGTGTAGCTCCAATGATCCGGTACAAATAAAGAAAAAGAAGAATTAACTTCATACCATCTACGAGTGTGTTTCCTGTTAACATCCACTGAGGAAGTTTAAACACCTCAAGCTTATCCACCCACCAATTAATTTGTGAAGGACGTATTTGCTAATATATGCATGTATATACTGCGAGATACTCCCTTCAGTCTGAATTATTAATTTAAATTGCATGATGTTAGAAGGACTGAGTCTACATCTACCTGTCGTTACTTGTTAAAATAAATACCATATTCATTAGTGATCTATTGCTCTGATATTTATTCGGTCGTGATGTTAACATTGCATACCAGAAACAAATTAACAAATTGGACTACATTTATCTAGCAAAAGCTAACCTGAACATAGCAGAAGGCTATTATTCAGATACATTTATTAAACTGCTGTGACTCAACTAGTCAATCTTGGCAAACATAGACATTTGTATGAATTATCACAACAATACTATCATGATTAAATATCAATTCAAGGCTCTAGAAGGTTCAATGAGTCAGTCTTCGCAGTCATGGCCATTCGTATACATTATCACCACAATACTATCATGATTGAATACCGGTTAAAGGCCCTATAGACATGGTGGCCAGTGTTTTTAAATTGGCACTGGCCTACAAAGATTACATTCTCAACAGGTCACAGTATTAACTACTGTTCAGTTGTATATAAAATATCCTATAATTCATCTTCTCGTTTTTATGCCACATACACATAGAAGCTAGATTTCACAAAATCTCTTTCACAGAAAACACGTCAAATCAAACTCAAGGTTCATACCTCTTGGATTTAAAGAATCTAGGTGCTCTATCCAAAATATCTCTTTTTGATGAAGTAGATTGATCAGATCTCCACCTCTTTTTGGACACCTTACTTGTTCTAAAATAATGAATCTCACCTGGGCTATAGTGTGTTGAGCATTATCAAAATTTTGTGGTGCTACTGTGAATGAAGTTGATGTGTGTGCACATTAGATTTGTGCTCCGTCCACCTTGTTTTGACTGTTCTTGTTGTTAAACCTACATAACAGATGCTACAACAGCATCTACTTCATCAAAAATAGATATTTCGGATAGAGGGCATACATACACCCAAAAAGTGCTACTGCACATTTGGTAGCTGTGTGGATGGTTCAAAATCCAGGCACTCGGATGCTCGATATCTTCCAGCATTAGCCAGAATACCGTGGAGTTTCCTGTGGATAGCGCTATAACACGTGTGACCTTAGACGGTTGGCAGGGCCCCCTTGGAAGAAATTCATGTCCGCTCCTCGCAGGCGTCCTGTGGTTTGAAGGTGAACTGGTCAATTTGGGAAGAGTCGATACTGAAGGCCTCGAGCTGACTAACGGATTTAAGAAGAAACATTGAAAGTGGCAAATAAAAGGGGAGGAGCCATTTTGCTTGTATATGGAAGGGGAACGTAACAGGATTTTTTAAGGAAAAGAAGTTTACCCCAATACCTGCCCTCAAGGAGGAAGAAGAGACTGCGCCACACTTCAGAAAAGAGTATTATTTAAGGGATTCCTGTGGCACACTCCTAAATGGAGGAAAATAGAGATGAGATACGTCTAGCAGGGAAATGAGACAAGATGATAGTAGAAAAAGTGTGCACATGTGTTTTGGGGGATTTTAAAAAATATCAGTGTAAAAAATATATTGATGTGTTTGTATTGATAGTGATAAAATAGATTGAAAGCTTAAAAAGTACAAGACTAAGATCTGACAAATTGTTAGGCCCTAGAAAACCAAGCGATTGGCACCAATGAAACCTAGGAGGGAGAATATTTGGGAAAATATAGGATTAAAAAGATTCTTAAACTATCAAAAAACATATAACAGGATAATATGGATTGATAAACTATAAACAGATAAAAACGGGTGCTGTTCTAAAATTGGAAAATAGTTTTTGGGAAATTGGTTTGTTGGAGATGGTCGGCGATTGATGGTGCTGGCCAAAGTGATTGTTGAAGTGTGATTAAATAAAAAATAAATGAGGGAAATTAAAAACCTGCTAAGTATTAACAGTTAAAAACAACTTGTCATTATGGGGGACGCTCCCTTTTACATCTAGACAGGACATTACCACGATACACACCTAAAATAAGATAGTACCAAGCTGAGTGGGTGAAGGGCACGACTAATAAAACACCTATGCTGTGGCCCCAAGAAGGTTCATTATCAAAGGCAGTGCTGCGACACATGACGACATACTTACATGCTACATACATGGGGAAGAAGCTACAGAAAAGGTTAGCTGTATTCGAACTCTGGAAGATGTACCCGAGTGGGATAGAAGACCCACAAGAGGAGTGGATGCTAAATTAGTATAAAGAGGAGGACGTAATGCCCTTTGCTCTTTTTTCTCCTCCTAAAGGTGATAGTACAATAGATGGTAATCCAACGTACGCACCTTCTGCTTATAATAGCGAAGACAGTATAGAAAAAAGTAACAATAAGGAACACTGTCGTAAATCTCCCCCCGTCTCACCTGGGATCGCTTCTTGCTCTGTTCCCCGGGAGGATTCCTCTTGTGGACGGATCGGGTCTTGTATAGGCTCGCTCGAGTCTCGTCCGGCTGCAGAGCGCGTTCAGAGTTCCGGGAAGGCCGCTGTTCCAGGATGTCCAGGAAAGTAGGTAGCGGTCGCTAAGAATGGGGATTCCAGGAGTCAAATAGAGGAAAGGGGAGAAGGAAGGAGGAAGGAAACCAGGATCTTGGATAGAAGATTTGCCGAACAGCACACACACGTCAAGTCACTACCTAATGATAGCGTTGAGATGCGCGGGGCCACGGGGCGTGGCCAATTTATAGGACGTGCCGTGTGCAACGTGAAAGCTGGTGTGAGGCAAGTCGCTTGTTGCGGCCATGTTGGGAGTAACAAGGAATACAAGCCCCGGCGCGATAAGGATCAGGAGGTCCAGAAGGGGCAAGTTCTATGGGTCATGACAGCATGCCTCCTCCGAAGACCTGTTCCACCAGCTTTGCCCGCGTGTATGAGATGGAATCTTCTAAGCAGTCGAGGGGTATTTAAGTTAGAAACTGGTTCCCTGTTTCTCTCGCTAGGAGGGTATCCTTTCCATTCCACCAGGTATTGAAGTCGACCCTGTTTATACCTGGAATCGCATATTCAGGACACTTCATATTCTAGCTGATCATTCACAACAACAGGACTAGGTCTGCAGGATTTTCGGGAGGATTGGAAGTAAGGTTTCAATAGGGAGGTGTGAAAGATTGGGTGTATTTTCTTCCAGGAATTGGGTAGCTTGAGTCGGAATGAGACAGGATTGATGACTTCCTTTATGGAAAATGGTCCATAGTACCGAGGAGCCAATTTGTTTGGCCGTAGATGTCGGGGTAATAGTTTCGAGGACAACTAGACTTGATCACCAACAGAATAAGAGGGCGCTGGTCTTCTCTTGGAATCCGCATAGAGCTTAGTGCGTGTTTGGGCCTCTTTCAATTGTTCCTTGGCTTCCTTGTGAATGTTGATGAGAGTCTGTATCCAAGAGTCGAGAGTAGGTACTGGAGTGGGATGTGGAAGAACAGAAGGTAAAACGGACGGGTGAAAACCTTGACTGCAATAGAAAGGGCTGACCTTGACTGCTGAATGGTCGGAATTGTTGTAGGCAAACTCGGCCAGGGGTATGAGGAGAGACCAGTCATCTTGAACCTTGGTGGCAAAACAACAAAGGTATTGCTCCAGAGTTTAATTTACACGTTCCGTGGCTCCGTTGGTTTGTGGGTGATAACCTGATGAGAGAGCGCGTTGGATCCCTAGAATACGACAAAGATGTTTCCAGATTTGTGAGACATATTGAGGTCCTCGGTCCGATATGATCTTGGAAGGAATTCCATGGAGATGGAAAATATCTTCCAGGAAGATTCCAGCAAGTTCTGAAGCAGATTGTAGTTTATACAAAGGTGTGAAATGAGCCATATGGGTGAACAAGTCTATGGTTACCATGATGGTCGTGTACCCTCGTGAAGGTGGTAACTCCCCAATGAAGTCTGTAGCAATAAACTCCCATGGTCTTGTTGGCAGCAATGGTTGCAGTAGAAGACCCGCCGGTCTCTTGTTATCATGTTTGTTTTGACTGCAGATAGTACAAGCCTTGACGTACTGTTGTACGTCGGTCTTCATTTGAGGCCACCAAAACTGTCTTTGTATAAAACAGAGGGTGTTAGTTATACCACGATGACCGGAGTGAGGGGTATCATGGCAGAGGTTTATTACCTTGTGTTGTAATTTCTGCGTAGGAATGACCAGTGCATTGTCCTTGAATAGATATTCTTCCTTGACTCTTAGATTCCATGGATTCTTCCTTGAAAGTTCCTTCCAGAGGTCAGAGGACTGGGTTTGCACTCGGATTTCTTCCAGGAGGTTGAGTGCTTGAGCTACAAAGATAGTTTGGGGAAACATCTTAGGATAGGCCTTGTCCTCAGTGGCTGCGTAGTCTGGACGTTGAGATAAGGCGTCAGCAATCATGTTTTGTGATCCGGGAACGTGAGTGATTTGGAACTGGTATTGGGCAAAGAAGTAGGCCCAATGGGCCTGACGACTGTTCATGCACTCCAAAGACTGTAGGATTTGGAGATTCCGATGATCTGTGCGTACCTGAACTGGATATCTAGCACCCAGAAGTAGGTGTCGCCATTCAGTGAAGGTTTGGCGGATGGCCAAGAGTTCCTTTTCCAGGACGGAATAGTGAGTCTCACTGGGGGTCAGGGTTCGTGAAAGGTAAGCAATGGGGTGTTCCAGTCCATCCTCAAGTTCCTGTTTCAAGACCGCCCCTATGGCGTAGTTAGAGGCATCTGTTTCCACTAGAAATGGGCGATTTGTGTCGGGCGGGGTCAGGATGGGGGCTTGTGCGAACTCTGTCTTCAATCGTTGGAATGCTTTATCTTGCGATGTAGACCAGATAAAGGGGGTGTCCTTTTTCAATAGAGCTACGATCGGCTGAACAATCTCGGAAAAGGTAGAAATAAACTTCCGGTAGAAGTTGGCGAGCCCCAGGAAGGATTTCACCTGTTTCACAGAAGTGGGAGCGGGCCAAGCCAGTATGGCCTTTACCTTCGAAGGGTCCATGCCAATTCCTTCTGGGCTAATGATGAATCCTAGGTAGTGAACAGAAGTAACGTGGAACATGCATTTTTCGGGTTTGGCTAACAGTTTGTTTTCACGAAGTCATTGTAGTACTGCCTTTACGTGTTCTTCATGTTTTAGAGGATCTTTGGAAAAAATCAATATGTCATCCAGATAGACAATGACGAAGAGGAACAACAGAGAACACCCTGTCCATAAAACGCTGAAAGACTGCGGGAGCATTGGCTAGTCCAAAAGGCATGACTAGGTATTCAAAGTGACCAAAGGGTGTTCTAAAGGCTGTCTTCCATTCGTCCCCTTCCCGGATTCGAATCAAATGGTAGGCACCCCAGAGATCCAGCTTTGTGAAAATTACTGCTCCTCTCACAGCTTCCAGGATATCCAAAATCAGGGCAGTGGGTAGCGATCTTTGAGGGTGCATTGGTTTAAGCCTCGATAGTCGAGGCAAGGTCTGAGTTCCTTGGTGTCTTTCTTGGGAACGAAGAACAACGAAGCACCCGCTGGAGATTTCGAGGGTCTTATGGTGCTGTTTTCAAGATTGGTGTCGAGGTATTCCAGAAGGCCCTTTTTCTCAGGTTCGGAAAGGATGAACATTCGGCCGAAGGGAATTACAGCTGAGGGGTCTGTATCTATGGCACCGTCTTCAGGCCTGTGAGGGGGTAATGCTTGGACTATGGCGGTAGAAAATACATCAGTAAACTCCTGATAGGACTCTGGAACTTGTATGATATTGGAAACCATGAGCAGTATTTCTTGGTCTCTTGGAGGTTCTTCAGGAGTTATCGAGGAAGGGTCCAGGGATAGACAGTGGGACATACAGAACTCTGAGCCCAGGAATAATGATCCTGCTGTCCAATTGATATACGGATTGTGCTTTTGTAACCAGGGCATACCCAAAACCATGGGGTATTGGGCTGACTTAATGATGTCGAATGTAATCCGCTCTTGATGATGATTTATGGAAAGGTGGATCTCTTTAGTCTGCAGGCTTATGGGTCCTGAAGAGAGGGGTCTTCCATCAATTGCTTCCACCGGCTGCATGGTGTTTCGTGTCTCGTACGGAATATGATGACTAACAACCCAGTCTTGATCAATGAAAATTCCCATAGCTCCGCAGTCCACCAAGGCCAGAATGGGATAGGTCTTGTCTTTGGAGGGCGAGAGGAAGGCCTGTAGTATCACCAAACTATTTTGTCCAGGAGAGTTCAAGGATGGAATTGATGTGGAGCAAACATCTTTCTCCCGACACCTCGCTCCATCTAGGATCGGGAGCTGGCGTTTCCCGAATGCCGTGGAGGGGCTAGAGGGCATTCTCTAACAAGATGTTTATCCGAGGCACATTACATGCACAGGCCTGTGTGGATCCTTCTCATCCTTTCTTGAGGGGAAATAGGCCCACGGAAGGCTCCAATTTGCATGGGTTCCGGGTCTGTGTCAGGGGTTGGGTTAGAATTGGTTTTAACAGAGGTCTCAAGGGAATTCTTTTGAAAAGGTGTCTTGGTCTTTCTCCTTTCAGCCTTTCTTTCCTGGATTCGAAAGTCTATCTGCAGGGCTAGATCCATAAGAGCCTGGAAGGAACTAGGACGAGCCACCCGGGCGAATTCATCCTTAATGTCCTCGTTTATACCCCTGCGAAATAGAGTGAAACTTGCTTCAGAGGACCAGTCCGCTTCCTTGACCAGTTGTTTGAATCTAGTAACGTATGTTAGCATATCCTGGGTACCCCGTCGGAAATCAAGTAAGTGTTCTTGAGCACTAAAAACCTGTTCAGGGCGGTCGAATATAGTCTTGAGTGCCTGAATGAATCCATCATAATCATCCAGGAGGGCATCCCCTGAGTTGACTAAGGACTTAGCCCAGGTTAACGCGTTCCCTGTGAGGTGCGAGATAATGAAGCCCACCTTTGCCCTAGAAGTTGAAAAATAATAGGGCTTAAAGGTAAAATGCACCAAGCAGGAATCCACGTAAGGATTTTGCCGATCCATCATATTTGTCCACCACTCCACCAAGTAACATACTGTCCTTGTTAGCGGGGTTGTGAGACAAAACTAGCTGCTTTAGCGCAGCATTCTCAGCCTTTAAGTTCTGTACTTCAGTTGTGAGCTCTTGCATGCCACGCATAAGGTCCTGGACTGCTTTCTCCATAGCAGTATCAGTGTTGGTCGTTTGGTGTCTCAAACTGTCGTAAATCTCCCCCCGTCTCACCTGGGATCGCTTCTTGCTCTGTTACGCGGGAGGATTCCTCTTGTGGACGGATCGGGTCTTGTATAGACTCGCTCGAGTCTTGTCCGGCTGCAGAGCGCGTTCAGTGTTCCAGGAAGGCCGCTGTTCCAGGATGTCCAGGAAAGTAGGTAGCGGTCGCTAAGAATGGGGATTCCAGGAGTCGAATAGAGGGAAGGGGAGAAGGAAGGAGGAAGGAAACCAGGATCTTGGATAGAAGATTCGCCGAACAGCACACACACGTCAAGTCACTACCTAATGATAGCGTTGAGACGCGCAGGGCCGTGGCCAATTTATAGGACTTGCCATGTGCGACGTGAAAGCTGGTGTGAGGCAAGTCGCTTGTTGCGGCCATGTTGGGAGTAACAAGGAATACAAGCCCTGGCGCGATAAGGACCAGGAGGTCCAGAAGTGGCAAGTTCTTTGGGTCATGACAAACGCAAATAAACGTCTGCATGCATTGCACATAAAGAGCGTGATGAGAGAAAGGACAGACATAGACATAGAAGAGGACACCGGAAGACAAAAAAGAGAGAAAGATAAAGCAAATGGAATGACAATAATACAAAATGAGTGGGCGGGAGGACATATATTGCTTAAATTATATTCCAATGTTAAGGAAAGAGAAGAGGGGGCAAGACAGGAGAAAGAAGGAAAAGGAACGAGAAAAGGCATACAAGTAACAGAGGGAAATGGAAAGGAAACAAAAGGAATAACAGAGAAGGTATGAAAAACAGAAAAAAGAGAAAGAGAGAATCGAAGAGAAGAAACTTGAAGACATAGAAGCCCAAAGATTGCAAGAATGAAGGTTACAAAGAAGGCGAGAGGAAGAAGAGAACAGGGAGATGAGAAGGGAAGGATAAATAAGAGTAGGGGACAAATAGATTAACAAATAGATCATATAGATAACAGGAGTATGATACCCATCGAAGCTTGAGAGTAATGGGAGAGAGAGAGGACCACAACAGCCCCACTCGGAGCTGTAAGGGATAGCAAGGATACAGACATGGGCTGATGAGCTTGAAGCAGAAGGCAAAACAAATTGGAGATCTATATAGACAGATAAGAAAAAAAGGCAGTTATGAGCTTATGGCAAGCATTGCAGGATCTCTGCCATAACACATTGATGGACGAGCATAGAACGCTGTCCCTCAGTAGATTAGATCTTCATGATGAGGAAAGGTACCATTCATACCAGTTGGGGTATAATGATGTCAGATGGAGAAAGGGAGGGGAATGAGAAGGTGTAAAGAGAAGGCGCATGCAGGTTTTTGATAGACCCAAACATAGAGAGAGAGGTGAAATGGTTAGACTTAGAAGACCCAGATGAGAAAATCCCAGATACCATATTCTGAACAACCATCAGTACAGTCACTCAGTGCAGGGGATATGTCCCCTGCCTTATGTAAGCAGGTTAAGGTTGCCAGGCAGAAGACGTATGGGGGAAACTAGCCCCACCTGCAAGACGCAAAGGGTAGGGGGATATGATTTTGGATCAGGGTTTACACAATTCACATTATAAGAGAAAGGGGAGGACGACCACAATATATACCATTGACACAAATGGATAAGGAACATTTAAAATGTAAATTACCTAGCTTGATTGCTGGTGTGGGAAAATTGATTTATGAATTAGAGAGAATGACAGCAGGAATGGCGTTAGCAGTAGGTGACGTAAAAGGCCTACTGGCAGATATCCTAGGAGAAAGAGCGGAAGGCATTTGGAGACGAGCAGGGTATGCAAGTGTAACTGTGCAGAACATGACACATGATAGAGCGCCATTTAATAATGTAGGGTAGATGTATGGGGGGCAGTTAGTGTATAGTATGCTGACACATCAGACATGGTTGTGATTATGACTAGGAAAATAGGAGAGGATGAAGATCATGTTGCCTTTATCCAAGAGATTCAGGAATGTTCACGTCTCGAGACGAGAGAACTGTTGGATAAAACAGTGGCATTATTTTATCATATTTTATGCCAGGGACTTCCCGAGCCAGTGCAACGGCAGAGGAAGAAGCAGATAGGGATGTAAGAAAAGCCATTGACACAAATACATTTGACAATTGTAGAGTGCTGGAGGGGTTACTTAGTATCCCTTGTGTCTAGATACTCATGTAGCAGTCAAATGCTACCCTTTCCTCTCAGAATGGCTCGTGGCAGTGGTTTTACAACAAACTACTATGATTTTTCCAGACCGCGAATACTGGTAGCGTTAAATTGCGGGAGCCATGTTTTTCAAGATGGCGTCCGAGCCCCCTCTGTAAAAACAGGTCACAGTCTTGTTTTTTCACCATTTCTTTGTGAAACGGTCCTTCTAGAGTTTTGCTCTGCACACCAAACCAGGTTTGGTCTCTTTGTTCATTCGCCTTGAATGGGCTTCAGAAATGAAGACCGCCTCTGGCGCCCGAGTGTCTTGGGTGGGCAGGAAGTGAGGGATGTGCCCGAAACTCTCTGTGTTTATTCTCCTAGGAGACCCAAATGCACTCTGTGGTGATTGGCTGGCTGACTGTCCGGCAAGGACAGCCACCCTGCTGGGTGAGTGACAGCTAGGCTGGAATGAATGGGAGAGAACTGAATAAAAGGCGAGTCTCTTGGCTTGGAAGGCAGAGTCAACCACTGGAACGAAAGAACCAAAGACAAGCTTGAAGAGGACGGCTGCTGCAACTCCTGGACCGTCGGTGAAGCCCTGCTGCAGGTCTGAATCACCAAGTTCACCTCGACAGAGAAGCCCCTACAAGTATGACTTCTTCCTTTGAGTTGGTGGGACCAATCAACTCGACAGTAAGCCACTTGGATACCAATCTTGGAGCTGGTTGCATTTTCCTCAGAGTGCTGCAGGAAACCTTATAACCAGGGGGAGGGACACCAGTTTGTGTGCTTTACTACAGCTAACGGAATTTAAGTTTGCCAAGTGCCAGCTTTTGGACCAGTCCCAGTGCAGTGCATGAGTCCCCCGACGTCCTCCCTCTTTTCCCCACGACTGAGGCACAGGAACAGCGAGATCTGCAGGAACTTTCAGGAGCAGAAGGCTTTAGCTGCATCTTTTTCTTCATTTGTAAGGTACTGTGAAACAAGACTGAGAGTGCTTGCCTCTCGCGGTGAAAGTGCTTGAAACTTTTGCAACTCGCAGGCATAATCAGCTTGTGACCCAACATATCATTTTTCTTTTTACAAACTACTTCTGAGAACTTTTGCAGAGACTTTACTGTTTACTTACCAGTACCGCTTTATCCTATCCAAGACTTTAGCCCATTGACTTTGGCCGAGCCTATTGAATTGATTTGACTCTTCTGGTGAACTCAAAGTATTTGCACTGTCTAAGAATAATTGTAACATTTCATGTTCTAATAATCTTCCCTTTTACTCCTATTAAAAAGTATTCTGAATTAGTATTGAAGTATATTTGTGTGTGATTATATTGCCTCCTTTTTATGAATGTTTTATAACTGACAGTTAAATACATTAATAAGTATTTATGAAAGAAACCTGGAGTGTAAGAGTTTATTTGAACACTTGTGATCTGTGTAATTACAGCTCACATTACCCTCTTGAGAAAAGCCTGGCTGCTCAGCTCCGCTACCAAAACTGTGTAGTACAGACTTGTACCAAAGGTTGGTTTGCTTACACCTGTAGCCCTAATTGTGTGTAGTGGTCCCAAAGGGTACTGCATCCAAACTTTGCCTAACAGGGAGTGTGCCAGTAGTGGGAGAGAATCCTTTTACGGGTGCAGGGATGAATTTATACCCACAATAGGAAGGCCCGCAGAGCGACTTGATGTGTTAAGTACTATCTTATTAACCAGACCCATTGGAGGAACCAAGGATCAGGGTGACGACAGGAGGCAAGACACTTTTTGTTCCTTGTGGACACGGGAGCAACTCGTTCCTGTGTTCGAGAGGGAAAATACCCAATGTCTTACATTGTCATGAATGTGCAAGGATTCTCTGGGACACAAGCTTGGTTCCCTTTACTGACCAGTTATCACTTTTGATAGGTGAACATGACGTATCAATGCCACTACTATACTCTCGGCAGATACCAGTCAATATATTAGGACATGACTTGATAACAAAACCTAACATGACAATATCCTTCCCTGACAAAGGAATAGTGTGTTTGCCCCCAAGGATACATTATATGAATGTGAGAGAATTTATATTAGCCTTTACAGGTCAGCAAGCATTATGAGGGGTTCCATTCGAACCAGAAATATTTGTGTATGGAGTACATATTTTGTTACCATGGCTTCCTGGACTGACAGGGAAATAGAGAGTACCTGATGAATTTTTGTTTAGACCAGAAATAACTATGGATGATGAGGAATGACCGGTCATTTCTATAGAGTTAGGAGCAGCAGCTGTAAATCAAGAAAGAATGTTGTTCATGGGACTGATGATGAAGGAAGAGCATGGAATACAGTAATAGCCCTTAATGAAGGTTATGGAATGAGAGATTTGACAAAGACTTGCTTAGAGACAAACATTCAGACGATGAATTTGTGTTTTTCTAAGTCTTACTTATTGGATGAGAACTGAGAATAGAGCGATACCACAGAGCATGGCATTGGTAAAAAAGAAACTGTCATTTTTTCAGGAAGACTAACAGTCCATATGACGTGGGTCTATTGAGTGGAGCAGGAGCAGTGGAGATCAAGCTTGAACCAGAAGCAATTCTGCCACATGCAATACAGTATCCTATGTCGAGAGAGACACATGAAGGCATGTTTGAGAGCATTTCTGCTTTAATAAAGCAGGGAATATCAGTTCCATCGGAGTGCCCATGTAACACGGCTGTGTACCCAGTGAAGAAATCAACTGGGGGGTCATGGAGATTTATTCAGGATCTCCGCCCCTAAACAATATTGTTGAAGCGGAATTTCCTTTGGCCCTGAATCCTGCTACAATATTATGTAACATCCCAGCTAAAGCCAAATATTTCACAGTCCTAGATTTAAAAAATGTGTTCTTTTCAATTCCCCTCCATGAAGACTCACAGGATTTGACCTCCTTTCTGTATAGAAACCAGAAATTAAAACATACAAGATTACCTCAGGGTTTTTGTGAGTCCCCATCAATCTTTAACAGGGTCCTTCAGATGGACTTGGGTAATGTACAGCTCGAGAGCAAGATAATTCAGACAAAGAGACATTAAAATGTTGCCAGAAAGAGGTCCTGTATATAGGACAGCCCATCTCTCAAGATGGAAGAAATGTGACACCCGAGAGAGCAAAGGCGATCATGAAAATTCCAAAACCTGAGATGGTAAGGGAAATGCAGCAGTTTCTATGCTATGCTATATTGTAGGGCTTGGGTTTTTTACTACAGTACATCTATTCAACCACTTCTAAAAGAATTCCAGGATTCCAGGAAGCACAGCTAGACAAAAGTAAGATACTATGGGCAGATGAAATGATTGAAGGATGTGAAGAATTAAAAAGGGGGATATACACAGCCCCTTTGTTAGGAATACCAGACTATAGCAAAGAGTTTTACTTATTCTCACATTCAGTTGGAGAGGTAATGACAGCAGTACTCACACAAAAGACGACATTAGGACATGGACACAAACCACCAGCCTATTATAGTGGGATTTTAGACCAAGTGATGAATGGGCATATATCCTTGCGGACAAGATTTGCTGCTGCTGTTTTCGCAATCGAAAAGGCTGCCAGTATTACAATGAGATGCTCATTAAGATTGTTTGTTGAGCACTCCCTATTTGGGATTCTGGTGAAACCCAAAAGAACATTGTCTACACAAAGAGCATCTGGATACAAAGTGATTATTTTGAATACAGCAGTCAAAGCTGTTAGATGTAGAATAGTGAATCCAGCGACATTTATAGCAGAACCAGTAGGGAAGGAGGAAAATGTACATGACTTCACAATGTATACTGCACAATTCGCGCTCTGAAACACTTGTGTATGAGCACGTTATAAATAAAATATAATTTCATTTCATACTGAATTCTATGATGATATTCCCCATGTTACAGAAAGTGCTATTTAGGGAGATTTATCATTTGTATGCTTTATCCCCTCTCCTAGTAAGACAATCAGCACTTTTTGCTGGACGTCTGGACCTTTTTCATTAATCCTGAATGAGTGGGGCCTTTTTCTACTCTGTCTTTTGGAACTCTGTTCTTTGTGTTTTACCTGTCCTATGGAGTCTACTTTCCTCCATATCTCTTTTTAAATGTTTATTGGTTAAATATAACCTTTTACATATTAAAAAGAAATGCAACTTTTCATAGTAATTCAACCTTTTACATATTAAAAGCAGCATTTCAATTTTAAACTTTATCTAATTATTCAAACAAACATCCATCTCTAATATGGCAGAGCAATCACGTAAACATTTTTTCATTTCATTCCACAGATAAAATATCGTAAAATTCATAACCACCTTTTTTTCCTGAAAATAAATAAGAACAAAATTTATCAGAGCAGATACAATACATATCATAGCCCTGATATACATATGCCTTTTCATACATTGTGATAAATTGCACACATTCATCAACAAATGTCTGGGGGTTTCTAGTGTCTTATTACATATTCTACATGCACGTTCTCTAAGTGGTATATTGTATTATGTACCAATGGTGGCCAAAGTCGGAAGTTCATTGAATCGTAGTAACATGATAAACTGCCTCACATAGGAATTTTGCAAATTAATTATATACCCACAAGGGGCATTTACCAGGAAGCCTTTTCTAGAATATACACCATAATTTGTTTTGCTAGATAGGTAGGTGCATCTCATATCACAATCCCTTTGCTTTTTGCTTAATTTCTTTAAATAAATGAGCCACACTTTAGGTTGGATCAATTAAACAGCCTATCTTCTCCAGGGTTTTAAGGTCTTAATATCTGCAAAATTCCCACTATTCTCCACAAAAAGTGAGTCAAGGGATCTGTTGTTACCTTTATTCATCAGAATCTTCACATACAAATTGCACATGGCTATTATCTTTCTCGTGCTGCGAGAAATTAGGCCTAATTCCATTCATATGGCTTCCACTGGCTTAACATTACTTCCAATTTTATTAGCCATGCCATTTTTTTCATCATATATACCTCTAACCCATATAAAATACTATGTGCAATACGTGTACCGCTTTAGTCTATGAGCGTGCTCTGCTGCTCGGTGCAAGACTTGTCTCACATTGTAGCATATTTGTTGCGGTCTTCTGTCTGGTAGCCTGAGACCAGCTCTCTTTTGCACTGCTGGTCGTTGTCCATTGTCTGCTTTCGGCCACGTCATGTGTTCAGAGACCACGAATTTGAGCTGTGCAGCTCTGAATTATGAGGAATTATACGCATTTACTGCAGCTGGTGCTTTTGTTATCTGTGGATTGCAATGTAATCCGTATCTCGTTGCCTTGGCTGTGGGTTCCTCTCTCACACGCCTTGCTCCTTGTCCAGGTTGAATAAGCTCAGCTTGCCTCTTGCTCTGTAAGGCCTGTGGCCTGCTCTAATTGTCCTAATTATATGTTATAATGTGGTTTCTACAGTGTCCACACTATACTACATTCTCCATAGGTTAGTCACACTTGGTTCTGTCAGGTCCCATAGGTGCTCCTGCAGTTCCATGGGGTTAATCGCAAAAAAGCATCTACAAGCTTTGTTCAGGATCTCTTGCTTCTTGTGGTTTCTGCATGCTGCCTCTGGCTAATGGTAAAAATAATAAAAGCAATGACAGTATGTATATGTATCTGTCCTCTAACTATAGAACTGTATGCTCATGTTCTTCATGTATTCGAGTGTGTGCTTCTGTCCTGAAGTGCGGATGGCAGGTGTGCTTCATTTCTAATGCTGCCATGTCGTGGTGTCTCTAACGACGTCAGCACCATGACTTTCAATTGAGGTGTCTTTGATCACAGCCTGTGGCTTTTCGTCCATGCGTGGGTAAATTCGCACCACACCTGATCTGTAGGGCTGGTTGAGGGAGTATGGTTGGCTGAGGGGGTATCTCTCGACATACTTGTTAAATATGGGACCACTGGGAATCGGTCCGAAATTGAATGGGTGATTACAGTGCTTCCTGGCCTTCTTCCTTGTCATGAATTTCGTAGGAGGGTAGAGGGTGGTAGGCTTCCCATCCCCTTTCACAGCAAATTGCTTTGATGCATTCATTCGATCACATTTGGTCTATTTAAATAGGGGCTTTCCGTAGTTGCATAATAATAAGTGATTTTTACTTTGTTAGACACCATGTTCTTAGTTTGTGTACAAATAAACTCCAAATCTAGCATGTTATTATGCTTCTGATGAGGCAGTTTGTGTACAAATAAACTCCAAATCTAGCATTTTATTATGCTTCTGATGAGGCAAATCATCCAGTTTGTTATTTGCTTCTACTCTTTACAAGAGGTTGTCTTTATTTTTATCCATATTTATGTAGATGGCCGCCGTGTAGCCATTTCAGAGTCTGCTTCTATATTTCTCAGTGAAAGGAATGAGTTATCCTTTAAAATATCACTATCCTTTGTTTCTTCTTTGGTGGTTTTATTGCTATGCTTCAGACCTAGGCCCGGGATTTTCCTTTGGGGTTGACTTTTATGATCTTCCTGGGATTTCTTTGTGCTTATTAGGAAGCTATTAGCTGTCTCACGGCTCTCCAAATTTGTTCGGAATGCGGTGGCCAACCCTTGAGTAGCAATCACTGGTTTTGTAATAGGCATGTCACTAATATTATTATGGTTTCTTTTTCTAATACATTTCCTGTTGGTACCTACAGTTCGTTTATCAACCTTTAGCATTCCCTGACCCACCTTTTCCTGGTGTCTAATAGGACGAGGGTCCAGTGAATCTTACAACATGATCACTGTGTTGTTCTCCTCGTCAATCTTATTCTTACCCCCATATCTACTTCTACGTTGGCCTACCTCTTGTATTAATGTTATGTTTTCTCCTAATAGACATATCTCTGGTTGTATTACTCATTGGTCTTCATGGATATTTTTACATATTGCTAGTAATGCTTTTAAAATTGTCAATGATTCCAGTTCTATCCACGAGTCTCCCAACAGGGAAGAATCAATGGATGAGTATCCTTCCTGACTTGCCAATTCAGCAATACTCGTAAGATTTGGGGATTTAGCTAAGTCAGTCATTGGAATACTGCATTCACTGCCCGCCTCTACATTATGATCTTCTACTGCCGTAGGCCAATTCTCCATGTCTCCTACTGCTTAAAGGCTCAAGCACAAGTTTAAGAAAGAGTTATTGTTGTCAATAAAGTTCTCTAAGGACATGTTAGCACCTACAGTGTGTTCCCTAGTTTCTACTTCTGTATTTTGAATAATATGTGGCAGTGGATATGTTCTACCGACTATTGTGTTTAATTTTTAGACACAATAGGGACATCTGAGTGCTAACTCAGGGGCTTCTTTCTTTTTCCCCCATTTCTAAATGGTTGTTCTTTGTTAGCCTGTCTACCATCCTGGGAGGGGGGGAAGGTCTGTGTGTGTGCTTTGCCAGGAAACCTTGGGTGACCACTGCTGTCCTGACCCCAAATTATATGCGACAGAGGAACTCCAAAGAGGACGACTCCTTCCCTTTGACTGTTGGGAACAACTAGTCCCAAGACCAACTTTAATCCGAGCCATCTCCCGACATCCAGTGAGCTTCCAGAGCTGCAGAAGCCTACCAGGAGACCTCCAACCCAATTAAAGTGCATTGTCGTGGAAAGGCCGAATCCATCAGGTTTTTCCTGAGCCACAGGTGAACCTCTAGAGATACAATCCAGCCCATCCTAGTCCCCTAATCAGACTGCAGGACCTCAGGAGAAGAATAAGATTGACTGGGCAAATCATGTTTTTGTTGCTGCTGCAGAAAAGGTGCCAAAAGCGCAGAGTGACCAAGAGAAGTTGCTGAAAGATGTGCCAGAGGTCCTCCCTCAAGACTACTGCTGGGAGATCCCATCCATTGTCCTGCCTTTCATCATCAGACCAAGGAATTCAGAGTTTGGGTCCAGCACTTCCACATCAAGGAGAATCCAGCCACAATCTTTTCTTCAAACCTACGGTACTGTGGGGAAAAAGCTATTGCTTACCTTGATCTGAAAATTCACTCCAGAGCGTTGGAGTGTACTTGGAGGTGTTCAGGGCAACCCCCTCTTACCTCTGGCCCAAGCCGATGCTAGTGTTCCTTTAGTGAGTCCTTACAACAGGGACTCCAACGTAGATTGTGTCCTCTTGCATTTTATAGGTTAGAGATTGTAAATTATCCAAAGGAATTTATCGTATTCTGCTGATTGTCAAGACTTTGAGCCCTCTCCGAACTGCCTTCTGCTAGACTTGCGTGATGGACCTTAAAAGACTTGCTATGTGAAGAAACTGCCTCTATAACCTGAAAAACTGCTAGTGTTACACTAACCACAATTTCCCTTCCCAAATGTCACGATCTTAAATGTGTATGCAGAGTAAATGTCTTTACCGTATTTCTGCTAAGATTTGCGAGTGTGTGTTTTTATCGATAGTACGATACAACTGTCAATACTGTCAAAAGCTGTAACAAATATAACCGCAAGCAACTGCAAACTAAGCAGTGGCCTTTAAAAAGTATTCTAAAAGATTCCTAAGTGTTTTGGTTTATTGTGCTAAGTTCTTAAAATAGATTATTGTGTTCATATAATACATTTATATTTTAATACACATTTATTAAGTGTTTCTTTGGTGTGCATTACTAAATGGGTTCAGTGTACTTGCCTACAGCTTGCATCTTCCTCTTATGATAAGCCTGACTGCTCTGCCACTCAGAAGGCTCCTCTGTGTTACAGACTGATACTAAGAGTTGGGTATCTACAAACCACAGTGATAGCTTACTAAAGTCTTACCTCCAAGTGGGACTTCTGGAAAACTCCCCTAACAATGCTCTTGGAGGGGGTGGGGAGGGACTTCTCTTCATTAACAGTTCTTCAAAAATTGGTCAAACGACTGGCGAAAGGCATACTGGGATGGCAGTAGTGAAGTTAAAAAAGAATGGTGAATTTGACATAGTGACGAGTGCGAGATTGCCTTCACACTGTTCAGTCCAGGCTGCAAAATAAGTGGTGCTCATCTCTGTGCTTTAGAGATTTGAAGACAAGGAAGTAATGGTGTACCCTGACTCTGCCTACATGATGACCACTGTACCTACAGGGTTGTCACATTGGAAAAGGATGGGTTTCCTCCGCATAGGCGGCACTCCATTGCAACATGTGTCTCTATTGGCCAAGCTCATTGAAGTACTAAAGCTCCCATTGGCTATCACTGTGCTGAAATGCGCCGCCCCTACTAAAGGGGTGGACCTAATTTCTTGCTGAAATGAAGTCACAGATGTAGAGGCGAAAAGAGCAGTTTACTTTCCGGATTAGGGGATGTTAACCAAGAATCAGGGCAATGCATGCTGATGCAGGAATCATTTAATATCTTATCTATTTTAGAGTTAATTGAGTTGCAAGGTCACCCCCAGAGGAATAGCAGCACCTATGGAAATGAAGGGGGTATTATTTATTTATTCATCCCCCACTAAGGCTTTATGGGAAAAGGATAGCACTGTTAAGCCAGTTATGCCTCCAGCTTTATCGAAGGTGGCACTGAAGCAGCTTCATTACCCTGCACACACCACTAGAGAGAGTCTTGCTGCAACAATAACAGAAGACTGGTTCACACCAAATGTATTCAAACATGTGGCACCATTTATTGCTAACTGCATTGTGTGCCAGAAATGTACACCAGGGCACACCTTGCAAACAGTAAGACGAGCAATCTTTAGATCGAATGGTCAGTTTCAGCATCTACATATAGAGTATGTGGATATGGTACACGTATGTAATGGCTATAGGTACATGCTGGTAGTAGTATGTCCCTTCACCAGATGGATTGAAGCAGGTCCATGCATGCACCCCGATACCACTTGCGCTGCTAAGTTTCTCGTGAGTGAGGTGTTTCCTAGATGAGGGTGTGTGAAGTGTTGAGGTCAGACAATGGCCCGCATTTTATAAATGAGTTGTTTGAGCAGATAGTTCTTCTATTAGGCATAAAACATATGTTTTCCTCATTCTAGTACCCACAGGCAACAGGTGTCTGTGAGAGATTAAATGGGCTATTAAAAGAAAGAATTGCTAAGATTGGGATGACTTTAAAGAAGGGATGGCTACATTACCTACCCTTTGCACTATTTGTCCTAAGAAATCAGCCTGGCTCAGATCACCACCTAACTCCTCATGAGTTGGTGACTGGAGGCCACACGAGAGTACCCCTTTTCACCCACTAGAGTAAAAATCTGATGCCCACAGTGTAGCAAAAACATTAGGTGACAAGGTGCATGATTATTTGGCAAATAGGCTTGCTAGTGTTTCTTTTATTTCTCAACAGATCAACAATCGGAGGGAAGGTTCGAAGAAGATTGGGAGAGACAACCAAAAAACTCATTTAATTAACTCTATTAAGCAGCCTAGTTGTATCCAGGAGACCAGGTTCTCATTAAGGACCCGATTCATGGAGACCTTTCCAATGGGCATGTGCCATTATAAAATGATTCTATGAATCAGGCCCTTAATAATTTGTCAGAATGTAGAACAAGTCTTTGAAGGACCTCCACCAGAAGGATGGACTGATGGATTAATCGTGTGCAAAGCAATGCCACTGATAGGACAATGGGAAGTAGTTATGGTGAATGCAGAAAGAGAATGCAAGGATGAATAGCTGAAGATTGCAAGATTGTTAATATGGGTCGACAATGAGGGGAATTCAGGGCAGATATTACTCCTGGAGAATGTGTCCCTGTGCTTCAGAAATAATGGCACAGTAAAAGTTGGAAAAAACCTCTCAAGTGTGGCCAAGTTATTGATGTGACAGGCATGAAGGAAGGAACAGCAGTCCTGATGGACCACTACTAGGCCTGTGGATCAAGAGTATACATGAAGTTGGCACCAGAATGGGGAAGAGTTGGTTCATTTGTGTTGATAAGCATACCAGCCCAAGTAGTACCACAGAGAGACCTACAGATCCTGGGTTTCCGAAAATGGATGCACACCTGAGGAAGAAAAGATCTCTCAAACTTATTCAACAAAAAAGAGAGAACTACCAAACGCATATCATGACATTCCAGATTAACATACACTGTTCAATATAATGCCAATGATATTCACGTCTATCTTGATACCAATAATCAGAAAAGAACTGAGGGCAATCAGGCTTATGGCCCTCCAGAACAGGTATGTCCTGGACTTAATTACAGAGTGAACAAAATAAGTTCCCAGTTAGGGAACTCCCGTCCCCTGCACACTGTCTAGGGCTCTATAGCCAAATCTTTTAAAGTATAAGTAATACCATTTTCATTGTATATTCTGAGAACAATATTTAGACATTCAAAAAATATAAAATTAGACGTAGCATAGTCCGGTCCTTAGATAAAGTAATTATGACATTTTCCTTTTTGTGAACAAACACAACTTGATTGTTTGATTGGTACAGGATTTATTATTTCAAGACAAGTTGCCGAATGCGTTTCGAGAATAAGTTCCCTTCTTCAGGGGCTGTATTATGAAATTCAAACTTTCAATCTAGTAGAAAAACAAATTAGATAATATTCTCAATTAGATAAGGATAGTAGACTCTAAGTCACAAAACATTTTTTGCTGCTTATAACATGAGAATTTCACTTCACTTATACAACATAGAGGTTTTGACCAACAAAAGTCATAAAAATTGGTAGAAAAGAAAAGATCCATCAGTTTTCAGAGTCATGCAATCTTGTGATGGGGTCAGTAAATGTAAATGCACCACTGAAGTAGAGTAAAGAAAACAAAACAACACGAGGTTCTTCATCAATGGTGAATTGATTCAAGGTAAATCTGGTTATTAGTCATCAAGGGTAAAGCCTTAAAAACACCTTTTTGCACAGTCACTCATAGTTGTCTAACTAAATACGAGTATATCTTCCCCTTTGCGGTAGAAGGACGTATTCCTCCATAGTGGTAACCAAAAGTGAGAATGGATTTGTTCTCGGTATTCTCCAGGATTATCTAAAACATATTATGCATAATCAGCCTCACATTTATAAGCTAATTGTGGTCATGTTCTTATTTTTTGTCTAAGACATATATTCTATGGATAGCCTCATTGATTAATGATCAATTGCAAAGTATCATTCTAGTATGTTAAAGGAAGTTCTACCTGAAGAATAGTAGCCATGTTTATGCAATGAGAAACATTAAGCATGGGAGTCACGTGCAATTTAAAGACATCAGTTCTAAATGAAAATAAACACTTACTCAAAACGAGTAATGCATTCAGAAGGGAACCCAAGGGTTAAGTCTGCTTGATAAGCGCAATGTGTCGTTCCTGATCTAGTTTCCAAATATCAAGGATCCAGCGCCCAAACACCTAGAGATACATAGACTCACGGTGAAATGCGTAGTCTTGTTGATTTGCCCCATGTGGAGGATATATCTAAGTTCTAAATACTTACTAATTCAGATTTAGGTGATCTCAAGGTTCCTGTCCTGAAGTGGACTTTGCAAACAGGATGCAGCGCCGGATGTATGTCATGTTTGACAAAATGGCCTATTTTATGGCGTTTTGATCGTGACGTCATCACGTAACGTGCGTGAATGACGTCCCTATGTAAACAGACCCAATGAAAGTGGAAAACTCTGTTTTCGGTCATCTTAAATGATGTGGATGAGCCAAAATATGTGCTTTTCCATTTTGCTTGTTATATTAAAAGATAATGTGCTTATTAATTTAACAGTTATTTTAAATTATGCATGACGTGATGTTAGGATACATAAAGGTGTGAGGAGCTAAAAGGTATGTTCCTCGCCTGTTCATGTGAAATAGGTAATTTTGAGTCATCAACAGCATGAGGTGAATTATGTTGAAATGCCCTTATTGGTCGACTAATTGTGTGGGACTGGCTTTAAAAAAGATATAATCGGACCTGATGCTGGGAGGTTAAAAAAGGAGAGATTTAAGGCGAAGTACGAAACAGTACCAGTACCCTTTGTGTAGATTTAGCTCATCTAATGTTTGTCAATTCTATTATTCATTGGGTAGCTACGATTATTTGAGGTATGGAATGAGGGTTTTATGCTCGGAAGGGGAAAATACCTGTTCCCCTTATATAAAAAGAGCTAATCATCTAATGCGAGTCAAATCTGTTACTCATTGGGTAATGTCCCTCTCAGTGCAGTTCTAACACTCTATTTAAGATTTTAGTCAACAGGATGTGATAACATCAATTGGGTACAAACCTCATGATTCATGGCTAAGAGTTCATTTCAATTATAATACAAAACATTGTTAACCTTCATTTATGCTTTGTATACAGCAATTCCTGTCTCATGAGGAGTTCACAATCTAATTATTTGAAAAGGAAATTGGGCAACTGTAGTCTACTGACCCACTTAGGATTTAGATGAAATACATGTCATTTAACCCTCGTCCTCCTAGTCACCATTTGCAGGAAAGAAAATTGTGGGGAGTCCTATGTGTTTAGTTATGTGAGGCTTGTGTGCATCTGGAGGAAAGGCTTGTGTGGATCTGGAGGAGATCAGGTTCATAGAAAAGGGCCTAAGTAATATTCTTCATTGAGGCCATGTGGTGCCAGTGCGTCGAGTTCATGAATCCAGAACAATTCTCTCTGGGATAATCTTTTGGCTAAATCTCCACCCCTTGGGAGTGGGTGGATCACTTCAAGTATTGCCCATCTCAATTGGGTAATGTTGTGTCCATTTTCTTTGAAGTGTCTACATACTGGTGATTTGTCATTGCATGTCCTGATGTAAGATTTATGTTCCGTCCAGCGTTCTTTTGCTTTCCGGATTGTCTTTCCCACATAGTATTTCCCACAGGGGCATCGGAGTGTGTTAATTACGTTTTTGCTGTCACAGGTCGCGTAGTCCCTCAGGAGTATCTTTTTGCCACTGCTTGGGTGTCTTATATGATCTCCTTTTATGATATTAGCGCAATGTTGACAATTCAAACAAGGGTATGTTCCCAATTTCTGTTTCCTTAAAGTAGTTTGAGCAGGTTTCTTGGGTCTTTCAGCTCTAATGAGTGTGTCTCTGAAGTTTCTACCTCTCTTAAATGCCAACATTGGTGGTTCAGGGAAGAGGCGGTTTAGGTTAGGGTTAGATTTGATAAGATTCCAGTTTTTGGTGATAATTCTTTTTATCTGAAAGCTCTGACTAGAGAATTTCAAGGTATGAATCAGGCATGATGTTGTTTTCTTTGGTTGTTCTTCCAAGATTTTTGCCCGAGTTTGGGTTTCTGTCTGTTGGACTGCTTTATTCAGTATTTCTTCAGGAAATCCTCTTTTTTTTTATCTTGTTTTCATATCTTCATATTCATTATGAAGAATTTTGCTGTCAGAGGTGATCCTTTTTAGTCATAACAAATGACTACAAGGAAGATTGTTCTTTAAATGTGTCGGGTGAAAACTCCCGAAGTGGGGAGTGTTGTTGGTATCTGTGGGTTTTCTGTAGATATTAGTAATAAGGTTAGTGCCTTCTTTGTTAATGTTGACATCTAAAAAATGGATGTTAGGTCTGCCAATTTCCAAGGTGAAGGTAATTCCTTTGTGGCATTTGTTAAGGTACTCGAAAAATAGATTGAGTTCTTCTTCGGTTCCTTGCCAGATTCCAAAAATGTCATCAATAAAACATTTCCAACAGATGATTTTATTTTTCCATGGGTCTTTGTTAAGCATGTGTGTTAATTCAAAATGGAACATAAAGATATTTGCATAGGAAGGGGCGACTGCTGACCCATTGATGTTCCCGATGTTTGTAAGTATTATTTCCCTTCGTACCTGAAGTAGTTGTTGTAGAGGATGATGTTTATCAACTCTATTGCGAATACCTTGTGGATCAAGATGTCGTGGTTATTCGGCCATTTTGTCAAACATGACATACATCCGGCGCTGCATCCTGTTTGCAAAGTCCACTTCAGGGCAGGAACCTTGAGATCACCTAAATCTAAACTAGTAAGTATTTAGAACTTAGATATATCCTCCACATGGGGCAAATCAACAAGATTATACATTTCACTGTGAGTCTATGTATCTCTAGGTGTTTGGGCGCTGGATCCTTGATATTTGGAAACCAGATCAGGAACGACACACTGCGCCTATCAAGCGGACTTAACCCTTGGGTTCCCTTCTGAACGCATTACTCGTTTTGAGTAAGAGTTTATTTTCATTTAGAACTGATCTCTTTAAATTGCACGTGACTATCATGCTTAATGTTTCTCATTGCATAAACATGGCTACTATTCTTCTGGTAGAACTTCCTTTAACATACTAGAATGATACTTTGCAATTGATCATTAATATCAAGACGAGGCTATCCATAGAATATATACCTTAGACAAAAAATAAGAACATGACCACAATTAGCTTATAAATTTGAGGCTAATTATGCATAATATGTTTTAGATAATCCTGGAGAATACCGAGAACATATCCATTGTCACTTTTGGTTACCACTACGGAGGAATACGTCCTTCTACCCATCCCTTAAAGAAAGAGGAACAGGGTAAGCACACTTTCCACTTAATAATGAATAATAGGTTATTGACCGCAAAGGGGAAGATATACTCGTAGTTAGTTAGACAACTATGAGTGACTGTGCAAAAAGGTGTTTTTAAGGCTTTACCCTTGATGACTAATAACCAGATTTACCTTGAATCAATTCACCATTGATGAAGAACCTTGTGTTGTTTTGTTTTGTTTTCTTTACTATACTTCAGTGGTGCATTTACATTTACTAACCCCATTACAACATTGCATGACTCTGAAAACTGATGGATCTTTTCTTTTCTTCCAATTTGTATGACTTTTGTTGGTCAAAACCTCTATGTTGTATAAGTGAAGTGAAATTCTCATGTTATAAGCAGCAAAAAATGTTTTGTGACTTAGAGTCTACTATCCTTATCTAATTGAGAATATTATCTAATTTGTTTTTCTACTAGAGTGAAAGTTTGAATTGCATAATACAGCCCCTGAAGAAGAGAACTTATTCTTGAAACGCGTTGGGCAACTTGTGTTGAAATAATAAATCCTGTACCAATCAAACAATCAAGTTATAAATTGTGTTTGTTCACAAAAAGGAAAATGTCATCATTACTTTATCTAAGGACCAGACTATGCTATGTCTAATTTAATTTTTTTTAATGTCTAAATATCGTTCTCAGAATATACAAAGAAAATTGTATTACTTATACTTTAAAAGATTTGGCTATAGAGCCCTAGACAGTGTGCAGGGGACGGGAGTTCCCTAACTGGGAACTTATTTTGTTCACACATTATCCACAACCCATATGCCAGGGTTGTTATCTTTCTCCCCTGCACCTTGACCTCACAAAAAACTTTACAAACATACACTCATACCATTCAAATCAGCCAAGATTCACTTTGGTGTGCTGGGTGTCAATCCACATTTCTGAACTTAATTACAAATTGACAAGGGGGGTCCTGGGAGTCTCTCTGGCAGACATTAGTCCTGGTTGCGAGAGACTTACCCAGAGTCTTTAGCTCACTATCTTTCACAGAGAAGAAATATCCCAAACATATCAGTCTTTGTCCTGCCCTGGGGCAGTCCAGCACCAAAATGTTAGCAATTCTCCTCTGAACAAGAGTACCAACAGCATCCCCAGACACGTGTTTCGGTCTGGTTGGACGTCATCAGTAGGGAGGAGCTGTGCCTCTCTAAGAATAGGGAGCAAGGGGTCCACGTCTGGATTCCCCTAGTAACTTAGGGTGAGACCCAAAGTTACTTAAATATGCAAATTGACAAGGGGGGTCCTGGGAGTCTCTCTGCCAGACATTAGTCCTGGTTGCGAGAGACTTTCCCAGAGTCTTTAGCTCACTATCTTTCACAGAGAAGAAATATCCCAAACATATGAGTCTTTGTCCTGCCCTGGGGCAGTCCAGCACCAAAATGCTAGGCAATTCTCCTCTGAACAAGAGTACCAACAGCATCCCCAGACACGTATTTCGGTCTGGTTGGACCTCATCATTAGGGAGGAGCTGTGCCTCTCTAAGAATAGTGAGCAAGGGGTCTGCGTCTGGATTCCCCTAGTAATTTAGGGTGAGACCCAAAGTTACTTAAATATGCAAATTGACAAGGGGGGTCCTGGGAGTCTCCCCAACAGACTACCAACAGAAACAGAAACCAATAGAAACCCCAGACACGTGTTTCGGTCTGGTTGGACCTCATCATTGGGGTGGATAATGCACCGAATCGATATCAGAATACTTAAAGAATAAAGACATAACTGAAGAAACAAAGTAACATACATACAAGTAAGAAGAAATCATATATGCAAAGAATATGAGTAACATTTATGGATGCCAAGTATTGTCAATTAAAGATGCAGAAAAGCTTATGTGAGACAGAGCAATTAAGTCTCTAGGGACTGGTGCCCAAAAGTCACAGAAGCCACAAATGTTTTCCTTTCTTGCATGTGCAAGGCTAACCCAGGGGCAGGATACTCGACCCAGGCTCAATGAAGCAGACAAAGGGACTTGTTCCCAATGTTATCCTATGGAGGTCTGGGAGAGACGGATAAACTGTGTTTCTCACCCTCCTGACTCTGATTTACCCAGATGACTTAGCAGATCGTCTGGAGGTCGATCTTCCGCCATTGGATCTGGTCAGAGGTGCCCAGGGGCAACCTCTGTTGATGGAGAAATGCAAGAACCACTGATGCAGGCTTCCTCAGAACAAGTCACAGGATGGAGGAAGCAAGTTCAAGCGACTGCCTCTGCACCCAGGCGATGACAGGTGTTCTTCCAGTAGCGATCAAAGCAGCTGCTCCAGGACAGATTCCTTTGAAAGGGGATAAGGCTGCTAGCAGCACAATTGGGTGATTGCCAAAGTTCCGGACTCAAACGTAGAACGGCAATGTGTGCCTTGGTACAGTAGCAGAAGGAGCCAGGCTTGAGCCCCTTGGTTGGCCTAAATGTTTGGGAAGGCCTCCGGGTTGGTGATCTCTGGTGATGCCAAGGTAGAATGGTGTAAAGTTCCTTATTGTCCCCTTCTTCATCACGATAAATATCCCCTGGCTGGTCCTCCTCAGAACTGGTTCAGATGGTTTGGGGACTTCTGGGGGACCCCACAGGAGCCAGGGCAGGGAGCAACAGAGTTCTGGTTGGCAGAATAGGTTATGAAGTGCCTGTTGGTCCAAAACAGGACCTGTCATCGATGGTGGTGGTCTGGGAGTTAGAGAGGCCCTGGGCGTAGTGATCGTTAATGAAGTAAAGATGATGGTTGTTGATGAACCTGTTGCATTGATGAGCTACTCGTTTTTGACTTTGTAGACTGGGTGCTAGTCGACAGGGTGACAGTCCTGCTGGATGAAGTTGTCAGTGATGGGGCACTTGTCGATGACTGAGTTGGTAATGGATCCTTAGAAGAGATGCTCTTCGACGATCTGTGTTTGGATGGTGTCCGCAATTTCCTCACGGGCAGAGGTAACTCACCAGCTGGTAGGCTAACTGTCGATGGCGATCGAAACTTCCCATGTGATCCTGCAGCCGCAGAACCCATTGACGAGGACTCCAATGTAGCATGGGATCTTCAGAGAAGAAGCATCCTCAAAGGACATCAACCTCTTAGACATTGATGTATTTACAACAAGGCAAACCAGGCACAGGCCTAGGACAGCAGATTACCAGAAGAGCAGCCTTTTGTTGCAGCTTATTTTCAATTTACTGCCAATTGTGTTTCTCCAAGTCGGGCTCATCCACAACACTGCAAGTAATTTTGAGCTGTTAGCAGTATTCCACGATGACAGCTAACATCTTTGATGGACAAACTTGTATATATGCTTGATATTTACAAAAGCGTTATTGTTAGGGTAACTTTTGGTTGTACATTTTTTTTTTCCTGAAATCCAACGTGCTTTAGGCATTTAGTGATTCAGAAATCTAGGACAGATCTAAAGCTCTTTGGTCATTATCTTCCCAAAATGCTCTTCAATATGCAAAACAGCCAAAACCTCATTGTTTTTAGTTATGCCACTCCACATTATGTTTGGAGTTCTTTCTTATCAATGCACACATACAATGTGTTCAGCAATAACTTTTATATTCAAATGCACAGTGTGCATGTTTTAAACCATTGCAAAAATTTGGGTTTTCCCTTCGGAAAAGTAAAGGTTAAAAATTATGCATCATTTTACAATGTTAACAGCATGCCTAATATTAAGTCAAGCACAGAGTTCCCACAGGTGGCACTAAAATGATGTTCTGAAGCAAGCACTCATTTACCTCCCCAGCCCCACATTCCAGTGGTCTGTGACCACCTAAAAAAGGTGCAAGCATGAAATAGATCATGAAGAATTAAAATGGCAAAGAGTTAATCTGAATGCGCAAGTGCATCAAGAAACATGTGAAAGGATACCCAAAGTCATAGAAGGGTGAGAACAAAATCTGTGTGCCAAAGGTACACACTCTTTCACAGCTGTAAAGGTGTCCTATAAAGATATCCATTCAGCCATCTTTACAGTAGCTGCCCAGTGCTAAGCAGGCAAACAGCATCCCTTGTGGGTTAATCCTGTGTGTCTGATGACATTCTGCTGCACACTCAGTATTACCAGGAAACCAAACTGCAAAGTATGTCACACAATGTATAACTGTGATGCTTGTAAGTAATCGCTACATTCATTATATTTTAAATACAAGGTAGGACATTTACTGTGAAACAGTACTTCAAAGGACAGCAGGACATCTATATCTAAACGCACAAATCTCAAAATGTTCCTATGTATTGTACAGTCCAACCAACTCTACGGAGTTAAAAAAACATTTGAAATTACCTTAAACGCTGGTAAGACCCATAGCCTAAACCACATTCACAAAGGTAATAATGTGCTGGACCGCCCAATCCATTGCTCAATTTTACTCTTGGAGTATTGGATATTTTGAACTATTGCACAAACAGCAATGATGTAAACAGGATGTACCACTTCATTTGTTAGAGGGGTCTGCATTGTGCTGCTATGAGGAATGCTTTTGCTTCCCACACATGGGTTGCCCTTATCCATTACTCCACCGTGAGAATACACAGGCAAAGATTCCAAGAACATTCTCCAACTGTCTTTACACAACTGAGGTAGTTATGCCCAGTCACAGTTTACAAATTTCACTTGTGATCTTTCCATATTTTAATGGTGTTCCAGCCCAAGAGATTGGAGGTAAATCGGCTGTAGCAGGTAACTTGCTTTATTTTGATTTTTCCCCCTGCTAACACCAGAGTCTGTAACCATGAGAAGGGGGTTGAGTTATTTTTATTCAACATGGTTTTAAGATGTGCCTGGACCACTTGTATATATTTCATATGTAAACCTTACCATTTGACAAGACCGGATGTAGACATTTTGTTATGTTGCATTAATATGTTGCATTAATATTACAGACCAGTCTAGGTGTTTCTCATAGAGTGACAGCAGGCAACTTGTGAGAGAATCCAGATATTAGCATTGACACCAAAATTCCTCATTCCAAACTTCTCTCACTTGTGTCTATTTGGTAGACAGCTTAGGTTTTTATCTCTTCCTCTAAAAGATTGTTTTCGAACTTAACCGAAAGTAGACAATTAGCTGTACCAGTTACCTCTAGTGCACTAAAGTTTAGAAAACAATGGGCCTCATTACGAATGTGGCGGTAAGGCAACAATGGCGCTGGTAGTGCTACCAGCGCCGTTGTTACCATACCGCCACATTACAAGTTCTGCCTGTGGGTGCCGCTCTGCACGCCTGGTCAGACCAGGCGTGCAGAGCGGCACCCGCAAGCAGAACTTGTGATTGCACCAGCACCGTTACAAACGGTGCTGGGAGCCCAGCAATACCGGCACCCGCAAATGGGCAATTACCTGCCCATTCAACTCATAATGGGCTGGTAATAGCCCATTTGCAGGTGCCGGTAGCGAGTTTGGCGGTAGCCGTGCCCTTATCAAGGGCACGGCTACCGCCAAAATCATAATGAGGCCCAATACCTTCTCCAAATCTTGGGCAGCAGAGATCTGTAAACACTCTTTTAACTAACATAACATAGAAGATGACAGGCTTGAATTAATAAAAGCAATACCTTTCTAATCCATGCAACCTTAAAACTGTCCTTATAATGTTAAGGAGCCAAAACAGGGGACAAAATGGAGGTGAAAGAGTGAAGTTTCGACAACCCAGACAGAGTTTGTTGAAGGGGCAGAATCTGATGAAGATGCAGAGTCTGTCATAGGTGGAGTAAAGTTCTGGGGTCACATGCGCTTATTAGGGCTGAGGGCAGCAGAAAGCCTAAATATGCCACTGCTCATGGAACCTGCCTGTCCTGAAGAGGCATGCTGCGCCCAGAAGCCTTGTCAGAGGCCTTTGTCGAAAAGGATGGAGCTTCCGAACGCGTTGTGGTCAGAGTGAAGACAATAAAGGCACATGAGCTGCCAGTCCTTTCAACGAAAATGTTCTTCAGGCAGGTGTCGAGGTGTAGGCCCATTCCTGGGCCTGTTGGCTCCATGGGTTAAAGATCGGACGGTGGATTGAAGTTGTTCACTGGAAACAGGTCCCTGCTGTTGGTCGTTGCTGCGTGACTGTTAATAAAGACAAAATTGAAAATATCTTCACCAAAAACTTGAATAAACCCACAAATCTCGAGGAGCGAAGCACAAGAACGCCCAAAACTAGAAATGTGCGATAAAATCTGAAGATGTCCACCGGGGTGGAGCTTAGGAGGACAGATGTCATTGACTGGGGCAGTATGAGCCAAAGGACAATTATAGGCCATAGAGGAGGCTAGAGGAGATTCAGTTTAAAGAGCGAAACTGCTTTCTTTTACTGAGGATTCCCAGCCTGACGACAGGGAATATTCATGAGCATGTGAATCCATGCCAGACCCTATGCTGGAGAAGAAGAGTTACAGGTAAGTAACTTGTTCTTATGCAGTGCACTGTTGTTTCACAACTAGGCTTGTGCTATATATAACTGGGTACACACATATATATACACATCTGCCCATGTGATTTTCTGCTATTGACCACTCTCATTTTTCATAAAATTAAATATAACATTAAAGCCCTTACACATTTGCTCTGGAATCTATCATTGATACAGTGGAAATGCCCCACTTCAAATCTTGCTCAAAGAACTCCTCCTGGGCATCATTAAACAATCAATGTTCAAACCCTCCCCTGAGTCGGAGGATGGCGTGTTAATGGCATCTCATCCAGAGGAATCCACTATTTTGCTACTTGTTTATGTATTTAGATTTAGTATTTGTTAACCAATAAAAGCTGCTTGCACCTTTTAGGCCGTTGCACGAAATATTACAAGCAGAAGGGCCATGTTCAGAAAGCATGTATTTGTATCATCACTGTTAACTTTTTCTGTGCAAATTATGATGACATCTACTTGGAATGTTGCTGTTTACGTGTGGCTTCTTCTTGTTTCGTTCTTTTTCATTGCGTTTTCTTTTCCCTTTCTTTTAAAGCAAGCTGGATGTGACCACGTGCTTAATTCAAAAGCCAGAAGAGACAAATGTGGCGTTTGTGGGGGTGATAATTCATCCTGTAAAACTATTGCAGGCACATTTAATACAGTTATTTACGGTAAGAATAGGATACTTTGTAAAGAATGTTTCTCTGACTTTCTCTCTCTGAGAGATGTTTATTGATCTGTGAAATAGTGGCTGCAATTGAGCTAGATGGTCTGCCTAAGGACTGCGAGACAATCAGTCAGTTCAATAGTCTCTGTGGCCGCCCTTAATGACCACATACGTGTGGAATACCACAACAGCATTTAGTCATCAATCCAGAAAACAGTTTTGTGGTTGAGAGACATTTATTGCACACATATCAGTGATTTCAAACCCAAACGTATCATTCATAGGAATGTCATAGGGCCTCATTACACGGACGGCGGTGGACCAAGGTGCTGTTAGCACCTTGGTCCATGCCGGTAAAATACCGGCACCGCCTTGGTGGAAAGGGGAATTACCGCCCTATTCCAAGGTTGGTGGGGCGGTAATTCCCCCTTCCCCCGTTGCCCTTCCCCATTCCGATTTTTGCCCCATAGGGCATAATGGGAATGGGGAAGGTGCTAATTACGGCACCGCAAATTGCGGTACCGTAATTAGCTCCCTGGTCCCTTTGCGGGTTGGTTTTTAACACCTGCAAAAAGCAGGCGTTAAATTCTCCAACCCGCAAAGGGACCTCGTAGTAAGGCGGTAAGGGTTAACGGTGACCGTTAACCCTTACCGCCGTTCGTGTAATGAGGCCCTCAATCCTGATTTCTTTTCACAGAAATAACATTGTGTAATATGGATTTTAAAAAAAATTGGAATCCAATTTATACGATCGTTGTCAATTAGACTCCCTGTTCTGCAAGCATCACAGTCACATAACCTAATCTAAACACAGCATGTGATTAGACGCCTCGGTACGCTGCTGCAATTTGTGATATGGCCATTGCAGAGAGCAGCTGTTAAACTATGCAAGCCAGTCCTCTTAGTTTTATGAACAGGTCACCTTCACCAAAAAAAGTAATACTAATCGAACTTGCACGTTTAAACTATTCCAACTAGGATACACCAATTTTTTAATTCACACTCCGAATTATTTTGCTGTTTGGAAAAAAACTGTTTTAAATGCCATGCTAAAACTCAAAGGTCTTCATTACGCGTTTGGAGGTAGCCATGGTGCTATTAGCGCCATGGCTGCCTCCAAAATCGTGTCCGGGTCCGGGTTCCTTGAATGAGGAATTACCGGGTCATTCGAACCTTGGAGGACCCGGTAATTCCTCATTGAAAGAACCAATCCCCATTCCCATTTGAGCCCCTATAGGGCTCAAATGGGAATGGGGATGGAGCTAATAACGGGCCCGGTATTAGCTCCCTGGTCCCCTAGTGGGACCCGCAAAGGATGTCTAGTCTGAGCAGATGTTCTGAGCGGGTCCCGCAAGGGAACCTTATAATAGGGTGTACTGGGTTTACCGGCACCGTTAACGGTGCCGGTAAACCCATTCTGCCAAACCTCGTAATGAGGCCAAAGGTCTTTTGAATAACAATCGCTCTAATCGCTCTACACATGCACATAATTGAAGAGTAGGTAGTACTGTGAAACAGGTGATTTTAGCACTTGTTAAGATGGATTTCTAGAATCTGGCCTGGTAGGCAGATTTTAGGGGGAAACCCTAGTTCTAGTAAACACAGTACTCTGATAGGTCAGCCAAAACCCATTCAAGGTAGCAATGGTTAGCAGGCAAGGCTATTCACAGTAGTGTGAGTTGGATCAGGGGTCCACAATGAGTTCACACAGAGAAGCACACAATAATTCAATTTAGACAGGAATGTGAAAAATACAATATTTATTCTAAGATTTACACACACACACACAATACAAAATGAAACTAGCAGGTGATATTATTGCACAATACTCAATAATAAACATACATACATTCACTATAGGTTCTTAAAATGACTTAAATTGTACAAGAGGTAAGTAAATTAATGCAATAAATATGGAAGTCACAAGTGTATTTCCCTAACTTCAGCCGTCCAATCCCTAAAAAGAATAGGGCCTTGTACCCAAAAGTCACAGGAGCCACAATGACTCCCCAGAATGTACATTTTGCAGGTAAGTTACTTGTGTTGGTGATTGTTCAAATGAAGAGATGCAACAAAGATACTAGGTAAGTATTTGTGTCCTTATCTTTAAAATGGGACTACTCAGTTGTGGCAACCAAAATGCAGTGGAATATAATGTTCAAATACAAAGAGAATAGTTCTCAATGTTCTCATACAGAGGTCAGCAAGGGAAGACAAATCCTTTGTGTTCACTTACCCCTCTGACTCTGATTTTCTCAGATGACTTGATTTGTCGTCTGGGGGTCGCTGGAGGTGGGATTTCCCATTGTTGGTTCCGGTGAGAGGTGCCCAGGAGCTGCAGGTGCAAGGATTCTTCCGGTCAGTGTACAGAGTGAGGTGCCGTCCTGTTGGGGAATGACTTAAAGACTGATGGAGTTGTATCAAGCACTCCCAGGCCACCCAGTAAAAGGAAGCAGGAGCAGACGAGATTAGCCAGAGAGGCAACTTCAGGTGACTCTAAAGAGGAGTTTACAGAAGAACCTATAACTTCCAGTCCACAGGAAGGACACCCTTCAACTTCTACGACAGGGGAAACCCAAGATTGCAGGAAAGAAGAAAGGTGTCACACCTGTTCAAAGGACAAGGATATTCCTGAGATGACAGCGCAAGGTCACACTTGTGACCCCTCCACCAGCTGAGGCTGAGTGTGAGGAACAACCAGAGAATGGTGATTCAGCTACTGGTGAAACAGAGCTGGAAAAAGCCCTTCCCTATGTTGGAGATCTGGATCCTAAAGGCCATCCTGAGCTGCAGACTGTGCTTGCAGAAGTTGGACCCTCTAGGGCCGACTTCAGCCGAGGTCAAAGAGTGTATCCTACTCTTGAAGGACTTCGCCAACAGGCAGCTTCCCAACTGGATGAGCAAGAGCCAGGGAAGCACAGGCTATACTGGGAGGATGGCCTCCTTTACAGTGAACTTATTAGGTCTACCCCAGGGGACTACAGAAGACTTGTAGTGCCTCAGGTGGTGAGACCCCAGTTTCTACAGTTAGCCCATAGGATTCCTCTAGCTGGTCACTTAAGTTTTAAGAACACCAAGGAGAGGATATCTCTGTATTTCAATTGGCCCAAGATGGGGTCTGATGTAGATAAATTGTGTAGAAGCGGTCACACTTTTCAGACTTCTGGCAAGAGTGGAGCCAAGAACGTGGCACTCTTGGTGCCCCTCCCATGTGGTGGGAGTTCCTTTTGAGAGGGTAGGGATTGACATTGTTGGTCCCCTAGACCCTCCCACATCTTCAGGCAACCGATTTATATTGGTTGTGGTAGATCATGCTACCAGGTATCCTGAAGCCATACGTATAAGGACTGTTGCTGCTCAGGCAGTGACTAATGCACTCCTTGGTATCCTTACCAGGCTAGGTTTTCCTAAGGAGGTTATCTCAGACATGGGGACCAATTGTGTGTCCCACTACATGCAAGCCATGTGGAAAAACTGTGGAGTGACCTACAAGTTCTCAACAGCCTACCATCCCCAAACCACTGGGTTGGTGGAGAGGGTTAATAGAACTATGAGGAGCATGATTGGTGCTTTAGAAGAACCTGTTAGAAGAAAGTGGGAACTTCTACTGCCATGCTTTCTCTTTGCTTATAGAGCAGTCCCTCAGGAAGGGGTTGGTTTTGGCCCCTTTTAGCTCCTTTGTGGTAATTCAGTTAAAGGTCCATTGGCCCCAATCAAGAAAGGGTTGGAGAGTGCTTCTTCCCTCAAGCCACTGAGAGTCACTGACTATGTTTTAGGTCTCCGAAAGAGAATGACACAAATGATGACAGAAGCTTCTGATAACTTGAAAGCAGGTCAGGCCCTGGTTAAACATTGGCATGACCAGAAGACCAACATGGTGGAGTTTACTCCAGACCAGCTAGTTCTATTTATTGTACCTGTAAGGCAGTGGGCCTTACAGGTCAAATGGATTGGACCCTTCAAGGTTGTGGGCAAACTTGGAGAGGTCAATTACTTAGTGGACTTGGGCAATCCCAAGGAGGCCCCTGGGGTCTTTCACACTAACCGCCTAAAGGCATATGCATCCAGACCAGAACCAGAACTAGGAGCTTAGCTCTTAGCATTTGATCAAGAGGAGGAGAGTGAACATCTACCTTACCTTACCTGTCTCAGGGGACAGCCGTTAGATGGAAAAATAGAAAGAGTTAATCTCTCTTCTAATCTGACTCTGCAACAACAGGAGTGCAAAGTTCTGTTAAATCTGTTTACACTAAAACCTGGTTTAAAGGCATGGTCTAGTAAAAAATGTTATTGTCCCTACGGGTCGGCCATGTTTTTTTAAGCCTAAGTGGCTCGGTTTTAGAAAACTTTCCTATGGACCATACCCGAGTTTTCGTCCATTAAACGCATGCGAAAACAAGCACCAGGGAGCCGCCATTTTCTGATAATCCTATCTTTTCCCCGATCGCCCTGGCTGACCTGCTTTTGCGGCACTAAATCAATTCCCCCGCCCCTGAGCCTGACATTATCAAAACATTCATATTCCCCGCCTCTCCCCGTGACGTTACTGTGCTGCGTAGGCAAACGCGCCCAGTCGTCTTCTGCGCAACTCCACACACAACCCGGAAACCAACACAGATCAACTCACAACACAGCACGCCACAATTCGGAATATGAAACTGTACTTTAAATGAAACAGCAACACGGTACATTTGGTAAAGTACATTTATTTGACATTAAATGTTTAGAGAATATTCAGCAATTGCCATATGAACTCCGGAAGCCATTTATTTTCTTTTATCTGTATCTGCAATAACTGTTCCGTTTCATCTTGAGTCACGCGCTGTTCCTTTATGGTACACAGGGTGTTCATTTTCGTAAAAAGAATCACATTGGAAGCACAGTGAACTGCAAGGCTGTTCCATCAACTAGGCACTAGTCCAGCCTAAAGGTTGTTATGTTGCTTCTAGCCACTAGTACAGCGTAAGGGCATGTGGGCCCTTGGCGATCGTCCCATAATATGGTGATCGTGCTCCAGTTGTTGACACGAAGCTGCAGGTGTCTGCTGAAGAATCCATCCGCCGGTGTCTCAAACAGATGGCAGTGGCAGAATGGGATCAAATACCTGTTATGAAAACAAAAAAATTATAATTAGTCTCGCTAGCCGAACTTCATTAATATTACTCATTTTATTTATTACGGCCGATCAGAAACTATTTGCTTGCAAGGATAGTTCAATGGAGTATGTTCGTCTCTAAAATCAATGCGAAAAGTAACTAGATAAATCGAGTCCAACACGCAATGATAAACGACAGTTAGTCTACATGCGTGAGGAATGATATGATATATGATATGGCATTTGTAACGCGCCTATACTCAAGTGTTTCTAGGCGTGACGAGGCAGGTGGGGAACAAGGGCAGACAGACACCGATCCTACTAGGCCAGGTGTCTTTCTGATCGCGCATGGGGAAGGGCTGTACATGGTTAGTTGAATACAAATTAAATAATAGGGCCAGCTGGTGGCAAGTGCAAGGTAAATGCCGGGAGAAGGGGCTGAAGGATACAGAGACAGTCCCGTAGTGCAGGTAGGCAGTGCAGGGAAAAGTGGCTGGGCCAAGGACCGAGATCGGTGAGACCAGTGGACCTGCATGCCCATGTGCCCACTACGAACAGTTTTACTTGCTTTTCCTAGCTCTTCATTCATTCATTTATTCATGCATCCATTCATTAAATCTTCATTCCGGTATAAAAGCGTGTAAAGATTTACTTACATTATATTTGAAATTTCCATTGTGTCTCTTCGTAATGCAGTCTGTAAAATGGACCGTGCTCTTGACAACGATTTTTCGTATACTGACCTAAAATGAAACTCAGTCTAGTTTCTGAATTTTCTGCCTTATCGTCTCTTACGTTATTGCGCACTCCCTTCAAATGTAGTTCTTTCGGCATGGTCCCTGTCTCAAGGTCAAAAAACAATAGACCATTATACTTCCAGTGCAACTTGTGGGCCTCATCTGGGCGCTGTCCTTCGCATTCTTTATTTGCAACATCACGTAGTATAGGCATCTGTGAGAACTTGAAGTTTAGAATCCGTCTATGTAGTGCGCCTCAATGTGCAAATGCGAACTGGCTTCTCTCCCAAATGCACGGCCCGCTTGGCTGGCGCGTTCTAAGTGCCCCAATTTTGTCCCCGTTGTCTGCGAGCTTTGCAGCCCAAATTGAGACATTTAATTTTTGGCGGAAGGTCAGGGAAAGTATAAAGTACCACAGGAGTTGAGTTAAAAGTGAGATTTATTGTTTGTTTGTTTGTTTTGTTTTATTATTTGCAATACGCAAGCCTCCCCTCCGTTAACAGTGCGCAGCATTTTCATTTACATGAGATGAGACATGAGAAAAATATATACATACACATATGTGAGGTGAATAGAGAGAATTCAAAGATGACACCCAGCTTGTTCGCCACCCATGATGGTGAAGGTAGGGGTTAGGTTTACAGGTACTCTGTACAATAACATTTATTTACAAAAAGACAATCGTATTGCAATTATTTAAACCGGGATTTGTACTTCACAATCAGCTGTGCTTCGGGTGGGCATGGCACAGTCGCAATGTTCGGTGACAATGGATCACTGCTCTGCACAGAAACGTCCAAAATTCCATATCTGTGCTTCTCTAACACAGCAACAATAAGGCCTTTCACAAAGTCGAACTGCATTTCATCATAGACTGGTTTGATCACCCATTGCTTACTTTGTTTTGAAAACACCTTAGTGTAGCGAGACATCCTTACTTTACCCCTAGTCCTAGATTGTTCACGTCTGACATTGCTGTTATGGGCCAAGACCGCTAGTAGAGTGCGATGTTTCATGCACCGAAAGCTAAAATGCAAGCGCTTTGGCCTGTACTTTAGGCACATATTGTGGAACACCTCCAAATCTCCTGTGTGACAGAATTATGTCAGTCCTCTCAAATCTCTTGATAGAGTTTTGTCGAAAACAATCTTCTCAATGGCTTTGTGTGTCGGTGAAGATGGAATCAACCACTTCTTCCGTGCCTCCTCTGGGGACAAAGGGCCATGTTCACATTGGTGGAAATGTTCATTTGCTGTCCAGCGGTGAACGTTGGTACAGTGGTGCATCAGTGACCGCCATTTTTCAAGTAGTATTTCCACTGACCCCTCACAAGTTTTTGAGCTCCACCAAAGATGGTTGGTGATAGAATGTGACCACTGCAAAATACTTTCAAAACCTTTTTTTTTTCCCTGCAGCCGAGATTTTCTTATTGATTGATTTAGCAAGATGCCATACGTCAAATTGATGTTTAATATGTGGGAACTCCTCTCTCATTGTCTTGGCAATTGAAACGTGTCTATCCGTGGCTATGAGGTCGATGTGCATTCCCCTCGATTGTAGATATTCCACTGATTTTATAAAACCTAGTTTCTCCATGGCCACTGATGTACATTGTGTTACCTGCACGACCACCGAACTCACAATTTTCTTACTATCCATGTCCTGAAAGTGGTAGGTGCAGTACTTGGCAGAAAATCCAGGGCTGTCGCACTGTCCATCGCCGGCTAGCCTGAATCGTTTGCCTTCGAATGTACTTGCTAGAGATAATTGTTCAATTTTCCAAGCATCACTAATGGCCGGAAACAGATAATCACGTTGGTATATGTATTACAGCGCTTTAGAAATGAAATGGAGTCCCACAAACTGAAAGAAAGCCTCTAACTTTCTAAAACTGGAGCCACTAAAAAGTGATGCAGCTGCACACAGTAGATTGCCTGCTGGCAGTTTCCCCAGCATCGGTTGTGCAGACCATGAGAACCTATGATTTAATCTACAGGCGGCATTTATTTTGACGTTACTGCCTTTTATTTGACGAGTCACATTAATCAATGGCTTCCCACATACTTTCCCTCTAATGGAATGCACACATTTCAGCATACTTATAATTTCCATCAAACAACTGTCGAATACAATGTATTTGCTCTCTTTCATTAGACTGTCATCCTGCGTTAACGTTGTTTCGGCCTGTAACTTTGTGGAGATTTCAACACATTGGAAAGTAATATCGCTGATATCAAGTTCTGATGCGTCTATGGATGCTGCGGCTGGTTCATTCTCTGTCATTTCGACATCTATTACTTCAACATTGATGGGAGAACACAACAATGTCGACAGGTTTTTGGGTGGCAAATTTTTGGCGGGTGTAGATTGTGTGAATTGATCTGCAACTACTTCAGAGCTATCTTCAATACATTCAATAACATCTTCTTGTGGTGGTGCGGTCGCAATGTAGCTATGGTCCAATGCAACTTTGCTGTAGTCTCCAAACACAGTTAATTCATGTTCTGGCCATTGGACATGAGCATCTCGAGCCTGAACACGCCTCGCCTCCATTAATAGTTCCTCCATAGTGTACACGGTCTGGCAAGCCACATCTCTCATTCGCTTCACTATCTGTGTGTGTATATTTCTGACACCCACGGGTAACTGGAGGAGAGATTGGAAAAGGGATGTTCAGTTTAAACACAAGATGGAGTGTAGTAGAATTGACTGGATAAAAAACATAAAATAGTCCCCAGCACAAACATTTTTTTAAAGTTATGAACTGTTTGTAACTAACCTTTTTTTGTTTTTTTTTCTTTGCAACTTTTTTGACTCGACCTTCAACATCTGCACGCTGTAGCTCCGATTCGTTTGCGCATGTCCTCCCTTCCTCTTGCGCTGCAACGACTATATTTTCTGTATCCGCATAGACAGCACAGAATGAGGCTCCATCGTCTCCCTGAAACATAGTACTTTCATTACTATGTATCAAAATATTGTTAGCATAAAACACACGTGAGGACGAACACACAGGTACATCTCAATAGCCAAACACGATTTAAACATTGTGTGCAACAATCAAACGACAAGTATTCGACCAGTGATACCTCTGGCTCTGCATGGACTGCCATGAATGGTTGTATTGGAGAGGAGGCATCCGCATCTCCCTGAAACACAGTACCTGCATTAGTATGCTTTTCAATATTGGAAACAAAACACACACTTGGGGTCGACGGCACAGGTACATATAAAGAGATAACCACAAATGATGCATTGTCCAAAAGAATCAAGGAAAATCCAAATATGATCACATTTCATCGACTTATTTCAATGATTCCTTTACATCTGCATCATCTAAATGAGATGTTGTGATTGTGGGGGAAGCTCCGTCGTCTCCCTGAAACACAGTACTTGGATTAGTATGGTTTTCAATATTGGAAACATAACACACACTTGGGGTCGAACGCACAGGTACATATAAAGAGATAACCGCAAATGATGCATTGTCCAAAAGAATCAAGGAAAATCTAAATATGATCACATTTCATCGACTTTTTTCAACGATTCCTTTACATCTGCATCATCTAAATGAGATGTTGTGATTGTGGTGGAAGCTTTGTCGTCTCCCTGAAACACAGCACTTGCGTTAATAGGGAAGAAAGTATAGCAAATGGAATCACGTTATATGATCACGCATGATGGAGCTGTCATTATCCATACCTCGTGCTGCTGAAGAATATCTATGGATGTTGCAAATGTAGTGCGCACTTCCGAAAGCTGTTGCGCCGATTCGTATACTTGAATGTCAGGCTCTGCATCAAGTGCAGGGGTTGACGCTCCATCAACTGCCTGAAACATAGTACTTGCATTAGTGAGGATTACAATTGTGAAAACATAACACATACCTGGGGTCGACAGCACAGGTACATATCAACGGCTAACCATCAATGAAACATTGTGTAGAACAATCAAACGACAAGAATTCCAGCTCTGATGATGACGCTCGATGGAGCGGTCTGTATCCATACCTCCTGCTGTTGAAGAACATCTAGAAATGTTGTAGATGTGACGGACGCTTCAGCATCTCCCTGAAAGACAGAACTTGCATTAGTATGGATAACACTAATTAGAACTGAAAACAAACACCAGTGGACGATAACTAAGGTGTATATCAATTGGAAAGCAGTAACCAAACATTCGGTAAAGTAATTACACGATAGAATAAAACTATTACTTGACATGCATAAAACAAGTATGTAGCGGATTAGCCTAGTAAGATTACCTGATACGCGCTAGAAGTGGTTGATAACTGCGACCATGTCAAGGATGTAGAATGTTCTTGCTTCAGATTGAAGGGATAGTCAAGAAGTTGTAAAGGTCAATTAATGATTGATAATGAAATGGCAATATTAAAAATAGCCATGTAAGCCGACAGAATACTTGAAAAATGCTCAATACAGCACAGTTCCCTGTCCCCATATATATATACATTGCGTTTGTGGGTTATGAAATCGAAAAAGAATATATTGATAAATGTCATTATTCAAAAAACTATACACTCATTTCAATATCGAAATTATTACAAGGGATAGAACACCTACAATATCAATTAATCCATTCGGCTACCTACACACTACCGCAAGGCCTAAAGCTAAATCCGGACACTTGACTCACCGGTGGCGGAATGTGGACGAATAGAGTGGGAATAGCGTTTTCGCGCAATTTCCGTGTCGTTCGCCGTTTATTCTTCTTTGTTACCCAAGAAGTTGTGTACATGTCCAAGGAAAAGTGCCGGCTGCAGATGCAGTATCGATCACCCCTCTTGTCCTGTAAGACTTGTTGGACTCTACTTTCCAGCTCATCCAGTGGATATCCGCAATGTCTGACCCATTCTCTTATTCGATCAACAGTTTTCGGGAATACATGCATTGTAGTGCCTTCAGATTTCGCATGGGTCTTCGAAGGGCAACCGCTAATCGAACAGGCAGGCATTGTTGATAAATCTGAAAAGTAAATATCGACATTATTATACAATCTTCAAGAATAAAAATTTGATACAAAAGTAAATGATTCATACAATGATCAATGCAAGATTTGTTTTGGTCGCAGGAACTATACCAGTTCATTATGTGCGGCTTAGTATTTGCATAAGTTGCAGAAATGTATAAATGATGTGACTAAAAACTGAACATGTGACTCATCCCTTGGATGTTCTGTATTGCACGAGAAGGAAACATGCTTACATTATAAACTGGACCCCCGAAGGGTGCAATTCGATGACAATAGACACAGATGAAAATAAATAGATCTATTGATAGCATAGCAATGGAAACTCAAGTCAATAGCAATGAGACCAATGAACCTAGCACTATTGTGTACTCAACTCGTAAATAGAAATTTAAAAATCTGCGAAATATGACTAGGATACATGGCCTTACCTTGACCAACAAACAGTTGGATTCAGCAAGCAGAGCAGTATGTTGCAGGAGAATAGGTGGGTGGCTAAGGGTAGCACACTGATGGGTTTGCTCTAAGCGGTCACAGAAGTTCACGGATAGCTCGACAATGAGCAGATTAGCGTAGATCTCAGTGGTTGCCAGGTAACACGTTCAGGAGTTGACTTGCAAAGCACAAAGATGTTCTCATGAGACATATCAAGTGGTTTATAAAGTATTAGAAACAGGGGTGTGTTTGTGAATGAATGACGTATGTATGTCGTGGTCTTAGGGGGGTGGCCTGCTTCAAGGGGAGGCCTGGCTGGAGACACGGGGTCTGAGGAGGCCATGTGACCGGTGGCCCCTGGGCGTGGGACACCTTTTGAAGTGTACATGTAGTTTGGCACCTTGGCCGTTTGCGCCCGTCACAGCCCCCCATGCCAGCGCGCCTCCACCGGCGCGAACCGCCTTTGATACAGGGGGGTGGGATGGATGGGCCTGGGGCGTGCAGATAAGGCACAGGAAGACTGCTGAATGGAGACACACTTCTGTGGATTGCAGGGGGGCGGCCTGCCTCAGGGGAGGCCTGCCTGGAGACACAGGGTCTGAGGAGGCCATGTGACCGATGGCCCCTGGGCGTGGGACACCTTTTGAAGTGTACATGTAGTTTGGCACCTTGGCCGTTTGCGCCCGTCACAGCCCCCCATGCCAGCGCGCATCCACCGGCGCAAACTGCCTTTGATACAGGGGGGTGGGATGGATGGGCCTGGGGCGTGCAGATAAGGCACAGGAAGACTGCTGAATGGAGACACACTTATGTGGATTGCAGGGGGGCGGCCTGCCTCAGGGGAGGCCTGCCTGGAGACACAGGGTCTGAGGAGGCCATGTGACCGATGGCCCCTGGGCGTGGGACACCTTTTGAAGTGACAATGTAGTTTAGCACCTTGGCCTTTTGCGCCCGTCACAGCCCCCCATGCCAGCGCGCATCCGCCGGCGCGAACCGCCTTTGATACAGGGGGGTGGGATGGATGGGCCTGGGGCGTGCAGACAAGGCACAGGAAGACTGCTGAATGGAGATACACTTATGTGGATTTCAGGGGGCGGCCTGCCTCAGGGGAGGCCTGCCTGGAGACACGGGGTCTGAGGAGGCCAGGTGACAGATGGCCCCTGGGCGTGGGACACCTTTTGAAGTGTCCATGTAGTTTGGCACCTTGGCCGTTTGCGCCCGTCACAGCCCCCCATTCCAGCGCGCATCCACCGGCGCGAACCGCCTTTGATACAGGGGGGTGGGATGGATGGGCCTGGGGCGTGCAGATAAGGCACAGGAAGACTGCTGAATGGAAACACACTTATGTGGATTGCAGGGGGAGGCCTGCCTCAGGGGAGGCCTGCCTGGAGACACGGGGTCTGAGGAGACCATGTGAACAATGGCCCTTTGGCGTGGGACACCTTTTGAAGTGTACATGTTGTTTGGCACCTTGGTCTTTCGCGCCCCTGACAGCCCCCCATGCCAGCGCGCATCCACAGGCGCGAACCGCCTTTATATCAATATACAGTATATCGCCTTTATATCAATGATAGTATATCGTTGCTTATCAATAACAAATGCCACATACCGGAGATTCTTGTGAGCACAGACCCACACTTCAACCGGTGTATTATAGTGGCCAAGACTCTAAGGCCTGTATAATCCAATGGTAATTGTTAGTATAGATATATGTGTGACTTTTATAGAGACATAACCTACTGAAAGACTTTGAACAAGTGTTATTTAGTGCATGCATTATCGAGAATATGTTATGTTAGCTTAGATAGATAGTGACCACCCTGCTTCACAGCGACCAGACCTTCACCCATTCGGAGCACAGATGTCTGACGTCCATCCTTGAATGGAGACACACTTGATTCATTTAAAAAATCGAGACAACCGTTGTTAAAATATATGTGGTGTTTTATTTTGTATCTTATTTTCATGACACAAAAATACAAGACTTTAAAGATTATACAGGTCAGGTTGCAGCACAGCGAGCGAAAATCCCCTGTACTGACCGCTGTCATTCGGGAACGTTTCTCTAATGGCACGAACGGCACAGGCGGGTATCACTCTTCGAACGCGGTGTCCAAGCCTCCCGTGAAGCCACCATGTAAAGGAACGATAGGCCACCAGCCTGTACCACCTGTGAAAAGGAATGAAACAAACTGTTTTTAAATGACCAAGATAAGTTTAATAAACGTTTGTTGTCAATGACAATTCTTGTAACTAATGGCATTTTACACGGACAAATGCTATCTAGACAATGCACACTATTGAACGACTTACATGCGTTACAATGATATGTAGATGTAATTTTGGATATAGTAGAAGAACATGAAATAGGAGTGGCATGACAAGCAGAGTTTACTTACTCGTTACTCGGATTACGAGGACGAACAGTTGCTCAAAGTTCGTGCATAAGCACCATCATTATTCTCAACACGGCCCGTGTGAGGCAGGCTGCCCTGAAGTCTGGCAGCTTGGTGATGCATTGCGGTCGTGGCTCGCCTTCCGAAATGTAGGCCAGGCATCCCGAGTTTTCTCCCCAGCAGCAGTTCTCGTCCTCAGTTGGCATTAGCTCGCACCGATTGCATGTGCACCAGGTGGAGACGCCGTCCATTCGACTAGGCCCAGGCTCTTCATCTGTTGATTCGTCCTGCCAACTGCCGTCCGAATCCCCATCGTTTTCACGTGCTTCCCTTTCCAGTAGTTCCTCCTCGGTATACTCGGGCTCGTACATGTAGGGCATTATTGTAGCCATTGTGTGTTAAACAAACTAAAATAATTTATAGCGGTGGTACTGGTATCTGTTCACACGGGCTGCAAGCGGCGAAGGTAGCTGACCAGAGCACTGAAACGAGTCACAGAATACTCAAAGTAACACAGAGTGAGGAATGGAATCGAAAATCTGCTGCTGTGTGTTGTGAAACGGTCTGTTTATACTTATTGAGGAAAGAGGCGTCCTGCCATTTCCATGGCGACACGTCATTAGCTGAAGCGCAGCGAATGTTGACACGAGACGTGCTTTGGCTTTGGGAAATGGGCGGTACGAGTCTGCTGATGACAGGCTCAGGGGCGGGGGAATTGATTTAGTGCCGCAAAAGCAGGTCAGCCAGGGTGATCGGGGAAAAGATAGGATTATCAGAAAATGGCGGCTCCCTGGTGCTTGTTTTCGCGTGCGTTTAATGGACGAAAACTCGGGTAAGGTCCATAGGAAAGTTTTCTAAAATCGAGCCACTTAGGCTTAAAAAAACATGGCCGACCCGTAGGGACAATAAACATTTTTACTAGACCATGCCTTTAATCCCTTGGGGCCAGCATGATATACTCACTGTTGACTGTCTCCCTGTCAGAAGCAGGGATTACAGAATGTCAGACCATGTAAGAATACACATAAAGGAAGATGTCAAGAATATGCTAGACATTGGGGTAATAGGGCCATCACAAGTCCATAGGCTAGTCCAATTGTGCTAGTGCCAAATGCAGGATCCAAGGAGTTGAGATTCTGTGTGGACTATAGAGCTCTTAATGCAGTCACCACAACTGGCGCCCATCCTTTACCTAGGACAGATGAGCTGCTGGACAAACTTGGTTCAGCCAAGTTCCTCAGTACTACTTGTATTTTTGTATTTTATTAGATTTTATAGCACTTTAATCCAAAGTGATTTACAAGAGGAACAAGCAAAATACAACAAGAATTACATAACAATCGAATCAAACCAGAAAACAGTAGGAACAATTTACATTATAGATGATGTTAAGCATGAGGGGAGGGGGACGAAAGTGAGAGAGGGAGTAGGAGGTTTAGGGAGGTGAATGAAAGAGATAAGATTTTAGAGAAGTACAAAAGGTAGGATAGGAGGAAGAAGAGTGGATGGAGAGAGGGAGGCGATTCCAGTGGAAATGAGCAAGTAATTGGAAAGAGCAGAAGTGGGAAGGGGCACAGGGTGGAGGAGGAGAAGCTAGTAGGAAAGGTCAGGGAGCGGAGTGAACGAGAAGAGTATAGAAAATGAGAAGGGAGGATAGGTAGGGAGGTGCAAGACCATAGAGAGATTTGTAGACTAGACAGAGGAACTTGAATTTGAGTTGGGAGTGAAAAGAAAACCAGCCTAGTGAGGTAAGAGAAGAGAAGATGGAGTCGTGAGGTGCGAAAACATTTGACCTAACATCAGGCTATTGGCAAATAGCTCTGACAGACCATGCCATGGAGAAAACTGCATTTTCGACCCCAGGAGACCTCTATCAGTTTAAGGTCATGCCTTTTGGACAAAAGAAATGTGCCTGCTACATTCCAATGGATAGTAAATCATGTTCTGAATGGGATGGAGGACATCTGCATGGCATACTTGTATGACATTGCAGTGTTCAGCCCCACTTGGGAAGAACATCTTGACCACCCAGCATATGTATTGCAGGCTCTTGAGCAGGCCCATCTGACCATAAAGGAAGCAAGTGTCAAATTGGTCAGAGTAAAGTGGTCTACCTTGGACATGAGGTAGGAGGAGGTGAAATAATGACATTGCCTAGCAAAGTACAAACTGTACAAGACTGGGCCCTCCCTACTACTAAAACCCAAGTATAAGGTTATTATAGGAACTTAATTGAGAACTATGGGACCACAGCTTCTCCCTTGAATGTAATCCCCTCACCCAGATTCCTGAGAGCGTCAGGTGGAATGAGGAGTGCACCAAGGAATTTTAATGACTTAATAAGATCTTTTGTCAAGTTCCAGTATTGAGAGGTCCTGACTACAACCAATCCTTTATTGTACAAACTGATGCTTCAAATACAGGAATAGGTGCAGTTCTGAGTCCGCTGGATGAGAAAGGCAGGGAACACACTATTTGCTTCATCAGTAGGAAACTGAAGGATCTTGAAACAAGGTGGGCAATCATTGAATGTGAATGATTTGTCATTGTGCAGTCTTTGAAGAAGTTTAGACCATACTTGTATGGATCTACTTTTGTAATTTAAACTTCTGATGTTTGTTAATCTGCTTAGAATCACATGCTGTGCATAGGTCCGACATCCAGTGGTCACTGCAGAGTATTGCATTTTGTTTTTCATAGTCGAAAAGGGGACGTCGACAAGGCGTGTCTGTAACACTATCCCTATAGTGACATGCGTTGTACCCACAATCCCTCACGCGTCGATGTCCCTCAGATTGTTTTTTTCCGCCCAGCTACTGGTCGCCTTTATGCGGAGCTCCTCGAGAGACATTGCCAATTAGTTTCTTCGACCTTTGGTCGTTTGTTATTAATATCAATAACGTAGATCCCTCCCTCGACACAGAGCCGTTTCTCCGCCGAGCAAGATCTTCGACGGAAGGACGAGCGGAGGAGATCCTTCGGCGCTGCCGAACACGTGGCCTGGCCTCGCCGGCCATACACAGTAGGGAGAGTGGGGTTTTGTGGTCTTTCTTTCTTTCTTTAAGAATGCCTTTCTCTTTCCCCTCCCTCTCTTTCGAGGTCGTAGTCACCCTCAGCTATGGAGAGGACGCCATTTAGGTTTTCCCCGCTTTGCAAGGGTAAATATACCTGGAAGGATAAGCACAAAAGGTGCAACCGTTGCTTACCCCTCGATCATCAGGAGGACAGCTGTGCGGCCTGTAAATTACTAAAGCCCAAAACTCTAAAGGACCGCAGGGTCAAAAGGTGGGCGGCCTACGCCATGTCTAGGCCTGACTCCTCGCCCGCTGCCGCCGCCGCCGAGTGTGACGAGGACAGTGACTATACGGCCCCCGTAACGGAGGCTGTAGACCTCTCAAAGGAGCGTTCACGCTCCTCGTCGTCCGTCCCCGGCCCCGACAAGCCCGGCTCACGCCCAGCTTATGGGGATGAACACCCCGGCGACAAGGACGCACACAGAAAAACACCAAAGCACATACCCCCAGGCACGCATTCGTCGAAGACGAAGGCAGCCATAGCGCCAACGGGGACGCCGGGCCCACCGATGTCTTCCGCCGACCGTAAGGGTCGTCAGCCCTCCCCGCCACCGCTTCCGCGACAGGCGACTGGGCACTCTAAAAATAAGGGCGCTAACACCAAAATTTCCGGCGACGCGCATCGCAAGAGCGCTCACGTTGCCAACAAGGACTCGACGACCAAGGACTCGACGAGCAAGGACTCGACGACCAAAGGCTCGAGGCTTCTTAGCGCAACGGTGACCGATCCCTCGGAAGAGAGAATGATCGCCGAAAGCCTCGCGCGCATAGCATCTAAGGATGGCCAAAGACGTACGGCGAGTGAAACGCCAAAAACCGCTATCTTCCACCACGACACTTTAAGTTGGGAAGTGGTGTATGCAGAAAGTGCCGCCAGGTGGACTTTAATGGAATTGAACACTAGACCTGAATCCAGTAAATGGGTCAAGTACAGAACAATGTTTGTGGGAGAGCAGTCAACCGGGTTGATGCTCTTACCTCTACCCCAGATGACAAATCTTTTCCACTTGCTAGAATAGCAGTGGCGAGTATTCAAGGCCAAAGATACGCCGAAGGCGCCGGAAAACAGATCAGGCCAGTTCCTGACGCCGACAGAAGGCCCTAGCCAGCAAGAAGGCTACTCAGAAGGCGAAGGCTCTCTTTCTTCGACGTTATGGGACAGAACCAGACAATTACAGGAGGAAGAAACCCCCTTTTCTTTCCCAGACCGTCCTGGCCGACCTCAGTGGACCTTTGAAAGGTTCCAGACCTGTATGGTAGGTTCATGTCCATCCCAGAAGACAGGGCACCCAAGAGATCAAGGGAGGCACCCCTGGAGAGTCCAAGGGCTAAATACCAGAAGTTTTATAACCCCATACAGGAGGACATAAACTCTTATAACGCCACTGAGGAAGACACCTTCTTCCAAGAGGAAGATGAGTTCACCTATGTTGAGGATCAACAAGAAGAGGAAGGTTTTCACGAGGAAACTAACCTATGTGAGGAAGGATTCCAGGAAGACACAGGCGAGGGCGACCCAAATCCCTGGCAGTCACCGGCTAGGTCGACTGACACAGGCAGTAGTAGTATAGTTATCAGGTCTACTGAAACTACTACAGGAACCCTTCGCCTGTCGATGATCAACCCACCTTCAATGCACTGCTGAAGAAGGCAGCAGCACATTTCGAAATCGAAACTGGGGAGGTCTCCCCAGACACCGATTTTGTGGAGAGGATTATCAAAGAAAACCCCCCCACTAGCCAGGTTATACCCATCCTCGCCTCAGTTAAGAGACGTATTACACCTTCTCTTTCCACTCCTGCATTGGTGAGAGGGGTCAATCCGAGGATTGAGAAACTGTTCTCTCCCTCTCAATCAGACCCATTATATATTAAGGGTCACTCAATCCCCGACTCCCTGGTTGTGACCAACACCAGGAAAAGGGCAGGAGTCCCACTATCTACTAGCGAGGTACCCCCAGATAAAGAGGGGAAGAAGCTGTATGCCCTAGCCAAGAGAATCACCACCTCTGCAGCATTCTCTACCAGAATCGCTAATAATAATACCCTATTGGCAAGCTACGCTGATGCTCAATGGGCTAAGCTCAGACAGGACATCGAAGTAGCTCCCGAACCACTAAAGACTCGCTTACTGGCTACAGTTAACGAGGGCTCTCTGGTCAATCAAAGCATCGTAAAGAATACCCTCGATGCAGCAGAGACGCCTGGCCACACTTTGGTACAAGGAATTTTACTGAAGCGTCACGTCTGGCTTCGCAATTCCGGATTTAAGGCGGAAACACAAGCGTCCCTTATTAATAAACCCATAGAGGAGTCCAACCTCTTTGGGAGAGCAGTGGATGACGCGCTGGAGAACGTGAAGAAAGAATTTGATACAATAAAGACCTTAGACCAAATTTCAAAACCCCCTAATAGGCGGGGATTGGTAATAAGCGCATTTTTCGTGGACAACGCCAGCAACAAAACCACCAACAACAACAGTACTCTGCCAGCAACTACCAGAGTAATAGCGGCCAGTACAATCAGAGGGGTCAACTTCGTGGCAAGGGAAGAGGCCAGGGTTCCACCCACAGAGGCTCCCAAGCCAACAACACCACCAAGTGACGCGAAGATTCGCGTCCCCTCCCATGCAACGCCGGTCGGGGGCCGGTTAACATCCTTTCTTCCAGCATGGGAGGGAATAACATCAGACCGATGGGTACTTTCCACCGTAGCCCGCGGCAACTGTATAGAGTTCAACAGTTCCCCAACATACAGACCCCCGAGGGGACGCCGCATTTTTTTTGTGCAGGCGAGCGTTGGAGAGCAGTCGCCGGTGGCCTGAGGGATCAGTAGACGTCGGCAAACCCTTGCCAGGCCCCCGCGGGCCTCCGTGAGTCCTTGCCTGGTTTTTCAAATTGTTTTTTGTAATTTGGGCATTCGCGCTCTGAGCGCGCGTTGTGTGTTGCCTGCTCCCCCCCACCCACTTCCTGGTCCTGGTCTCCCTTCCCGCCTCGTGCCCGCCCACACCCCCCTCCCCTTCCCCTCCTCCCTCCGCCTTATCCTTCCCCTTCCTGGGCAGCCCCCCTGCCCGGCAGCTCCCGGCTAAGGGCCCCTTAGGCAAAGGGCGGCACCTATGGTTGCGGCTCCCTGTGTGTCTGCAGGTGTCCGCAGAGGACGCCAGGCGCCTGGACTCTCTCGCCACTGCTCGTGTCCCATAGCTGTGGTAAACTTGGTTTTTTCCCCCTTGCAGGATTCTCAAACTTAGGTGGCATTTGTACCTAATACGCACTCACTGTCTAAATGTGGTAAACTTGGTTTCTCCCCCCTCGCAGGATTCTCAAACTTAGGTGGCATTTGTACCTAATACACACTCACTGTCTAAATGTGATAAACCTGGGCTTGCTGCTCACTTCCTGCCTGCGAGCTCTTGTCTCGTCTGTCTCCCCCCCCTTTCCCCCCTACTCCATGGTGCTCTCTATCTCGCCCATCTTCTCTAACTGCTTCTCTATTGACTATCCTGCTCTCCTCACTAAATCTGGTAGGAAAAAGTTTAAAAAGGACATCCTGGTCTCCAACCCAGGCCTCCCTATCGCTGACACCTACACTAGTGCCTGCTCCAAGGAAACTCTTACCGACATCCTCTTTTTCGTGCCCTTGCCTGACCTATGGACCCTTCATATGGTCTCTGTGCTCTCTCCTTTCTCCTCTTCTCCCATTAATGGTGGCACCCGTTGGGATGTCCTCTTGGCCTCCTTCCTCTCCTCTAAGGCCATCATTAATGTCTACGCTAATGGGACTGTCCTGGTCCAAGGTCCTCAGGCCAACCTTCACCTCTTTGATAGACGCTTCCCACGCCTCATCAACTTCCTTTCCTCTCCTGCTGTCCCCCCTCATCTGTCCTCGGCTACCTTGCCTCTACCCTCCCTCCCTGCCCCCTCTCTTGCTCCTTCTTCACCTCCCTCTTCTACACCGCCGCAGGGCGTACCTCTGATCTGTACCCCTCCCCGGAAATCCTTCAAGGATGGCAACCTTCTCCACATTGCAACGCTCGCTCTGTCATCAGGCATTCCTCTGATATCTGCCGCCTTCTTGAGGAACTGGACATTGACGTCCTCGGTCTTACTGAGACATGGTTCACGGCCAGCTCTGTCACCAGCTTTGACACACTCCTACCTGATGGCTACAAGATCCTCTCCCTGCCAAGACCCAACCGTGCAGGGGGGGTAGCCCTTATCTTCCCGGAGTGGATTCCTGCCACTGTCACTCCTACGCAGACCTACTCCTCTTTTGAATGTCTTGTCTGCCGACTCTCTCTCTCTCCTAGCCATTCCCTTACCGTGGCTACTATCCATCGGCCACCTGGTCAACTTTCCTCCTTCCTCTCTGAGTGGGCTGACCTCTCCTCCTCACTCCTGTCCTCTACCACTCAACTCCTCTTTCTTGGTGACTTCAACATCCACCTGGATGCCTCCTGTCCCCCCACTGGACTCTTTCGTGACCTCTGCGACTCTCTCTCACTCTCTATTCTCCCGTCTGGGCCTACTCATTCTGCAGGGCACACTCTTGATGCTCTGATCTCTTCTGACCTTCCCCTCTCTGTCCCTCTCTCCACTCCTCTCTCCTGGAGTGATCACTTTCTCCTATCCTCCCACCTCACCCTTCCTACCCCACAGACAAAGCCACCCTCATCATTGCCACCCACCTTCTCGGTCATTCGACCCATAAAGCGCGTGTCAGTTGCGGCTTTCGCTGCCACCTTCTCGCCCCCCCTCCCCCTTCGGCTTACTCCCACCCTGACACAGCCCTCTCCTTGCTCCACTCTGCTATATCTGATACTCTTGATATTCTTGCCCCTGTCATGAAAATCCGCCTGAAGCCCAAAGCCAAATGTAACTCCTGGTATGATTCGGATCTCGTCACCCTAAAACGCAAGTGCAGGGTGGCAGAGAGGAAATGGCGTGCTTCATGTTCATCCTCTGACAAACTGGCCTGCCGCCTGCTCCAAAGGCAATACCGTCTCTCTGTTCTCACCAAGAAGAGAGCCCTTATCCAAGCCCGCATCTCTGCGGCATCTAACAACTCGGCTGAGCTCTTTAAAATCTGCAAGGAGCTTGCCAACCCTGCTGCAGTCTCTACCTCTCCTGTCCCCTCCCAGGCCCTCTGCACTGCACTGGCCTCCCACTTCATCTCTAAAACTCAGGACATCCTGTCCTCACTCTCCTCCTATCACCTCCCCCCCTCTCTTCCCTGCTCCTCCTCTGGCCCTTCTGCAGCCACCCCTCCTCCCTCCTTCTCTGCCATTCCCCTTTTTTCTGCTGACGAGGTTTCCAGACAAGTCCGATCTATGAAAGTCTCGTCTAAACAGATTCACCCCTGTTCCTCCAAAACTATCAAGGACCACATCGACTCCCTGGCTCCTGCCCTGGCTGACTTTTGCAACCACTCCTTTGCCTCTGGAGTCTTCCCATCCCCCCTCAAGCACTCCCTTGTGCACCCTCTCCTTAAGAAACCCTCTGCCGACCCCTCCTGTCCGGCTAACTATCGCCCAATCTCCATCACTCCCTTCCTGGGCAAGCTCCTGGAGAAACTGGCCATCTCCCAGCTTAACCTCCATGCTGAAGCTGTTGACAGTCTCCATGACCATCAATTTGGCTTCAGAGCGGCCAGAAGCACGGAAACTGCTCTCCTGAACATCCGTGAGGATCTGCTCTTAAACCTCGACTCCAACACTCCGTGTGTTCTCATTCTGCTCGATCTCTCTTCTGCCTTTGACACTGTCAACCATGCCATCCTGCTCAACCGTCTCCGTGATAACCTGGGTATCACTGGTCAGGCTCTGGCGTGGCTGACCTCTTTTCTTTCCAATCGACCCTCCCAGGTCCAACTTGGGTCCTTCCTCTCTGACATCTTTTTCTCCACCTGTGGCGTTCCCCAGGGATCTAATCTCTCTCCCTGGCTGTTCAACCAGTATCTGGCACTCCTTGCCCACCGCATCGCTGCCCTCTGCCCCAACTTTCAGTGCTATGCGGATGATACCCAGCTCATTTTCAGGCTACCCTCGGCCTCCTCCTCTCCCTCCCTCATCTCTGACTGTCTGTCTGCTATCCAGGATTGGTGTGCTGCCAATGACCTCTGCCTTAATGCTAGTAAGACTGAGATCCTACTCATCGGCACACCCACTCCCTCCTTCCCTGCAGCTCTCTGGCCGGCCTCTCTTGGCCCTCTTCTTGCTCCTACCTGCAAGGCAAAAAACCTCGGGGTCATCTTCGACTCCACACTCTCCTTCTCTCCTCATATATCTGACGTCTCTAAGAAGTCACATTACCAGCTGCACCTCCTCAGAGGTATTCTTCCCTTCCTCTCCTTCCCCCAGAAGCTCACTGTCTCCCGAGCCCAGGTTCTCTCGAAGCTGGACTACTGTAACAGCCTCTATCTTAATCTGCCTGCCTCCACTCTCCGCCTCTGCAACTCATCCAGAACAGAACTGCGAGACTTGTCCTTGGCCTCAAGCCCAGGGACCGTATCACTCCAGGACTGAAATCTCTACACTGGCTCCCAGTGGCTGCGAGGATTAAGTTCAAAACCCTCTGCATTGTCCACAAGGCCTTCTGGGGCCTGGGGCCTAAATACCTTCAACTCTCTCTTCCTAAATATCTTCCTTCCCGAGCCCTACGCTCATCCGTCTCCAACTCCCTCAGGGTCAGCCGCTTCTCGAAGCAACGAGCTGGGGGTAGATCTCTCTCCGCGGCAGGTGCCTCCCTCTGGAACAGCCTTCCTGCCTCCCTGAAACTTGAGGAGAACCATCTCCGGTTCCGGAAGCACCTCAAAACCTTCCTCTTCGCTTCTGCTTTCTCTCTCCCTCTCCCCTGCTAAATTCTTCACCAAAACTGCACTGATCCTGCAACTGGGCCACTCTCACCGACCTCGGTCCTGGACCCAGTCACTCTTCACTTGCACTGCCTCCCTGGCAACCCCTGCACTGCGGGACTGTCTCTGTATCACTACAGCCCCCCCACCCCCTCCCCAGCACTTGTCTGCACTTAACTTGCACTTGCCACCTGCTGGCCCTATTTATTTTATTATTTTATTTCTATTCTACTATTTGTATTGCACTCCCCCCTCCCCCTTGCATTTTTCCCTTCCCCCTACCCCTGCACTTGCGCGGTCTGAATGACACCTGGCCTAGTAGGATCGTTGCCTGTCTTCCCTTTGTTCCCCCCTCCCTGCCTCGTCGCGCCTTGAAACACTTGTGTATAGGCGCGTTACAAATGCCATATCATATCATATCATATCATACCAGAACACCTCGCCATCCTTCTCCAAGAAGTGGACCAACTTCTGGAAAAAGGAGCCATAGAGGTCGTGCCTCTATCTCAGGTAATGGAAGGTATTTATTCAGTGTACTTCCTTGTACCCAAAAAGGATCTAACCATGCGCCCTGTATTAGATCTGCGCCCAGCGAACAAGTTTGTCAAACCCCAGAAGTTTCGTATGGTGACCTTACAGGAAGTGATCCCACTGCTATCACAGGGAGATTACATGACAACACTGAACATGAAAGATGCATACTTTCATATTTTAATGTTGCCAGCGCACAGAAAATACCTCAGGTTCATGATAGAGGACAAACACTACCAGTTCAGAGTGCTACCCTTCGGCATAGCATCTGCACCAAGGGTATTCACGAAAGTACTGGCAGTTGCAGCGGCCCACCTGCGCAGGTTATCCATCCCAGTATACCCTTACCTCGACCACTGGCTCATAACAGGGGATTCTTACGAGACATGCTTTTCAAACACCCAAAAGACTGTAGACCTTTTGTTCCAACTGGGCTTCTCCATCAACGAGAAGAAGTCCAGCTTAGACCCCAGCCAAGTCAAACAATTCCTAGGGGCTCTAATTCGAACAAAGGACGGCCTCGTCTTCCCCTCCAACGAGAGGGTCCAAAACATGCTGTTTCAGATCCCCCAATATGTGGCAGGTCGAGAGGTGACGGTGCGCAAAGCGATGCGATTGCTAGGAATGATGGCGTTGTGTATTTATTTGGTACCTCACGCGCGCCTGCGCATGCGCCCAATGCAAGAGTGGCTCAACAGCCAGTGGTGTCAGGCCAGCGGACAATGGGACGATCTAGTGGTGGTCTCGCAAGCCTTGGTTCTCTCGCTACGGTGGTGGACAAAGGAAAACCTGATAATAGGGAAACCCTTTGCCACACCCGCGGTGGAGGCCACTCAAACCACGGACGCATCCCTCACAGGATGGGGGGCTCACCTATCCCATCAGACTGCTCACGGAGTGTGGACTCCAAACGTAGCATCCAAGCACATAAACCTACTGGAGCTACTGGCGGTGTTCAAAGCACTAAAAGCCTTCCAGGAACACCTACAAGGGAAGACAGTGATGGTCCTTACAGACAGCACCACAGCCATGTACTACATCAACAAGCAGGGGGGCACCCACTCTCCAGGACTGTCCAAGCTGTCCCAGAATATATGAAAGTGGGCTCTCAGACACAACATGTTCCTACTGTCACAACACGTACCAGGGGAACTCAATCTGCTAGCAGACAAACTCAGCAGAGACTTCCCCCTGCCCGAAGAGTACGAATGGCAATTGCACCAAGACATCGTCTTAGACATCTTCACGCAATGGGGATTCCCGGAAATAGACCTGTTCGCAACTCTGGAGAACTCACAATGCCAAAGTTACGCCTCCAGGTACCCCCAAAACCAGTCCAAGGGGAACGGTCTGTCGATTCAATGGTCAGGGAAATTTGTTTACGCCTTCCCCCCGACTCCCCTTCTCAACAAAGTGGTGCACAAGATGCACCAGGAGCAGGTTACCATGATACTAGTGGCCCCAATGTGGGCCCGGCAGCCATGGTTCGCTCACTTGATGGAGATGTCCCTATCTCCCCCAGTGAAACTTCCCTGCCCGTACAACATGCTGTCACAGGACAAGGGCAGGACACTGCATCCATGCCCTCAGACCATGAACTTAGCAGCCTGGCTCCTGAGATCATAGAATTTGGACATCTACAACTCCCGCAGAGATGTATGGACATCCTCAGGGAAGCTAGAAAACCTAATACTCGCCACTGCTATTCTAGCAAGTGGAAAAGATTTGTAATCTGGGGTAGAGGTAAGAGCATCAACCCGGTTGACTGCTCTCCCACAAACATTGTTCTGTACTTGACCCATTTACTGGATTCAGGTCTAGTGTTCAATTCCATTAAAGTCCACCTGGCGGCACTTTCTGCATACACCACTTCCCAACTTAAAGTGTCGTGGTGGAAGATAGCAGTTATCAAGGGCTTCATGGAGGGGGTAAAGAGAATACACCCTCCGATAGCTAACCCAGCTCCCGGATGGGACTTAAATGTGGTACTTTCTAGACTCATGGGCCCTCCTTTTGAACCCATGCACAAGGCAACTCTTAAAGACCTCACTCTTAAGACTGCTTTCCTAATAGCTATCACCTCCATTAGGAGAGTAAGTGAACTACAGGCTCTTTCTGTTCTAGACCCCTTCGTAACAGTTCACAAGGATAAGGTGGTTCTACGCACACACCCAAGGTTTGCACCAAAATTCATCTCGAAATTCCATGTAAACCAGTCAATAGAACTACCAACGTTCTTTCAAAACCCTTCCATCTTGGGAGAAAAAAGTCTGCATACACTAGATGTACGCAGAGCTGTCATGTTCTACATGGAAAGAACCAGACCACTGAGCAAGACTAATCAGTTCTTTGTCTCGTGGCAGCAGGAAGAGAAGGAGATGCAGTCTCAAAGTCCACTATATCTAGATGGATTGTTCAATGCATCACTCTCTGTTACACTCTTGCTAAGAGAGAACTACCCTTCAAGCCAAGAGCACATTCCACTCGAGGCACTGGGGCTTCCATAGCGTTCATTGCAAATGTTCCCCTTGAGTCCATCTGCAAAGCGGCTACCTGGAGTTCTGTGCACACCTTTACAAAACACTACTGTCTAGATGCACACTCTAGATCTGACTCCCAGGTGGGACGTGCAGTATTAAGACATCTTTTCTCTACTGTTCCTTCTCATAACCCACCGCCAACTCTGGGTACTGCTCGCTAGTCTATGCACAGCATGCGATTCTAAGCAGATTAACAAACATCAGAAGACAATGCATTACTTACCGTAAAAGCATTTCTGATGGTTGTATCTGCTTAGATTCACATGCGCCCACCCTTCCTCCCCGCTCGGATGGAAGGAACATAGACATCTTTCTAGATCTCTCTCTTTTCTGTACTCACTCACGTATAGAAGGCTCCCTCAGGGCAGAAAAAATACAAACAGAGGGACCTCGACGCGTGAGGGATTGTGGGTACAACGCACGTCACTATACGGATAGTGTTACAGACACGCCTTGTCGACGTCCCTTTTTCGACTACGAAAAACAAAATGCAATACTCCGCAGTGACCACTGGATGTCGGACCTATGCACAGCATGTGAATCTAAGCAGATACAACCATCAGAAATGCTTTTACGGTAAGTAATACATTGTCATATCGCCAACCCTTGAGATGGTTAATGCAGACGAAGGGGGAGAATCCTAAATTGTTAAAATGGTCAGTCAGCCTTCAGGGGTTTGATTGCACCATAGAACACAGGTCAGGGTGTAATCACTAAAATGCTGATGGTCTCTCCAGAAAGTATGACAGACTGGGGTATGAAGATGCATCCAGTAGTGGATTAATTTCTCATGTCCATTAGTCTGGGGGGAGGGGAGGGGCGAATGTTAGGGAGAATTCTCAGAAATGTGCTAATTCCCGTCAACCTTAGAGACCCCTAGCTCTTTTTGCTGGACTTTAGGACTTTTAATTTCTAACCTGGAGAGAGTGAGACCTTTTTCCCTCTCATGTATTTTTCTGTGATTTGGACTCTGTTTCTTTTGACTTTGGAGTCTGACAAACTCCATCGGCATCATCTCTACATTGTGAACCACAGCACCCTCAGTGAAGTGACACAGGGAAGTCTCTTAGATTTCCCAAAAGTTTAAATACCGTCTCTTGGAGAAACTATTATTTCCAAGAGCAGTAAAGTGAAATTGACTTTACTTACATTTTGTAACATTCTAGACCCAGCACACAGTATCTTACAATAGGGTGCTGGAGGGGTTACTTAGTATCCCCTTTGTCTAGTTTCTCAGTTAACAGTTTTATGTTACCCTTTCTACAATTAATGGCTGGTGGCAGTGGTTTACTTTTATCTACCATTGTGTGTTTTTACTGCGGTCTGCAATTACAGTTGCAGTAAAACACCCATGGGTGCCTATTTTGTCAAAATGACTCTGGTCTTCTTTTTTTGCCATTTCCTGTTGCAAAGGTCTTTCTTAAGATTTACTCTGCGTGCCAAACCGGGTTTGGTCCCTTTGTTCATTTTGTCTTTGGCGGAATTCAATGGTGAAGCCTGCCTCTGGTTCTAGTGTGTCTGGCAGGGCAGGAGGTGACGGAGGTGCCCGAAACTCTCTGTGCTTAATACGCTTGGTTACAGGAATGCACCCAAGGGTGATTGGCTGGCTACTGTCCTTGGAGGACAGCCACCCTGCTCTGTGAGTGACATGTGTGCTACGAATGAATGGGAGAATCCTGCATAAGACGTGAGGCTTTTTGCTTGGAAGGCAGAGTCGACCACTGGACAAAGGAATTTGACAAAGAACTTGGAAGAGATGCCAGCTGTAACTGTTGGACCGTTGGTTTGCCCGGTGAACCCCTGATGCATTGCTGAAGCTCCAAATTCACCTCGACTAGAGAAGCCCTGCAACGGGAGACTTCTCCCCTTGGTTGGTGGGACCACTCAACCCAAAAGCGAACTCGTCTGGACATCCTCTCGGCTGTACTTTGATTGCTGCTGCAGGAATCGATAGCCAGGGAGAGGAACACCAGATTTGAGTGTCTCATTTTTAAGTCAGACACAAGCTCTAGGAAGATCCTCCAGACTCCCATGAAGCAGGACTGACCACGGCTTAGCCACCTCAACAGAGTGCTGGACCCCAGATACGAGGAAAGCCTATAAAGGTATCCGAGAACTGCAGTGGTGCTGTTTGCGTGGGCCGCTAGGAACTGAAACCGCGAAGTGCCGCTGATCTGAAGTTTACCCATTGCTGCCACCGACCTTCAATTCGTAGTGCGGGAGTCCCCAGACGTCATCCCTCTTGTCCCCACGACTAAGGCCCAGGAACAACAGGATCTGCAGACCTACACAGTAACAGAAGCCAGCTGGAACCAATTTCTTCAAACCAAAGGTACTGTAACACTAAGTGGACTTACCTATTGTTGTGTAGCCTTGCTAGCTCTCGGTTGAGACTTGTCTTGGTTGCTTTTGCAGAGTTGCTTGCAGCTTTGCCCCTCAGAAGCCTCCCAGCTTGTGACCCTACAGTAATTTCATTTTCTACAAAAACTTCTAAAACATTGTGCAAGACATTTACTTACCTACCAGAAGTGCTTCAGTTTACCTAGACCTTTTTTCAATTAACATTGGCTGGCCTGGCTCCCTGAAAGACTCTTCTCACCTCTGACTTTGTGCTTTAACTATTCCCCAGAAGAGGGTTAATTTACTTTGCAATGGAGGGTTCAAAAAGTACTTACCTGTTTAAGAATATTTGTTAACCATTGCTGTATTCCCTCCTCTTTTTTACTTTTGACACTAAACTTAGTATTGCTCTAAATGTACCAGTGATATATCAATGTCCACAGTGTCCGAGTTATTTGTCACCTCAGGGTGTAGGACGTGTTTGTGAGCCATCCCAAATGGGTATCTGCTGATTTATTGAAGCTGAGAGTGTGTAGTTTTGAAGTATATGTTTGTGTTACATATATTTGCTCCCTTCTAAAGAAGGCTTGTTCATTTGACTGTTACATTAATAAATAATTGTTTAATCAAGAAACATTGAGAGTAAGTGTTTATTTGGATACTTATCACTGTGAATCTCTGTGTAATAACCTTACAGCTCACATTGACCCCTCTTGAGGTAAGCCTGGCTGCTCAGTCTCTCTACCAGCTTCTGTAGTACATGCTTATATCAAAGGTTAGGTTAACTATTGCCAAGAGGACAAGGCTGGTGCAGTGTTCCACAGGGTACTGCATACAATCTTGCCTAATATGAAGACTGTAAGTGATACCAAATAGTTGCAGTTTGGTCCTGGCAGATGTGGGCCTCAAACAGTGGGTGAGGGAATTAAGGCAAAAAACAAAACATGAGATCCTACGGGCTCCAGACTCGCTCTCAAAATACAAATTCCCATGAGGGGCATTAATAATGCCAGATGGTGTTCTTGCAACCAGCAGTCTTCCATTTCTCATGGACCCTATCATGGTCTTCAATTCACTCGAGGATCTTAGACGCAGCACCAGCAGAAGCTGTGACAGGGCCAATTTAGAGAGCAAAGTAAGGATTGCACATGAATAAATGTTGTTAGTGGCAGAACAGCACCAAAGTGATTACTTTCGGTATAAGGGTCCCACCCATGCAACCTGTGACGAATCGCAGGATTCAGTCACTTCTCCCAAGGGGAAACCTTTCCCTGTGAGACTTGCCCACTACGCAATACCCTCCCTAGGGTTAGAGGAAAGCGTGACCTTACCGGGAGAGATTCTCCCTCTGAGGAAAGGACTACCATTGCTATGAGGAACACCCTAAACAAAGAACCACTACCCCATCATCATTAACATCCCATGAAGAAAGACCAGAAGAACAAATCCATATTTGTTATTGTCAACCAAATATATCATTGGTGTCTATGAACGAAAAGTTGAGAGAAAACTCAAACAAAGAACATCATTGGAAACATACTGAGTACAAAATAAAAGAAGGACTTTGACATGGCACCGGGGAAGCCCCAAGACATTGTCATAAAACGGAGAGGCAAGGCCCTGGGATGGGAGATAGCCCAGGAGTTTGAAATCAGCTTACCAAGACCTGTTGGAGGACTTCGGAATGTGCAGTGTCCGATGAGAGAAGTGAGTGAAGCCACCAATGGAACTATGTTGCGAAAGGGAAGAAGTGCAGACTGCTTAGGTGAAGGGAGGATGTACCGAGAGGCTTCCCGAGCTGAAGCGGAGGAAAAGTGGTGGCATGACTGCTAGCTGGACACGGTGGAATGGTAGGTCCATGAACAACGCCAATACCACATTTACAAAGATGCCACAGAGTAAGGCGAGCCAGGAGGATCAGAGAAGCAGTCCGTATCAGTCCTGAAGAGGCAAGAAGCCATTCTGATACCAGGAGAAGATCCCAGTCTATGATGGACCCCACTGACGTTATCTCTACAGAATACAGTTCACTGGAAAAAGGGGAGACCTGCAAGGGAGATTGAGAATCGTTACTGAAATGCTCATACTCGTCCCAGTCAAGATAAAATATTGAGAATACCTGAAGAGAGAGAGAGAATCATTAGTGGAACGCTCATCCCAGTCAAGACAAAATAGTGAGAATACCGGAAGAGAGGGAGATTAATTGCTGGAACTTATATTTGCATTCCAGTCACAAAGGAAGTGAGAAAGAATATTGGAACTTTCCAAATTGTCCCTGACAAGATAAAAAAAGTGGGCAGTAAATGAAGGGAGGAACTTGAGTGAAAATAAAGGTAAAATGTTGATACATCCTGTAAAAGGAAAGTGCTGATAAATAATAGATTAAAAGAAGAGGATAAAGAGAGAAAGAAGAGAAAGCAAGCGAAGGAAACCATTGAGACCTGGGAAAATCCAATTTTTTCAAATATAAAACTTGATGGTTATGGTTGCTAAATCTATTTACGAATCCTACATTAAATTGAATGTGGGTAAAACACACCTTAAAGGAGAAGCAAGTCATTCTCCTGTGCTTTAGTTGTTCTAATAGTGGCTGGGTTAGCATAGGCTAGTTTTGGACAGTGGACTCAATCTGATTTGGGATTTTCACCGACGACTGACGAAAACCTTACTTAGTTTGTTAGGTATCGAACATCCGTATTATTGAAAAAGTCAGGAGTTTTCACCTTTCCTTTAATAAACCACTATAGTAAAATGGCAAAGAGTCTGTTTTCTTCTAACCCGCCAAAACATTGCAAATATATCAGGTTCAAGGTTGAGACCAGCATCTACGATTTCCAAGTACTGCCTTTTGTATAACATTAGCACCTTATGTGTTCACAAAGGTACTAGCTTTGCTGCATTCACATTTGTGCAGACAAGGCGTACACATCTAGCCCTACTTGAAAACAGACAGAGGAAAGCATGGAACGCTGCTCTCTCTCTTGCGTTCTAGAGGAGTAACCATCCGGCTGTAGAAAAGAAGCCTGGACAAATCAGGTATTGGAAAACGGTGCCCGCTGCACCTGGCGCCGACTAATCGACAAGGAGGGCTGAGAGAAGCCAGCCTGACAAACCGACCAGGTAACCCAAGCGAGAGCCCAGAATGCAGTGCCCCGCCAGCCGGGGAGACTGTCCCTCCTGATAAATATCACTAGAGCAAACAATGTAAGTGGTGGTTTGGAATGCCTCCAAGTATGAATGTAACATTTTAATCCCAAGATCCTTTAAGACTGGTGGTCGAAGTTATTGGCAACCTATGTGATGCAGGGTGAAGCATGGAGGAATTTGAGGCATCGCAAGACAGCCTCGGGAACCATTAGTGAAACAGAAGACACTGTACGGGAGACAGAATATCCTGAGTGCTCCTGCCCAGCTCCGGACGGATGGTGTCCCACAGGATACACTAGGGCTACCTCCCCCTTATCACGAGCACTCCAAGGAAAGACCTAGCTCTAACAACAGGAGGAAATAGTTTCACACCTTAATGACACACCATCTACTGTTTCATGGACCAAAGGAAGATTTGAAAGTACCATGGACAAAGTGGCATCTTTTGTTGATTTCCTAGGTAAACACCCTTTTAAACAAAAGTACATCTCACAAGTGGAGGGGCAATCCCCAACTAAAGACTCTAGGATTGATCATTCATACCCCTATGAGGAGTCTGTAATAACTCTGATGAAGATGATCCGGGTAAAGTCTTTTTACAAGACGATCCTGGCACAGACCCTGGTTAGCCGGATGAGTATTTTGTACAATCCCCAGATATGACAGAAGAACCAATTGCAAACTCGCCTATTGATGGTCAGATACTTTATAATGATTTTTTAAAAAGAGCTGCTGACCCCTTTAAAACTGATACACATGAGTCAGAGAAGATGCTGACTTTGTGGAAAATATATTAAATGAAAAGAAACAAGTAGGGCAATACATCCCACTGTTACAGTCTATTAAGACATCTTCCATATTTAATACTCCCACTCTTGCTATACCTGTAAATCCGTGCATTGAAAAGCGTTTCAAATCTGCCCAACAGACTCCCTTTTCGTCAAGGGTCAACTAAATCCAGACTCTCTGGTAGTTACAACCACATGCAGAAGGGCGGGCACTCCCCTAGCTACCTCTGAAGCTCCACCTGTTAAGGAGAGCAAGGAAATCTACTCTCTGGTCAAAAGAGTAGCTACTTCTGCAGCATTCCAAATGTTAATAGCCAATAACACTACCCTATTTGCTAGTTTTAACAGGGCACAGTGGGACCAGGTGGAGGAACAGGTTAATGGGGTGCCAGAACCTTTACGGTTGCTTTAAAAACTTTCTGAGGGCAAGCAGGTAGCAAATACCATTATTAAGAACTCCCTGGATGCTGCAGACAAAGCAGGAAAGGTGGTGGCCGAAGGTACACTTATGCAATGCCATGCATGACTTAGAAACTCAGACTTTAAACCCGAAACACTGGTCACTCACATAAATATGCCCATTGAGGATAAAAAACTATTTGGGAAAGCTGTCGAGGATGCTGCAGAGACTGGTACAAAAGAACATGAAACCCTTAAAAGTCTGGGCCAAATTACCAATAAGCCTTTTATGCAACGAGGGGCTTATAGCCATCGTCACACTTTTCGTGCCCAAGGGTACACAAGGACAACACAATGCATGTATTCCCCAGGTGCTACCACTACCTCGGGTACACCAGCCAAAGGCCACGATCATCCTCCCAGTCCTCTTATCAATGATTGTTCAGAAGAATATGTATTCGGTGTAGAGGCCAAGCTGCTAGGGGCTCAGACAACCCGTCCAAGTAATGACTCCCATATAGAAATCCCCTTCCATGTATCCCTGGTAGGAGGGCCACATTTCACTCTTTATCCACAAATGGGAGGGATTCACAACAGACAAGTGCGTACGATCAACAGTTACAAATGGATATTGCATTGAGTTTCTAGAAACGCCATGCAATTATCCACACAAATCTAGGAACATGTCCTTGGCACATCAACTAATCCTCCAAGCAAAGGTACAATTTCTAGTGGAAAAGGTAAACAAGGGTATTTATTCTGTGTGCTTCCTTGTTTTGTGGTTGACAACTTTGGCAAAGCCTGCGAAGGCCATGGGTGCAGTGTTGTGCTCCGCAGATACACAGGTTACGCTGCCCGATCGACACTACGACTATGCCACGCACTCTTATGTCATGACGCTTGATGCCATCCTGCCTTTAAAACTGGCCTACTGAACCCTCTATGGCAAAGCCAGGGAAGGCCAACAGCACGGCGTTGTGCATCGCAGTTGTTAGGTGGCAAAGGGGTGCAGCTTGCGAGTACTAAACTCAGTTAACGACCACCAGTGACCGAAAGGTAAAGTAGGTGTCGGGAGGGGGAGCAGCCACTCCTGCTCCTTACTAAACTACACGGCCTTCGCGTGTACATTTTCCCTAAATCATGTTGACATAACTATTTCTATCTTGAGTAACCTTAGGCACCCCCCGCCCCTCTTAGCAGTTAGCTGTACTTGTGTTTTCTGTCCTTCACTCATTCTTTCAACTGTGGTTACTGTTGCTCTGTGAATCTGTGATTCATTAGACACTCTCCCATTTCTAGGTCCCCTTCTACTGCGGTTACTGTTGTTCTGTGAAGAGGGACAATTCTCTGTCCCTTTCTTTTTAATGTCCAGACAAGCTGTTCACAAAATGTTAAGCACCTCAGCTGCATCTGGCAGGCAAACATGAACTGCAATGGACAGATTAAACAGACTATTAAAACGGTCTTTTACAAACTTAAACTGTTCAAGCCTTTAAGGCCTCTCATTTTGCAGAAAGATTGTTGTGCAGTAGTTGGAGCCCTTGTAAATTCGAGGCTTGATTATTGTATCTCCCTTCTGCCGGGTATTCCTAAATACCAGGTTCAGCGACTGCAGGTTGCTCAGAACACTTCAGTAAAACTTATTTTCTCACTGCCCAAGAAGGCATCCATCTCCCACTATCGTAGGATAGTCTCCCAGTGAAGCAGTGAATCTTGTTTAAAACGTTGTGTCTTGTTTTTAAATGTATTCATGGCTTGGCGTCAGCCTACCTTTCAGCTAAAATCTTCCTTTATCAACCAGGCTGATCTTCTCAGGTCATCAGAGGGACGACTTGTAACGGTCCCGTTCTCAAAATCAGTCACTTATGAGAACGGATGCTTCTCATGTATGGCTTGACAGCCCTGCAATAAACCTCCCATTTGACTTACGGAGAATGGAATCTCTGGAACTGTTTATTAAAAAGCTAACAACAAATCTCTTTCAGTAATGTTTGCTATCACCGCTGATTATACTCCCTTAAATACCCCAACTGCGCCCAGATGCCATGTTTTGCTTGATTCCTTGGATATGCACACTATAAATGTTCATTCATTCATGAGTAAAATCACCCCGGAAGCTGCTGCTTCCTTTGTGCATTAATGAGCTAGTGCAAAGCACACTGCACACCTCCTTACAAATGAGGTGCAAACTAACCTTGTGTCCAGTAACAATAACCCGTTTTACTTTAAATGTATTCTGAATGCTCGGTTTTACACATCCAGAAACACACCGAGTTAATGTCATGTAGGTATGTTAGTACAGCACCAGTTGGTACGGACAGTCAAAAGCATTTCCTGAGGACAGATTACCAAATAATCAAGGGAAGTCAGTCCTAGCAGAAATGCAAGTGCCCAAAAAGGAAGGCAGTTTTTCCACACGGAAGCAATGTCTTCCAGTCGTTTTTTGGTAACACGCTGTACCTGCTGGCGTGAAGTTAACAAGGCTCTTCTAGACAACAATCAGGAGCATGTGATGGGACTCTCGTAATCTTTTGTGTTCTATATCATACCTACCTATATATCCCATTAACTTGAATTGCACAACATATGTTCACTTTTTTCTTTGTACATATAAAAGAATGAGTGAGAAATTGGACAGTAATATGTACTTCTGTGAAATAATTTCAGGCTATAACACGGTGGTTCGTATTCCAGCTGGTGCTACTAATATTGATGTGAGACAACACAGCTACTCTCGGAAACCTGACGACGATAACTACCTAGGTAAGATAACGTTTTGTTTCAGTTATTAAACACAAAATGGTCCCTCAAATACTTAATAGTTCTTTCTGTATTGGCTGTATAGGCCCCAGACAATATACATTCTGTTTAGAACTACAGGAAGATATCAGAGGAGTGTGTAATGTGTGTATGCACAAACTACCATTTAGTCAATAAGATTCTGGCTGGGAGGGTGGCATCCCCGCTGCCTATGTATAGGATCCGAGCAAAGCAATGGTACTTAATGCAGGCTTGGCAGAGCAGTTACTGGACAGGCACCCTGGCACCTCGGCCCTTCATGCCATTTACACTGGCAAGTGAAAACCATCAGTACAAAAGTTTTTCAATTTTTTTTTTTAAAGTAACTGTCGCGCTTACTTTTCCGTCGCCGTGCCTGGATAGTTGTAGTCCGTTTCCAGTGTTCATTACGCTGTCACAAGGAACAATGTAAAAGGCCTAAAAACTCTTGGGTTCTGCGATGGGGAACTAAATACAGCCTCAGGTAAGTTCCCATGTTTTAAACAATGTATTATTTCACTTACAAATGCCTTCATTATGTCAGCTACCATCACTTATCACGTTAATCATTATTGACGCAACCCTTCCTCTCACGGAAGACTTCCCAGGAGCTAAATTACATGCCAAGCCCCATCAGTGAGTGCACTGTTCTTAGCCCCTGGCATTCAGGGTCCATAACCAGTGCTTTAAGTGCGCCGGGGCGAGCCGGGGCCGGGCTCCGGCAGTCTCCAAAAAGTGGGGCTGAGCAGGGGCCTGCCGGGGCCCCCGGTGTCACCACAATTTTTGCAGGATGCAATATCCCGCCGTGGACACAGCCGTGACAGGAGATGCGCCCGCCATTAAGTGAGGCGAGCTGACTGAAGTGCCAGCCCGCCACAGTGTTGCTATAGCTGGCTGGCACATCTGTCAGTCACTGTAAATTCCTCTAGTGACCCCTCGCGTGAGATGTCACCAGAGAAAGTTACTGTCCCTTTGTTGCCCTGGATCGCCGAGGCGTCTTTAACCCTCAGCGAACCTGGGGAATCCATTAAATATTTAGAGGTTTATAAAAGGTGACTTGAAAAGTACTCAATTCAGGCCATCTTTTAGTAAGCTTTGCCAATGGACAAAGACGCCTTAGGCTTTGTCCGTCGTCAAAGCTTTATAAAAGATGGCTTGAATTGTGCACTTTTCAGGCTATCTTCTGTAAACATAGAAATGTTTAAAAAAGATGGGTTGAAAAGTTTGCAAACCATAAGGTACGCACACACATATATACATCTTAAACATTTGTGTGCGTACCTTACTATGGCTTGTGTACTTTTCAAGCCATCTTGAAGTACACAAAACATAGTAAAGCACGCAAACAAATATATAAATGTAAGCATTTATATATTTATGTGATATGATATGGCATTTATAACACACCTATACAAAAGTGTTTCAAGGCGTGACGCGGCAAAGGGGTGGGAACAAAGGGAAGACAGAGACAACAATCCTACTTGGCCAGGTGTCATTCAGATCGTGCAAGTGCAGGGGTGGGGGGAAGGGGAAAAGTGCGGGGTGGGAGGGTGGAGGGGACAGTTCTGTACATGGGATAAATAGAATAAATAACAATATGAGAAGTAAGGGCAGCTGGTGGTAAGTGCAGACATCAGGTTTCATGTGCTGGTGGGGGACTGTAGGGATACAGAAAACAGTCACCAAGTGCAGGGGTAGCCAGAGTACCTTACTATGGTTTGTGTACTTTGCAAGCCATCTTTTATAAACAAATATTTATAAAAGATGGCTTGCATAGTACAAAAACCATAGTTAGGTATGCATACAAATATATAAATGCTTACATGCATTTATATATTTGTTCGCGTACCTTAATATTGTTTGTGTACTTTTTAGGCCACGCCCACCCCACAAGCCACGCCCCCAAATGAGGACCCCCCTCGATTTCTTAACCCACTTAAAGCCATGTCCATAACCGATGGTGCACTCATTCCCAATCCTGCTGTACCCCGCTGAGGCATGGCATAATAATGGAGATGACCAAATGTAAGGAAGGCATCACTATCTGCTCCCCTCCCTCGTCCCCGCCTTCATTATTCAAGCGTTTACCGCCGGACGTCACGATAGACACCAACCAAAGAAAGTGTTTATCAAGTGCAACCCCTTGCAGGCCAAATACGGGATATTTATTGTATGAACGGGAATCCCTAAAATGAGACTGAATCCAGGATCACGATGCCCACATTGACACTCTCGGATTCCGGCAGCTGCACTTTGCCTTGTCCTTCGACATTCAAACATTACAAAGTACCCGCCCAACAAATATCACGCACGGGAAATCCCAGCACTCCTGCCCATCAAGTAGCAATAACTCTGGTGAACTTCACTTGAATCATTGGGGGACGAAGACGACCTGCTATGTTGTATGCCTACACGCTTTCTGCCGTGATCCAACAGCAGGCTGTAATAATATTAGAAACAAGCATTAGTGGCACTGTGTTGGTAGAAGCATTGGACTGGGGGGGGGGGGCGAAGCCAGGTGCCAGCGGAAGAGCCTGATTTGAAAAATAAAATGTCAGTTTGAGTGGTGTGCCAATGTGTGCAGTGTGCCATTCACATGCTTTCTTTTTTTTTTTTATTTCCCCAGGGCTGGCGCCACTCAGTCAGTGCACTGACTGAGCGCGAGCCATGGTGATAAAAATAAACTGTGAGTGGCAAGCCGCCACTAGCACAATGTTGCGCCCCATTGAAGACAATTTACAAGTATGGCCTATCTGGTCCACCATCTATCTGTTCTACCATTTACACCATTTACAAGCAAGGGCTAACCTTTCCATCATCTGGCCTCTAATGAGGCCAGATGATGGAACAGATAGGCCAGGCTTGGCCATATATTGTATTCAGAAATGTTAAAAATATCAATTCTAGTATATCTTGTCCCGCACTCCAGTTAATGCAAAGAGTGCAATAGGCCTGCATCAATAAACATGTTCAAGTGTTAGTTTGCTAAACAATAACCTGTTCAGTATTTTGAATTTACTGCTGTTAATCGTTGAAAATATTCGTGTTTCACATACGTTTACACATCCACTTTGCCCACCACGAAAGACTGTCAGCAATAGATAAAAATCGATGCTAAATCAAGCTTGAATCCTCACTGAAAAAGTGGGGTTGTGACATTCACTCTTACTGACTTGTGGAACTTGAAAAAGCACACAATGATTTACTTTTTTCAATAAAGTGTCTGTGAAACGTGCGCTCACATTCTGTACAAGATTTTCCTTCATGCTGACATATTTGATGGTCAACGGTCGTCAGCAAATGCCTTACGTGAAACCGTGTAAGTATATTTTGATATTCTAAAGGGGAAGGATGAATAAGAAATGCTTTCTGAGCTCCCTATGATCGGTACAAGCTATGGATCCACATGACCCAACACCATCCCAAATAACTAATGAATTGAATAAGGTTTTTCTAACTGAAAATGCTTCTGCTTGAAATGCAACAAGAAACCACTGCACAAAGAGTTGGGCCTATTGAGCATATGAATGTCAGATCCACTCAGATGTTCGAAATGGCTAAGAAGTAATCAAACACTTCTGGTGAAATCAATTGTTTCTTGCTTCTCTCTTGCAATTAAAGTCAGATTGACAATACCGCTGGACAAGAATTCCAGTCCTTAGCGTGCATGGTAATACTTCATTTGTATGTTCTTTTGAACGGTTTTCTGGGTTTTTGCACTCAAGAGCATTTGGTATATGGGTGTATATTCCAAACTGTGTGATCACTTCGAAAAAAAATGTAATGCATTGATTAATTAATATGCCTAATTCTAAGATCTTATGTATAATAAGTGCTAGCATTGTCAGTATAATTTTCTTTTGTTCCAAAGCAGAACATTTGACCACAAGTATCTAGTTACAAAGAATTAGGGAATAATTGTTTGCATGGGCATTATGCATATAGGTCATATTATGGCATTCATGCCATTTCAGGAGGACGGGCATGGCTGGTAACGGCCTGCCAGCCCGAGCTAAGGCAGGTTCAAGTAAAGCGAGGCCCTCAGCTTGGGCTGTGGGCTATTACTGGCCATGTCCGCCCTCCTGAGCGGGCACAAAACCCATTTGCGCCCCGGGGTTCATCCGGGGTGCAAATCTCCAAAGGAAAAAGAAAACAAATATGGCTTATGGACCAAGCCCCTTTTACATGTCTATGGTGGCGGCCGGGAGACAGGAGGAGTGCCGGAGCCAGAGCACAGAGCTCTGCTCCCACAGGTCAGTGGGGATGGAGGGAGGTGGTGGGAAAGGGGATCAGGAGATTTTTGGGAGAGGCTCCCTATTGCCTCTCCACATTAACAAAACAAAAAGGTGCCACCCGGGGAATGACCCCAGGTGGCGGGGACGGTGGGTGGGAAATGTGTATTATCTCCTGCTGTTCCAGCCACCTGATTGGCTTAGCGACCTTCCCCGGGTGCGAATAAGGATTTATTTCATTTAAGGAACACAATGGAACTGTAAAAGGCTCACAAGATTGGAAACTCTATTCAGAGCAAAATAAAATTGCAAAAGATAAAAAATATATCTATATTAAGAACGTAGCAGCAACATTAGAGAATGGCAAAATCGGCATCAAAGGTATATTTTGGGAAATTAGTACATTTTCAACCATTTTAAAATACACAACATGGTGAAAGGCACATTTTCTGAAGTAGAGATAAAAGTATACCAAGAACAGGAAGAAAAGGAAAACCTTATAAGCATAGTTAATAACTACAAAGCCATTGTGAGCAACCAGAGAAACAGGCTTCGTACTTCATTATCACATCAAAGACCATATCTTATTCAAAGTCAAATCCAAATCTTGGATAAAAAGGTAACTGCTGACCTTCTCAGACTCTTGTATAAAAAGGAAGCTGCTCATCGGACTGTCTCAGATAAGTCAGAGATCAGAACATTTTGGAGCTCTGTCCTTTTATTGATCCATTTAATCAAGCAGGAACTGTGGCCTATGTATAGTCTCCAGCAACATGATCTAAAGTTCAATAATAGACTTTGTTATCAACGTCCTGAAGCTACAAAAGACTTAATTTAATGAACAATCAGTACAGGAAGTTCAGTGCCTCTCCCCCAATCAAAAGCGCCACACTGATATTCCTTTTTTAGGTGAAAACTAGTCCTGTCTGTGACTCATCTAGAACTCGCAGTTCCTTCACCCATTTGCCACGCAGAAAGGTTATTTATTACAGAACAGGAAAATTCATATTCGTACAACATCACATATCACACCACCTCAGTCCGTGGCCCAAATGCTTTTCTTTCCTAATAATTATTATTTTACAAATTGTAAACACTACTTGGTTCAGGATAACACAGATCACAAACTATTTAGCCCGACTACATGTACAGTCAAAACACTTTGCCTGGGGTTCACTTCTAATGGCATGTAGCACATTGAAACATGACAAGGGCATAAGCTTGACACTCTACTTTATATGAAGTTGAATTAAAAAAAGCACTTTACTTTGAAAAAACAATTTCACACATGCAGCAATATGTATTTTTATCTCCAGGCACACTTGGAAGTAATAGCAGTTTTGTTTAACTTAATCACGTGTAAACATAATTGTGTCTGGCACTGCACTCTTAGCAATGCTGGTAGTCTTATAGCACAATAAGCTTTTCAGAACAAACACTTTTCATGTAGATTGTAAAATCCCCCTTCTCTCATGAGCCACCTTCTCACTTTCAGTAGGTGTGCTTTTAAATCAGTGACTCCACTCTGTTTAACATTGGGAGGACACTGTACAGTCCAGCACAAAAAAACAGGTTTTCCGTTGAACATTTGGAACCCCTTTGCTATAAGGCAGGGTTCGGGGGAATGGGAAGCAGTAGGGAATTTCGTTTTTTAATGCACCCCTTCCTTTAGGTAATTTTGCGGTTGGCAAAAACTAATAGGAGAATCCAATTACTTAACAGACTATTTTTGTATCCACACTGGAAGCAATACTGTTAATTTCAATTTAAACAAAATCACCCAGTGTAATTTAGCTGTGTGGGAATTAATTAAATGATTAGTTGGTAAAAATACTAAGGATCTACTTTGTGTGCCTACTCAATCAATAATGGTGAAAACTATTGAATCAAACAGATCCCCACAAGATTTGGTTTTGTTGGCCAAGTTTACTTGCATAAGTATCTCTGGGTTTGCACTCAGGGAAAAGGACATCAAGGCTCAGGTCATCTTTCAGGTACAGGACAGGGACCATCAGAATCCAACATCAGTCATGGATAGTCTCCAAGCACAATCCCTCTATTTTGATTCTCCTTGGTCATAGGCCCAAGCCTCTTTCCCCCCTTCCCTAGTTTCCTCCAGGAATCTTATCAGCAGTTCCAACCTAGGTAAGTTCAAGCAGTCTCCCTGATTTCCATTGTGCGTCCCCTTATGAATATTACACCACTCCCACAAGAATGTCTAAATGATGACATTCCTGATTGGACTACTATTTTCCATTTCCTTATTCAAGGGCTAGCCCATGTCCTTTGATTTGCTTCTTCAGTTTACCAAGGCCAAATTTATGAGGGGCAAGTCCTCCCACTTGAAATTAACTTTTCTACACATATCAATTTTATACTTAAAAAAACTATATATATATATCTATGTGTGTGTGTGTATATATTACATCCCCAAAATCCATAGAAATCCCACTAGACCACCAGGAAGACCCATTGTAACTCTTACTGGGTCTCTCCTGGAAAACATGTCAAAGTTTGTAGATGAGGTGTTGTTTTAATTTGTTCCATAATCACCTTCATATCTCAAAGACACGACTGACTTCCTGTCAAAAATAGATGATCTCCCGTGGGAGTCTACGTACATTATGGCAATCATGGATGTGGTATCTTTATATACCTCGATACAACATAATTTTGTAATGAAAACCTGTGAATTCTTCCTTAAAACAAGATCGTTGAGTTTTGTACAACATACCAACATGATCCTAAGTATGATTGATCTATGCCTGAAAAATAACACGTTTTTGTTTAATAACAAATTATTTCGTCAAACCCAGGGGACTGCTATGGGTACAACATTTGCACTGGGGTATGCGAATTTGACCATGGATTACTGGGAGAAATTTACAGTGTGGGCAGATGACAATGAGGCATATACTGAAAATATAGTGCTTTGGTTACGTTACATCGATGACCTCTTTATCATTTGGAAAGGCAGTGAAAGAAACTGGGACAATTTTGTCAAACATCTGAATATCCATAACTGCAATTTAAATTTCATGAAACAACACAGTGCAGACTCTGTGGTGTTTTTGGATGTAAAAGTGAAAATAATCAATCAGCAAGTGATGTGTGAGCTTCACAGAAAACTGACGGGTTCCAAAGCCCCATTACATGCCAGAAGTGGCCATCCTAAAAACCTTATATGGAGTATACCATATGAATTTCATTTGAATATGTAGAAACTGCACAAATATTACAGATTTTGATGCAGCCAGCAAAATCACTGCTTGGGGATTTCGAAAACAACAATACCCCAAGAAAGTGAAAGAGAGATCATACCTGAAAGCATGTGCCTTTAAGTAGACATAGGTCCTCATTATAAGTTTGCCGGTCTGGTAACAACTGTACCGGTAAGCTTGCTGGTACTGTTGTTACCAGACCGGCAAACTACAAGTTCTGCTTGCGGGTGCCTTCCCTCCCGCCAGGTCTGACCTGGCAGGCGTACCAGCACCCACGAACAGAGCATGTTGGATGCACCAGCACCATTCTGAATGGTGCCAGTGAGTCCAACCTCCCCATTTCCATTGAGTCCTATGGGTCTCAAATGGGAATAGGGAGCATTTTTTTCCGGCACCCGCGAATGGGCAATTACCGGGTCCGGCGGGGCCGTAATGACCTGGTATTGCCCATTTGCGGGTGCCAGAAAAACAATGATATCGCGCCAGCCGTGCCTGTTATACCGGCATGGCTACCACCGGTATTGTAATGAGCCCATAATTTGCTAACCAAAAAGGCATCTGATACTCTGGGCAATAGTGATGAAAATGCCACCACACTAAACCTCACTTTTGGAAGCCACACACAACCAGTGAAACGCATATTGGAAAGTTCTAAAATCAGTTAAAGATCTTCGGGCAATATTAAATGAAGATCCAGTTATAACTTTCCGCAAAATCAGTGCCATAAAGGATACACTGGTGAACAGATTTATGAAACCTGACAACCCAAGGACTAAAAATGAGTGGCTAACCAAAGGTAGAGAAGGCTTTTTCAAGTGCACTAGATGCTAAATATGTAAATATGCCTTGAATTGTAACATGTACAATCATTCTATATTGGGTCAATCTATGTACATCAATGGAAAAATTACATACGATTCTGAACTCGTGGTATCTGTCTTGATATATCCATGCTCTAAATGGTGTGTAGGAAGCAGTAAGTTCAAATTAAAAGTGCGTATCCTGCAACACGTGAGAGCAATTGGAAACAAGGAAGTGCCTACCCCATGGCTAAACACTTTGCTGAATTCCACGCAGGAGATCCTAAAGATTTTATCTGTTTCGGCATACACAAAATAGATGTTGGACAAAGAGAAGGAGACATTGCACAACAGTTACGACAGGAAGAAGCCAGATATATTTTAGACTTTGAAAGCAAAAATCCAGTGGATCTTAATCTGGACGAAGAACTTTATACATTTTTAGGAGTATAACACTCCATAAACCTTGCAGTGTTATAATAATGCATTATCTTTGCCATGCTGCTCTCTGTCTATCGTTAGGTATTTATGTTTTCAAGCTACCAATTTGGACAATTTTGATAATGGATACCAATAGGCTGTGTACTCAATTGGATTTGGTTTTCTATAGTATAATGAATTACCTGCATACAGTATAAACACTAGGAATCACTGTTATTGAAAAAGCTGTTCTGAATCCATTTGGCTTTTCGTCTAGTCCAATGAATCTGGTAAAGTCCTAGGCTGACATTGGATCTGTACCTTCAGTGTTCCATTCCCCACACAGGGGTATCCCATTAGTGGGAAATGTTTAAATTAATTTTGTTTGGGGTTTAAAAGCACTATGAAGTTATATATAGGATGGGTATATTGTTTTATTAATTTGCTATAAGTGTTCTTACTTACTCACTTGCACTTAATTTGGGTAAAGAGGGTTCTGTTTAGCATTGTATAGCATGATGTATTTTGGTCTTCTTTTTTATTTTGTTTTGATTATGTTGATCATCATCCAGTTTTTTAGCCAAACTGTGCAGTCCCGGTTTGAGGTTTTATGAATATTGATGTATTCTAATGAGAGTTATAGACTAATAGTCTTTCTGTCATATTAGGTGTAGATAAGAGTTGAATGGGTTTGCACTGTTGTGTACCAAGGCTATTCCCAGCTGAGAGGTGCAATAAGTCTGTTGGAATGTATTAGCATCCTACTCGTTATATCATCAGAGCCATTAGGGGTCTGGTTTGCAAAGATATAACATGCTAGATAAGTAATATAGGTCAAAGTGGCATTGATGGTGAATGAGCCTCTGTACATAACAGGAGGTCTCATTAGATGTTTAGTAATGCACTGCGCACTTCAAAATCAAACTATTGTCACTTTATAACAGTATTTCTATTTGTGTCAACTGTGGGACCCATTTTGGGTCTGAGTTGCACAGATATAATACGTTTAATACATATCATAGTCTCAAGTATCATGGATGGAGAATTAACATCTGCATACAATAAGAGGTCCCATTGGACGTCCAGCAATGCACTATGCACTTTCAATGTAAACCATTGATTGTCACTTTATAAGCTGGTTATGAAGCTTTGTAATATACATCTTACTGTAGATGGCTAGTAATGCACTGTGCACTTTTTAAAGTAAGCCACTGTTACCTTGTTAAGCCGGTTATGACATTCAGCAAATCAGACCCTACTCATCATATATTTGCCTCCAAGCATGAGCGACCTTGAAATATATTTCGTGTGAAGGGCGATATGTGTCCCTCACTTATTGGAACATTCTACGAGGACAAGAGTAGAGTTTTCAATCTATCCTATAAGCACTTTGCATTCCAACTTGCAGACTAACAACAGTGAATGTGTGGGCTGTGATGGCTCCTCCTCTCTTAAACGTATTAGTTGAGTGAGGGATAGAACCACCTGGCCTGGAAATAAACGCAAACACCAAGGATTGGCAGTTGCGATAACAACACGTTTTTAATATCAGTGGCTGAGAATGCAGTAAAATGTGTACAGCTTTTAAAATACCTACAGATGAAAAAAACGAAGAACCCAACATGAGTGTATGCATCTGATATATGTCAGTTCGCACATGAAAGTCCAATTATAAACTAAGATGCAATGTCATGATTATTGCTAAAAACCAGGCATGTGTTTACGACCTAATATAATTGTTTGTAACATTGAACCTCAATAATGACTCTTCTGTATTGAATACAACTAAGCCAGCACGTTCTTTTATTACAAATCCGATGGACGAAAGCAGAGCAAACCTAACATTGGGATATTCACAATAGATGGTTACACACATTGTTGCATATGTAGTCTAAATTGCATCAGTAAAAGCATTTTCGATTGTTATGTATATGTGGACTTCCATTTCCAATACCCCATGCAAAATGGCTACAACAACTTAGCAGGGTGATGGTCCGTTTTCTATGTTTCTTATTTCGGCACTGTTTGGGTGTTTTTAAAGGTTGACTAAATTATAGGTGGCGCTACTGTGAACAAGCCACGTGATAGTGGCAAAACGCATTAGTTGCTTGCACTCTGCTGGCCCTGACTTCTTTGTTGGGACAATGAAGATTTTAGAATATTTTTTTTCATAATAACGTTTATATATTATTTTACACAAACATTCTTGGACTCCTGGCCCTCACTTTTAAAGGAATTCGCACAGGAGTGCCGCATACCGTGACAGTGTTTTTACACTGTCAAGTTTTCAAATATATTATATAGATAGATATATAGATATTTTATCAGTCATTAAAGTTTTATTCGGCAGGTTTGCCTTTAGCACACATATGCAAATACATCATTAGAAATTACTTTCATTACATGGAAAAGTTAAATAAGAATTCATGGTGAATATAAATATAAAGTACACAGTTAATAAAATCAAATCACTAAAAGTCTACAAAAAGGATAACAACCAGGAGAAATTAATCAAGTGATCTGAAGCAACATCCTATGAAGCCAAGTACGATAGATACATTTGGCTACAAAGTATACATTGTTCACCACAGTCATGGATTTGCATAAGTTAATGGCTTTTTGCATAGTTTTAACAGATGCTTTTCTAAACAGTGGTAAAAGGTATATCTTCCTCAAGTCACAAAAGCACTCACAGAAAAGCAGGAAATGGGTAACTGATTCTCTAGACCACACTCGGACGGTACAATATCCTTTCATCGCGGGATGTTTTTTTGCGGGGATTTTTACTGCAACTTTTTGACGAAAACAACTCATCTAATTTTTAGGGGGGTTGGACAAATATATATGGGGTGTGGGTGTTCGAGAATAGCAAACAAATTAAAGGGGGTGGGGGTTTAGGGGTGAACCCCCCAAAAATAAAATAAAATTCGATGATGTTCTTTCATTAAAAAATCCACGGAAAAAATCCCAGTGAAAAAACATCCCGCAATGAAATGACATGGAACCACTTAGACAGGTTTCAGTATTGCCGCGCCTCCATCCACAAGTAAAGGTCACAACCTGCAGAGTGTCAGTTCTAAACTCCAGAAATTGGGTACGGATACAGGCAGGTGATATCAAATCCAGATATCTCTCTTCACCTAAGACTAGTTTTGTAGAGAGATAGGCCAGCCCTACTTTCAGGCATCTAATAATGGCTGGAACGATCTGCTCATGCCAGACCTATTCAAAGGAGTCCCGTGATTGCATGAGGTTGCAGGTTTCAATAAGGTTTTTTTGTGAATTCCGCAAAAATGATAAAAGTCAGTGTCACAAAGGTTTACACACAGTTCTTTACGTCCATAAACTACTATATTCCAAAATGTCTGCTTCGTGACATTTTCTGGGAAGCTATCATCACATTTCAGATTATAACTTTAGATCCCACGGTCAATGTTTTAGGGGTGTAGTCTCAGCAGATCGAGCTATTAATAAGCTTTTCAATGATATTTGGGTTCTTTTTCTGCAATGTACGGATCTCAGGAAAATGGTCAATATATGATCCTCAATGTAAATCTATGGAAGAATAATTACATGCATATGATTATTATCATCAAACAGCACATTTCTCTTCCCATGACCTGTATGCAGGTCTGTCCTCGGGCCTTCTTGATCCAAGCCTGCAATTAAGGCAATCATAGACACCAAGAAGGACTACTACAATCTTGAAATTAAACACGCAGCAAACAGCTCAAGAAAGCTCTTCAAGACACTTAGGGCCACATCACGAGTTGGGCGTTAGCCCTTAAATCCGGCAGAAATGGTATTAACTGCGCCAATACCTTTCTGCCGGATCACGATGGCAATCAAACTGGCTCTATTCCAGCTGGGCGCCATTCCAGCCAGTTGTAATAGCGCCGGCTGTAATAGCACCGACAACACAACGCGCTAGCACAGACCTATAACAAGTTGAGCATCGGCACTACTAGCGCCATAAAACAGCTGAATATACCCCTGGCCGCCTGTTGGAGGTAAAAAACACAGGTGAGAGTAACAAAGCCACAGGTGGAAACAATGCACACATGAGGCCTACAAAAGACCCACCCAGACCCCAAACACACAACCCAACAGCATTTTGCCATTAGGAGCAGGGAGGAGAGAGCAATAAAGGCACAGGTGCCAACAATGCATACAAGAGGCCTACAAAAGACCCACCCAGGCCCCACATGCACTTCCCAACACCAGGTTGCCATTTGGAACCTGGAGCTTGATTTGGACCACTACATGCTGCGCCTGGAATTACAGAGGCCTGACAACCAGCCCAGAGCACAAAGAGCACAGGGGGGTTGATGATGAGGACAAGGAGGAGGAGAGCAGCCCCAGCAAGGCGGGCAGCCATCACCAGGGTCAGGCCATCGCCCTGGGCCTTGACTGATGGTCAGTTGGTAGCCGAGTACAGGCTGTACAGGGCTACCATCACCCAGTTGCTTGACACAATCCAAGGTGACTTTGGTGGCAAGATTGCCATCAGCACCCCTGTGCCCCACATGTGAAGCTGGTGTCACTCCTGCAATACCTTGGGATGGGCAGCTTCCAGCACAAGGTTGACTTGATGCATGGCATGGCCCAGTCCACATTTAGTGCAGTCCTGTGCCAGGTGCTGGATGCACTGCTGCGCCATGTGAATGAACACATGGCATTGCCCACCACACAGGCACAAGTGAATGAACTCAAGGCACAGTTCTATGTGACTGCCCAAGTACCCAACATGATTACAGCCTTAAACTGCACACATGTTGGACTGGTTGCACCCCAGAACCATGAGGCAGCGTACCAGAACCGGAAGCATTTCCATTTGTTGAACGTGCAGATGACCTGTAGCCCAACCTGACCATCAGCCACTGCTGCACCCGCTACCCTGGATCCGCCCATGACCCAATGGTGCTGTGCAACAACACACTGCCAGCCTACATGGAGAGGCACTGAGAATAGTGCACATGGATAGTGGATGAGTACACACCCTGCCTGAAATGCATGCTAAGGGATAACAAATGAATGGGGGATGGCAGAGCCACATGAAGCATTGCATGCCACCATGAGCCACAGCCAGCACCATCACAGCACCAGTATGATATTTGTGTGGCACACAAGGTCACCAGCACACGGCCACCACACTTGGACCCACACAAGGTGATGCCACACACTTCACATAACACCATAACACATGGTACCACAACAACCAGAGTGCACATTGTCTGTGTTGCAGTGCGGCTTTACACCCTGACCCACAAGAGTAACCTCACCCAGGACACCACACAGGAATGCACAGTGAGAGGAATGCAATACCCATCCTTTAAACCACTGTAGATGATCAGGATCAACCCCTAACATGAATATCCCCAAGACAGTGACCCATGAATGCACATTTACATTCATGTGAAATAAAACAAAAAATGGTGCCATGTAGCTAAAACCCCACTGAAGTGGGAGAATGGAAGACCAGGCTCCCGTCCTTCACCTCTCGCGCCTGGCCTAGAGGGTCACGGCCCAGACACCCGCCGCGAGAAGAGTTTGTCCATTTACCAGACGACCAGGTACCCTGGTACAGGAACATACGGATGTGTCCACCTGCCTGCCCAGCAGCCCGCACTGGCCATGCCGACACCTGCGGCTCGGATCAGCTAGACTAAAATCCACACGTCGTTAGAGATGCCATGACGACCTAGACAACGGGAAGCACATCTGTACAAATATACACACTGAACATTTCCACACCAATCTACACGAAGAACATACTCAGTGCTCTGACGTAGGCGACAGGCATATTCACGGACGTGCATCTTTATTATTTTTACATAGGCTTTCAGAATGCAGAAACGCAAGACGCATCATGAACTCATATATAACGCTTGCTCACACTTCTCTTGAAACCTGTTACCACCATGAGAGGTATAATGGAAACACGATACTGGTCATGAAAATATATGCCATTATAACCTAAAAGCACCTATGCACCAAACAGACTACTTAAGCACCAGGCCGAGTAGGCCTCAAACAAGAGCTCCCGTGGACATTAACAAAGCAAGAGTCAGGTTGCTGATCCTGCAGAAAGAACCCGGTGGAGCAACCAGCCAAGGTCGCAATGTTGCAAACCCACATCCAAGAACAAATCATCAAAGGCACGATGTTGCAACCTCGCACTCCGCGCCTCAACGATAAAGGCACGCCGGCAAATTAAACCAGACGCGCAGTAGAAAAAACAATATTAATTGTGCAGAATTCTGCCTCTTTCACGGTCCCTCCCCACGTGACCAAGCCGAACCTGACGAGATGCCAAAACCCGGGAGAGAAAAGGCGTCTGGGTCCCTCACTACGAGACACAGGCCGATACACTTGAAAGGCTCAATGGACATCTGCTACAGTGGGAGCGGTCAGCCTTCCACCTATGAATAAATCCTCACATTGTCTGCACGTACCCATATTGAAACATTGTTGCAAACACAGGTACACCGAGAGCTGGGAACAACGGTGGTCCCAGGCTGGGAAGCTCACGGATGCACCAATCAGAACATGGGGCCCTTATCTCAGACGTCAGTAATACTAGCCAATCCTCAGGAGTCTTCATGTAACAATTCTTATGTATCTAATTGTAGGGACAACCCAGATATACCACCTGACTACACCTTGTCCACTAATATCATTCTCTATATGTGTACTATACTAACCCTACCACTCGAGCAACCAATTAAGAGTGGCGATAGGTTTTTTGTTAACTTTCTGAAGTGACGCAAGTAGCGCGTCATAATGCAGTAAAAAGGGCCTGCGAGCCCCACGATTGTGTGTGTGTCAGGACGAACGCGTACGCTCCTTGACCCATCCCTGCCGTTTTGTCTAAATAAACAGCAGAGTCACCTTGCTCCTTGTGTGTGTCTCATACTCTATCTCGTCTGGGATATACGGGAGGAGTTGGGGCCTCCCTGCCCGGAGGTCTGCGGACGGCCCGGCCGACCCCGGCAGAATTTCCCCCGACAAGTTGGAGGCACTGCTGAGATCTGTTTAAGATCGACTTTTATTTTTAGTTTTTCCAGGCACTCCCGTTGCGAGGAGGCCCGGCGGCGCGGCCCCCTCTGCCGTTGCCCCCTTCTGAGGACTACAGGACCATCGCGGAGCTGCGAGAAGACCGGACAGCGCAATCCGGATATTGGCCCTCGGGAGCCGGTTGAGAAGTATCCCGCCCGCGGTCGGCGAGTGTCCAGACGTGGTCCAGACGAGGGGAGGTGGCGAGCCGCTTGGAGGGGTGCACGCAGTCGAGCGGCCCTGCATCGAGAGAACTTGGTGAGCATGACACGCACAACAAGCAATGCGAAATTGTGAGGGAGGGGGAGGAAGTAAATAAGGGAGGAGGGAGGTATTGTACAGATGTGCGGCGAAGGTTTAACTGAGTGTTGCCAATGGAATGAATGGTAGCGAAACGAGTGCGAGAACAGTCGGCTAACGTTACGCGAAAGAGGGGGGCGGGGCACGAAAACATCACGTGCAACCGCTCGTAAGACACTGATGGCCTAAATTGCGACTACGTGTGAGGGTGGGTGTGTGTGGTTTCCTACGACTTGACATTTATTGATCAATGAGTAGATGAGGTTTCCTATTGTTCGAGCAAAAAACTCGATAGGTAGATGACGTTTCCCCGTGGGCGGTAGCTAGTTACATAGTTGCCCAAAACGGAAGATAATTGGCTGGTTAAGCCCTCCTGTTGAGGGGCGTATCACACGCGAGGCGACGCAGTGTGCGCAGTCCGGTTATATTATTGATGAGATTACCTTGTTCCAGGAGAGACAGGAAGACAGCTGTAGGGTTAGCGGGGTACATTGCAAGTGTATTTTGAACTTAAAGAACATAACAAGAATATACCAGTAGCTCGAAGAAATCGGTGACGTCACCAGTAGGGATTTAATAAGATATCGCGAGCACAAGAAACTTTGGGTTGAGAGTGGTGGGGAAGAGAAAAATGATAAAGGAGCGGATACGGAGATAAACGATAAACAAGTGGATTGAAAGAGAAGAAGGGGAAAGGGGCGTGGCTGCGCACAGAGAACGCCAGCCACGGCAAGTGTAAAAGGGGGAGGAGAACGGAGAAACAGGACGACTGTATAAGATCGTCGTAAGGGGTACGCAGCCGCAGGGGGCTGCGCGCGCTTCGGCCGCAGGGGGCCGTAGGGGAAGGAATATAATATAACATCATATTTATTATTATTGCATAATCTGTCAAAGGATTGTCGTAAGTCCCCATACTTGCGGGGCAAGGTAAGCAATACAAGGTTGTATATTGTAAACTGCTGGTAAAGAGAAGGGTAACAAGGGGAGGGCCACTATGTCATACGGGAGAGGGTCGGGAGGGTGGGGGAACACCCTCACTACCCCATTACAACACATATGCACCACACTGCCACCACATAGGGAGAAATTAATTAAGTACAGCATAGAGTGGACCCAGGGGACGGACAACAAAATGTTAACACCATGGCCGCCTAATGGTAGTTTCGATCCATATGCCCAACATTCACTACTAAACCATCTGCACAATACATACAAGGGGAAGAAGTTGGCAAACCATGTGGAGGTGTTTAACTTATGGAGGATGTTCCAGGGGTCCCGACCAGGACCAAATGGAATGTTCACTATGGGGGAAACACCGGAAGAAAAGGAGATTAAGAAAGAAGGAACGGATGGGGAAAAGGGGTGCGAAAGCACAAAGAATACGGGGAACGGAGGACAGGGAGGAGAAAAGATTGATAAATCAAACGACATAAAAAAGGAACCGAACAATGAGACACCCATAACACCGGGAGTGAAAACAGAGGGAGGAGGGTTGTACCCTTTAAGAGAATTAGGAGAAATAGAAGGACAGTTCAGGGCGGCTGAAGGATACTCGAACCCGGCATACAGCCCTCCACCATATGTGGCTCATAGGAAGATACCAATGGGGGAAGAAAGGATTGGAGAAGAGCAGACTGCAGAGATAGGAAACGATGAGTGGGTAGCTGCACAGATATTATTGAAATTACGAGGCTCACTAACTGGAGAAGAAAGGGAGGCGGTAAGGAGAACAAACGAGGATAGTGCCAGAGAGAGTGAAATGAGGGGAGAAGAGCTACTATGGCAGAAGGAAGAGATTTTGGAGGAAAAATTAGCAAAACTAAGGGATGAGCAGAATGAATTGATCAAACAACTTGAGAGGGAGGAAAGAGAGAGAGTGAGGAAAAGGAAAGAAGGTAAGAACGAATTGGAAAAATTAAGGGAACGAAATGAGGAGCAAAAGAGAGAAGCTGAAAGGGTAAAAGCAGCAGCAGATAGGGTATCAAGAGTAGTGCTGAGGGAGAAGAAGAAGGAAGAAGAAGAAAAGGAAAAGGAAATGGAAATATGGAGGAGGAGGGTACTATCAGAGACAGCTAAAAAATATGAAGAGGGGAAGGTAATAGAGAGTATAGTAGAAAGAGAAAGGGTGAAATGGGAAAGGAAGAAAGAGGATGAAAGAATATTGGAACAGATGAGCAACGAAGTAATGGAGGAATTGAAGAGGAAAAGGGAGGAAAATAGTAGGGAAATGGAGGAGAGAAGTGAAGGGGGAAGAGAAGGGAGGAGTAGGGAGAGTGAAAGATGGGGAGATGTATATAAAAGTAGAGAGGTAGCAACAACATCAACACTAGGGGGAACAGTTGGTAACAACGAAAGGGGAGAAAGAGACTTAATAGACTTAAAAACAGTAACAATAAAAGGAAAAAAGGCAGAGTGGGGGGTGCCATTTATGAATGACTTTTGCAGTGAAGAGGAAGAAGGAGTGGAGAAGGATGGAAGAAAGTGAAAGGGAAAGCTTAGATAAGCTATACCTCACTAGAACAAACATAGATTCGCCCTGGATGAGTAGAAGATGGGAGGAGCTGGAGAGAAGTGAGGAGGGAGTGAAAAGAATAGGGGAAACACAAACCCATGAAACCACGCCACCCACATCTCCATCACGCCCTCCCACGTCACACCATACATGTTCAACCACCGCACGCTCACTGCACAGAATAAAGCTCGCGCCCTTCATGAACGAACTTACACCTTATGCATGTCGGCTTAGGGACCTCCCTAGTCGCAGGCAAGACAGACAAATAGACATACCCATATTGAACACAGGAAATGACGAAAAAAGGGGAAAGGAAGAAGAGGGAGGTAGGAGCAGAGGTAGTAAGGAAGAATTTGAAGTAGTAAAGGAAACGGGGGAAGAGGAGAGGTGTGAAGACTCAATATTATGGAGCGTAAAGGGTGACACAAGACAGAATTTAATGCCACTGTTGGAGAGAGGAGGGGTTAGACCACAGTATGTACCTTGGAAACATACGGATAAAGAAAATATAAAATGTAGGCTCCCATCACTAAGTGGAGGTGCGGGTAAGTGGATATATGAAATGGAAAAACACACCGCAGGACAGAAACTAGCAGTAGGAGATGTGAAGGGCCTGTTAATATCAATATTAGGGGATAGAGCGGATGACATTTGGAAAAGAGCGGGATTCCATGGGGTAACAATAACGAACACATCGCATGATGGGGCACCATTTGCAAACTGTAGACATGCGCTATGGCAGGCACTGAGAGTGCAGTACCCAGACACATCAGACATAGGAGCCATTACTTCCCGTAAGATGGGTGAAAATGAGGACCCTGTTGATTATATCCAGGATATTCAAGAGAAGTGGCGCATGGAAACTAGAGAACAATGGGACAAAACACCAGCCATATTTTATCATATACTAGTACAAGGGCTCCCAGAAGGGGTTCAGAAACAACTAAAGAAAGTAGTGGGGATGGAAGCAAAACCATGGCCAGAAATACAACTGACTATAGTACATCACTGCAGGACATGGCAAGGAAAAATTAAACAAAAGGAAGAGGATAGGAAAACAGAAGAGGCCAAACTAGTACAGAAAAAACTTACTAAATACACAATGGAAGGGGCACTAATAGCTACGCCCACACCAATGGCCCAAAGCCCAACGCAAGTAGTGGCTGCACAAGATCCCGCCCAAATAGCGCCTCCACAAGGTGTAATACAGCAAGTGCCGCCTCTGCAATTACACGCACCAAACATGGGAGGAGGGTACCCAATGCAAGGAACTGGGTATTATAGTTATAACAGAGGGAGAGGAGGGTTTATGAGGGGGAGAGGATACGGATATAATACCCAACAACAGGCTGGGGGACTTAGAAATTACTACCCCACAGGGCAACCCGTATACCAGGACAACACAGGGAGCTTCCCATGGCAGAGCAGGGAACCACCCGTGTGTTGGAGCTGCGGACTATTAGGACACATGTCACGTACATGTAGGGTCAGGCCAGGAACACCAGCATGGAATGAACAAGCACAACCTAGGACCTCACAAGAACAGCAGGGCATACAACAACAGCAGATGTCACAAAAGGGGAGTGACCCACAACAACAAACAACACAACAGCCACAAACCTATTCACTGCCACAACAACAAATAACACAGCAACTGCCACCGCCACAACAACAAGTAGCGTTAATACAACCACCACCCCAAACTCAACAAACGCAATTGGGTAGGGTGACGGTGTTGGGACACAACCCTTACACAGGGAATGGCCAATCATTGTACCCCCAATAGGTCAGCCCACAGACGGCCTTGGTGTGTCCCATCCTGTCAGTAACACCTAATAGTGCGGAGGAACCACGCATAGAGGTAACGATAGGTGACAAAAAATTATCATTCCTTGTTGACACCGGAGCAACCCGGTCTTGCATAAGGGAAGGTAAATTTAAGATGTCAGGCGAAGCCATGAACACCCAAGGATTTTCTGGGGCTAAAGGGTTGGTTCCATTTACTGATAACGTTCCCTTATCTATTGGAGATTATGATCTGTCAGTTCCACTTTTGTATTATAGTGCCTCGCCAGTAAATATACTGGGGAGAGACATAATGAACAGGTTGAATATGACGATCTCCTTTACAGAGGATGGCATAATTTGCTCTACTCCAGGGATTAACATGCTCGCAGCACGACAGATTTTGCAAGCATACTGTGGACAGACAGCGATTAGGGCGGAGCCAGTAGATGGCGAGCTATTCCAGTATGGCACAGACATGGCATTTGCATGGATGCCGGGGATAGAAGGGAAAATATGGAGGAGGCCAGCAGCCTATCTGTTCCGACCAGAAACACCAGTTAATGAACTGGAAGGGAAGGTGTTTGTAATGGACATTGAGAGCATTATTGCAACAGCTGATTATGTTGCTGTGCACGCCCAAGATAAAGAAGGGAGAGCATGGAGGGCGGTGATAGCACTAGCAGAAGGATGTAGGCTGACCCAGGTGTCAGATGAAGAGCTGTTCTCAGAAGAAAAGGAAGAAGATGAAATGGTGTTCATGATGAGTGTAGAAATATGGCTAAGAGTGGCCCACAAACAAGTAGCACAGAAAATTGCAGTGGCACTTGAGGCACCCGCAGGCACCCCAGTCCCATTTTTTAAGGAGGATATGTCAAAGGTGCCCAAATCATTATGGACTATTAGCCCTTATGACGTGGGATGCATAAAAAGCATAGGGGGTGTAAGGATAAAATTGAAAAAAGGTGCCATATTACCAAGAGTGAAACAGTACCCATTGTCAAAAGAAGCAGATGAAGGCATATATGAAACCATAACGGCCCTTATAAACAATGGCATATTGGTCCCCTCAGAATCACCATGTAACGCAGCTGTGTACCCGGTGCGCAAGGCTAAAGGGGGGTCTTGGCGCTTCATACAGGACCTCAGACCCTTGAACAACATAGTAGAAGCAGAGTATCCAGTAACAGCAAACCCGGCCACAATATTGTGTGGCATTCCAGCAGAAGCATCACGATTTACAGTGATTGACCTTAAAAATGCTTTTTTCTCGATACCATTACACTCAGACTCACAAGATTTGACAAGCTTCACTTACCGAAATACAAAGTGGAAACATACCAGATTACCACAGGGGTATTGTGAATCACCCTCAATTTTCAATAGAGTAATACAGATGGATTTGGGTAACGTTGAGGTGGAAAGCACAGTGTTACAGTATGTGGATGACATAATAATTTGCAGTACAAACGAAAGTAAATGTAGAGAGGACTCCTTAAAGATGTTGACAATATTGGCTGAAAAGGGGTACAAGGTAGACATGGAAAAGATACAATACTGTCAGGAACAGGTACTTTACATTGGCCAATTGATATCCCAACATGGAAGAAGGATTGCACCACAAAGAGCACAGGCCATCTCAAGCACTCCCGTGCCACAGACTGTGAGAGAACTGCAGCAATTTCTGGGGCTGTGCAACTACTGTAGAGCATGGGTATTTGATTACAGCTCATACATAGGACCCCTGCTTGAGGGTTTGAAGGAAGCAAATAAAGGGGAGAAAAAGTTGGAATGGACTATGGAAATGAGGGAGGCATTTGACGAATTGAAAGACGCGATATCAACTGCTCCAGTACTGGCATCCCCAGACTATGAGCGACGCTTTTTTATATTTTCACATTGCGACTCAGCAGTGATGAAGGCAGTATTGGCACAAAAAACGAGCATGGGATATAAACCAGTAGCATTTTACAGCGGACACTTAGACCCTGTGATGTTAGGCCACTTCCCTTGTGAACAAGGTCTCGCTGCAGCTGCCTTTGCAGTAGAAAAAGCATCAGCAATAACTATGGGGTGTCCAACTACACTGTTTGTGGAACATGCACTATTTGCGATATTGAACAAACCTAAGTCCACACTAACGACACAGAGGGCATCAGGTTATGAGATTATTTTGTCTAAGGCTGAACTAGCAATTGTTAGATGTAGCACGGTTAACCCTGCAAGGTTCCTAGCAGAAGTAATTGAAGAGGGAGATTACGCCCACGACTGCACCCAAATAACTAAAATGTACTCATGTACTAGAAAAGTTGAAGAAAACGCACTAGAGGGAGGTGAGCTTTTGTTTATTGATGGGTCATCAACTATTGATCAAGGAGATGGGATACGAAGGACTGGGGCAGCAGTAGTAAAAATGATGGAGGCGCCGGTGTGTGTGGCTATGAAGTGTGTACAATTACCACAGCATTACTCTGCTCAAGCCGCGGAACTGGTTGCACTAATATTGGCATTAAAGGAAAGTTTTAATAAAAGAGTAACAATATATTCCGACAGTGCATATGTTACATCCACTGTCCACTAAGGGTTATCAAAATGGAGAAGAAGAGGGTTTAGGAGAGCTGATGGCACTCCAGTACAACATGCCCTATTGTTGGCTGAACTAATTGAAGTAATAAACGACCCCCAAGAACTAGCCCTAGTCAAGTGCACCGCACACACCAATGGAGAAGACTACGTATCGAAAGGGAATGCAGCAGCAGACGCACATGCGAAATATGCCGCATACTTTGGTGAGATATGGAACCCCACAGACTCACAGAGAGGGAGAGGGAGGGGAATAGCTAGGGAGATGTTAATAAAAGAAGGGTACACCCATCTCCCAGCCACACAGATTATGGAACTACAAGCGGCTGCACCAATGGCCGAAAAAGAAGTATGGGTAAAAAGAGGATGTACAATGTCCCCAACCGACGCACTATGGCGCCAGGGTGGCACGGGGAAGGTTGTAATACCGTTGGCACTGTTAAATACCGCCCTGAGCCAATTACATCACCCTGCCCATACAGGCAAGGAAATAATAGCAGCACGAATTAGAGAAGATTGGTTTTGTCCTGAGTTAAACTCTCATGTGTCAAATTTTATCAGCAATTGCCTCACATGTCAACAGTTTACGGCCGGTCATACTCTAAAAGTGATAAGAGGTACCATACCCCGGCCAGAAGGACCTTTTCGGCACCTTCACATTGACTATGTTGATATGATCAACATATGTCAAGGTAATAGGTATATGATTGTAGTAGTATGCCCATTTTCTAGGTGGATTGAAGCAGGGCCCTGTTCACACCCTGATGCGTTTAGAGCAGCCAAATTCATAGTAAGGGAGGTCTTCCCCAGGTGGGGAGTGTGCGAGGTGTTAAGATCAGACAACGGCCCACATTTCGCAAACGAAATGTTCCAACATATCACATCCCTGCTGAACATTAAACACAAATTTGCATGTGCATACCACCCACAGGCTAATGGCGTATGTGAACGCCTGAATGGCTTATTGAAGGAGGCAATTGCAAAAATACAACAAACAACAAAGAAAAGTTGGTTGTATTGCCTTCCGTTAGCTTTATTTGAACTTAGGAATAGGCCAGGGTCCGACCACCACCTCACCCCCCACGAAGTGGTTACTGGACGTCAAATGCGCCTTCCCCCAACCCCAACGTCAAGGGCATTCACCGACCACGAAGGTTCAGCGAGTGTGTTAGGTGATGAAATGTATCAATATGTGTCTTCTTTGATTACTAGTGTCGTGTTTGTGTCTCAACAGCTCGAGCGCACACGGGGCGGGTCTACCAGCAATCAAGAAAAAGGCGCAAGTACAGAATTGGGAAAGGAGAACTTGTGCAAACTTGCCAAAGGTGACCACGTGCTACTTCGCAATTTCAATAGAAAGTGGAACGAGAAGAGGTTCACTGGCCCCCATCTGGTAGAGGACGTATCAACAAGAGCAGTAAAACTAAAGGATAAGCGTGCCTGGAACCACCTACATGACGTAAAGATCTACAAACTGCAGACCCGCCCCAGCGCCAACGACAGGTCCATTGGAAGAACAGCAACAACATCCCCGACAGCGGAAGAAGGTTCCACCACAGACAACGACCCAATTGTTCCCTCGGAGACGATAACTGACAAAGAAGGGGGTGATCCCCATACTGCCCACCCCATGGTCACACGCTCAAAGAGTAAAAATACTTCCGCCATCTGAGCGCAAACCCCCCCCATTGACTGCTAAGTACAGTTGTAACTAAAACTGAAGGACATTGCTTGCACCAATACACATGTAAACACGTGAATGTTCTCCTTTTTTCTCTCGCACATACAGGAACTGCGTAATATTGTATTGTTAAGAAAAAGCTAATTAACAAGTTCAGTGTACAGGCGTAGATGGTGCTGGCAGACGATAACTACCCAGAAGAATTGTCACACCAATTTGTATACGAAATAAAAAGGCCAACATACCTAAAAAGGAGAAGGGTACGTGTCTACTACACAGCCTTCCTCCTGGCCATAGAATATTACATGCCCCACCTCCGCCCATACTTGCCGGTCCTAAGAGACCGATCACTTAGAGTAGCGTGGGAGCAGCTCTTCGCCTGGGCACTGAATGACTACTTGATAGGGAGAGCTTAAAGGAAACAAAACTAACATTTAATAACGAGCACTTTTGAGAATTTTTAGGCGGGCAACTGTAACGTCGCAAGAATAAGCTGCCAGGACTGCAGCAAGGTAAGAGCAAAATGCCGGTGAGATTAGCATATGTAATAAAAATAATAGGGATTTTTATGATCACCGGGTTCTTGGCTGCCTCTGTCTGGCAGTACAGCTATGCTATCGATTTTATTGCTGCACCCAAACCTAATATACCCCCGTCCCCTGCTGCAACAGGTGTTACGTCAGGTGGTAATAGTAATTTTGCACCCAAGCAAAATAGAGTTAAACGCAGCACATACTCAGACAATAAAGGTATTGATAATTATGTACAAGATTCAGCACACGTCGCAAACAACATATGGTACCAACACATGACCCGCATTGGTAAGCAGACAACCGAGGATAGCTGTTACGTTTGCTCATTAATACCATACGCCATGAGCGCTTCACGAACATTTGTTGCCACAGAAATAGATGAAAAAACAGCACAGTGCATAATATATTTGGCCCTGTTCCAAACGAAAGGAAGATTTCAAGGAACAGTAGTGCACATGACATGGAAAACACGAGACTCATACCCATATGAAAACAACTTCCTCAAGACCTATCTGAGTTATCACAAGACCAGTTTACATGCTGAAGCATTCAGGTACATAACAAGTGGCCCTGCAAAAGGAGAAACAAAGAAGGTAACACTGCAGTATCTACCATGTGATTGGTACGCCACTGAAGTTCCGGGTAAACAAGGATGCTGGGAGAGGCCGCTACTGACGATAACAGGAAAGGTGTTTCTGGGCAACAGCTGGGAGATAGGAGTGATTGGCAGCAACATGGTAACAAAAGAAACTATCTCAACTATCGAGACGCACAATCATCGATGTTGGACGACGTGGATCAAGTATGTACCAATGCTCACGTGGGTAGAAGAAGATGAAGACCCAATAACTATACTACCATTGACTGCGCCCAAAGTATGCTACCAGCATAAAGGAGAGGTGGACGTAGGATATAACACCAATTGTGCAAGTGTGATGGAGTTACCTGAGGGGGGAGCGGGAACAGCAGTAATAATGGACCATTATTGGGCCTGCGGAGAAAAGGCATATCATACACTGCCTCCCCTGTGGAATGGTGTGTGCACAATGGTACACGTCAATGTACCATCACTAGTGGTACCTAGGAAGAATGTTGATGTGGCGAAATTTCCTAAAATGGATGAAGGGGATAGGAGAAGAAAGAGATCTGCACCACTTCAGAAGGAGCAAGAGAACAGGACCAACAGCAATGATACTGTCCTAAATAGGAGAAAAAGACAAGGAGAGCCACTGATAGGAAATTACCTGTGGGGAAGGTCGGAAACGGAACTAACATCAATACCGCCAGAACACAGACTATTCAGCAGAGCAGCAATGTTCTTCTCCTCAATAATACATCCGGGACTGCAGGCATACGCAAACGCAAAATGGCTCCAAATAACCAGATGGGAATTAATGATGACCATCAATTCAACAGTAAATGGGTTCAACGCAATTAAAGAGGAGCTGCGAGCTGTAAGGATGGTAGCACTCCAGAACAGATATGTATTGGACCTTCTCACAGCAATGGAAGGAGGAGTTTGTGCAAAGATAGGACAATCTTGCTGCACGTTCATACCTGCCAACGATGCTGACAATGGTACACTGACAGAAGCAGTTTCACAATTGGCCCAGATGCACTCCAAAATGATGGATGAAAGTAACGGTGTAGACAAGGATAAGAGCTGGTTTTCACTATTATGGTCATGGATGCCATCTTGGCTGTCAGATGGACTGAAAATAATAGTGGGGTGTACTATTTTGGCTGGAGCTACTTTGATCATAATTAGATTTTGGAAGGCCCGGAAGGCACGCACGACTGACGAATTGCTGGAAATGGTGGGAATGCACCCCTTAATGCCAGCAGATGACGGTCAGCATACAGGTGTAATAATACAAGAAAGGGAGAAGTTGCGCACCCAAATCATCACCAATCATCTAGACCCACCATCAGTGAAGATCGAGAACCCAAGGAACCCCAGGAGCTACATAGGAAGATGGGTATACTGTACTCCTGGAGGAACATGTGAATATATGTATTGGTCGTTTGAAGATCATGTAAACCATTATGGACATCTCGGAGGGATAACTAAGATATGGAGGGTAAGAGGAGATAACGAGAAGGATATGTTTGTGGTCGACAAGTCGACCAGAGGGGGGACTGAAGTGGGAGAATGGAAGACCAGGCTCCCGTCCTTCACCTCTCGCGCCTGGCCTAGAGGGTCACGGCCCAGACACCCGCCGCAAGAAGAGTTTGTCCATTTACCAGACGACCAGGTACCCTGGTACAGGAACATACGGATGTGTCCACCTGCCTGCCCAGAAGCCCGCACTGGCCATGCCGACACCTGCGGCTCGGATCAGCTAGACTAAAATCCACACGTCGTTAGAGATGCCATGACGACCTAGACAACGGGAAGCACATCTGTACAAATATACACACTGAACATTTCCACACCAATCTACACGAAGAACATACTCAGTGCTCTGACGTAGGCGACAGGCATATTCACGGACGTGCATCTTTATTATTTTTACATAGGCTTTCAGAATGCAGAAACGCAAGACGCATCATGAACTCATATATAACGCTTGCTCACGCTTCTCTTGAAACCTGTTACCACCATGAGAGGTATAATGGAAACACGATACTGGTCATGAAAATATATGCCATTATAACCTAAAAGCACCTATGCACCAAACAGACTACTTAAGCACCAGGCCGAGTAGGCCTCAAACAAGAGCTCCCGTGGACATTAACAAAGCAAGAGTCAGGTTGCTGATCCTGCAGAAAGAACCCGGTGGAGCAACCAGCCAAGGTCGCAATGTTGCAAACCCACATCCAAGAACAAATCATCAAAGGCACGATGTTGCAACCTCGCACTCCGCGCCTCAACGATAAAGGCACGCCGGCAAATTAAACCAGACGCGCAGTAGAAAAAACAATATTAATTGTGCAGAATTCTGCCTCTTTCACGGTCCCTCCCCACGTGACCAAGCCGAACCTGACGAGATGCCAAAACCCGGGAGAGAAAAGGCGTCTGGGTCCCTCACTACGAGACACAGGCCGATACACTTGAAAGGCTCAATGGACATCTGCTACAGTGGGAGCGGTCAGCCTTCCACCTATGAATAAATCCTCACATTGTCTGCACGTACCCATATTGAAACATTGTTGCAAACACAGGTACACCGAGAGCTGGGAACAACGGTGGTCCCAGGCTGGGAAGCTCACGGATGCACCAATCAGAACATGGGGCCCTTATCTCAGACGTCAGTAATACTAGCCAATCCTCAGGAGTCTTCATGTAACAATTCTTATGTATCTAATTGTAGGGACAACCCAGATATACCACCTGACTACACCTTGTCCACTAATATCATTCTCTATATGTGTACTATACTAACCCTACCACTCGAGCAACCAATTAAGAGTGGCGATAGGTTTTTTGTTAACTTTCTGAAGTGACGCAAGTAGCGCGTCATAATGCAGTAAAAAGGGCCTGCGAGCCCCACGATTGTGTGTGTGTCAGGACGAACGCGTACGCTCCTTGACCCATCCCTGCCGTTTTGTCTAAATAAACAGCAGAGTCACCTTGCTCCTTGTGTGTGTCTCATACTCTATCTCGTCTGGGATATACGGGAGGAGTTGGGGCCTCCCTGCCCGGAGGTCTGCGGACGGCCCGGCCGACCCCGGCAGAATTTCCCCCCGACACCACCATCCACTGAGACAGCCACATCCAAATACAAATCGCCACTGGCCCTGAACAGCCAATTATGACGGGCGCTCAAGCCTGAGGATATGGATGCACCACTGTGCCAATCACACACAGGGAGCGATGCAGGTAGAAAGTGGGCTGGCGCACATTGCAGAGCAAACCCATGGAACATGGATACACCATATTCAAAGTAAAAGTGGTTACATGACGGTACTTGATGAGCCTGAGTGTCCCACACAATCCCATTCACATAGGTCATCATCCACTGGTGGGAGTTCAGTAATCCCATGGGCAGGCAAGTGTAATCTGCCACAGGACAGCCCACTCAATCACAGAGTGTGCATGTATGTATGGGCAGATGATGCATTGCCTGAAAGATGATGGTTGTATACCAATCACCCAATCACATTGCATGTGCCTGTTGCACACAAACATGACCACAGTGCATAGTGTATCGATGCTTAGTCCTTGCACACCCATTGAAGTGACCTAGGCCTCATCTACTCATTTCATCCCATGCAGGTGATTCAGGATACCCACAACTCACTTGGCTGATGACCCTTGTGCAGAATCCACAAACTCTGCAGACATACAGCAATGCCGACAGTAGGACACACGTCTGTGTAGAAAGGGAATTTGGATTGTTGAAGGCACAGTTATGGTGCCTGGAACTTACTGGAGGGGCACCGATGTATGCACCAGAATAAGTTGGCAAGATTGTACTCACCTGTGCCATGCTGCACAACATCTGATGCCGTAGGAATGTGCCACTACCCCCTGATGCAGACTGGTAACACTCAGGGGATGGGATTGACAACCATGTGCCCTTTGCTGGCGCTATTGCACACAGGGTTGGGGTGAGGGAGGGGAGGTTGGCCAGACAGATGTTGATTGACAATTTTTTCTGAAATGGTGAATGGGCACATGTCATGAACAGCACTTGGAAAATAAATAAGACTTGTACACAATCATGAATGTCCTTGCTTTATGTCATGTTTGAATGGGCTTTAATGAAAGTGGAACTAACCCCCTCCCCCACCAACTCCCCAGCACCCATACCACCGTCCTCCCACCAACTCCCCAGCATCCATAACCCCATTGGCCCACCAACTCCCCACCACCCATACCCCCTCCAACTCCCTAGCACCCATAACCCCATCCGCCCACCAACTCCCCACCACCCATCCCCCCATCCACCAACACAGTGCAAATGGGTCCATGTGCCCAGACCACAGGCCAACAGTGCATTGTACATCCAACATGGACGTTGACGCTTCCCACATGCACCGCCTTCAGATGAGCAGCATTTTAAATGATGCAGTGACCTATACCTGGGTGACCCCTGTAGGGAGCCCTCTTTGGGGGTGGTTGAGGTGGATGGCACCGATGCAGCCAACTGCAGCTGGACGAGATTGTTTGCCTCGCACATCTGTTCTGCAGATTGCCCCTTGCATAATTTGCATACTCGCTGGCCCAACCCCGTGAGCGCTGCAGTGCATGTCACTACAACCCTACGTATGCAGGCATTGTCATGTGCCATGGTCTTGGTCGCCCCCCCCCTAATTGCACTGCTGATGGCCTTGATGTGGCAGTTGTGTTCACTGGCCATACCCTCTATCCTCATCTGGCTTTCCTCCATCACATCCAGGCGTGCCAGTATAGCATAGATGGGACCTGTTCCTGTGTTCCGTGCAGGACTGGAGTGCCAGGCAGGTCTACGGGGGGTGTTGTAGGGCTGATGTGCCGGGCAGGTCTATGGGGCATTGTAGGGCTGATATTCTGGGCAGTGCTGCGCAGTGTTGTGGGGCTGCTGTCGCTGGAGGTGCTGGGCTGTCTGGTGGGGCTGCTGTGGATGGAGAAGGCAACCAGCTGATGACCCATATGAGGGTGTGTCCTCATCCGCCTCTGGTGTGTGTGCACAGAGGTGGCATGCACAGACATGTGGACTGTGGCTCTGAGTTTCCACATGCTCAGGGGTCCCTTCGGGAGTGTGTCCATTTGCTGCACTGGACTGTGGATTGGTGTTAAGATAGCTACAGCATGCTGCTCTTCACCGGATGAGGCACCCTCCTCTCGGGTGGTTGCACTCGTGGCAACTTCCACATCCTGTGAGTCCCGAGTGGCTTGGGATGGGCTTGGTGAGGCGGCCATGGTGGCTTGTGTGTGCCGAGGTGGTGAGCCCCTGGTGGCTTGTGTGTGCCGAGGTGGTGAGCCCCAGGTGGTTGTGTGCGCCAAGATGGTGTGACACTGCTGCGGTGGGGTGGGTCCTCTGCCTTAGCGTGTCCTGCCGGGCCCTTCGCGTGGTGGTGGTGCTGGTGGAGGCGCATCTGGGTGCACGTTGGGATGGGCCTGCCTTCTCGGTGAGGGGGGACACAGTTTGGAATTGTTGGTATAGCCATTTTAGGCAAATCATGCACATGCACAGGTGGCATGCTGCAGTCAGTGAGGGCGGTTCGTACTACACACGCCCACCTGATGATGCTGTGCCCCCACCATGGGTGTGTGTGGCATGGTGCTTGCATGTGTCCATTGGCTGCCCTTCTCACAACTTTGGATCACAGGGGTCGCCTAGGTGCACTGGTACAAGGGTGTTGTGGTGGGTGGCTGTGCCCACTCCCACGCACTGCACCCACTCACAGTGCCAAGCTGTCGGGCATTCACACTGGGGATAGAGTGGTGGCCTATTCACAATGCAATTTGGAAGGGGGGGCTGACTCAACTCCAGCCCCCTGGGTGCCGGTGGCTGCATCCAATCCTCCCACTCCCTCAATGGATGCCATGACGATGAGGGTGGTGCACTGCTCCTCCCATGGTGCCAGCTCTGGTGGTTGCCCTTCACTGGTCGACATACTCTCACTCCTGTGCTGTGCCAGGAGGCCCCCGTACACGGACCTGCAGGTCGTTAAATCGCTTGCGGCAGTCCTCGCCATCCCTGGGGACATGGCCCACCGCAGTGACCTTCTGGCTGATGTCTGCCCAGATGTGGTTATGCCGCTGTGAGCCAGTCTTTTTCTGTTGGGGTCCATAGAGTTCTGAGTCCGAGAACCTAGGTTTGTGCACCCTATCCAGGGCAGACTTGCCCCTCACACGCTCATGGGACATTTTCTGAGGTTTGGTGGAGTGGATGGCTTCCAGGGGCTCTGATTTTAGGTGGATTGTTATTACCAATATTGGCTGCCGCTTTGTTTCCCATTCCGGTGGTGACGCATTTCCCACAGTGCTATTAGCTCACGCCAGTAGGTGGCTAATAATGCGAACTTCTGGTACTAATGCAATATTTGCTGAGTTTTTTGTTTTCAACCACTATTACCGCCGAACAGTATTTGCGTTAACGCCCGGCCCATTGGCACATGCCCGCCAACTCGTGATGGGGCATTGCTTGCGCCACAAATCATAGCATAAACACAAATAAAACTCTGCAGTATATGCAGCAGGATACCGCCCAACTCATGATGAGGCCCTTAGTCTGTTCGAAAAACCAAGTACTTCAAATCTTCCATCTACCTACCAGTCAAGACACTCTAGCAGTTCGATCGGCTTTTGAAGCAAAAATAACTACAGCCAGATAATGAATGAAAGGAAAAAAGGCACTCATCGATAATGAATTCAATGATCTTTAAGAGCACAGGTTCCATTCCTCAGAACAAAACCCCTTTTTAATTTTCGGGTACATCCATTCTGGATATGGAGACAATGTTTGCATCATGTGGCCCACAGCATTCATGGGAAATGTTCTGCCTTCCAAAATTATCCTAGAGCACAAGGAGATCTTTGCTTCATTTTTCATGTGGTTTGTTATTGCGTATTTTATGCTGGGGTGGTCCTTAAAGCTATCAAGCCCGTCCCAGTCACCCCATTACCTAAAAACCCTAATCTATATCCCAAAGACCCCAGCAATCTGCGCCCGGTCCCCAATTGCAATTTCTTCCTTGAGGTACTCGTCAAAACAGCATAACTGCAATTTCAATCATATGTAGAAGAAAACAATATCCTGCATGGCAGACAATCTGGTTTTTGACCGGGTACCAGTACACAGACGGCCTCAGTGGATATCCAATCTTAGTTGCTAAAAATCATGGAGGGCTTTTGGCCCTATTGGACTTGTCAGCAGCCTTTGATTTGGTGGATCACGACCTCCTCCAACATACCTTGTGCCACCTAGGTCACTGTTCAGAGGAAGCGGTGAAGTGGTTCCACTCCTTTCTTTCCAATCATGAATCCGAAATTCAATGGGGCAAGGAATGTTCACCCACAGCTCCCATATGGTGTGGTGTCCCGCAGAGAGCAAGTTTGTCACCACTACTATTTAATTTATACATATGGACGTTTTGCTCTTTTCTGGACAACCTAGGTGTCTTCTTTACTAATTATGCATAGGACACTCAGGTTGTCATAGAAGTATTGGGTGACTCCAATACAGACACAACAGCACTGACCAACATCTACAGACATATTGAAGCCTGGATGTCAGCATATCGGCTCTGTCTTGACTGCAACAAAACAGAGCGTCTAATCTTTGGTTCAAGGCAAGCCCGGGCAAAACTCAGTTCTGATTACACAAGGTTTCAAATTGGACAGAATGGTATCCTGGTCCTGAGTAAGGTGAAAACATTAGGTATCCAACTTGAAACGACACTGAACTCAGATGCATATGTGAATCAACGGAGTAAGAATTGCAGTAATTCTTTGCGTCTTCTCAAAAACATCCCCCCTTACATCTCGAAAGACAACTGTGCTATCATTACCCAAGCTACTATCTTATCAAGGCTCGATTATTGCAACTCCCTTTTAATCGGAGCCTCAGCAGCTAATCTGAGAAAATGTCAAGTCCTGCAAAACAATGCTGTACGCATTGTGAAAAAAACTTACCAGACATGAACCCAACTCCTGTCATAGACGGGACCTCTAATGGTTGTCTTTTCAGGAACGTGTTCATTTCAAAGTGGGAACCCTGGTCCACAAATGTGTTCACAGTGTTGTTCCCGCCTATCTCAAAGCACTGTTATCTGAATACCATGCAACCAGAACATTGCGATCAGCCAACTAAAAGCAGATCCTCTGCCAGAATTACAGGTGGACAATTGGCCTCGGTAGATCTTTTATGGTTAGAGCCGCCAAGTTCTAAAATGCTCTACCAGCCACGTTATAGCTGAAACCAATCTCAAAGTTCAGGAAATCTCTAAAGACCTTACTTTGTAAGTAATGCTCTTGGCTCCTGACTAACCTGTTAATCTGTGTCCCATTCTTTATGTCTGTTATGGTGTTTAAATGTTCCTGTGCCCCGATGCCTGCAGACTTTCGGCGCATTACAAATAAATAAATAAATACATTTAAACGTCCATAAACTTTTGCACAGTCAAAGATCGGGCTAATGGATGATATGGTCACTTATCTTGAAAAACAGAACAGAATGCTGACCTCCATGTGCATGGGAAATCTCCCAGCAACAGGCCTGTGATCAGTATCTCTGAGCTGAGATCACAATTTGATTTTTTTTTTTTCAAAGAATTGTTCAGAGTTCAACCCATTAAAGGCTGGCTCTCTATTGACTCAGCTGTTTACTCCACCCCAATAACTCCTCTGCCATGCATGAATACAGCCTCTTCTCTGGTTCTGAAACTTCAAAGATATTGGGCCTGTTGGTGGTCCGGAAACAAGGGTGCCGGCCACACTATGAATCTGCCTGCATGGGCTGTTGTGCATGGCATGGCAGGGTCAGACCTGCCGGCTGCAACGGCCCCTGCAAGCAGACTTTTCACAAAAGCAACGGCACCGTTAGCAATGGTGCCGGTGCTTCCAAGTCCTTATTCCCGTGGAGTCCTACTGGACTCCATGGGATGGGGACTTACCAAATCCTACACCTGACTTCCCACTCTGCCGGAATTTGTAATGTCCCGGTGGCACCGGGAAGTCAGATGGCGGATTCAGTGTTTCAAGGTCGGCGGCAACCCGCCGGTAGCAACAGCAGGTTACCACCAACCTCATAATGAGGCCCATAGTCTTTCAGATAGAGAGCCGAGGCCTTGCATCCATTGGGGGAAGATGGATGTCATCTTTGATGTCCTGGGTGTTAGTCTTAGCAGTGCACGGTGGTGGCGCGAGTTATGGTTGCTCAGTTTACCATAACTGGTGAATTTCTGATGTTTTTAGGTTTTACTTGAAACCATAACGTCCCTTTCACAACTTTTTTTCATTGAATCTATTTCATAGGTTTTTATTAGTGCAACTTATCCATAACGTCTCTTTAACAACGTTTTTTTCAGAGAACTCCATGGGTTTTTACCACTGCATGCTATTTTCCTACAACTTACTAATATCATACATACCCCAATATAGTAACGTTTTTTTGTCCAATGTACAACATTTCACCTTAAACATCTGCCATTTCCCACCTTCTAGCATCATTTTTAACACTTCTATACTTTTTCCACTGTTTTTGCTTCCGTCGACATCCGCGAACGTCTGACGTCATTGTGGAACTTCCAGACAGTGCCACGTGACCATGTCCTTGCGCGCGACATGATGACGTGTCCATGTACGCGTTTGCACTTCGCGTTTGGGTCCTTGCTTCGAGGACAGTTCGGAACTGCATTTTATACTGATCTAGGAACTTTCAAGCTCAAAATGTACCCTTGCACAGCTCCTACACCTATTCTTACTCATTATCCATTAACAATCTAGTACAAACCACATACTTGAAGAATATTAGAAAAACTGCTATTTATCTTACAAAATGGCACCAGCTATTGCCATCTCACCTCCCCATGAGCCACCACCTGCTGGAAGACTCACACAACAAAAAAAGCACAGTATTTACAAAGACAATGAAGAGGACCAAGAAGATGAGGTAGAGGAAGTGCCTACCTCTAGCACCCAGAGAGAATCAAGGGTATGGCAGTTCTTTACCACCTTTCAATGTACCAAAGGCTAAAGCTACAAAAGTGAAATGCACCGAGTGCAACCTTGTACAATGTCATGGACTACCTGGACATTACTCCTACGGGACCACTTCCATCTGCCGACACACCAAATCCAACTACTGCAATGCTCTCAGAAAGATTGTTACTTGTTAGGCAAAGATTGAATGCAGTACCCTCTGGGAACACTACAAACAACTATGACTACAGGTATGGGCAACCCAACCTTTGGTATAAGCTTGTACTACACAGTTTTGGTAGCATGTTCAGCAGCCAGGCTTATCTCAAGAGGGGAAATGTGAGCTGTAGTGGAGTTACACAAGGATTCACAGTTATAGGTATTCAAATAAACTCTTACACTCAAGGTTTCTTGCATAAACAATTATTAATTTATTCATCGGTCAGTTATAAAGCCTTCTTTAGAAGGGAGCAATATACTAGCAACCCACAAATACACTTCATTACTGTACACTTAAAGATTCTGAACCAGTTAAGACCCCTTTGGGATGGCCCACAGACACAACCTACACCCACAGGTGACTTTAATAACTAGGGTGCTGGGGACATTAATACCGTACTGTTGGCATTCAGAGTACTTTTAGAAATTGGTAAAAGGCAAAAGTTAATAGAACACAATATATCACTAATATTCTTAAGTAGGCAAACACTTTTAGATCCCCCAATTCAATAGGCTAAGCCAATGTCAATGGGCAAAAGTATTGTATGTGATGAAGCACTTCTGGTAAGTAAATGGAAAAGTCTTTGCACACGTTCTTAGGAGTCTTTGATGAAAAGAAGAATCAAATGAGGGGCCACAAGCTGATTAGGCTTGTGAGTTGAAGAAGTTTCAAAGCAACTCTAGAGTAAGAGTTAAGTTCTTTTTAGCTTATTTTACAGTACCTTGGAAATGAAGAAACGATGCAGCTGATGACACCTGTTCCTGTGCAGCTCTGCAGATTTCATTGTTCCTCGGCCTCAGTCGTGGGGACAAGAGAGAGGACGTTGGGGGACTTCTGCAATGCATTGGGACTGTCAAAACTGGCAACCGGCAAACTTCACTTTCAGTGGCTGTTTCGTGTTTCAGCTCCCTGCGTCTACCGCAAATAACAACACCACGGTTCCTGACTGTTGAGGTGGGCTTTTCTTGCTTCTGGGGTCCGGCACTCTGTTGGGGGGGCTCAGGCTTGGTCAGTCCTGCTTCTTGGGAGTCCAGAGGATCTTCCAAAAGCTCTAGGCCAGCTTGAAAGCAACACACACAATCTGGTGTTCCTCTCCCTGGCTATACTGTTTCCAGCAGCAACTCTGTGGAAATTCAACCAGCTCTGAGATGGATGTCCAGGTGGCTTACTTTGGAGTTGATTGGTCCCACCAACTCAAAGGGAGAAATCCTTGCAGGGGCTTCTCTGTTGATGCAAACTTGGAGATTTGGCACTGCAGCAGTGCTTCACCGGGCAAACCAACGGCCCAGGAGTTGCAGCAGGCGTCCTCTTCAAGCTCTTCTTTGGTTCCTTCGTCCAGTGGTCGACTCTGCCTTCCAAGCCAAAAGACCTGCCTTTTATTCAGTTCTCTTGCATTCATTCCAGCCTAGCTGTCACTCACCCAGCAGGGTGGCTGTCCTTGCCGGACAGTCAGCCAGCCAATCACCACAGAGTGCATTTGGGTCTCCTATGGGACTAAGCACAGGAGTTTCGTGCACATCCCTCACTTCCTGCCCACCCCAGACACTATGGAGCCAGAGGCGGGTTTCACTCAAAAAGCCTGCCAAAGGCGAAATGAACAAAGAGACCAAACCTGGTTTGGCACGCAGATAAAATCTCTAGAAGGACCTTTCCACAAAGAACTGGTGAAAAAAGAAGCCCGGGTTCATTTTGTCAAAGATGGCTCTGCGCCCGTTTGAAAAAGATGGCTCCCGCGGTGGTTTTACCAGAGCTGCGAACGCAGCCCACAGTAAAGACATAACATGGTAGTTCGAACAAAACCACTGCCACCAGCCATTCAGTGAGGAAAGGGTAAAATAAAAGGTTACATGAGAAGCTAGACAAAGGGGATACATTCAGCCATTCAGTGAGGAAAGGGTAAAATAAAAGGTTACATGAGAAGCTAGACAAAGGGGATACTAAGTGACCCCTCCAGCACTCTATAGTAAGATAGTGTGTGCTGGGTCTAGAAAGTTACAATGGTAAGTAAAGTCAATTTCACTTTACTGCTCTGGGAAAAAGTATTTTATCCCAGAGAAGGTATTTAAACATTTGGGAAATCTGGAAGACTTCCCTGTGTCACTGCACTGAAGGTGCTTTGTGACACAAGGTAAAAGATGATGCTTATGGAGTTTGTCAGACTCCACAACCAAAAGAAACAAAGAGGTAATATTCACATAAAAATACATGAGAGAGTGGGAAAAAATGGTCACACTCTCTCCAGGTTAAAAAAAATCAAGTCTTCAAAATCCAGCAAAGTTGCTGGGGGTCTCCAAGGTGAAGGGAATTAGCACATTTCTGAGAATTCTCCCTAACATTCCTTTCTTATCAAGTAGAAGGCTGTCTTCCTCCACATCATCTTTCTCAACCAATGCTGTAACCACAAAGCCTACTTCTGTGGGACACAAAATCCACCAGCTACCTTGCAAGCAATAAAAGAGGTTGTTGATCCTTATCTTTGGAAGACAACAGTCCTCTGCATATACATAAAACAGACCACTCTGCTGGGGGAAGCAATTTTGACATGCATTTGAAGCTGTAATCAAGGAGCATGAGAAACACTGCTAACTACCTTGGAAGTAACACAAGCGCAACGTCTTCCCCTGTCCACCTGCCCCTCTATGTTAGTGCTTGGTGCCTCTTCCCTCATTTCCCTCTTCACCTTACATTCTAACCTCTCCTGCAAACATTTTATTTTTAAAACAACAAAAGAAAGGTTCCTTTAGGAACCACCTTTCAGAGTTAAAAAATAGAACTAAAAGAAATCTTAAGGACTCCATCTACTTTACATTTCTCAGTAAAGTACATAAACTGAATACGTTTTTCCAACATTTCCATTAGCATTTTGTGTTCGGCCCTAGCGAAGTGTATCTGTGGGCCCCCTGATGCCTGCGGGCTTCGGGGCATTATAAATAAATAACGAGGGCTCCAGACCATTATCCTCCATTGCACCCCTGGTTCCCAAAGTGGGAATGCTGTAGAAGTAGGCTGTGTGGTTACAGTATTGGTTGAGGAAGATGATGTGGAGGAAGACAGTCTACTACTTGAAAAGAAAGGAACAATCTTTCTGAAAGCATTGCGGTAGTTGGATTTAATGTGGCGGCGCATGGAGGTGCACCAAAGAGGGAAACTGGGGTGCTAAAAAAGAGATTTTTCTTCCTACAGCGGGACACATGTGGTGTCCCGCTGTAGGAAGCAAAATCGTTTTCCAAGATGGCCACCATGGAAAGAGAATGCAGGGTTCCGTACAGAGCCCTTCTTCCCTTTCCATGGCAGCCTGCAGAACCCTATGACCATATTACCTCAAGCACATTCTTTTCCCCTTTCAAACCTATCCTACTTTCGAATAACTTTACCACATAGCCGGTCCCAGGTCGACATGGCCACTTTAACACCATTGTTCTCCCTCGCGGTCATGGCCAGTAGCCAGATTGTCCGCATCACGACCTTATACCATGACCCAGACAATCTGGCCACTGCCCATCGCCACAGGCTACATACCACAGTCACCAAAGGTAGATCACTATTTTTTGTACCAATATTACAAATAAAACACGGGCACATTTGCAAAACCATGCTTTAAGGTATTTGCCAATGCTCCTTACACAGGTTTGCTTGAAATACGACCAATGTTTTTTTTTTCTCAAAAATGCCAAAATCTATGTACATACAATCGTCATATAACTTAGCCCCCACTTGACAAATCCATTCAGTATTTACACAAACATTGAAGGTTGGGTCTATAATCTTTCTCAAAACATGTGTCCACATTCGTGGAATGGCAACACATTTATAAGCCATCTAAAAATGTGGAGACCCTCGTCTAATTTCGCCCCCTCTTGAGAAAATCCCACCAAACGTTAGAAAAACATTTATATCTCGATCTTAAATCTTTCTGCAAACTTTCTTTGTGTAGATTTGTCAAATAGCACCACATTTATAAGCCTTTACATTATTTTGGGACCCCCCCTCTAATTTTGCCCCCTTTTGACAGAATACCACCAAACTTTGCAAAACCATTTATATCTAGCTCCAAAATCGTTTTGCCATCTGTTGTGCAGATTCGTCAAATGGCACCACATTTATAAGCCTTTACAATATTTTGGGACCTCCCCTCTAATTTTGCTCTCTCTTGACAGATTCCCACCAAACTTTGCAAAACTATTCAGAATTAGGTCTAAAATAAAATTCCAAAATTACATGCAGTTAATTGCGTGCGCTAAAGTTATAAGCCATCTAAAAACTGCTTTTCACCAACCCTGTAATGCAGAAATAGGCACAAATGTCCTAGGACATCAAGTGTCTGCGGACAGCACAAGACGGTCCCATGACATCTGGAGTGTTCGTGGACTTTCTAGGGATGAATAACACCAGTTTTCTGTCTTCTTATGGCCATATCCCATACTCCTCACCCACCACTTCCCCAGAGATTGTTTGTTGAGTTTGACAAGTGCAATGTTGCATTTTTTTTTCTATCGTGGTGTCCACGGAGACCAGCAAAAGTCTGCAAATTCAACATGGCGGGTGTTTCAAGAAAACTGACGCATTACGTGCTTTTCCCCATCCAATCAGAGGGTGCGCCCGATGTCCACGGTCTTAACGTCGCCCGATGTCGCGGACCCAACAGGGGAAATGGGTCAGCGGACCAAACCCAGATATCACTAATATTTCTGACTTATGCTTAGCACGTTTTAAAGAAAACTACCTGATGGATTTACACCAAATTTACAAAACATGCTTTCAGGACCAAGGTGCTGCTCCTGCAGCAAATTTGGTGAAAATCCGTTCAGCGGTTTGGGCTGTAAGCGTAAGCAAAGTTTTTTCCATTATGTCTATGGAAAAAAAAATGTTTCGACCCACTATTAGCTTTGCCCCCCCATGACGAAACCTCACCAAACTTGCCAAAATGATTCAGAGCAGGCCTTATACTTTTTTGCAAAGTTTGGTGAGGATTCGTCCAGGGGGAGCGAAGTTATAAGCCACCCAAAAAGTGGTCTTCCTATGGGTTTAGCAACTTAACCATAACCACATGGTCGCAGGCCGTGTTATATATATATATATATATATATATATATATATGCTGACAGACACTGTAGAAATAAAGTACAAATTGAAGATGATGCAGGAGGTTGATTCTCTATGGATTTTTAATTTCAAATATTGACACGTTTATCTGGTTTCATGTAAAAATAAAATGTCCCCGCAGAAACGTCTCCTGACAAAAAGGTCCCTGTTTTTGCAGAGACATTATTACATTGAACATGCGGGGGACACCCCTTCAACACCTGAATTATATATATATTTTCTTTAAAACGGGAGCAGGAGACATCTCTGCAACCCGTCCCCAAACATAATGTTACTATATATATTGTCGCCCATGGCTTTTCCCGGGGACATTATGTATGGGGACATTATTACCTGACACTGTTTATCTTGAGTGTGCTTCATTGTACATTCCATTCTTTGCAAAGTGCTTTCTTCGTTACTCTGCTGGCAGCTTTAGATTTTGGAGATCCTTTGTAGTAATGTAGCTGTGATGGGTGTAATGGTGGGGAAAGTAACTCAGGAAATAAGCTTCATAATCGCATTAGTGTGAAGTTGTGCAGCTGTCTGTTGCTTTCAGAAAAACATTCATTTCATTATAATACAGACTTTCACCTTACCATTAAACGGACACACCTTGCATTGCTTTAATGATTGCAGGCTAACAACCTTTCCTAAATTTCCACCGAAGCCTTAAAGTCAGGCTAGACAGAGGATGGCCATATCTGCAAAGATTAAAAAGAAAATCATGAAATACGAACTGGATAACATACTTCTTGCCAAATGTGTTAATTGGTGTAGAAAGAACCAGCATAGGCAGTATGATAAAAAGATTCATTCAACATGAACTTGAACACTCTATAGTGATTCTAATATTAATAAATATAAAATACATTTTGGCTATTACATATGAACATGCATTTTAAATGTAAACCTCTAGAATGTTATCTTTTTGTGCACTTTCTCAAAATTGATTTACCTTCCAACCCTGGAGCTGTACGGTTTAAGTCTACTTGGTGGAAAATAGTGACCTTTTCACATTTGACCAAATTCTTGTGTGTTGTTATTTGGTCGAAAATGCAGGGGGAGACCCGCTGCAACCCCCCTCTACTCCCTTACCCGACTCTATATATATATATATATATATATAAAATTAAATTTGACCGAATTCCGACCAAAAGAAAAATGATTAAAAAAATGTGGTGAAATGTAAAAGATCAAATGTTTTTCTAACAAGTAGGCTAATACCGGGTTGTACAGCCTCCAACAGGTGCATTATCTCTTTGAGATATATCGACTAAAATAAGGCAGAATAATAGCTGAAAACAAAAAAGGTACATAATATCTGGCCCTCAAATAATAATAGTACTATAAATTGTGTTTTCTTTGGGGTACAAAAAGAAGCTGCATATTGGTTTCAGACTTTAAATTGATAAAACATGTGCTTATGTGGCCTTCACATTCTAATACTCTACACTGTGCCACTCATGGTACAAACTATGCATCAAGCAAACACATACGGTCTGCAACAAAACATAATGCAACATTCTAGATATGTTGTCAACTGTGCTGATGTAGTTTTTCTCTTGGTACTTGGGTTCTTTGTTTCAAACTGCAATGTACTTCAAACTAATGTTTCAGGGGTCCGCCGACCCCCCCATATAAAAATTGTGATAAAAAAGGAGTACACACCAGGCAAGAAACAACGCTGTTTATTAGAGTTGGGCGAGCACAATCAAACAGAACAGTGGACTTAAAGTGATTGATGAGAACTGACGTCTGGGCATACAGCAAACATTATTTCTTTTACTACAAATGCAATGGTCAAGATATTGGAAACAGTTCCAGCTCAGGATGTTCATATTTTCCATATTTCCCAAGAAAATCATTGACTAATCTATGTCATATACTTAGAACTAAATGTTTGTTAGTGAAACGTGATTGGAGCAAACAGGTTAAAAATATCCCAACTCATCGCCTCCCCATGTGGCACCACATCGCTTCTCACCCCTCCCGGGAACAATTTGCAATTAGTAAAATAACATTTGTGCTAACCGATGGAACTTTATTTTTCCGCCATTGGTCAGGACCATTTCAGAAAGAAAACGAGACACCCGGCTTCTGGTGGGAAGGGAGATATAACATGACACCTGCAGTAAAACCGCCTTCTCAAACCTTGTGTCGATACTCTGAAGGCTGTCCACCTCCCAGGGATTTAGAACATTTCCGTTTGATTGTTCCTCCCATGAAACACCACTCCATTCAGCTTCCCGTTCCCATAACCACCTGCATACAGGTAATCGTAGCCTTGTGAATGGTTCTCTGACTCAGGTCCACTTTCCCTCTACCCCGAGTGCCTTGAGCATTGGCTTGCCGCCCTGTCATTACATCACCCAGTGTTGCCCTAGCCAGCTGCTTTAGTCTGCAATGGGCACGCAGCTTGAGCTTTGTCTCCCTCCTCCCTAACCCGTGGTGCACTGATCATGTGTTCTGAGCAGATGTCCTGGGGGCATCCCTGCTAGGTGTGTTTACTTGGGATGTTTACCTTTCTTGTAATACTCTACAAAAGTCTCACTGTACCGGTGGCATACACAGTGCATCCCACCCCCACATTTCCCCGCTAGGCCTTCTTTCATGGTGTGACTGTAGATAGTTTGATTATCTGTGTTTTTCCTCCCTTGGAGATACTCCCTCCCCTCTTGCTTACTGCCGTCAATGGTAGGTGTGCCCCCCTATCTGGCACTGAATTATCACCTTTAATAAATTCCCCCCTCGATCAATCTTTCGATCAACATCTCTTTCCTGCTCATTTCCTTCCCCTTTTCCTTACGCACCCACACCCGTGTGACCCTGTTCATGTCCCCTTCCTCCTCATACCGTTCTAGGCATTCTCCAAACACCAGTATCTTTTTCCCATCTGGTGAGCATTCGGCTCAAAGTGCTTCAGCATTTTTTAAATTTTGTGGGGGCGCTACAAATATTATCTCTACATCTTTCTCGCTCTCATTCACGCTTGGAAGTTTCTCACATAGCACTTTACCAAGGTCAATTTTATTCACTGTCATTATGTAATATGATTTTCCATGTTGACAGTCACACTGGCCGCGGACCCACCGACCGAAGAAGATAGCAATGAGCATGATGACGAGCACAGGGACAGTTATTTTGACCGTTTCTGCCAGCCACTCTGGAACTCAAGCAAATAATGAGTCGAGCCAGGTGTTTGATGTGGTGTCCTGCATCTCTTTTATCATTCTTTATTGTATGGTTTGTATCTTGTAGAAAACTTCAATAAGTGTCCCGTTGGCAGCGTCATTGGCGGGTATTGCGGTGCAACATGGGCTCCCAATCTTGTGGCACACGCCTCCTTCCATTTCAGTCATAAGGTCCAGCACGAAACAGTTCTGTAGGGCCATCAGACGCAAAGCTCTGAGCTCTTATCACACTGCCTTCAGTCCATTTTTGGTGGCATTAGCCAATTGGAGTAGCTCGGAACGTGTTATTTGAATCCATTTCGCATTCATGGCTGTTTGCGCCCCAGGAGGCAGGAGTGTGCTGAAAAACATGGACGCCTTGGTGAAGAGTCTCAAATGTGGTGGGATTGCATCTAGCCTCTGGTTAGATTCTGCTAAAAAGCAATTACTCGCTCTCTTCCTCCTCGTTATCTGTGGTTGTTCATCTTTTATTTCTGTTGGCCCTTTTGCTTTATGCTTCAATGTCTGGGTGTTTAGTGCATTGAACGACATCAACTCTGAGTGGAGCACCACGGAGCACCCCCAATGCAGGCCTGTGGAAAGTCACAGGTGTACGTACTTCTCCCCAACCTGGTGGCAGCTGGGCATACGCTCTTGTCCCACAGGCCCACCATACATCCATCACTGCAGCTGTACCCTTCTGCAAAACCGCAATGCTCATCGTCTTCTCGCAGCGGGTGTTCATCCCAAGCACCAACGTCCTGTTTGCTCTGAAACACAAATAGTAGTGTGTGACCCGTTTTATTATGAACTGGGCAATGGTTTTCATCTATCCATGTTAAGGCATCTACATTGGCATTCCATATTCTCCTACACCCAGAATCTATTTTCTTCGCCACGTTCTCTTTGAACACCACCACTTCAGCGCAGCACTATACCATCCCTCTTTCCCATCTTCCATTGTGATATACCAAACCCTGGATTTGCATCAAGGGCCTGGTGTGGCACCATGGTATGTCATGTCCTGTTGAACTCTTCCAGAATATTCTTTTGTGGGGAGTGACCACCTGTTTTCCCCTCTGTACCCCTTCAGTGTTATTCTCTAATATCATGTGTTTGGTAGTTTCTCCCCGGGCCATGCTTTCTAGTTGCATATAGTTGTCTGCATACATTTCCTCTCCCTCATATATACGTTTTACGTCTATGTGTACCCCTGGAACAGCCCTCTTGTTTTGCACAGGGACATATGCATTAGACATCACTCTTCCTCTACTGTCACCTCTTGAGGCAGGAATTGTTTCGGTGTCTCTTTGAGGTGTGGGATGAGTGAGCACACATAGCATTGGTACTTCCTCGCCCTACCCTCTTCATCTCCTTACACCAGATGTTTTCAGATGTGAGGTCCCCTCCGTCCTCCGTCCCTGATACCAATGTATAATCCTTCAATACCAGCTATTCTTCTTTTGTTGTGTATTTCCCTTCCACCATCAGCAGGCAAGCTCGTACTAGACGCTATACATTAGGAACCAAAAGAGGATGAGTTGACAGAAGACAGAGAGACATAACAATCCAACCCCTATTACATTTGCATCAAATTTTGTCCTTCTCCCATTCCCCCGAGTATTCTCTTGCCCATCTTCCCCTCCATCTATGGGTCTCCTAATGAGTCGTATAGCAGTGCACAAAGTCAATGATAATTGCCTTATACTTCCCATTACATGACATTTCTCTCTTGTCTTTCTGTGGTGCTGCTGTTGTCTCTACAAAGATCAGAGATATGAATTCATGTCCTCCTTTCATTTATCTTCACCACTGTTGGGGTTGCGTAGACAACTTAGAATGGACCACAAAACCTGGGCTCCTTTCACTTCCTTATGATGTTGCAGACGAGAACTCTGAGATACAGGGGTGTGCTTGCAGAAAGTCCTTTTCTCAGTGGGCACTTGTGCACTCTTCAACGTTAGTCAGCTGACATGTAGGTTGCTGAACCTGGCGGGAGATGTAGCAGAGGACATTTGTCATTTCGTTTAAATAACATTTCATTTCATCTCTGAGGATCTCTGAGCTATAGCATCTGAAATTGAACGTGCAGGAGGGACAGGTGCATGCATCCTCCTACCCATAACAATTGCATGCAGAGTCAAATGGTGGTCTGTACTGTTAATTGCACAGTCAACATTGTCCATATGCAAGTGCCAGAAGAGCCCTTCCGGTCATGCTATTGTTCCCCGAATGGTTCCAGACAAATATTGTTAACAAACCACACAGCTCACTTATCTCTGATGCTATACTTTCTTTGGATGCATGCATGGGCCAGAAAATGCAATTGCTCGAGAACTAAGTTCAGCAGTTTCCGAGGCATCACTGGTTTTCCCAAACTATTCTGCCTCCATATTAGGTTGGTTGGTGAAAGGGAACACACCTCTTTGTATCCACAAGTCCTTATCTTCTTTCAGCGATTCTACTTGCAATTAGATTATCTGGACAATCGGTATCGCATTAAAACTCTCCTCCTGTCTTTCCTGCTCTCTTTCCCCTACCACCATTTTATTTCCTCTATTGGCTTCTGAGTAGGGCACCCTGCTTCCCACTGGTAATTATGCTGCTTCTTTGACTGCTCTGTTGAACATTTTGTTCCCCAAAGATATTTTGTCTTGTCCACATGTGTGGGCTGCACACTTTATTATTGCCACTTTCAACAGCTCTTTCAATGCCTCTATCAACTGCCCAAGTAATTCGAATGTTACATATGCAGAGTCAGAAAATAATTTTGCTGCCTGTCCCTCCATCATGTTTAATCACTTATCATTGCAACTAGTTCTGCCGTTTGTGCTGAATAGTGTGATGGTAATCACATCTGAGATACTATTTCATATTCTCCGTGTATACAGCATACTACAGTTGCTTCTGGATGCCTCCTGCCAGTATCAGAGTCTATGCTTGTTGCCCCGTCAATATATTCCATGTCTTCGCCTTCCATTGCTTCTCCCTTAACATGTATGTCTCCCTCCATCCGATCCATATGTGCTACACAGTCATGCACATACTCCCCTTCAGCTGTGGGTTCTGCTATAAATGTTGCTGGGTTTACTACGCAACACGTTTAGGCAACATTTGAATGCAGTACCCTTTGGGAACACTACAAGCAACTATGACTACAGGTATAGGCAACCCAACCTTTGGTATAAGCTTGTACTACACAGTTTTGGTAGCGTGTTGAGCAGCCAGGCTTATCTCAAGAGGGGAAATGTGAGCAGTAGTGGAGTTACACAAAGATTCACAGTAACAGGTATTCAAATAAACTCTTACACTCAAGGTTTCTTGCATAAACAATTAATAATGTATTTATCAGTCAGTTATAAAGGCTTCTTTAGAAGGGAGCAATATACTAGGAACACACAGATACACTTTAATACTATATACTCTGAGTTTCTGGAACAGACAAGGCCCTTTTGGGATGGCCCACAGACACAACCTACACCCACAGGTGACTTCAATGACAAGGGTGCTGGGGATATTAAAACCTTACGGTTGGCATACTGAATACTCTTTAAAGGTAAGTAAAAGGCAAATGTTATTAGAACACAAGAATTTTCAAATATTCATAAGCAGGGCAAATACTTTCAGATAGCAAGAGAAGAGTCATTCAATTCAATGGGCTAAGCCAAAGTCATTAGGCCAACGTCTTTGTATGGGATGCAAAACTTCAGGTAGGTCAATGGAAAAGTCTTTGAGCAAGTTCGTAGGAGTCTTTGAGAAAAAGAAGAATCAAATGTAGGCCACAAGCTGATTAGACTTGTGAGTTGCAGAGGTTACAAGCACTTCCACAGTAAGAGGTAAGTTCTATTAGGCTAGTTTACTGTACCTTAGTAAAGAAGAAAAAGATGCAGCTGAAGACGTCTGTTCCTGTGCAGCTCTGCAGATCTCACTGTTCCTGGGCCTTAGTCGTGGGGCAAGCGGGAGGATATCGGGGGACTCCTGCACTGCACTGGCACCGTCAAAGCTGGCAACCGGCAAACTTTACCTTTAGTGCCTGTTTCGCATTTCAGCTCCTTGCTGTACAGCAAATAGCAATAAGTGCGGTTCCTGGCTGTCAAGGTGGATTTTCCTCAAATCTAGGTCCCGCACTCAACTAAGGGGGGTCAGGCTTGGCCAGTTCTGCTTTGTGGGAGTCCGGAGGATCTTCCAAAAGCTTTAGGCCAGCTTAAAAGCAACACACAAAATCTGGTGTCCCTCTCCCTGGCTCTACGGTTTCCAGCAACAACTCTGGGGAAATTCAACCAGCTCTGTGATGGGTGTCCAGGTGGCTTACTTGGGAGTTGATTGGTCCTACCAACTCAAGGGGAGAAGTCGTCCTTTGCAGGGCTTCTCTGTCGATGCGAACTTGGCGATTCAGACCTGCAGCAGGGCTTCACCGGGCAAACCAATGGTGAAGGAGTTGCAGCAGCCGTCCTCTTCAAGCTCTTCTTCGGTTCCTTCGTCCATTGGTCGACTCTTCTTTCCAAGCCAAAGGACTCGCCTTTTATTCAGTTCTCTCCCATTCATTCCAGCCTAGCTGTTACTCACCCAGCAGGGTGGCTGTCCTTGCCGGACAGTCAGCCAGCCAATCACCACAGAGTGCATTTGGGTTTCCTCCTAGGAGAGTAAGCACAGGGAGTTTTGGGCACCTCCTTCACTTCCTGCCCACCCAAGACACTCGGGCACCAGAGGCAGGTTTCACTCCTGAAGGCGAATGAACAAAGAGACCAGACCTGGTTGCAGAAAAAGACTCGGGAAGGACCTTTCCACAAACAAATGGCAATAAAAGAAGACCAGGAACCGTTTAAACAAAGGAAGCTCAGGCGCCATCTTGAAAAACAGGCTCCCGCGATTTAACTTTACTGGAGCTGCGAACAGTTTGCGGTCGGCGTAAATCATGGTAGTTCCTTGTAAAACCACTGCCACCAGCCATTCTGAGGGGAAAGGGTAATATTTGACTGTTACATGAATAACTAGGCATAGGGGATACTAAGTAACCCCTTCAGCACTCTATTTTAAGGTTGTGCTGGGTCGGGAATTTTACAGGGCTCAGTGAAGTCAATTTTACTCCACTGCTCTGGGAAACCGTAGTTGATCCCAGAGAAGGCATTTAAACCTTGGGAAGTCTGCAAGTCTTCCCTGTGCAACTGCACTGAAGGTGCTATGTGACACAGATGAAAAAGATTATGCCTATGCAGTTGGTTAGACTCCATAACCGAAAGAAACAAACACAGAAAACACATTGAATTGAAAAGTTCAAAGTCCCAAAGTTTAGCAAAATAGCTGGAGAGCTCTAAGATGGGAGGAATTGGCACATTTTTGAGAATTCTCCCTAACACATGTCACCACTTCTATGGCTGGGTTTGTTAGAATTATCTCAAATCCTGATTCCCTCTGTGTCATTAGGGTGCTTTTCCAGAACAGTGAACAGTGAGTGTTCCACATATAGAACTATGGGCCACCCCATCGTGATTGTTGCTCCTTTTTGTTTTGCAAACGCTGCAGCCCTAAATGCTTTTACACAAGAAAACTATCCCTGCATTACTGGATGCAAAAGGCCACTATTGTAGGCCAATGGTTTGTGCCCCTGTGTTGTTTTTTGTGTAAGGACAGTCATCATTTCTGAACAATCTGAGTGGGAGAACAAGTTGAATTTGTCTTTATAGTTGGGGGTAGCCAGTACTGGTGCATGTGCTAATGCTTTTTAAGTTCTGTGAAATGTTCCATCGTTTTGGGGTCCATTTTAACTTCCTCTTCTCTTTCTTAACTTCTTTTAGGGCCTTCAGCAAAGGCTTGGTATAGGTTGAATAGTCAAAAACCCATGCTCTGCAATAATTACACATTCCCAGGAATTTCTGCATTTCTTTTACTGTGTCGTGGCTGTGCTTTCGAGTGAATTGCTTCCACCCGCTCTTGTGGTATCCTGCACCCTTCAATGGATATTATTTGCCCGAGGTACACTACCTCCTCCTGACAGTATTGTAGTTTCCCTTTGTCCACCTTGTACCCGTTCTCTGCCAGAAATCTTAGCAGGTGCACTGAGCCCGGCCTACTCTCTTCCTCCGTCTTACTGCATACCAACAAATCATCAACATATTGGATCACTATGCTTGGCATTTGTAAATTGCTCAGGTCCATTCAGATCACACTATTGAAAATACTTAGTGACTCGTAGTACCCTTGTGGCAACCTAGTGTGTTGGAATCTTGTTTCCCAATACGTAAACGCTGTCCGGTGCCGTGAATCGGGATGTCATTGAATGGAAAAGAAGGCATTCTTCAAGTCAATGACTCTGAAGTACCTTTGCTATGTTGGTATGTTGCACATTATTGTTTCGGGGTTCGGTACTACTGGAAATTCAGCCTCAGCAACATTGTTTAGGGGGCGTAAATCTTGTATGAATCTCCAGAACCCACCCTTGGATTTCTTTATTTGGTATATGGTAGTGTTACATGGCGAGGAAGAAGTTTGTATGATACCCTGCTCCCAGAGGGCATGCAATGTTGAGTATATTCCCTCATCAGCATCTCTAGACAATGGATATTGCTTAGCTCAGGGGTGCAGTGTTCCTTCCTTCAGTTTAATTTTCACCACCCGACCCCTTTCAGTACCCCTGTGTCATGGGGCCCCTTGGTCCATAGTTTTTCAGGGACCTTCTTAAAATCTTCATCTGCGTGGATACTCCCGCTTTTCACCAGTTGGGTCAGTATCAGTACCAGTTTCTCCACTACTTTCTCTGGGCAAGGAATATGTAACTGAAATACCATCTCTCCCTCCTACTCTTTGTCGTAGAGCAGCTTTTTATTTGTTACTCCTGTTATCGTTAATGTTGGGTCGATGCAGAGTACTGTGCACCATTCCATATTGTCATTGTCTGTCCCACACAAGATCACCATATCCTTACACACTATTACCCCCTCCAACTGTAGCACGAATGTGGTGCCTTTCATGTCTTCTCTTTGGCACTGTGGTCTGAACAAGAATTCTGATGCCAATCAGAACACCTTCCCTTGTATTCTTGGGACCTAACCCCACAGTATCTCTACTCCATATAAAAACATGTTCGGGTACATGTGTTGGCCTCGCAATGTGCTTTGAGTGTGTGCTGCTATCATGAGCGTAGCCACACAGGTTTGGTAGACACCTTGTGTTGTGCATACCACCCCTCACTCTGTGAATGATTTGGTGGCATTCAACTTGCTGAGTAAATCTCTCCCTAGTATGTGGATGAGTGTGTCTTTGGAGTACAATAGTGGAGCTATGATGTGTTATGTCCATATTGTTAGTGGCAAATCTTTTGTGACGGCAACCGCGACCAATGCCCCAGAGAAGCCCAGCATGTTCACAATCTTGTTCCATAATGGGAATCCCCCCTCTCGTATACAGATTTTGTTGCACCCGTGTCTATGAGAAAATAAAATTCCCTGGGTCCTATTTTCACTGCTACCTCTGGTTCCTCATCTAGGACATCAGTTACTGCTAGGACTGCACATACTATAGCCTTCTGTGGGCCCCCCCTATTGTAGCATGCTGCGCTGGGGGAAAGGGAAAGGATTTCCCCCAACAATGCTTACTCCGGTGTAATTAGGCACAGCGTTCTCTCCTAAAACCAATGTATTTTTTGCGGCCACTGCCAGAGGTGTGTCACAGTTGGAGCTGTAACCCCGACCATCTGTTGCCCCTCCATGTGCCTGCATCACACTCTACTCTGGCTGTGCTGGAACAAGCTGCATCTGCTGCCACTGCGGCTGTACTATGCGGAACCCTTGTTGTGCCACTTGTATTGCTTGTGCCTGGGCTTGCAGCACGAAAGGATAGGTGCATGCCAGATGCCCCATGTTCTGGCATATATAACATGGTCTTAAGACCCTGCAACCTGACTCTTTGTGTATTTTGCCAGTTTCTTTTGCGCCAGTTTATGTTCTGCTTAGCAGCATTTTCCGTCACCTGTCTCTCACTCTCCTGTTTTCGTTTGCAATAATGTATTATTGTTGCCTGTATTTCTGGCCATCCCTTTGCATCTATTCCCACAATCCTATCTAGTGATGCCTGAACCTCTTCTGGCAGCCCCTTGACCAATATGTGGTAAAATAGAGGTATGCACTCATCCCAGGTCCTCGTGTCCAGAGATCATGCATGGTTTTATATAATCTGCTGGGTCATCCTCACTTTTCATTTTATGAGCCATTATTGTTCCTATGTCATAGCTGTCAGAATACATACTTCTCAGAACCTCCAGATGTGTGCTCAACATTTATTAAATGGAGCTCTGTCATGGGCATTTGTGCTTAATTTACCCATTTGTACCCTGCCTGGTTCCATATTTTGTCTACCTTCTCCCCTATGATGGCTGTGAATAAACCTTTCATGTCCCCTATGGCTAGTGTCACCCATGCTGTCTTTTTCTGGAGTGCCTGTATCCATTTACTGGTCCCCGCCATGAGGGAGGGCAGGCTGCATATCCGATTATCCCTGTTCATCGTTTGCCATGGTACATAATGTGCGCCCCCTCTCGCTTTATGTAATAATGGCATTTCTCCCTTTCTGTAATAATGGCATTACTGTCTTTGAACCTATCCCTCCTCCTCCTTTGGTGGCCTGAGTTAATCCTATTTTCACCTTCCCAATTCTGGTGCGGAGGGAGTTGGATCAGTCCCTGTCATTTCTGTCACTGTCGTGTCGCTTTCGCTCTTTCCTCCCCCTCCTCTTTGTTTTGTCAGGCGTCCATTCGCCACTGTCCCCATCACTCCATTGTTCCCTTAACAGTCCTTCATCTGAGACTGCATCGTCCTTGCCCCTCCTACATCCTCCTTTTTTATCTTCCAGTCCTCCCCCTCATCGTCCAGTTTGAATTTTATTCTCCCCAATAACCATTCACCCATATCTCTCTTGTTTCTCCTCCACACATCCTCTTCTATCACTCTCTCTGCCTCACTGAATAACGCATCCACAAACTGCTCTCACGTATTCTTTTCTATGCCCGCTAGGTATTTCTTCTATCCCCTTGTGTGCAGACCCTCCCTTCCTGTGTCTGTCTTTTTTTCCCAGTTTTTACACAATCCCCTCCTGAGGTATCTCACTCAGGGTTGGTGTATCCCACTGCAGGTCGTAATGACGGGTAGACACCATTCCTTTTTTCCCCCTTTTGTTTCTTCGTATGATTTCCAGAGCCGCAATATGTTCTGTCTGCTTTTCAAATTAGAGCCCTTGTATTTTGTTAGTAAGTATGAAAATGTATTTTCTATTATTTTGCCGTCAAATGTTCCCTCCCAGGGCCATGCATGGAAACACTGACCTGCAGTCTCCTGAGCCCTTTGAAAATTGATACTGTGGCAACATTTGGCACATGTGGTCTAGGTGGCAAATAGGCAATTATTACCCTATCTCTTTCCTTTTTTTCTTTTTTTTTTGTCCCAGCTACCCTATATATCCTTCTCCCCTTTCCTCTGTTACACACACATACATTTCCAATCTCACGTTCACTCTGTCCCTCTCCAGAGACCTAACAAAGCACTCCACTTGTCACACTGGCTCTCTCCACAGGCCCGACCACTCACTCAGTGTTAGTATCCAACAACACTCGCCACAGGCTCACCGTTCCCTATGTTAGAGCAAGTCCCTTACACCTCTTCTTCTCCCTCTCTCATCTCTGTCTGTCTGCTACCCAGGAGTGGTGTGCCACCAATGATCTCTGCCTCAATTCCAGTAAGACTGAAATTCTCCTCATTGGCACACCTGCTCCCTCCTTTCCTGTCACCCTCTGGCCGGCCTCTCTTGTCCCACCTCCTGCTCCCACCTGTGAGGCTAAAAACCTCAGGGTCATCTTCGACTCCACACTGTCCTTTTCTCCTCACATCTCGGATGTCTCTAAGAAGTCACATTACCAGCTGCACCTCTCAGAGGTATTCTTCCTTTCCTCTCCTTCCCCCAGATGCCTACTGTCTCCTGAGCTCTGGTTCTCTCTAGGCTGGACTACTGCAACAGCCTCTTTCTAAATCTGCCTGCTTCCACTCTCTGCCCCCTGCAACTCATCCAGAACAGGACTGCGAGACTTGCCCTTGGCCTCAAGCCGAGGGATCATATCTCTCCAGGACTGAAATCTCTGCACTGGCTCCCACTGGCTGCGAGGATTAAGTTCAAAACCCTCTGCATTGTCCACAAGGCCTTCTGGGGTCTGGGGCCTCAATACCTTCAACTCTCTCTTCCTAAATATCTTCGTTCCCGAGCTTTTCGCTCATCCGCCTCCAACTCCGTCAGGGTCAGTCGCTTCTCCAAGCAACAAGTTGGTGGTAGATCTCTTTCTTTGGCTGGGGCATCCCTCTGGAACAGTCTTCCTGCCTACCTTCCTGCCCCCTGAAACCTGAGGAGAACCATCTCTGGTTCCGGAAGCACCTCCAAACCTTCCTCTTTGCTTCTGCTTTCTCTCCTCTTCTACCCTTCTGAACTCCTAGCTGAAACTGCAATGGTCACCTGGCCACCCTCTGATCTCGGGCCCAGGTCCCCTCCCCCACCAGTTGCACACCTGCACTGCCTCCCTGGCAACCCCTGCACTTGGGGACTGTTTTTCTGTATCCCTATAGTCCCCTACCAGCACTTGACACCTGATGTCTGCACTTACCCTTGCACTTGGCACCCACTGGCCACACTTTTACTCATTGCTTTTATTTATTCTATTTATTTTACTGTCGACCCCATGTACTGCACTGCGCCCTCCCCCTTCCCTCCTGCATTTTCCCCCTTTTCCCTCCACTGCACTTGTGCGATCTCAATGTCACCTGGCCTAGTAATATCGTTGTCTCTGTCTTCCATATGTACCCACTCCCTTATGTCGTCACGCCTTGAAACACTTGTGTGTAGGCGTGTTATAAATGTCATATCATGTCATATCAAGTATGCACAGTTTTTCCACTGCACCGCCTGCGCACGCCCGCTGCTCCAAATGACAAGTACACTACTTTACATGAGGTACCACCTAATGTTTACTCTTCCACAACGAGTCCCCACCATAAGACAACACTAACTACCATAGGTGTGCCCCTCTCTTTACCCCCAGAACAGATAAAACACAATTACACAGCTCTTACCCTAATGACGCAACTATAAAATCACCGGTACTACGCGCAACTCCCGTCTGACTGGGTACGCCACTCACTAAGCACCTCTCCCACTCTAATGCAGGTATGTCCACACTCCGGGTCACTTCCTATTTGGTGATACACACTCATTTCTAATATTGCTAAGGCGATTGTCCTCCCTCCTTGAGGATGCGTCCTAGACACCATAAAAATCTATCCCACCCTGCCGTGGGCATGCAACCACTGTGCAGCGCGTTCTTGCATGGTTATACTCAAATCCTAGAGACCCTTGAGCCCCCTCGACTCACCCCTCACACTGAGCGTGGGCAGTACTCGGGGACCAGGCAGACCTTTGTGATCTTTACGTCTGAAGAGTCTACTCAGTGATGCGCGTTGGTCAGGTCTTTGTTTGCCGGAGCCGCACCCCCGGGGAGGGTGGCTTGGATACCCTCAGCTAACCAGGAGGACTGAGGATCTCGCATTTAAAAATCGTGATTACAAATATCCTTAGAACCAAACGAGAAGAGATGTGGAGTCCCCATGTGGCTCCACATCTCTTCTCACCCATCCTTGGAACAGTTTGCAATTAGTAAAATAACATTTGTGTTGACCGCTGGGAATGTATTATTCTGCCATTGGTCAGCACCATTGCGGAAAGAACACGAGACAACCTGCTTCTGGTGGGAAGGGAGACATTCACACGACACCTGCTGGATAACGGTCTTCGCAAACTTTGCTGTGGATACTCTGAAGACTGTCAACCTTCCAGGTACATAGAAACGTACCGTTTGAATGGTCTTCCAGGAAACGCCACTCCGTTCAGCTTCCCATTCCCATAACCACCTGCCTACACACATTCGTAGCCATGTTAATGGTTCTCTGGCTCAGGTCCACTTCCCCTCTACCATGAGTGCCCTGAGCATTGGCTTGCCACCCTGTCATAATATCACCCAATGCTGTCCTAGCTGCTTCGGTCTGGCTTTGATAAGCAGCTTGAGCTTCGTCTCCCTCCTCCCTAAACTGTGGTGCATTGATCATGTGTTCAGAGCAGATGTTCTGGGCGAGGCCCAACTTGGGGGCATCCCTGCTAGGTGTGTTTACTTGGGCTTTTTACATTTCTTGTAATACTGTAGAAAAGGCTCCCTGGACAAGTGGCATATACAGTGCATCCATACCCTCAAATTTTACTGCAAGGCCTTTTTTCATAGTGTGACTTAAGATCATTTGAGGAGCTGTGTTTTACCCCCTTTGGAGGTGCCCTCTGCCCTCTTGCTTACTCCCGTAGGTGGCAAGTCTACCCCCCTATCTGATGCTGAATGCACCTTTAATACACTAACATGGCCTATCTTTTACAACATGCGTTCATCAAACCTATAAAATATTTCACATTCTATTTAAATACAGGTGCTCATAAAAGTGAAGAAATATAGAAAAATGGTGCACATATTTTTTTAAAATGTTGATAAAATGAGAAAAACACTGCTCACTGGGGGTAATGCATACCTTGACAACAACTCTTCGAAAGTCTAGGCTATTACTTTGTCTGTTTTTTCCATCAAGGTTTTGTATGATAAAGAGGGATTACTTGAATTTGTATACCAACCATATCCCATTATTTATCACCCATACCCACCACAGTCTTTTGTCGATACCATATTTTTATTTTCTTAAATTCTTGAGACTTTACCTAAATTATGCAGCAATAACAGAGGACAAATTTGAAATATCCATAATTATGCTTTTTGCACTATGCCACTAGCTTCATAAAATATGCATGGAACAAAGCTATGGTGCGACGATTTCTACAACAATTGGAACTGTTCCTCAAAGAGCCTGACACCAACATGCAAAGAGCTAGATACCATATTGGCAGGTGGAAACGGATCTCTGTTTTCACCCCTTGAGGTGATCTGTTCCATAATAAGTGAAGTTATGGTGATGATCCTCTTTGTTGGGGACAACTGTACCCAGGGCCTACCCACAACTCTGATACCTTAAACCTATTGACCTTCTCCTTTCTCAGTCACCCCTCACCTCGCCATACACTTACCACATACACCACAGATGATGCAAAAAACTGACCACTAAACCACCCTAAACTGCACATCTTTCTCAAGCTGACACTCCCCTAATATGCTACAAACACACAGCTACTCAGACACTGGAGGTCTCCCATCTGGAAACAATGCACCCCCGAACTCAAAACACACCAGAAAAGCACACTAGCACAAACACCAGTTACCCACCATTCTACATAGATCAACAACTGAACACAACACCTGTTTTATCCACCCTAACCAACCCACTCCGCCTTACAGAGTCACACAAGCACCTGGAGACAGGGCAAATGACAGCAATGTGCACTATAAATCAACATACTATAACATCATTCATTGCTTCCTCCAATGGCATGCTAAACCTCTTTTGTGCTTACAGATGCACATTCTGTTATCTAGAATATGTTTCTTTTCACATGTCATTTGGGATTTATGGAATCCTCAATAATCTCCTTTCATAGCTTTGTTACCTCAGCAACTCCCTGTCCCTCCTAATGCACCTCCCACCACACAGCTATATAGTTTTGCTGATTTTTGATTGGGGAGAAGAAGGCCACATTTCTCCTTTTTACATTTGGGTGATGGGTGTCGGAGCATCGCAAAGAGGATTGTGACAGACCTTCTGGGTAATTGTTTTTTTTAGGATATTACCTGAATCCCTAGTGAACCTGGGTTGTGTAAAGAATCACAAGCACAAGTTGGACACAAAGGTGGCATTTTGATTGCTACAAATCTTTATTGAAATTAAAAAGGGGTTGGGGAGACTCCTAGCTTTCCCTAAAGCTAAGAGGGATTTTCCTACCTCAACCAAAACTACTAGTGTCTTTGTCAGGATGTCCGAATCAAAATGTGTCCACCATCCTATATTCAAACCTATTTCTGTCCATTACGCTCGTAACTCAGGATAATGTGAAAAAAATATGTCTCTGTAGAAACAAAGTTCCAAAAACAAGAAGATCAAAAACTAAAGTTCAGGAGTGCCTCCCTCCTTGTGACAGTTCTCCAAGTCTTACAGTTCCAGCTAAATCAGGTGGGATGATCCCCTTTACCTAGTTTGCTGCCACACAAAATATCTCAAAGGGAGTCTTACTCTTAGACTGTCTTGCCCTCCGGATGTTCAATGAGGGCCTTTTCATTCTCACAAATAATCACTGGCCAAGAGGATACCTCCCTATTGGCTTATTACCCAAAGGTTTCAACACAAGAGGGAGTGACTTCTCCCTCCCCTGGTCAATCCACTGCTGCTTATATCACATCCAACCTGATGCACTACCCTACCAGATACTGTGACAATGAAGATTCAACGTGATGCACTCTTCATAATGGTGCAAGTCCCAGACTTGTATTCTTTGTGTTTTACACATGTCTTCTACTGCTTCTTCTGCTGCTTCTACTTCTTCAGCAGTACTTCCTTAGACTTCAATGGGTTATTGACCCTTCTGTACTCTGTCATATCATATCAAGTATGCACAGTGTTTCCACTGCACCGCCTGCACACCCCCGCTGCTCCAAATGACAAGTACACTACTTTACATGAGGTACCACCTAATGTTTACTCTTCCACAACGAGTCCCCACCATAAGACAACACTAACTCTGTGTGGCATCACAGTTTCATATCGGTCCCAAACTCCTTTCTCAGGTTTGTCTTATAGCTCAGCACCTTGTTTGTGTGCTTCCTTAAGACGTCAATGGGTCCTTGGCCCTTCTGTACTCTCTGTGGTCTCTCTGTGCCTTCCCAGTCCCCTTCTGTGTGCCTTTGCACATGGTCCACAAGGGTTCTGGTCCTCGTCAACACCGGTAACATTCTGCAGCTTCCCCTACACTCTCGGGTCTTCCTTCGGCAGCTCTCTAGCTGATCTCTTCCAGTGAGGGAGTCTCCCGTTTCCCTTAGTCCATGCACACTGCTGGTGCCTCAGTATTTCCCCCTATTCTGGGAGGCACACTCATCTTCTTGGTTCCCCTAGTGATGCAGACTCCAGCTTCCCTCAGTTACCCACAGGCTTCTGGGGATCAAGGGTTCTTGCCCTTTCTGGGAGGAACACTGGTCGTCTTGGTTTACCCAGTGAGGGAGACTCCAGCTTCCATCACTTCCCCATAGGCTGCTGGGGATCAAAGGTTCCCCCTCTCTCTGGTTATTGCAGTGGTCCACATCCCCTTCTGTTCCAGCACCGGTCCACATCCCCTTCTGTTCCAGCACCGGATTCCTGCTCCTCCAGCGAAGGCTTGACAAAACTTCCTGGTTTCCCTGCTCTATTTCTACCCCCTTTGGACCAATGAGTAGCCAGAAACTACTAGGCCACTTAAACTGGTTCTCAAGAGCACTCTCTATGCCTCGACTCCTCCTCCTCATCTCAGTATTTATTAGGTTAATGTGGGGATGACAATAATTCATGGCATCATTAGGGAAGAGATTGTTATAGGAAGGGGTACAGAGTCAGATGATTGGCGGGGATATCGCTTCCTTCTCAGAGAATCATCATAGAAACAGGTTCCTCCCCCTTTCGAAGTGATGACACCTTGCATTTTGTCACAGTGGCCTAAATTCATTCCCAGACCTGATTGCAGCCTTTAGTGGGAAACTATGCAGCTGTGTTGTGCAAGGGTGAGGGGGTTGAGGGCAGGCAGGGGCTCTGTTGCTTCCCAGCTAGGTTTGTGCTTTATAAATCCCATGCATACTTGTGCTCGAAAATTCATTACAGCCTCTTCAGGCCATTATGGCTTTTACTGCTGGGGGGCGCTTCAGCTCCAATTTACTGCCCACCATGGGCTCTTCATCCATAAGTGTGATGCTGTAAATACTTTTGAAGGGACCGGGCCTCCTCATCCTTGTCCCCCTACTTCCCTGTGCGTTTTCTGTGTGTTTTATTCTGCACAGGAGTCCAGTTTGGACCTTTGGCAGTGCAGCTCTTCATTTTTATTGTTGGTGAACAGTACCCGTCGTTATTATTATATATTACTTTTAACACATAGCATGCCCACACATAGTCCTGCGCACAAATTAACAGAGAGTAGCAAATAAAAAAACTTGTTAGAAAATCTGTCAAGGAATAAGCATTCAAAAATAGAGGGTTAGTCATTGTAGTTAAAGAGGTGAGTCTTTATTGCCTTCTTAAATTTAAGAGAGCAGAAAATTGAACGGAATTCGGGAGGAAGTGAGTTCCGTAGGGCAGGTGTACAAATGTTAAAACTTGTACCCCCAAAGCTTTTCAGTTTAAAGCGAGGAGTGTGCAGTTTGTTGTTACGGAAAGAGCGTAAAGATCTAACCACCGGGGCTTCATGTAGCCGTCTAACAGGTAGTTTATCCCTTACCTATGTGACATTTATGTGTGAGGGAGAGGATTTTATTTGAAATTCTGTGCCAGACATGCAGCCAGTGGAGTAACCGGCTGGACTCTGTGACATGATTAATTCTGCTCAGTCCACACACTGCCCTTACTGAATTAGTTTGAGCCACCAGTAAGGTCCTGCGGTTAATTTTCATTGTGACTGCCAGTAGGCTGTTTCAGTAGTCAATTTTAGAGTTCATCGGAGCACCAGTCACAAATGTTAGACTGATAGAGGACAAGTAATCTGTCTGAACAGTTTATTGGTATAGGCACATGAACATTTCATATGTGCAACATGTTTCTTCATGAATACGTTTTAATCAAGATGGACTCCCACGGTTCTTAAAGGTGAAATTACAGGGATAAAACAATCAACAATCCTAATCTGCTCATATCTCTCATCCAGTTTTTTAAGGCATAGGTCTGAGTCCACAATCAGCAGCATTGTTTTTCCATCATTCCTTGGGATTCCCATATGGCACCCATGGGTAGGGGTACACCCTTGTACCCTTTGTGTGTGTTTTTGGGCACCTGTGTGTTGTCCACAGAGCAGGGTATGGGCTGGTGGCAGCGACATCTTGACAGTGGCTCTGGGTGTCCTCCATTTTGGGCACACCCAGGCCCTGCCATAGGAATCAATGGACTCCAGGACAAAGGCAAAATGGCCACCTGGCTTTTTGCCTTTTCTTCCTAATTCTCAAAGTCCTAAGAAGCCGTGGCTCTGTTCCCTTCATCTGATTGGATGTTGGGTGGAAGGACCATATAAGGGTATAGAGCTGCCTCTGCTAGACTGGTAGGTGCTTTGCCAGGGACTGCTTGTTTGGTTTACACCCAAGGGAAGGCACGTGAATGACTGTAGAGAGGAATCAAATCACATTCTATGATGTGGGTGTCTGGTTTTGGGTGTGTTACACAATGCCTGTGGTGTGCCTGAGCCAGCTCTGACTGAAACTGGAATTAATACAGGGTGTGCTTAGAAAGGCTGGTAGTTGCCACCAATACACAGTCACCGTTTTTGGTGTCTGGTTTTGGGTAAATAGCCTGAATGCCTGTGAGCCTGATTGGATTCTGCCTGTGTGATTGGCTGGCTGAGCCTAGCTCAGCCTGAATGAATGGGGGAGATCTGTGTATGATGCTTAACTTAGGGTTAGAAGCTGAAGTCAGAAACCGGAAGAAAAAACCTGGAGTATTCCTGAAGCTTGTATCCTGAATCCAGCTGTAGGAAAAGGTATGTGACCATAACTCTTCAACAAATCCAAAGGCTGCTTTGAATTCAAGAACTGAACTAGAGATGACCTGGACAGCAACATCTTCCTGTAGCAATGAGGGACATCATGCATCTTGGATCCTGTCCTCATGTGACCTCCCAGGTACTTTGGGTTGGTGGGGTCTGTAGAAACAAAAGTAGACAATTACTGAACATATAAGGACTGGGCATAGGTTGCTCAGGTGGTGGATCCTCAAACAGTATTGAACAGTATTGCATTTGTATTCTCAAAGAAAGCATTCTGCCAATGTATTGCCTATATTTCTACTTTATTTTATGAGATTAAACATTGCCTTATAATGTTATTGCTTTTTAATAACTGTTCACAGTTGGTGCATTATACCTGAATCTATGGGTGATGTGGTACCACATAGAACTGTATGTATTGAGTTAATTATTTGATTAGATTTCTGAGTATAAAATGTAATCTTATTTTTTGTATATACCCACCTGACTTTATATCCTTTAATAAAAGAACTTTGTTAGCACATAAAATAGTGTATGGCCATTCCCTTGTGTGGGGTGTGAGAAACCTGAGGGTATTCTCCCAAGTAAACCTCAGGAAGCCCTTATTCAGGTGGCCAGGGGAGGGCTGGCGCTCCTGGATTCCAACCCTGGGAGCGAGGGAGGATCACCTGGGTTGAGGAGCCCGGGGTTATGCTCACAGGAATGCCCCATGTGAGACGCTGTACTATACAGGAGAAAGGGATGAGGAAGACGAGGTCCCTGAGGCTTTTATGGGCTGAATCAACTCGACCTTCCTTCCATCCGATAAACTTCCTTTTTGAGAATCCACCATCCCTTCTGCCTCTGGTGAATCCATTACACAACCAGGTTCATTCAGAAACCATCTTTCTCAGAATCCTTGTTTTCCTGTTTCCTACCCGAATACTCTCAATCATTCTTCTTCCAGTTCGTCTGATTATTTTTTCCCGCTCTCCCAAGCTGTTCAGATAAAATACTAATTTTCCCACAACCATCTTTGTTTATCTCACGATTCCAGCTATTCTCGTTTGCCCTGCAAACCCTTGCAATCCCGTCCCTCTGTCACTTTCTGAATTCCCAGTCAAAAGTGAACAACAATTACAGTTCCCACAAACCCTCCTACTCATTTCGAAAACCCGCTAAAATCCACCCTTCTGAAATCACCTCTTCCCCATCCCGTAGGACACTCTAACACTTCAATCCCTCCCCTTTCCAACACAAACACTGTCTTACCCCACGAAAGACAGCAGACTAATAAAACTGTTTTCCTGACATGTCCCACCACAAGGATCAGGCAGAGTCAGGAAATTAATCTAAATCACACACACCTGACTGCCCTTTCCTTTCCCCACTGGGATAAAACTTGGAGCCCCAAAACACACGACGAGGAAAGGAGACAGCATGACGTGAGAGCTAACTCATCAGGGCAGTTCAAGAGGAGCAGAAAGACGACACAGACCGAGCGGGAGACAAGGAGAGAAACAACATTCTCTTTCTGAATAAGGTATGTGGAAACTCTGCAGAAGGAAGGATAAGTCTGCGAACAATAGCCAACGGGTATTGCCACAGATGTGCCCGGTATGTGAGATCCTCCTCTGATGATTACCAAGCCGGGGAGAGACGCTGGTCTCAGTGGTACAAACCTTGACTCCAAGACATCAGAAAGTCAAGCGTTGATAAGGCACCAAGCTGTGTTGAATGAAAAGTAGCCAAGGGCTAATTTGAACTTTTGAAAGATATAAACAAACTGTAAAGAAAAGAGGTGGAAAACCAGTAACAGAGGAGTACGGCACCATGTGGGTGCTCAAGCAGGAAACTCTGGGCGATTACCCAAATGTAGAAAACTACCGTGGCCAGAAGACACTGGGACAAGGTTAGACAACGTCAAAGTGGTCATACAGGGTCTGGTAAAATCCTCAGTACTGTCGAAAGTCTTTGACCGACAGATGAGTGTGAAAGCGAGGGAAGTGAATCCCACACCAAGATAAAGCATGGGAAGTGAATCCCACAATCATAAAAAGTAAAAGAAAATTGAGAAGTGGCAAGAGTGAACCCGGTGGAGGGATGCCAATCAAGAGGAGCAAAGTCTAAAGTCCCAAGAAACAGTGTGTTGACAAAAGTGAACCCGACAGGGGGATGTCCACGATAATTGTATGAAAAGACTTTAAGGCTGCTGAAAGTTAAAAGGTGAACTGCCTTTGTACAAATTCATAGTGAACCCGGAAGAGGGAGGCTGACATTTGGAAGGGATCCAAGTCAGAAGGAGGGAGATCCAGAGGTGGAAACTCACCACCCAAAAGTTGATTACAAGAACTGTTAAAAGGATATTAATATTGGTGAAAGCAAAAGTATTGCAGAACATGGTGGAGGAAAGTGTCCCCCTTGTCATTTGGGATCCGAGTCGGGTCGATGGAGATCCAGCGGTGAGAAGCTAGCACCCAACGTTCACTGAGAATGCAACTGGTTTTTGTGAAATTGTTGAAAGCGACATTATGAAGGGTCTACGCCCAGAAGAGGGGGACCAAGGGGTGAAGCCATCACCCAAAGTCTACGTGAAGCAGAACTTTTTGTTGGTTTGTATGTTGGCTATATCAGGCCTTTAAAGCAAGAGACTTTTAAATGAAAAGAGACTTATCCATTGGAGAACCTGATAGCTGGAACAGAACTGTCAGCTTGTGCTGAGGAACCTCAAGCGTGCAATGTGTTAGCTGAATCAGAACTGTCTGCTTATGCTGAGAAAGCTCGAGTGTGTGCTGTGCTCCAAAGTCCCACCTTGCCCCGTGCTGAAAACGTGGGGAAGGGAGGCCCCTAACAATCACATCCTGACTTATTATTTGGAAAACTTCTTTTCTTTATTGAAATCCTGTCCCACACTCTTTCTATAATTAGCTGTAAGGAATTGGCAATGGGTTTTCTTAGTATAGGCCCTTTTATTTTGACTTGACGCCACTAAGACTGCCTTATTTTTTATTTGATGGTCGACGCTTGCTCCCATCTTAGATTTAGGTTTAGCTTAGGCATTTTTTCACCCTGCATTTATAGTTCAATAAATACCCTTGAACTGTGATCACTTTTGTCTGTCTTTACTGTTGCCACCGTGAGTTCCTTACAGGGGATTTAAGGATTAACTGTACTTAAGAAACGGCCCGCATCACCTCCCTTGAGTCTCAGCCTTGCCTGCTCGGCCAACATTGCCAATTGAGAGCCTTGGCTCTTGTGCCCCTGTGCCTTTACCCCAACCATATAGTGGGTAGTAGTACACATAAACACCTCCAGTCTTTACCTTAGGCTCACCATGGGAGTCGTCAGAGCCCTCCCCCTGGAGTTCTATCAGGGACCGTAACAGAGGAGGGACCCTTCCTCCATGATGCTGCCACTCATACTAAGCAGGTGGTGTTTCATTCCCCATGTCGACTGGACACGAGCAACTGCAGCTCCTTGTCGAGGTCATGCCTACCCCCTCCATCTGTGGTTTATTTTTGCAACCATGGGACAGGCAGCACCGCCAGTCCATTTAGCACCTTGCAACTGCCTTCCTCTGACAAGCTTCCACAGTGTTTGAATGTCTGTAGTTTCTTTGAGTGGTCCCAGAGACTGATGCACTCCTTGGTCATGAATTCCTATGTTAAGAAGCGCATTAAGGAGGTTCTGTTGTGGGCCATCCCACCTTTGTCCCTTCCCTGCCACGTCCTGCGGCCCTCACAGCATCGGCTCCTGCTGGCACCACAGTCATGCCAGAGGGTCCTGCTATGAACCAGTACAGTTTGCAGTCTCTGCACCTTCCAGATCAAGATAATCCTACTCTGCTAGTGGAACCCTTAAGTACCCCAACACAACGTGATTCTCCCATTCTATACCCCTTCTTCCATTCAGGAGGGACATGCCAGGACGAGGTGGATCCACCTGTGACTGACAGAGCTGGACCAGGCTAAGACATTTCGATGACAGGATGTCTGGAGTGGCCTTGTGTCTGTAGAGTGTTTCTTTGTAGGATTTGGCAACCGTGAATGTGGTCCTGTTCAAAGTTTTGGAACTCGAGGGACTGGAATGGTCGGATATTCACTGGAGAGAGACATATTGGCTGAAGCATCTTAAATATGGCAGACCCTGCATTCTGCTTCTCCTAATAATACAAAGCTTAAATTCTTGCATAAGAATCTTGTTTTAGAGTTCATGTGCCTCTCTAGCCATCTGTAACTTTCCTCTTCAGTGGTGGGGCAGCTTCCCTCTTCTCCAAATCTCCCTCAAGCCCTTCTTCTGCACCTTTTGGGAAGGGAGACATGTTCATCAAAAGTATAGACAAACAGTTTGTCTTGACTCATTGGCCCTCATTACGACCCAGGCGGTAAGTTACCGCCTGGGTCGTAACCTTACCACCATGGTGTAAACTACTTTTACACCATGGTGGATGGCGGATTTACCGCCCCATTCCAAGGTGAGTGGGGCGGTAAATCCCCATTTCCCATTTTACCCTTCCCCATTCCTATTTTTGCTCCATAGGGCATAATGGGAATGGGGAAAGGCGCTAATTACGGCACCGTAAATTACGGTGGCGTAATTAGCACCAAGGTCCCTTTGCGGCATGGGTTTTAACGCCTGCAAAAAGCAGGCGTTAAAATCACCATCCCGCAAAGGGACCTTGGAATCAGGCGTTAAGGGTCGGCGCCGTTTACGGCACCGTAAACCCCTTAACGCCTGGGTCCTAATGAGGGCCATTGTTACAGCTAAGGCATACCATTGCTGCTACCATATTGGTAGTGGTGAGCCTACAACTTTTAAAGCAAATATCCGATTTCCAGGGAGATTGGCCTTTTATCGTCATTGTTACTTGATGGAAGCATGCCTCATTGCCCATGAAAGGGTAGAAGCTTCAGTCCATCACATGATACAGTGATGAGGGGCATGTTCTTGGGAACCGATATGCATCTGTTATAGGCGCGAACGATGCATGTTTGCACATACAGCTTGTTGTTTATGTGAATGGAGGAGATTGAGAAAATTGGATTTTGCTGGTTGGGCTGGGTGGAGTAATTATAGCATTAAGTGTTGCATAGGACTGGGTTGGATGAAGATTGGTCATGATTTGTTTTATGCTGCATAAGATCCTTCCCAATGATATTATTCAGGGGATTAGAAAAGATATATAGCACTTACATCTAAGCACTGTACCTAGAACATATTTACATGAGTTGGCCTTGTCGGGATTGGAACCTGCGACCTGCAGATCACACATAGATTGCAGCAGTGTGCGTGGAACCAGCTGAGGTATCTTACCGGCTAAGAGAAGAAAACCTATACAGGAATTCCGCTGTTTTGGTCAGAATGGACAACCATCAATGCCAGATGAAAGGTGCCATACAAAAGGGAATAATTCTGAGGTGTTCTCTTTTTTGCAACTTACCCTCCATTTCCATGGGCGCCCAAACATTTTGCTTTAGTTTTTGACCTATGTCCTGAATTTTTCCAATGAAGTGAGGCCTTCAGCTTCACTCCACTGCACTTTTGCTCATTGTTATGGGGAATCCGACCAGTCCTTAAGGCTGTCAGTACTGGCTAACTATGTTTCCCTTTTTTTGTTACATTTTATCTTATTTGTGGGTAATTTTTTTCATTGCACAATGCATCTTCCAATGCATGGGTTTCTTTTGTATGACCCCAGACTACACTCAAAGCAATCATGCACTGCACGACAAAGCCTTGGGGCTTTTGCGTGCTAGCACTGGGCCATGTTTGTGTGTTCCCAGGAAGTGGGTTGGGACTGTATGGTCCCAATCCACAAACTGGTTTCTGTATGCCTAGGCAGTATGCATGAGTTTCACCATCAGTGTTTGGACCACTGTTGGGATTTCTGTGAGAGGCAGATCTTCCACTGGGTGAGCTGAGTTTCTGTCTCACCTGAGTTTCTGGAGTTTCTGGATAAGAAAAGGAGTCCTGCATCCATCACGCAGAGATCCTGGAGAAATCCTGCAAGGAGCCAAGTATCATGTCCAGTTGTGAAGACTGTGGAAGACCCGTGGACTGTCCTACGAAGGCCTGGCAACCAACCTTTGTGCAGTCCTGGAGGAGCCCTGACTGACTGGTGTTCTTTAGAAGGCCTTCATTGGCGGTGCAACCCTTGGTGTGGTGGGACCAACCATTGAAACACTTGTGTATAGTTGCGTTATAAATGTCATATAATATCATATCATATCATTCCCAACGTCTGCTCTGTGCCCAGTCATCTGGCCTCTCAGAAGCGTTCCTGAAACCATACTGTGGACTGACCAACTCCAGTTTGGGCTACTGCTATAGAGGTGTTGTGGTCCTGTGTTTTGGCTTTAAACTTTGAAGAACCCCAGCGTGTGCTAAAAGCGTCCCATCTGCAAAATGTTGGCGTTCTAGATTCAACAAGACCAGACATAGGAGGCTGGCTCTGAAAGTGACAGCTGTGTCCCTTTGTGTCACTGTGCATGGGTGACAATCATCAAAAACAGCTACCCCGCATCTGGTCCACTGCCTAGAGGAGTTCTGCATCAGTGTGAGTTGCAGTCATCGACTGAAAGAGGTTGCACCAGCTTCTGTGTTTAACTGGGACATCTCTTGCACCTGTGACTCCTGGGCTCTCGCACCCGGAACCAACGGCAGGAAACCTGACCTCTTACGACCCTCTGAAGACCTTCTTCGTCTGAAGAGAAAGAGTACAGGAGTGAGTTACAGCAATACTTACCTGCCCACCCCACTCCCAGCTCCACCTGTAAACACTTTTAAAGATTGTACTTGTGTTTGGCTCTAGTAATACTTGTTGCCGAAAGCCCTCTGAAAGCTGGGGAGAGTTTTATTTACTAGAATACATCCTTACATGACTTTTGGAACCTTTCTCCATCCACAAGTCCAGGGTCACAAAACTACTGGGAACTTTATGAACTTTCAGGCCCCAGTCAACTTAGGGTTGGCCTTCTAAAAAAGGGAGTGAAATCTTGTGGACTGCCATTGCAAATCTAACCCATTACCTTTCCTTTCAGTAATGTGGGGTGGGGTATTGTGGTTTTATTGCACTGGCTACAGGGGCTGTATTTATGTATTTTATTATGAATTTTGAGTGATACCATTACTCGCTCATAGTAATTTTTATAGTTTTTGCTTGGCAATACATACAAATAGTGTTTTAAAACTATCTAAATGTAATCCTTAATTACTTACCTTGTGGGCTCATTGTTTATCCTTCACCAGGCTCACCCCTTCCTGACACTTAGCCTTGACCTCTCACCATGCTACCTTGATTGGTTTGGCATCAGCTCCCAGAGTTGTCACTGTACACTAACTAGGTCGGCCTCCTACACATCTGTCCACCAGGTCAGAGTGTAGAAATCCATTCGAACATCGGGTACATCAGATAGCAGGGAGGCAAGGAAATTCAGTCGATAGATGCGGCTGAGAAACTTTATTGCAGCAAGACAAACAACAAAACCTAGGAATAAGGGAAGCATGTGACTAAAGGATAAATAACCACTCCCACCCTTACTAGGCTGTCACCTATGCCACGTGGCAGATTCAGCCATATTCACCCTCAGGGCATATACAAATGAGGCACCCTTGGGTTGGGGAGAGACGGCGTGGTTCCAAAAATGCTTGTCATGGGGGAAAGAAAGCAGTTAAGATGCCCGCAAAATCTGACTTGGTGCCACAATCACAAAGCCTGAAAATAAAGACCACAATTTGAGGGTTGTGACAAACTTGCAGGTAGGAGGCCAAGAAATGGGGTGAGAGAGAGCCTGGGAGCTAAGGAGCACTGCCTGCTCATTGATGACTGTGGAGGTGGTATATGGAGGGTCCTCAGAGCCCCTCACCCATTACCATTCCTCGTCTCCTGTTCCACCTAACAGGACTATCTGATTCTTAGATGGTGGTTCCCCTATTGAATGTCTAGGTCTGCGGAACCACCAGCAGCGACACACACAGGGAGAAGACCCACTGGGCATGATGAGCCATTATGAGCCATTCAGGCATGTTCACTGCCAACAGGCACAGGTTTCCCAAATAATATCCTGACGGTAACACAGGATCCAGGGTATAAAAAGTGTTTAAGGACGGACTCTAGATCTAAGAGTTTGATGCAAGGTCTGTGTTCAGAACAATCTTGTTTTTCGGCTTTCCCTTCATAGAAATCTGTGGAAACCCCCAAACTTTTGCTCTTGTTTGAATCCTGACCTTTCATTTGAAGGTAAGTAAAGCATGTTTGCTTTAATCATCTTGCTTAGCTCATTTATTTTGGGGGTGACTGATCAGTCCCTATTTTTATGTTTTTTTTAATTATTATTTTTAAATTTTTTATTGTAACATTTAGTTTATACAAACTTTAATTACAAAAAAAAACTGTCCCCCATTGTGAAATTCCTTGTTGTTTTTAATCGGCACACATCATCTTACAGCAAACACGTTGTATCCCTTTTTATTTGCTTTTAGTAACATCTCTGTTAATTGCATGATGTTCTAAGATGGGTTGATGGCAGCAGATATGTTTCAACCCTGGTGGTTATTTCTCTCTGTGAAGGCATGAAGCAGACACAGACAACAGGTTCAGGTTTGGTTCACAAAAGGCTTTATTAAATTAAAGCTCAGGATGGAGTAAGGCCTAACCTGCCCTTTGCTAAGGTGGGATTTCCCTACCTAAAGAAAACAAAAGAAAGTCTGTGTCAGGAAGTCCAAATCAAATGTCTGTCTGTGTCCAAAACATATACTTGCCCTCACAACTAACTGTATACAATGTGTCTGGACGTCAGTCTCAAAATTAATTTTGTTCAAAATAAAGTTCAGAGCTTCTTCCAGCTTTTGGCTTGTAGTCCGCTTCAACTTCCCCAAGTTCAAAATATTTCACAACATACTGGAGTTCCCTTCTCCAAGAGTTCTAATCTTCTAGCTTTCTCAAGACTATACATTTCCTTGGGACTCTTCCCAACTCTTTAGATATTGGTTGTTTTCCCAAGTTCACGCAGGTAGTTCAATTTCTTGGTTTCAAAAGCACATAAAAGATTGCTGCAAAACTACTACTTGATGGATACTTTCAATGGCTTCTCCATACAGGGTGCAGTTGTCACTCCACACGGCCTACCCATTACAGGTCATGCAACTGTTAACCATTTCTTGGCTGTTGTCCTTCAACACTGTTTCCATGCAGGGGCCCTCTCGGTCTAGGTGCAGTTGTTGGACCACACGGCTCACCCATTGCAGGTCACGCAACCAAGTCCCCTTTCTTGGCTTCTCCTGGCTCTTGCCAATGCTTGCTTCCACTTAGCATACATATAACTTTGTGTTATCTTGGCTTTGCTAGCACTTCTTTCTCGTGCCATACCCTTCTGGTGTTATCTTGACATTGCCAATACTTTTGTTTTACAAATTACAGTTCGTAGTATCCGGTAATTTCACAACCCTTCTTTCACTCTGCTCAAGAGTGCTCAAAAATTGCTCAGCTCGGCATTCCAAAGAGTTTATAATGACTTCCTGTTTGTTATACAGAAGTACTTGTAATGATTCTGTGTGGTATTCAATGATGACTTTCAGTTTGTTCGTTATTCAAAGTACTTGTAATTGCTCTGTGCGATACCTGAAAGCACTTGTAAAGGTTTACATTTCATTCGGCATTCAAAAGCCTGATCACTGCATATTCACCTGCATGCCCGGTGTCTCCCACAATCACTGTCAGAGCTTACGGCATTGCAAGGTTTCTGCTGCCATGGGTCTCTACTTTCCTGTGCATTACCTCATCTTCCTCTCCCAACGATACTTCGCTCCACTTGCAGGTCAGGATTCCTTTGACTGCTTGGCTCCGTCCCCCTGGTCTCCCTCTCACAGACTGCTACCGGCTCCCAGCACACCTTGGCTTTGCTTCCTGATGCATAAACTCTGCATCTGCACACAGGTCTCGAGCGCTCCTCTTGCCCCACCGCTGACCTGGAGTTGCTTTCCCAGCTGCTGCCTCTGCCTTCACAGCTGACCCGGCCTCCACAGCTAACTCCATTTCCTCTTGATTCAGGATTTTAAAGTTCCCGCCTCCATGAGGATTCCAAAAAGGACTAGACCGCTCACTATTAAAGCGGTAGTCCTGCTTTACTTGTGTTGTCCTCCTCCTCGTCTCAGTACTTGGTTGGGGTCGATACGTGTCTGCCTTAATAAAACGAAGATGTGTTGTTCTAGTTATCCTCTTCATCTCTGTACCCAAATTAGGTTGATATGTGTTTACATTAATAAAGTAAGGATGTGTTGTTCTAGTTGTCCTCTTCTTCATCCCAGTAGCATACTGGTGTTGTTTGGGGGAAGGTTTTAGTAGAAGCACAGGGAAAGGGCTGACAAAATCCTATAAAGGCTTGAGGGATGGAGGGTTTGTTGTGAAAGGGAAATGGGGGGATACCATGTCTCACCCAAGGACGTCCTCTCCCCACTCCCCAAATCTCCTCCTCACAGGTGATCCTTCCTCGCATTTCCAACTCAAGGGTCAAGGTCCAAAAGCGATGACCTTTCTCTGGCCACACAAGAGCAGGTGAAAAAGAAGTGTGGACGCCCTCAGGTTCCTCACATCTCACATTCACTTTTGCATTTTACTACATACTGCCATTTTGAGTACCAAATAGTCTAACATGGCTGTGCCACATGTCTTTCACCTGTCCATTTGTCATCTTGTCCTATGGCCTTTCTGCCTTAATGTGTCTCAAAATACTATATAAGAATAGCCTTTTCATAGGCAATGCCTTGCATTTCCTAAGCCAAGCTGTGTTGTTATTGTGGTTGGATGTGGGACTGGGACTGTCTGGCCCCAGTCCACATCTTGGCCAAAGTGTGTCTGTTGCTGGGCAGATGTGAGTTCCAAAAGCTGTCAAGAATTGACAGCCTCTGGCAGTTTAAATCATGCAGATACTTTACTTTGGTTGGACAGAGGAGTACAAAATATACAATGATTTGCAAGGCCTTTAAAATCTACAGAGCAGCACCAGAATGATTCCCTAGCACTTAGTAAGTCCAACCATGAAATGGATCGGGGCATTCTACCCTAAAGTAATCAATTCCAAAGTTATACTTTATAGGCCGGTTTACTATGCGATTGGACGATGCCAGTGGTTGTGACTCAGAGTTTTAAAAGGTTGAGGGAAGTTACTCTCGCTATCGCAATACACTAGGATAGGCCTAGGAGATGATCCTTGACCCGACCCCCACCATACTAGGTCGGGAAAGAGAGAGATAGGGACAGGGCTTATGGGAGCATGGGCTGAGGGGAAGAAAAAGGGGTGTTAACTTACCAGCACCCATTTCGATTTCTCCAATGACTACTGATCTGTTGGTGACTTGTACTTGTTCCATCCAGTTGAGGGAGGCCCATGGGTTTCGGCCGCAAGATTTAGTTTCAGTTCTTCGATGTTCTTGAATGTCGGTTCCAGGCACCTTTCAGCTGAACACCCGTGGAGCACAATAAAGAAGACTTCTGTAGGACAGGGGACCACCGGATACCTCTCCAGGAAGTGAAGAAGACTGATTGCAACAGTAGTCACCAGGTTGAGGTGGCAACAGATGTTGAGATAGATTTCTATAATCTGACCTGGCTGACAGATTATAGAAGGCCACCCTAATTATGGAGAACAGGGATTCTCTGAGAGGTTAGCTAAACCCAGTCAAGGTAAGCATGGAGAGTGGACAAGGCTTAGTCTCAGGATAATGTCAGTGGGGTCAGGTGTCCACAATAAGTCCACACAGTGAAGCACACCATAATTCCACTTAGACAGATATGTACACATGTACTCTTTTTTATTATAGGCTGAAAAACACACACTAAAAAATGAAACAAGCAGGTACTACTATCACACAACACCCAATTATAAAACATATATACAGTCACCTTTATGTTTGTAGAAATGCACACAATAACTTAGTCAACACACGAGAAGGTAAGTAAAGATGCAATGGAATGAAACCAGTTCACAAGAATAATGCCCCAACTTTAAGTCCATTCCCTATGATGGATGGGGCCTTATGCCCAAAAGTCACAAAGCTTCTTCTTAGGAAAGGGCACAGATGTAGGAAGAGTTCTTGTGGTGGTGAGAAATGTTCCGGAAGATACTTCAACAATGTTACAGGTCGATACAGATATTTTCCGATCTTTAGGGACAGCTTTTGGATCATACGATCAAAAAGTGATGGAATGGAACAAAGCAACGTTTATTCTAAGGGGAGACCAAGCTGGCTGAATGCTTTGTGAGTACTCACCCCACTGACTGTGATTTTCCCACTTGACTTGGTCGGTCGGCTGGGGATTGCTGGCTGTCGGTCTGCCCGTCGTTTGTTCCGGTGCAGGATGTCTACAAGTTGCGGGTCTGAGGATTTCTCCGGTCAGATGCTGGTGCAGAATGCAACCCTGGCGAAGAAGGCAAGCAAGATTCAGCGATGCAGGACTCTCTGGACACCGCACAGGACACAGGGAAGTGACTTCCACTGGTGGTCACCGTACAGCGACGATGGCAGGCGTTACTCCAGTCGCGGTTGAAGAAGACCTTCCAGGACAGGATCCAGGACAGGATCACTTGATGCTGGGAAGCAAACATTTGGCAGGAAGGTGACGTGTGGCACGAGCTGGCGACCACCGAGGTTCTGTACAAAAACGTGGAAAAGAGACGCTTCTGGCAAGGTTGCCAACTGGACAGCTGGTCAGTCCACCGGGTGGACTAGGGAAACCTCTGTAGGTTCTGGGAGTCTGGATCATCGAGATGGCATTTAAACTAGTTGGTACCCGAGGGCGTTGTCCACGGATGTTCAGTCGACTGCTCTTCTACATAGGATACTTGGCTCCAATGCTGATCTGCAGGAGTCCTCTTCTTATCCTAAATTCTGGCTGGAAGCAAGTCCAAGTCCATCAATGGTAAGGATCTGCACCATTCAAACAGCCAGCAGTGGTCCAATCGGGGAGACCCGCCCACTTCCTGGGCCCCCACACAAATGGCATGCAGTAGACCGCAAAAGCAGCATCTTTCCTGGCCGAAAGAATGATCATATATGGGATTTCCTGATCTGAAAAGGCAGGAAGAAGGCCAAACAATAATATGGTCAAAGGACATGTGAAAATTGTTGGGGCATGGTCGTTTTAGGGCACTAACCATATTTAGTAGACAGACAATGTAAACACAAATGTGCACACTAAAAAGAATGCAAACATTGTAAAAAAAAGTATCTGTTGCCACCAGCTTGTCTTCAGGCACACATAACAATGAACAGAAATCCCTGGTGTAAAAGACTAGGGTGATTAAAAAAAAGTATCCCCACTACACCTCATTGTAAGATGCTGTGTGCACTGTTAAAAAGTTCCCCAAACAGCTAAAAAGACAAAAGGGAAACATAGTTTTCCGGTACTGATAGTCTGAAGGACTGATATGTTTCCCGATGAAAAAATGCCAGGGGAGTGAAGCTAAAGGCTGGACTTCCCTGTAAAAAGCCAGGACAGGTTAAAAAACAGTTAGAAATGGAAAAGACAAGGTTATCATATTATCGGTAACTGCACACACATGCGGTTTTCAACAGGTCACACGGTAATGCATTTATTGTGCAAATACATCAAGAAAAATCACTTAAAGGGAGGAAAATAAGTGGTTAGAGCAACATGAGCTTAGTTCAAAGTTTTAGAGACGGTTTCTTTGCTTGGCAAGTCTTTTAAGTCCAGAAACGCAACCCTAGCTAAAGGCAGTTCGGAGAGGGCTTGAAGTCTTGACAAACATCAAATAATGAAGAGTTCCTGCAGATTTCTACCAATGTCTAAAGTTATTGAAGCAGCAAGTTAGCAACTAACAAAGGAGACCTAAAAACAGACCCCAAAAGGGTGCACAATCAGCGGCTTGGGTCACAGGTAAGAGGGGGTTGCCCTGAACATCTCTTTGTGCACTCCAACGCTCTGGAGCAACGTGTTGGAATCAGGTAAGCAAATCTTTTTCCCCACAGTACCATTGGTTTGAAGAAAGTGTTGGTGTTGGCTCCTCCGTGATGTGGCAGCTCTGTACCGGACCTCCGGATTCCTTGGTCTGGTGCCAAAAGGCAGGACAACGGACGGTGTCTCTCAACAGCAGTCTCGAGGTGTTAGTTAGGGTTTTCATATTAATGATAAATCTTCCTGACCTGTGTCAACCCCAGAACATTTTGCTTTTACTGGTGGATTATTTTTCCTTGGATCGCTGTGAGTGGGAACCTTTTCCCACACTCACAGTATATTTTACTCTTTTTATGGATGTGATTTTTAAGACTATCCATAGTGTATTTTAAAAGTTATCCTCTTTCAGCCTCATTACGAGTCTGGCGGTAACCCCACTGGTGCTACCGGCGAGTTGCTGCTGGATTCGTAATATTTTACCGGCACCTGACTTCCTGGTGCCACCGGGCCATTACAAGTCCGGCAGCCCGGGAAGTCAGGTGCCAGTAAAATGTAAGTCCCCATTCCCATAGAGTCCCATAGTCCCATAGTTGCTAACGGTGCCAGTGCTTCTGTGAACGGTCTGCCTACAGTGGCCGCTGCACCCAGCAGGGTCAGACCTGTCGGGCATAGCGGCCATGGCAGGCAGACACGTAGTTTGCTGGTCGGGGAACAAGGGTGCCAGTGTGCTTACCGGCACCCTTGTTTCTGGGCCGGCAAACTTGTAATGAGGCCCTTTGGCAACTTGTTTGCAATAAGCGCCTATTGTTGCTGAGTTGTCCTAGGGACGCCCCTTTTAACTTTCTGTTCCCAACTGTATAAAAGATCTTTGGATCCCTTTTACATTTTATTAAGTGAGAACAGCACCCTCCACCTTATGTGGAGTGCTGGGTAGATACTGAGTATCCCCTTTCTCATTTTAAATGTAACATTTATGTTACAAGGACAAACTTACCTTTAATGGCTGGTGGCAGTGAACCTTTTGATTCATTTGGTGCACCTTTACCGCAGGATATTTGCACAGCCCTGTTAAAGGCACTCATGTGTGCTCATTTTACCAAAATGGCCCCTCTCTTGTTTTTTTGCCATTTTAGTGTTCCTTTTCCTTTTGTGTTCCTTCCCCTGACATCCAGGGTGGGAAATTGCTTTGTTTTATATTTATCTTCGGCTGGAGTCCTGTGGACTCACCGCCCAGGCTCCAGAGTGTTTGTGAAGGCAGGAAGTGACGGAGGAGTCCACACCTCGGCAGCCCTTTGTCTTCCAGCCTGAGTGCGAGATTCCAGTTGAAACTGGGAGTCTGGCTGTCCTGGAAGGATTGCCAACCCCCCCACCCCTGGTTTGAATGTTCCAAGGCTCTTTGATTTGATTGGCTGGGTTCCTGAATAAAAGTTAGATCCTGGAAACTGAAGTGATATGCGACCACAGGAATCAATGCAGAAGAGGAAGATGAAGAATTTGGAGCTGAGATGATTTCCAGCGACCAGAGAGCCTTCAGTGTAACCAGAGCCTGCTGTAACTCTTCCATCCAATCAATCTGGTGACTCCGAATACGACAACCCCAACCCAGAGCCTCGTGAGACCCACTAGACTCAAGAATACCTGTATTTTGAGCCACCCCATGCCATGCTGCGACCTTGCGGGCTGCAATACCCCAATATCCTGGGTCCTCAAGCCATTGTGCGGTGCACGGTCTTCCGAATCCTGCAGAAACTTCATGGGCATCCTGCTTGATCTCCACAGGCACAATTCAGGTCCAAAAAGTCCCATTACTCGAGTGCTGGACCTTGCTAACGACAAGAATCCGATCAGCGATATTCTGTCTTCTTCTGTGCTCCTGAAAAATTTGCCAGATCCATAGTGCCACATCCAGCCGTGATGAAAACCTTGCCTACAACCTTGCTTGTGATCATTGCTGCAAAAGTCCTTCCAGTGTCCTGTTTTCTGTCTTCTTGATGAAGGAATTCAACATCTAGATTTTGGCTGCAGATCCTGAAGTCCTGCGGCTGCTAAATCTTCTTCTGTGCTGAGGTATTGTGCTGGATTGGGTATTTACTTACCTTAAGTCTCTTGTGATTCCTGTGTAGTTTTGGTGTGTTTTTCTGTGATTGGCAGTCCTCTTGTCCAGTGCACCAAGGCCCCTGCTGGAATCCTCGTAGGGTTAGTTCTCTAAATAAGGTATATCCTTTGGTCTGTGAACCTTAAAGCACAGTGTTGTGTTTTTATAATATTGTTTATATATAATGTGATAGTACTTATTTCCCCCAAGATTTATCTGGGCCTACTTGTATTTAAATAAACTATTTATTGTTGCAATACATAAAGTTTCAGTGTTTCGTTGGACCACTTGTATTACAATTTCTTTGTACTGATTCTACAGCCCTCTCTCCCTCCCAAGATAAACCTGACTGCTGTCTAGGCTACACTGAACTCAGGTGATACAGCCTTATACTAAGAGTGGAATCTTGTACTGTCCCAGTTGAATGGTTTTACTTAGCCCTTAGTTGGCTTCAGAATAACTGTCCTAACACGGGGGAGGACCTGTAGCATGACATTCAGGAACTTCTTGGTTCACTCTGCGGTATTGGCGCCTTTTCAGCAGCACCAAAAAAGGACATGGATCGCCTGGCCAATCTTCTTTGGTTCCTGTAGTCCCACACTCTGGTGGATCGGATCTCTAGAGTGTCCTTACGGGCTCAGCACAGATTTGGACGGATTTGGCCTTTTCACAACAATGCACTCGAAATGGGCAGCAGGTCTCCTGGTATTTGGGTTCCGCAGCTCTGGAAGCTACTAGGATCTCGGGAGATGGGATTGGTTGTTCCCACCAGCCAAAGGGAAGGAGTCATCCTCTTGGAGCTCCTCTGTTGCATAGAAAACGGGTTCAGGACAGCAGTGGTCGCTTCATGGTCTTGCAAAGGGTCTGCAGGAGTCTCTGGTGGTCTTCTTCTTTGGTTACTTCTGTTTCCTATGGTTGACTTCCTTTACATTCCAGAAGCCTCACCTTTTATACAGTTCCAACACACACTCCTCTGCAATCTCGCTGGGTATTTTACAGAAAGGGGCATTTGGCTGTCCAAACAGGACAGCCAGACCCCTGTGGGAGCTGGACCTATTCAGGCACTCTGGCAGACAAAGGACAGAGGGTTGGAAGACTCCTCCCCCACTTCCTGCCTGCCCAGACACTCTGAAGCCTAGGCAGGGATACTTACTGATTCCCGGCAAAGGCAAAACACACACACATACCTCTCCTCCCAGCATGGTAGAAGAAGGGTTAACAAAGAACAACCACGCTAGTAATGGTGAAAAAAAGACAGGCCCCAAGTTGGTACTTGGGTGCCCCTCTTGTGCACTACTGAGGCTATGGACATAGCCTGCGATATACAAAATACACAATAGTTGGTAGAACACGTCCACTGCCACCAGCCATAACTAGGTGATTGTCTATATGACTAAAAAGTCACAGCAGATGCTAAGTATCCCTTTGGCACTCCACTGAAGGTGGTGTGTGCCAATCTCTCAGATTATAGAGTTTTGGGAGAAACACAAAATCCTTAAGAACTGTAGTTACTTAAGGATACAGAAAAATAATCTTAAAGAAGGACCCTAGGGGTCCCCAGCAACACTACCCATAAGGAGCTGTGTGCTGCAGTAGTAAAACACAGATGCCTTTAAGAGGTATGGTGCATACACCATAGTACAGGTAGATTACAAAGAATTGAGTTCCAAAAAACAGAGCCCACAATAATGAATGAGTGGAAAAAGGCTCCACTCCTTCAGGATTAAACGAAAAAGATCCAGAAGTCCAGCAGTGTTGTGGTTCTCACTCGGAGAGGGGATGAAGCACAATAATGATATCACTCTAGATATACCCTCCTCTGCACCCCTAGGACCCACCCACCAGGCCCTGCCACTCTTCTTCCCCCCTAAGAATCCTACCCCCGCCATGCAGCTGAGTGAGGTCCACCCAAGTGGCTGCACACAATTTTTAGATGAAACCCGATTTTATTCAACACAAAAAGGTTATTTTCTGTGAAAAACTCTAAGCATAAGGTGTTAGACATGCCTCTTGTCAAAGGTTCCAGCACTGTTAGGGGTTCTGTTAGGTAAGAACTGGTGCAGTCAAACTTTGAGACTACACAACACTTATCTGCTTGGTATTAGGTAACCCACCTTTTGGTAAAGGTCTGGGCTACACAAGTGGATAGTGTGACTGAGCAGCCAGGTCTATCTCAAGAATGGTAAATGTGAGCTGTAGAGCAGTACAAATCAAATCAGTAAATACAAGTAGCCAAGTAACACTTATACTCAAGGTTTCAGTGATAGTTATTTACTTAATTAACATCAATTTTTAAATAGGCTTTATTTAAAATGGCAATTTGTTGTAAGAATGTAAATATACGTTTAGCCCTTAACTGCCATGGTTTTTCGCCCGCAGTGCCAAGGCTTTTTTTGGGGATTTTGGTATGTCGGCATTCAATGCCTTGTAACTTTTTTGTTACATGAGATATATTGGCCAAATTTGGCCCCTTTTTCTTCCACATGTAAGCGGTCCTAACACCACCAAGGAATCCTAGTTTGCTGTACGAGGGTGGGGGGCGCGAGAGAAAATAACCAAAAAGGGAGAACATTTTGGGTTTTTTCAGAAAATTCCAATAAAATGATGTACAAAGAAGCCTGTGTTTTTTTCTTAAGTGCTAGGAACAAATGGTTTGCTGTGCTGAATTCCCCATTTTCCAGGCTTTCAAGAACAGGTTGAGTGGAAACCATAAAAACATATTTTGATATGGTTACCAACAATTTTGTGAGAGGTAGGCATTTTTTGCCTTTTTTTCCAATAGGACATGCGTGGACAGAATGGAAGAAAAGGGTAGGAAAGCTGAATGGGAAGACAGAAAGGCATACAGTAGAGAAATTCTAAGTTTAGGAAGGGGTGATTTGCGCAGGTCAGACAACAACTATGTAGGGAAAAATTCCAAAGTTGGGTGAAAAATTGGAAATATGACAGAAAAAAAGGTATGTGGTGGACATGGTAGGCCTGGTATGGTAATGGCTTCTGTGAATTTTGAGAAAAGCAATGCTCACTGCATTCCCCCGACTCTTCCAGTTTAGGAAATCAGACTTTTGTTGTAATGTTTCACAAAACAAGCAATACCACAATTCAAAAACGGAGCCATGGTTTTTATTCTTACTGGCTGAACAGACGTAATTAGCATGTGTAAGTAAAGAAAAAAATGTGGTGAGGAGGGGCATGCATACATTTTCTGAAAGCACAGGCAGACCTTTTGAAGTGTAGGCGACTTGTGCAGGTTACAAAAGTGTATAGTGCCTAAAGCAGCGACTAAATGTAGGTCACATTTGGGAAGTAAAAGGGTTGTGTGACAAAGTGCAGCAGCAAATGGTCGAAAACGTTCTGAAAACTGCACAAACACATCAAAGGTCCTACCTTCTCACATTCCCACAGGTGTACCGACGAAAACGGTACCTTACATGTGTGGGTGCACCTACAAGGGTGCAAAAGGAAAAGGCTAAACCATTGGTAACTCCAAGTCTTTCGGCAGAGCAGATTTTGCTGAATTTTGCTCTTTTTGACAACCTACAGATTTGGGCCTGGGATGTCGCAGCCACCAAGGAAAACATGGAACCCCATGCATTTCTGAAAAGAAGACATCCGTGGGAATCCACAGAGGTCTGACTTGCACAAATCGGCACAGAATGTATTACCCACAATCACTGGCAAAGTCAGAAATTTGGCAAAAAAAATAAATTTTTGGGACATTTCACTCTGCCCACTATACCTTCCCACGTTCCCACAGGTGTCCCAATGAAAACGGTACCTCACATGTGTGGGTGCACCTACCTGGGTGCAAAGGGAAAAGGCTAAACCACTGCTATTCCCCAAAGGGTTTGGGGAGCCAACCTACAGATGTGGGCCTGGGGTGTCGGATCCACCATGGAAAACAGCTAACCCCATCGATTTCCAAATAGAAGATACCCATGGGAATCCACAGAGGTCTGACTTGTGTGAATCGCTCCCATGTGGTTTGATCATGCCCAACCCCAGCAGCGGTTCCAGTGAGCCCCGCCAGGGACCCCAACCTTTCACTGAGGGAAATTCTGTAACGCAGCCGAGCCAGAGTTCTAGGATTTGTCGGTGGTAATGTCCCTGGCCTTGGGCAACTGTTTCCCATGTGGGTATACCTTCCCCAATCACAGCGGTAGTTCCAGGGAGCCCGGCAGGGTTCCCATCTTTTCCCGGAGGAAGGAGCTGCACTGCAGGCCTGCCAGATCTCCAGGATAGTTGGGGGTTATGTCCCCGGACTTGGGTGGCTGTCTCCCATGTGGGTTGACCGTCCCCAAGCCCAGCAACACTTCCATGGAGCCCTGGTAGGGTAACTGTCCTTTCCCAGAGGAAAAAGCTGTAACGCAGGCCAGCCAGAACTCCAGGATGGTCGGAGGTGATGCCTTCGCCCTTGGGCTCCTTGTGTTCCTTGTCTTCCTTGTCTCCCATGTGGGTCTACCGTCGCCAAGTCCAGCAGCAGTTGCGGGGATCCCCGGCAGGGTCCGCTTTCTTCTCCCGATGTAAATTCTGTAACGCAGCCCAGCCAGCGCTTCAGGGTGGTCAGATGTGATGTACCTGGCCTTGTGCGGCTGTTTCACATGTGGTTTGACTGTCCCCAAGCCCAGCTGCGGGTCCAGGGAGCCCCAGCAGGGTCCCTGACCTTTCCTGGCGAAAGAAGCTGTAACGCAGGCCAGGCAGAGCCCCAGGAGAGTCGGGGGTAATGTCCCTGGCCTTGGGCGGCTGTTTCCCATAAGGGTTAACTATGCCTAAGTCCAGCGGCAGTTCCAGGGAGCCGTGGCAGGATCCCCATTGTTCCCCGGAGGTGATATCTATAACGCAGCACAGCCAGAGGCGCAGCCTGGCCTTGCGAACGGTCAGCCCACATGGGAGACAGCCGTTCCCAGGGAAATACCAATGTTATGCTGGCATGGGGGGCAATTTGTGGCCTGATCCTGCAATTGTGTCCCAGCCCACCAAAATACCTCCCCAGACAGCCCACATCCCACCCACACCACCAACAATCCCCAGCCCCAGTCACCCCCTAATCATAGAATAATAAAAAACAGTGCTCACATACTGTTGCAGCTGCTCACATAGAAAAAGCTGTAAGCGAAACAAAAAACATTTGTTACCTATGGTCACTGCAGCAAAAACAAATCATAACTACTATCTCTGATCACAGCCCCCCTTTCAAGCCATACCTGGTGGTCTACTGACCCTTATCCCCCAGTAAAAATACATTTGCCCCTCCCAGGGGGCAGAATTGCAGAATTCTGCCTCTCTGTGGCCCCATGGAGAGCTACATGAGACCCCCCCCTCCATTTTGGGTGGGGGGAGAGGGACATCCCCCTTTTCATTACATAAATGACTGGTGGTTTAGGATGCCCCCAAAACCTCCCTGTATTTCTACATTGTATTGTTTTTAATGTGCCCATTCCCTTGAGGCAGATGGGCACATTACTGGGGGTGCAAAATGTACTGCCCCATGCTTGGGGGTCCTGTGACAACAATTCTGGTGGCCCTCACCCCCCTACCCCAAATGGATGGGGGCCGGCATCTCATGTACCCCTTCCTGGGGCCACATAGGGGCAGAAATCTGCCCCCAGGGAGGGCTGCATGAGATGCTCCCCTCCACTCCCACCCCCATCAAAACCCCATTTTATTTTCAATGTTTTTTTGTTTTGTTTTACCCCTTCCTTTGAGGCAGATGGGCACATTACTGCACCCATCTGCCCCCAGGGTGGACAAAACGTACTGCCCCATGCTTGGGGGCATGTACCAAGATTTCTAGTGGCCCTCTAACCCCCCCCCCCCCACCTCAAATGGATGGGGAGCATCTCATGTAGCTCTTCCTGGAGGCAGATGCCCCTTCCTACGGGCAGAAATCTGCCCCCAGGGAGGGCTACATGAGGTGCCACCACCATCCACTTGGGGTGGGGGTGAGAGGACCACCCCCCTTTCATAACATCAACATTCCTGGTGGTCTAGTGACCCCAAAGCCCCCCAATTTTTTTTAATCTTTATTATTTTTATTTGTTTGGGCCCCTGCCCTAGGGGCAGATGGGCACCCACTTGCCCCCGGGGGGGGCAAACCTGCTTTAGGGGCCATTCTGGTGGCTCTCTACCCCCACCGTAAATGAATGGGGGGCATCTCATGTAGCCCTCCCTGCAGGTAGATGCCCCTTCCTAGGGGCAGAAATCTGCCCCAGGGAGGGCTACATGAGGTGTCCCCCCATCCCCTTGGGGTGGGAGGGAGAAGGCCACCCCCCTTTCATATCACAAATATTCCTGGTGGTCTAGTGGCCCCAAATGCCCCAAAATGAACGTTTTATAATTATTTTTTTGTTTGTCCATCTCTCCTAGTGGCAGATGGGCACCCATCTGCCCCCTTGGAGCCCAAACCTGCAGCCCCATGCTTTGGGGGGCCTTTCTGGTGGCTCTCTCCCCCCTGAAAGCCCAGAAATGTGCCCCCAGGGAGGGCTTCATGAGGTACCCCCCCATCCACTAAGGTGGGGGGAAAGGGCCACCCCCCTTTCATAAATAAAAAAGCCTGGTAGTCTAGTGGGTCGGGCCCTCCCATCCCCCACCTGTATCTTTATTTGTTCCCTTCCCTACTGCCTCCAGGGGGGCAATACATGTTGTCCCTTCTTTTGGGGTCTAGGGGGGAGAAGGCTGCTTACATTGTAAGCAGCCCCCTCTCCCCCACTTTACAAACAGATCCCTGGTGGTCTAGTGGGAATTGCTGGGCACAGATTGACCGATCCGCGCCCAGCAATGCTTCAAAAATTGTGTCGTTGGAAAGGGGAGAGTCTCCCCTTTCCAACGACACCTTCCTCGATCTGAATGGCACAATAGTGCTGCAGATCGAGGGAGATAAATGTGGAAACTCACGTGAAAATTACTTTCATTTTCACGTCAGAACCTCCTCCTCATATAGCCCGGGGGGTTAGATTTCAGATTTGTGCGATCCCTGCTTTGCACGAAACAGAATGCCAAAAAGGACGAGCTATCTCGTCCTTGGCACTACAAAAGTAATGTCAAAGACGAGATAGCTTGTCCTTGGCAGTTAAGAGTTTAAAAATACTTTTCAGAATAAAAAAAAAGTGAGTGGATAATCTTTGGATATGCTTCACACTCAATTCCTACACTCTGAGCTGACTTCAATAACAGGGACAGTAATGGCATTTATATATCACACTAGTATACTTTGTGGATTCTGAGGTTGTAGAAAGGAAAGGTTAGACAGTATCCCAGTACATGTGAGGACAGCTAAATTTTCCAATGAAGTCTAGATAAGCCTTTCCCAGCAGTAACAGTATACAACAAGGTGCCACCTATGAGGGACACAGTATCAAAGTCAATGGACGAGAGGAGTGCCTTCCGGGAGCCAGGACAGGCAAAGTAATTTGGGACACAGTCTTGGATTAAAGTCTTGCACAAAGTTAGAGAGTCTTAGAAAAAATCACTTGTAGGGTCACAAGCTGTTAAGCCTGTGAGAAGAGAGTTGGAATCAACTCGTAAAAAAGTAAGCCAATGCAATTCCCAAGTGAGAAGAGCGCGGGTAAAGGCAATAAGGTAAGTACCCCAAACCTAAACAGTAGCTCTGGTTAGAAGAAGAGTGGTCCAGCTGGATTCTGTCTTTCTTCACCGGGCAATTCAAAGTTCCAGGAGGTTGCAGCAAGCTTTATTCACAGATTCTTCGTCAAGTGTTTCTCCCAGTCATGCATTCCCAAAACCCTTGCCTTTTAAGAAGGTTTCTCCCATTCATGCACAGCCTAGGCTGTCAATCACACAGCAGGGTGGCTGTCCTGCAAGGACAGCCAGCCAGCCAATCAGGACTAATTGCATTGAGGCATTCCTAGAGACAAAGGACGGGGGAGTTTCGGGACCCTCCCTCACATCCCGTGCACTCGGACACACTGGAGCCAGAGGCAGGCTTCAGGGCTGAAGCCTGCCTAAGGCAAGACAAAGAAAGGGCTCAAATCTATCTCAACGCACACAGTAAAACCCAAGAAAGACCAAACAAACAGGAAATGGCAAAAAAAAGAAGACCAGGGCCATTTTGACAAAATGGTCACCCATGTGTTCTGTACTGCAGCTGGGGTTCAGCCTGCGGTAGAAAAGCACAATGGTAGGAAAAAATTAACCACTGCCATCAACCATTTAAAGTTGGGAGGGTAACATAAAAATGTTACATGAGAAAGTAGCATAAGGGGCTACTAGATAACCGCCCAGCACCCCACATAGGATGGTGTGTGCTGGACCTAATAAGGGAAAAGGTAACTAAAATCAATTTCACTTTACTATTCTTGGGAACTGTAGTTCACACAAGAAAAGGTAGTTAAACCTTATGAGAAATCTAAAAGATTTATCTGTGACACTGCACTGAAGGTGCTGTGTCACCATAGAAAAAGTAGATGCCTATGGAGTTTGTCAGACTCCAAAAACAGTAAAAACACAAAAGTCCAAATCAGGTAAAAACACATGAGAGATTAAGGGCCTCATTACGACCCAGGCGGTTAGGGGTTTACGGCAGCATAAACAGCGCCGACCCTTACCGCCTGATTACGAGGTCCCTTAGCGCCATGGAGCTTTTAACACCTGCTTTTAGCAGGTGTTAAAATCCATGGCGCTAAGGGACCATGGAGTTAATTACGCCACCGTAATTTACGGTGGCGTAATTAACGCCTTCCTCACTCCCATTATGCCCTATGGGGCAAAAATGGGAATGGGGAAGGGTAAATGGGGATTGGGGATTTACCGCCCCGCCAAGGTCGGAATGGGGCGGTAAGTCCGCCAACCACCATGGCGTAAACGTAGTTTACGCCATGGTGGTAAAGTCACGGCCCAGGCGGTAACTTACCGCCTGGGTCGTAATGAGGCCCAAAGTCTCTAAGGTGGGAGGAATTTTGCACTCAAAATGAAAAAATTCTCCATAACAGTTTCTTTAAAGTTCAAAAAGGTCAAATGGTCTCTCTGCTTGCCTTCAGTTGTAGGTGGGATAGGATCCCTTTCAATGTGCCTCATAGTTGTTGTAAAGGTCGAAAAAGGTTGCCACCATAAGCTACAGGGCAGTCTTTCTTTTCAAAACTGACACACGTCTACTTGGGTTTCTCTTGCCCATTTCTCACAGGTGGCCTTAGGAGGGCTATTAGGGTTTTGAATTTCCTCTTCAACACCTCTTTCCTCTGCATCTGGTCCCACAGCTCCATGTTTGTTCCTCCTCACACTGGGAGCTTGATCCCTTGAGATCAGGTTTCACACCTACCTTGGGCTAAGCATGCCCTCTTCTACCATCCTGATCTTGCTAGATTTTAGGTAAGATATTTCTTTTTGCAACTTTCCTTTCATTGACCTCCATGTCTCCCTCATCTTTTGGAGGTAAGTAAAGTCCAATGTTAGTTGAGCAAAGTCTAGGGGAGCTGAAGGTAAGTAAAAGTCTTGCACAATGTTTTTAGAAATTTTGTAGAAATAAGATTCACTTGAAGGGCCACAAGCTATGAGGCTTGCTAGGGGTAAGCTGTAAGCAACTCTGCAAGGGCACCCAAGACAAGTCTCAACTGAGAGCAAGTAAGGCTACAAAACAAGAGGTGAGTCCTCTTAACTTTACAGTACCTTTGTTTAGAAGAAATGGTTCCAGCTGGCTTCTGTTCCTGTACAGCTCTGCAGATCTTGTTGTTCCTGTGCATCAGTCGTGGGGACAAGAGGGAGGACGTCTGGGGACTCCTGCACTGCAATGAGAAGGTCAGCGGCAACAATTGGCAAAGTTCAATTCAGCGGCACTTCACGGTTTCAGCTCCTCGCGCCTGACAGCAAATAGCAACACTGCAGTTCTCTGATACCACTTCAGACTTTCCTTGCATCTGGGGTCCAGCACTCTGTTGAGGTAGCTCAGGCTTGGTCAGTCCTGCTTCAGGGAAGTCCAGAGGATCTTCCTGGCGCTCGGGTCAGACTTAAAAGCGATCCACTCAGTTTGGTGTTACTCTCCCTGGGACTTCGGTTCCAGCAGCAGCAGCAGTGGAAGTACAGCCAGCTCCGAGAGGATGTTCAAACAAGTTCACTTTGGGGTTCATTGGTCCCATCAACCCAAGGGGAAAAGTTGTCCTTGCAGGGCTTCTCTAATGAAACGAATTAGGAGCTTCAGCACAGCAGCAGGGCTTCACTGGGCAAACCAACGGTCAGGAGTTGCAGCAGGCGTTTCTTCCAAGTTCTTCTTCGGATTCCTTCATCCAGTGGTCGACTCTGCCTTCCAAGTCAAAAAGCCTTGTCTTTTATGCAGGTTTCACCCATTCATTCCAGCCTAGCTGTCACTCACAAAGCAGGGAGGCTGTCCTTGCCGGACAGCCAGCCGGCCAATCACCTTTGGGTGCATTCCTGTAACCAAAGGGATTAAGCACAGGGTGTTTTGGGCACCTCCCTCACTTCCTGCCCCTGCCAGACATACTAGAGCCAGAGGTGGACTTCACTCGTGAATCCTGCCAAAGGCAAAATTAACAAAGGGACTAAACCTGGTTTGGCTCGCAGAGTAAATCTCAAGAAGGACCTTTCCAACAAGAAATGGCAAAGAAAGAAGACCGGGCCATTTTGACAAAATGGCTCCCATGGGTGCCTTACTGTAGCTGGGAACGCAGCCCTTGGTAAAAACACACAATGGTAGTAAAAAGTAAACCACTGCCACCAGCCATTAAATGTAGAAAAGGTAACATAAAAATGTTACATGAGAAACTAGACAAAGGGGATACTAAGTGGCCCCTCCAGCAACCTATGGTAAGATAGTGTGTGCTAGGTCTAGAAAGTTACAAATTGTAAGTAAAGTCAATTTCACTTCACTGCCCTTGGAGACAGTAGTTTCACCAAGAGAATGTATTTAAACCTTTGGGAAATCTAAGAGACTTCCCTGTGCCACTGCACTGAAGGTGCTGTGTGTCACAATGCAAAGATGATGCCTATGGAGTTTGTCAGACTATAAAGTCAAAGGAAACACAGAAAACACATAGAATTAAAAGTACAAAGTCCCAAAGTTCAGCAAAAGAGCTGGGGGTCTCTAAGGTGGGAGGAATTCTAGCACTAAGCTGAAAATTCTCTGTAACATCATGTGACCATGAGCGCCTATTATTTCACTCTGTGGGATAGTCAATGATGGGAAAACATGTTTAAGCCATTGCAATTGCCCTGCATGAGCTTCATGTGCTTGTGTTGCAGGAAAACAAACAAACTGGGTCTGTTTCTGGAGCAGACGGTTGTTCTAGGAAAATGTGGTGTGCTTCTGATATTTGAGAGGGTTTTCTGGAAATCATAAGAAAGTCAGATGTGTCCCTGCCTGATCAGACCTGTTGTCTTAGAAGGTGTTTGTCCTGGCCCAAAAGGGATTTCATTTAATTCCTTCCGAATGAAGGGATAGTGTTTAAAATTGCTCTGCTCTAGGAATTCATAAAGTAACCCTCTTAGAGACAGGGGAACGCCTTATATTCTATGATTCAATAGGGTTTCAGAACAGCAGTAGTAGGAGCTGTCTCCCTTAAAAGGACGGAATCCTTAAATGGCCTTCTGTGACAGTCATCTACCTTAGAGTTAGAGTAAATATAGACCACCCAAGCATCCTCCCCATACCACCCTGGGCCCATCATTCACTAGCTTGTAGGCGCTTGTGCCCCCTTAGTCATCCAACTAGATGGCCCCAGAGTTAGGCATTGGACTTGTGTCACTGTGCATACAGGGTTTACTGTACATCTATGGTGCACCATGATAACCTTGATAGCCCAAGACCCTGGTGTCGTTAGAAGTTGCAGCTGATCCTACATGACAGGGTAGAGCTCTTAGAACCCTTCCTTCTAAGGCTAGACATTTTTCAAGTTTGAATTACTTATTTGAAACCTGCAACAAAACCCATCTACCTCTAATGAAATGTAAAGTATATGATGGTATACATCTCGAGCATTCCTTTATTTAAAGTTCTACAGTTTTACCACATAATTTTGTCTATCCCACGCCCCTGCTAGAGCTATCCTTTATGACTCAGCTACAGCCAACACTATATGAGTCATGTAAATCTAAAAGGAGTGCCTGCTGCCCTTGGTTGATGAATAGACCCTCTCCGCGCCCCGCCCCAAGTACCGACTTTGAGATACTGCCTAGTAATTACATACAGCTCAAAGTAAAATACACCCTTTAAAATGTGCACTGGCTTGTAGAGTTTACAATAAAATACTGCTTCACATACCTCACTTGCATTAGGTTCCTAATATTTTGCTGAAACCTCTTTAAAGTTACACTCATTTACCAGTTTTGTTCAAGATAACTATGTATCTGGTTTAGCTTTTTAAATGGTGTTCATATATACAAAAAAATACATTTTCAAGATGTATTATCCTTTGAAGTTTGTAAGTAGGCTGTAAATATATTCACACATAACTGTGTATTCTGCTTGCTATTTGATTTCACCCTAGGAAAAATGGCTGCACCACACAGTTAAAATGTTATTGATTATCTGAATTGTTTCTCAAAACAGCTATTTCGAACAATCTTGGCGAGTTCTTGCTAAATGGAGACTTTATAGTGAGCATGTTCAAAAGGGAAATTAAAGTTGGAAATGCTGTTATTGAATACAGTGGATCAGACCATTCAGTGGAAAGAATTAATTGCACTGATCGCATTGAACAGGAAATAGTACTTCAGGTAAAGCATACATTATTTAAATAATTTCAGATTAGGGGACCATTACATGTTATTAACAGCAACAATTTGATCCTTTTGTAGGTATTATCAGTAGGCAATCTGTATAATCCTGATGTTCGATATACCTTCAATGTCCCAATAGAAGATAAACCTCAGCAGTATTTTTGGAATCCTTATGGCCCATGGTTGGCATGCAGTAAACTTTGTCAAGGTAAGCAAACTATTATGCCCCGCATACCCGACTATTTTATGTGGCTAATATGTAAGCTCAGTTTCTGCAACAATTTTATAAAAATGTGTCTTTCTTGTTTTTTTGCTTAAGTAATGTAACTAGTTGTTTGTGTGCTGTGGCAAGCCATAAGAAAGACTCGGACCAGAGGAAATGTTGTCAAAGAACGTTTATTTAACGTATCTAGCCCTATTGCTAAAAGTGGAGTTCCCGTCCTTACAAACTATACTAAGGTGCTTGTCACGTCAAAATAACAAAAATAGTCCATTGCCCAAACCAATCCTCTAAACTGGTCCTACCACTTAGTAAAATCTAAAAGAAAAACTAGGCAGAGTGTCCTGCCTTCAGAGTTGCTTACCCCACTCTGTCTTAGGTCTTCTAGGAATCCCTCCTGGTTTCAGATCCAATGATTATCCATAGAAAACAATTCTCCCTGGTTTAACAGTTCTTGACTCTCTGTCAAAGTTGCAAAGATTTCTCAAGTGTACAAATCAAGTTCCTGAAAAGATCAAATGTTCAAGTTGGCTTAGATGGAGGGATACCTCCCTAATCCCTCTACACCACTTGGGTGGGTTCCTCCCCACTAGATTCACGTCTTGTTGGCCTCTGTTACCCTCAAATCTGTTCTTCACTTGTCTTATTGGGCCCCTGTGGCACCCTTGGGTTACTCTGGCCAATATCTCACTTATCTCCCAGGGGTATTGTTAACCCCTCTTTCCATATGCCACTCTTGCTTCTCTGCATTTTCTGTGAGCTGTTTGGCTAATTACAGTATTTGGGTTTCTTGGCCTCCTGTAGCCCTTATTGTTGCATGGTTCTTTCTCTCTATGAGCCTTTATGCCCCTGGTATGGGGTAAGGGTAATCCTTTCTTCTTCCCCTTTTGCTCTGTGGTCTCTCTGCTACCCTCCACTATGAGCAACTTCTATGTCAAAGGGGTTGCTCCACTTAGGGGGTGTCTTCTTGGTAGCAGTGGTGTTTTCCACGGCTCCCTGGCCTTCCTGTCTGGACACAAGTAAGTTTTGTGCTCCGCTCAAATCACTGTTTCTCTGCTCTTCAGCTCTCAGGTTGCGAGCAGAGTTTGTTCCTCCCTCGAATTCTGGGTTTTCTGCGTGGTCACGCTTCCACATAAGGCCGGCTTTACTCAGCCTTGCCGACTTCACCCTGCTCTGTCCCAGGTGGCGGCGTCTCTCCCCTTCTGCTTCTCTCCACACCAAAGCCAGCTCTGCTATGTAGCACAGCTCTGTCCCTCAGTGACATGCTCTCGTCGGAGGCTCACATCAGCACATTGCTTCTTCTCCCCCATTCAAGGGTGATTGCGCTTTTATTTTTGCTCTATGACCAAAAAGTGGCGTGTTGTTTATGTTCAGCTGTCAGGTCCACAGAGAGACCATCATTGTTTCGAGCCAAACATCCAAAGGCATTTTGAGTATTATTTTGAGTCCCACAGCTTGATGTAACATCAGTTTCTCTGATTACCATGCAAAGGCGACATTTGCCCACCTAAACTAGTCAAAGACTGCGCAGACTGCCTTGCGCCGCTCCTCACGGCATTTATCAATGCGTCCTTTAAAACAGGCATCATCCCAGCCAACCTCAAAGAGGCTTGGGTCCGGCCTCTCCTAAAAAAACCGACTCTTGACCCCTCACAACCCAACAACTATAGACCAATAACCACTGTGCCATTCTTGCTGAAATTACTGGACAAAGCCGCACACTGCCAAATCCAACACTTTCTGGAAACCCACTCCATCCTCGGGGCGAGGCAATCGGGCTTCCGGAAAGGACATGGCACAGAAACAGCCCTGGTAGATCTGAAGAGCCAGATCACCCAAATCATGGACAAAGGCAAGCCGGCTCTTCTGCTTCTTCTAGATCTCTCAGCCGCGTTTGATCTGGTTGATCACAAGATTCTCACTTCCCACCTCACGCACTCAGCCAACTTCTCCAAAGAAGCAGCCGCCTGGATCACTTCCTTCCTCGAAGGTAGGGCCATGAAAGTCTTCTCGGGCATTGCCAACGCCACTCCCACGACAATCCACTGCGGGGTCCCTCAAGGTTCCTGCACTGCACCTACACTCTATAACTTGTTCACCAAGCCACTCTTTGACAAACTTGACTCATACGGCATCACCTACACGAACTACGCGGATGACACACAAGTACTTCTACCCCTCTCAGGCTCATACAACGAAGACGCAAAGGCACTCCACTCTATCTACTCCATCATCAAGGCATGGATGGCAATTAATGGCCTCTGCCTCAATGGAGACAAGACTGAAATCTTGATACTAGGTCAACAGAACACCTTAGACAAACTGGACAAACTGTACACTAACTTCTCCATTGACAACTCCATCATCCCCGTGTCGTCAAGACACTGGGAGTATACCTTGACTCTTCGCTATCAATGACTAGACAAGTCAGCGCAATCACTTCCGCATCCGCACACACCACCAAACTTATAAACGCCATCAAGCCCTAGCTCTCTAAACCTAACTGCCTCTCCATAGCGAGGGCAACCATTGGAGCCAAATTGGACTACTGCAATGCTCTCCTAGCAGGCACATCAGCCAAAAACATAAATAGACTACAAATCACGCAGAACAACGCTCTCCGGGCCGCTCTTAGTATCCCAAGAAGAGAGCATATCACCCAGGCCAGGCTCTCAGCCCAATGGCTCCCAGTCAAAGAACGGATCACCCTCAAAATCCTCACCCTCACTCACAAATGCCTCTCCTTCTCCGCCCCATCCTATCTTTCAGATACCATCCTCAAACCTTCCTCCACACGTCCCACTAGGACGCAATACGCTAACCTACTCTGCACCCCACGCATCAAAAAAGCCAAAGCCGGAGGTCTAGGTTTTCCCTACATTGCAGCACAGACATGGAACGCTCTCCCTTCAGACATCCGAACGGAAAACTCACTTCCCATCTTTCGCAGGAAACTGAAAACCTCGTTCCTTGCAAAATAATTAGCAAACTCTCAGGAAGCCATGTAAATATACTGCCTTGCTATTGTATATATTTCCTCTGTAATTTATGTACTGCTTGTAACTACGGTTTCCTTTGCAACTAAGATGTCTGTAACAAGCGCCACGATGCTTCTGGGCTGATGTGCGCTCAACAAATTTGAATAAATAATTAAATAAATAGATAATGCCTTAGGAATAGGGAGTTCCCTAGGGAATGGGAATCATTGTCCCCTTGAGCGTGGTAACTCCCAGTGAGGTCCTGTTTTCAAGTCCCTAGGGAGGGATTTTCTGAGCGGGCTCACCTCCCTAGCCTCAAAGCTGGTGGCTTCCCCTACGGAAAAAGGGATGAAGATTTCGTATTCGGCCCAGTGCATTGTTGCAAATAGATTCCTGAAACTGAAATCACTCTAAAATCTTGCGTTTTGCTATTCACTCTTCTGGTTGTGTGGTACATGCTTTAGCAATAAGTTTCGTTATTAATACATATGCTTGTGAAGTAGATTTAGTCACATGCTTTGCATAGTCTGACATCTCGTGGTTGGTCCCGAGTATTTCAAGCATGTATGCTATCTTCACAAATGTACTGATGATGCCCAGGCATTCACATGAAATCACCAATATGGAAGGGGTTGCAGAAGTGAAGTCATGTGTCCTTTGACTCCCGTGGCATCACAGGAAGTGATGTTGTGACCATTGACCCAGATGGTATCACTCAAGGTGCTATCACTGATGTTATTAAACTACAGTACACACGCACACACAGATTATAGACTGCAATAAACAAACAGTTGACACAGACACACCCGCCAGATCCCAGGGACACGAAGCAGACAGGTGTGCTGGACTGGTTCACCTTCCCCATATCATGTATGGAGTATTGTATATGACAGACATCCACACCAAGCTACCCTTGTGTTATGCAATGTACTTTTAAACAAATGAAACCCTGTCACTTATCGTTATATGGCAAGATCAACTATGTATCCTGGAAAAGGCTAAGAAAATATAAAATTTCAAAACTGTCTTGTGCTAAGTTAAGCTACAGCACCCATGTGTCCTCTATTGCTAAACCTATTGAGGGATGGGAATGAGGGTGGGTCAGGCTTGTGGCAGGGGTGGGCCTCAGGGCATTAATGGGCTTTACCTTGGGTTGAGGATGGGCCTTGGAGTGGGGATGGAGCATGCATTGGAATGGACCTAAGAAAAAGCTGCCTAATATATTTAAAAGTGGCTTTGTAGAGCAGTACAACAGTGATTCTCTAGTACTTTGTGGAATGCAGGGCTCCCAACCTAACAACAGGCTGCACTTTGTTCTATTTATAATTCTTCTATTTGTTCACTTTGATTCTGCCCCATGACTCTGTTTGGTCTGCCTTTACCTTTCTTTGCTGGCTTTCTAGCAACACTTCTAATATTTAATTTACTTTGCATTGTGTTTAAATGTGTCCATGGTGTGACTCCTCTCTATCTTCTTATTTATTTGTTTACTTCTGCCTGTTCTTTCCGGTCCCAGTCCAGTTCATTTAACAGTTCCTAGACCTCAATAAACTCATCCTCACTTGATCCCTTTTCACATGTGGCCACTAAACATTGGAACCAACTTTTGTTTTCTAACAGGCCATTAACCTCATTCCCTCTTGTTCTCTTCCACTTAAAATAGCTTCTTTGTAAACTCTCCTTTCCTAGTATGGTTAATTTAATTGTTGCGGGCTGAATTGCACAGTTTGTACTATGTTATGTGCTTTGCTCTATATATTTGTGTGCTTTATCTAGCGCAAATCGACCATGCGAGCAACGCAGCACTGTACATTCGTTCGAGAGAATAAGATGGGAAAGTTTACAGAACAGACCCGGAGCAGTGGTCATTCGGGGAAAGTGTATAATAATGCTTAACCTAGATAGTGCCTAAGTTATTTTTTTGTGCCGCTGGAGGTTCTGGAGGTCCTGGTCACAGCCAGAATTGTTTCCCATTGTGCTAGGGCATAGCAGGAGAAGGACTGTTTCTTGATCGTGTCCCTGTGTAAGCCAAAACATAAATACCAAATACAATGTAGTCTGAGCGAGCCAATTTCTCAACAAAAACACCCCTGCCTTAAAAATACATGCCCATATATATCATGTGCCGGGAGTCATTGGGCCTCATTACAAGTGTGGTGGTCTGGAAACAAGGGTGCTTGTAAACTGCTTCCGGACCGCCACACTACGAGTTTGCCTGCAGCAGCCCTGGTAGGCAGACTTGTCATGGAAGCACTGGCACCATTACCAACGGTGCCAGTACTTCCGTCTCCCCACTCCCATAGCATCCTGTGGGGCTCTATGGGAATGGGGAGTAACGAAATCCAGCGCCTTACTTCCCGTGCCACTGGAGACTGTAATATCTCAGTGGCACCAGGAAGTCAGGCATAGGAGTCAGTGTTACTGGGTTATGTAGGATATTTTATGTAAATTTGGGGTTTGGCAGTATTTTCTTACCGCCAAAATATGAGCGGTAGTTTGGAGGTAAATTATCCATGCATTTAGATTGGGTTTGGCCTCATATCATTCTAGTGACCGTACCTTATTATATTATATTGTGGAATCTATAGATATATTATTTGCGGTATTTAGTGATGATATATTGTTTGTGGTATTTAGTGGTGAGCATAGTTTTCTTCCCTATATTATAACCCCATCATAAAACAGAATCTTCCTTTCCATTAGAGTACCTCCCAGTGATCTATAGAGAGGCTTGGTCCTATATATATGGTGGAAACAATTTTATATAGAGCGCCACCTACAGTTTGTGGCCGGTATCACTGGCTTATCTACACCAGCAATCTATGCACCCTTAGGCATTACTGGCTCATGGACCTCCAGCAATCTATATATCATATTAGATTCCTTCCAAACAACATGCAAGGAAGGCACACACACACACACAAATCTGCTTTATTACTGAATATATTACAGCTTATTCTGGGTTGTTATTTTACCTGCAGGTGCAATTGACAAATGCACTACTATAGAGAAATGGACCTCCCCTGTACTGTATACTTTATAGGTATATGAGTATGTGAATACATTTACAGATGCAAAAAAAAGCACTAATCATTTCTTTTTATATTCTCATTATATTATATACAAATACAATTTACAATCATCAGTTCTTACCATAAACATTGCACCATCATCTGTAATACAAAAGAAAAAGAAACAGAGCAAGCAAGCCTTTTAAAACATAAGTTTATTTAACATTTTAAACATGACGAAGTAAAATGCAGGGGATTTCCTATCCTGTATTATAATTCAGTCATCCATGCGACCGCACACAGTGACCTCACTTAACTTATCTCCTTACCAAAAGTGTTTGTTTGAATCTCCCCCACACGACCTTGCTTCGCTCGTCTCAGAAAGACAGGCCCAGTCAGTACGAACTGCTCCCGTAATCTTAGGTGTCTGCAATGCACGGCGAGAAACTCTCAAGCCAGCGCTCAGTGTCACCATGAATTTCTGTCTTCAGAGCCCAGTCAAAACAAACTAACTTTCTTTTTCCTCCCTTGTCATCAAGAGAGCTCTCCTCCAGCCCCTTTTTACGTAGTTTCATCTGCGACACTTTCCTCCAATCATATTAAAAAGGATTTTTTCAACAGCACCCTTTACTTTTCTAACAATGGGATCCTTGCTCACCAAGCAACTGTATCAGTTATTATTTCCTGCTACGCATACTTTCTGCTTTCTGCAACCCAACACAGAAGGAGAGGGAAAGAGAGAAACAAAAAATGCTAGTGCACTTTTAAAAACGAATTATATTTTCACCTCATTTTGCACATGAGGCTACATTATAATGTTAATGAAGTTTTGAGTTAATGTTTAGTAAATGTTAATTAAGTCAGTCAGTTATATAAATAATGTAGTTTTCTATGTATGAGGTATTCAAAAAAATGGTGCACTTTATTCTCTGCAGTTTCACATTGAGCTTTTGCTGCATTATGAATGCTGTACCTTGCATGCCACCAGCAACATATTCACATGTTATACCGGCAACATAAAATAACTATATGTGTGTGCCATATTATTGCTGGCAACACAACAAAAAAAATGCCATCACATTTAGTGAAGCGCTATATATACTTGTAAAGCGCTATATATATTACTACAGTTACCGCCAACTTCATAATGAAGCCCATTGTGTTAACCGAACACTTTTTCTCTCTCACGATTTATCCTTTTTCTAGGGCAGTTCGTAGACAATCTGTTACCCTAGACTACCCTCATATTGTACGACCTTCACTGTAACCCCACTGCAACATTATTTAATCATTGCAATATAAACAAATGGTGTTTTTATTAATTTGTAATAAAAGTACTCAAAAGTAATTTGTAGAAACATCAGAAACCACATCAATAATCCAAAAATGTATTCTCTCTCGTTTTCATTGCCATGCTGATTGGTAGATGGGGCACACAGGGACATAGAAGGCAGCCAAAGGTAAAAACATTGGGCCTCATTACAAGTTTGCCGGTCCGGGACCTACAATACCAGTAAGCTTGCCGGTACTGTAGTTCCAGGACCGGCAAACTACGAGTTGTGATCGCGGGTGCCTTTCGGCCCACCTGGTTGGACCTGGCGGGCAGAAAGGCACCCACGAGCACAATATGTCGGATGCACCGGCACCATGGGGCCGAATGGGAACGGGGAGCACCTTTTTTCTTGCACAGGGCCGTAATGACCTGGTAATTGACCATTCATGAGCGCCGGAACTTTTCAGAAGTTTGGTGGCAGCCTGCCGGTATTACCGGCAAGGCTACTGCCAATCTTCTATTGAGGCCCATTGTGTTGTAGGGTGAGAGCAGAGCACCTGCAATGTCGATAGGTGAAATGCTAAAGCAGAAACACCAGGAAACACGAACTAAAGAAAACCCTTCAAACAGGAGCTTCAGGACAGCAGGAGGAGAGTCGTTGACAAGTTGAAGTGATAGGCTTTCTGACCTTGTTAAAGGGATAGCTGGGGGAAATGGGAGTGTTGTTCCAACATCATATCTGCGCCATAGGGATACATGTCTTGCAATGCAAAATGCTAGTTTGTCATGCCTGAGCAATAGCATCAGCTGGAGAGCAGAGCCATTGGTGCTCCTATGAGAAAACAAAGGTGGTGGAGGCAGATGTGCCAGGAAGGAAACGCCGGGAAATACGGTGGGGTGGTGGATGGGTGAGTCTTTCTCAGTATTGCGCTCCGTAACACATTCGAGAGAACAAGGAGCTCCTCCGTTCGGAGTCCATACACACAGCGGATTTGTCTTATGGTCACTTTCCTAAATATAGAACCTGCAAAAGCTTATCTTGCTGCTGAGTAATTGATTTATTAGATCACTTTGCTCCCAACTGAAAGTAAAACTAAAGCCAATAAAGACTTGGTGAGGCAAGATTTGGTGCAGTACTCTTTGGGTGCACTACAACAACCTTGACCTCCTGGCAATAGGAACCCAGCCTTTGGTATACGTCTGTACTACACAGGTTGGCAGTGTGGCTGAGCAGCTAGGTTTATCTCAAGAGGGGTCAATGTGAGCAGTAGGGTGGTTACACAGAGATTCACAGTGACAAGTATCCAAATAAACTCTTACACACAAGGTGTCTTGATTAAACAATTATTGAATAAGCCTTCTTCAGAAGGGGCAATATAATAGTAACACACAAATACACTCCAAAATACACACTCTTGGTTTCTCTAAATCAGCAAATACCCATTTGGGATGGCACACGGGTACTTCCTACACCCTTAGGTGACTTAAATAGCTAGGACACTGTGGACATTAATATATCACTGGTACATTTAGAGCAATACCGAGATGAATGTTAAAGTAAAGAGATTTTGGAATAAAACAAGAGATTACACAAATATTCTGAAGCAGGTAAGTACTTTTGAACCCCCAATGCAAAGTAAATTAGCCCTTTATTGGAGGGAAGGTAAGACACAAGCAGAGGAGACAAGAGTCATTCAGGGAGCCAGGCCAGCCAACGTCAATTGAGGAAAAGTCTAGGTGAGCTGAAGTACTTCTTGCAGGTAAGTAAAAGTCTTGCACAATGTTCTAGAAGTCTTTGTAGAAAAAGTAGAATCAAAGTAGGGTCGCAAGCTGGGAGACTTGTGAGAGGTAGAAGATGCAAGAAACTCTACAGAAGTAACCAAGACAAGTCTCAACTGAGATCAAGTAAGGCTACAAGAGGTAAGTTCTCTTAGACTATACAGTACCTTTGATTAGAAGAAATGGTTCCAGTTGGCTTCTGTTCCTATGTGGCTCTGTAGATCCTGTTGTTCCTGAGTTCCTGAGCCTCAGTCATGGGGACAAGAGGGAGGACTTCACAACAGGATGGTCAGCGGCAGAAAAGGACCAACTTCTATTCAGCGGCACTTCAGAGGTTCAGCTCCTCACCTCTCAGCAAATAGCACCACCGCGGACTCTCGCATACCACACTGGACTTTCCTCACATCTGCGGTCCAGCACTCTGTTGAGGTGGCTCAGGCTTGGTCAGTCATGCTTACTGGGAGTCTGGGGGATCTTCCAGCAGCTCGGGTCAGACTTAAAAGTGATGCACTCCGGTTGGTGTTCCTCTCCCTGGCACTTCGGTTCCAGCAGCAGCAGCAGTGGAAGTACAGCCAGCACTGAGAGGATGTCCAAACGAGTTCACTTAGGAGTTGATTGGTCCCACCAACTCAAGGGTAGAAGACGTCCTTGCAGGGCTTCTCTAGTCAAGGCAAATTCTGAGCTTCAGCACAGCAGCAGAGCTTCACGGGGCAAACCAACGGTCCAGGAGTTGCAGCAGGCGTCTCTTCCAAGTTCTTCTTCCGATTCCTTCGTCCACTGGTCGACTCTGCCTTCCAAGCCAAAAAGCTTCGCCTTTTATGCAGGTTTCTCCCATTCATTCCAGTCTAGCTGTCAATCACACAGCAGGGTGACTGTCCTTGCCGGACAGTCAGCCGGCCATTCACCTTTGGGTGCATTCCTGTAACCAAAGGGATTAAGGACAGAGAGTTTCGGACACCTCCCTCACTTCCTGCCCCTGCCAGACATACTGGAGCCAGAGGCAGGCTTCACTCGTGAATCCCGCCATAGACAAAACAAACAAAGGGACCAAACCTGGTTTGGCTCGCAGAATGAATCTCAAGAAGGACCTTTCCAACAAGAAATGCCGAAAAAAGATGGGCCATTTTGACAAAATGGGCACCCATGGGTGCCTTACTGCAGCTGCGAAAGAAAGTTACAAATTGTAAGTAAAGTAAATTTCTCTTTACTGCTCTTGGAAACAGTAGTTTATCCAAGAGAAGGTATTTAAACCTTTGGGAAATCTAAGAGACTTCCCTGTGCCACTGCACTGAAGGTGCTGTGTTTCACAATGCAAAGATGATGTCTATGGATTTTGTTAGACTCCAAAACCAAAAAGAAACACAGTGTTAAATCACATAAAAATACATGAGAGAGTGTTAAAAATGTCACACTCTCTCCAGGTTAAAAATTGAAAAGTTGTAGAGTCCAGCAAAAGTGATGGGGATCTCTAAGTTAGAGAGGAATTAGCATGTTTCTGAGAATTCTCCCTAATAGGGAGATGGCATAAGGAGGACAGTGGATGCATACAGGATGTCACCACAATCCATAACAGGGTCAATACCCTTTGAACTGTTGAGAAGGAGAAAGGCAGCTACATTTCTGTGCCCCCCATGGCTAGGATGGATGACATTTGTAATCATGAGATGAACAGGTTTTGAGAGAGCGGGTGGTTGGTAAAAATCAGAAAATGAAGAATAGGTATGATCTTGAAAAGAAAGAATGCCTAACCAGGGTGCAAAAAGGTGAAAGAGTATGGGTTTGTAGGCCTTGTGGCATGTTCAAAGGAGAGAGTACATTTAAAAGGACGTTGGAAGTGGGGCGAGTATTCAGGGATGCTGTTCAGCTGGAAGATGGCAATGTGTGGAATAAGAGCATCATTGCCAGAAGGATTGTCAGACAGTGAGGCGAGAGCGGTGCGCACAACATTTGCTGTTAGACAGCAAAGTTTTATTAAAGAAGGGAGATGTGTACATAGGCTTCAACTTCTGTAGATAGTTAAGTGCAGCATATTTTAAGTACAGCATCTTTTGAGCAGGCTGCATGCTCCTGGTCATGGTAAGATGTGTATCTAGTTGCCCAGGCAACCTGAAATGCTATTGGGGATGCTAGGGCGATGGCATCTTGACCCAGAGTGCTTTCTTTCTTTTTGAACTAACTTGGCTTTCTTAAGATTTCATTGTTATTCTCCCCTTGCATCAGCCTGCAAAAATGCATGATAGTGAACTGCATCTTTGCCCATGACCTTGCTTCCACTCCCCCTTGCTTTCCCATGGATCTTCAGGCAGTTGCCAGCCTCCCTGCTGCAGGAGGGCCTCATAATACGTGTAAATTAATAAAGTGTTGGACAGTTACCTGCCTGGCTTCTTGTGGAATTAACAAAGAAGGCATACAAACCAAAATTCTGCAAATTCAATAAGTGGAAAACATGTGTAATTTAGTGAAAAAGGCACACAATCAGCCCGATATGATTCACTGCATCTGACCTTGTCCAACACTTATTTTATCTTGTTGACACTAGCCAGGTCTATAACTCTATAATGTTCAGCTTGGTTGTATTAGCTGCATGTACTACATCACAACACTCAATTACATGGTGGTAGTCTCCAGAGTAAAACATGTTTATGGAAGGGGTAAATAGCATATAACCACAAGTTGTCATTCCTTTTGAACACCCTTCACAAATGCTCACTCACGCACCTCACTTACAAGGTAGCATTCTTAATTGTGTTTTCTCAATATGAAGAGTAAGTGAGCTACAGGCACTGTCACTAGATGCACCTTATATGGCCAGAGATAAAGGTGAGGTAGTCTTCTGCTCTCATCCATAGACCTCTCACAAGTTAATGTCCAAATTACACCAGTCCAATGAATTACCTGTTTTTTCCAGGGATCATGTTCAAGGGACAGATATAAGTTTATATACAATAGACAATAAACATTCAAAGAACAGTAATGTTCTACATGGGTAGAATCCAAGCTAGTTGGAAGGAACATCAATTTGTTGTGATTTTTGGGATGGGACACAGATGCATTTCAAGCAAAGCAAGTATTGCAAGATTGATAGTGTGATGGATCCAAGAGTGTTTTGCTCTTGCTCACAATGAACAGATGACTTAACCAAGCATATTCTCAGTAAGAACTGCATGGGCAACACATGCAGTCTTAGCTAACCTTCAATCTGTAAAGCCGCAACTTAGCATTGTTTACACATCCAGAAAACACTCCTATATAGATGGGCAGATAAAAACATAATTTAAGGTTGATCAATCAGTGCTGAGAAATGGACTTTCAACTGCATAAACTGCACACCAGGAGCCATCACTGCTCAATAATGTATGCATAGCATGTGACTCTTTAACAGATGCACAAGCACCAGAAGGAAAATGTTACTTAGAAGGTAGTCTTTCTGGAGCTTGTATCAGTTTTATTAATTGTTGTCCTTTTCGTTGGAGTACAGGAATCATTCATAAAATATATTGTGTTTATGTTTGCAGAAAATTAGAAACTTGTAATGGATTTATCTTTCACATCATTTGCAGAAGCACACCTTACCTCATGATTTCATAGAAGCAGTAAAAATCACCTGAAAATGTTAGGCAAGATTGTATGCAGTAACCCTGTGGGAGACTACACCAGTCTTGTCCTCTTGGTATTAGGTAGCCCACCTATTGGTATAGGTCTGTACTACACAAGTTGGTAGTGTGACTGAGCAGCCAGACGTTTCTCAAGAAGGGTAAATATGAGCTGTAGAACTGTAGCATCGAAATCCACACATACAAGTATCCAAATAACACTTACACTTAAGGTTTTCTAGTAAAATAATTATATATTTATTTAATGGTCAGTTTTAATTAAGCATTCTTTAAAAAGGGAAATGAGTAACAATAAAATACACTTCATAACACGTTCTCAGAATCATGATAAGCAAGTAGATACTCTTTAGAGATGCTTCATGCACACTTCCTACACCCTGGGGTGACTTGAATTGCTAGGACAGTAATGGCATTTATATTTCACTTTTGCACTTTGTAAAATTCTGGGGTTGGTAGAATGGAAAGGTTAACAGGTTCTCAGAGCATGTGAGCGCTTTTAAATCTCCCAATGAAGTCCAGATAAAACCTTTCGCAGAAACATTAGTTACACACCAATCCATCACCTACGAGGGACAGTAAGAATCAAAGTCAATGGGTTAGAAGAGTGTGTAGGGAGCCAGAACAGCCAAAGTCAATTGGGAACAAAGTCTATGGAGCTGAGGCTCTTCTTAGATAGCAAAATGTCTTGCACAAAGTTAGAGAGTTTGTTGTAGTAAATCACTGATGGGCCACAAGCTGTTACACTTGTGAAACGTTAGAGCTGGAATCAACTCTAGAAAAGCAGCTACTGCAAGTCTCCACTGAGAAAAGCAAGCTACAGACAAAGAGGTAAGTACCCCTTAGTTATAACAGTATCTTAGGTTAGAAGAAGAGGGTCCGGCTGACTTCTGTCCTGGTTGCAGAGTTGCAGATCCTGTGTTCCTGGGCCTCAATCTTGGGGACAAGAGGGAAGATGTCTGGAGGACTCCTGCACTGCAATTCGAAGGTCGGCGGCAGCTACGGGTTCTTTTCAGTTCAGCAGCACTTTGCGGTTTCAGCTACTGGTCAATAGCACCACCGTGGATCTTGAACACTGGATGGGCTTCCTTCACTCCTTGAGTCCAGGACTCTGGTGTGGTGACTCAAGCTTGGCTCGTCTTGCTGTGGGAGGGTCCTCAGGATCTTCCTGGAGCTTCGGTCCGGCTTAAAGATGTTGCACTCAACTACAGATTTCTCGACCCCTGGCACTTAGATCCAGCAGCAGCAAAGAAGTACAGCCAGTTTAGGAAGGTCTTCCAGCAAAGCTCGTCTTGGGGTTAGTTGGTCCCACTAATCCAAGGGAAGAAGTCATCCTCTCCAGAGCTTCTCCAGTCAATTCGGAAAAGGAGTTTCATCACATCAGTAGGGCTTCACCAGGCAGTTCAACGGTCCAGGAGGATGCAGCAAGCTTCTCTTCATGATTCCTTTGTCAGATGTTTCTTCCAGAGGTCGACTCTGTCTTCAGAATTTTATGCAGGTTTCTCCCATTCATGTACAGCCGAGCTGTCACTCACACCGCAGGGTGGCTGTCCTAGAAGGATAGCCAGCCATCCAATTATGACTTGGTGCATTCAGGTTACCAAGGAGACTAAGGACGGGGAGTTTCGGGCACCTCCCTCACTTCCTGCCCCTGACAGACATACTGGAGCCCACCAAAGGCAAAGCAAACAAAAGGATTAAACCTGGTTTGGCACGCAGAGTAAAACCCAAGAAAGATCTTATAAACAAGAAATGCTGAAAAAAGAAGACCGGGGCCATTTTGACATAATCGGTCCCCTCTCCCCCTGCCTTCTTCTGCTTCCAAGCCCCTTCCCGCCTCATAGCCCTCCCACGCACCCTGATTGGCCCAAGAGTCCCATCCAAGCAATCACCCGGCGCGCAGCATCCTCGCCGGCACCATTGGGAAAAAGCATGCGGCCAAGGTGAGTGTAACTCCAGGTCCCATCCCAATGCCTGCCCAAATAACATTTTTTGGTGGTTTACTATCAAAATCTACACCTGAAGCGCGCTCGGCGCATCGGTTCCCCTGTCCCCCTGACTTCTCTCTCTTCCAATCCCATCCCTGCCCCTTCCTGCCTCCCAACCCTCCCACATGCCCTGATTGGCCCAAGGACTCCATCTAAACAATCACCCGGTGCGCGGCATCCTCGCCGGCACCAAGGGGAGAAAAAAGCATGCGGCCAAGGTGAGTGAAACTCCAGGCCCCATCCCCAGAGCCTACCCAAATAACATTTTTTGTGGTTTATTATCAAAATCTCCACCTGCAGTGCGCTCGGTGCGTCGGTTCCCCTCTGCCCTTGACTTCTTCCACTTCCAAACCCTCCCACGCAGCCTCATTGGTTCCTCCTCTCCTTATCATGAACCTTCCCGGGGCAGCCCTCTGCCCGGCAGCCCCTGCTGCTAAGGTCCACAAGGCAAAGGGCAGCTTATTCACTAGCAACACCAAACCGTGTCTGGAGGTGTCAGCAGGGGAAGCCAGGGGCCAGCCGTCAACCAACAGCGACCACCAAGGTAGGTGTGGCCCGGGCGGGGAGTACAGCAATCCTTGTACTCTAGAAGCCCTGCCACTCTACTTACCCTCAAAACATATCAGGCCAGGGTGTTAACAATAACCAGTTTAACAACTAGACAGGAATGTGAATGCCAGCCAGTGCCTCACTCCTAGTTACTACGTCTGATTATTAGCATGCATCACACTTAGATGGAATTGTGGACGTTGGCCTGCGTTACACCTCTGGGGAACTGTTAGTTGGGCCTCTTCAGCCACATCTAGAGGGTGCCACATTGGAATGGAACTCTTATTATTAAGATGTGCTGCCAATGTTAACCTGCATCGCTTTCTTAGAGAATTCACAATACTAGCAATCTCCCACTATAAATGTACTCCCGCAATCTAGGTATAACAAACCATCTATTTCTGTTATATTATGAAAACATACTGTATTATTTGCTGAAACCTACCGCACTGTGAACCCTAGGCCTCTCTCCCAGTATACAGGATTCTGAAATCTAGGTGCAGCCTCCATCTTTGTTTATTATATGCTGAACCACTGCATTGTGAAACCTGGGTCTCTCTCCCACTATGCAGCACTCTCAAATCTAGGTGTAACCCCCATCTCTGTTTATAACATGGCAAAATCTACTGCATTGCATTGTGCAACTTAGGCTTCTCTCCCACTATACAGGATTCTCAAATCTAGGTGTAGCCTCCATCTTTGTTTATTACATGCTGAAACATACTGCATTGTGAAACATAGACCTCTCTCCCACTATAGAGGATGCTGAAATCTAGGTGTAGCCTCCATCTTTGTTTACTATATGCTGAAACCTACTGCATTGTGAGACCTAGGTATCTCTCCCGCGATACAGGACTCCCAAATGTATCTGTGGCCTCCATCTTTGTCTATTGCACAGTCAAACCTGCTACATTGTGAAACCTAGCCCTATTGGTATAGGACTCTCAAATCACCCCAGCCGAACAATTGTGCAGCTCATGATACGTATATCTCACACCACCAGTGTTGATACAGGCCGCAGGCACGGCCAAGCATCCTTGCACTGTAGAAAGCGGCTTTGGCTATGCACATCAGGTTTAGCATCACACATAGCCATCCAGTCCGAAATACCTAGTGTACCTCAACACCTCTGCCACTAGCACACAGCGACTACCACCCGAAAAGAACTCGGTATAGCTGGCCTCACATAGACTCTCTCAACAAACGCAGTATATCTGAAACCCTCAATAGTGCCCACCCATGTGCCCGACCTCTCTTGGGGCTGCTTAGTCGAGCCTTGCCAGCCATCCAAGTCCTAGAACGGCAACATGCACACATTCATCTCCGAAGCTAAACCCCCTACAATTTCCCACCACATTGACTACGGTCAAAGAAGGTGCACCAACCGGGAAGGGGGGGGGTTGTAGAGCATTGAGGCAACACAAGTGAGGAAAGAGCGCTATGTAAAATAACCAAATACAAATACAAAATAATGGTCACGCATGGGTTCTACACTGCAGCTGAGAATTCAGCCTGCGGTAGAAAAGCACAATGGTAGGAAAATTAAACCACTGCCACCAGCCATTTAAAGTAGTGAGGGTAACATAAAAAATGATAAATGAGTAAGTAGGAAAAGGGGCTACTAAGTAGCCCCCCCAGCACTCCACATAGGATGGGGTGTGCTGGACCTACATAGGAAAAAGGTAATTAAAGTGAATTTCACCTTACTACTCTTGAGAACACTAGTTCATCCAAGAGAAGGTATTTAAACCTTAAGAGAAATCTTAAGGATTTCTCTGTGACACTGTACTGAAGGTGCTGTGTGTCACCATACAAAAAGTAGATGCCCGTGGCATTTGAAAGACTCCAAAAACAAAGGAAATACAGAGTCCAAATCAGATCAAAATACATGAGAGAGTGAGAAAAAAGGCTCATTCTCTCCAGGGTTAAAATGTAAAAGTCCTAACATCCAGCAAAAGAGCTGGGGGTCTCTAAGGTTGAAGGGAATTAGCAAAGAAATGAGAATTCTCCCTAACCGATAGGTGTCGACTTGGAAGGGTATTGAAAGTACATGCAGGATAGGTAGGAAATAGCCCCTGTCAATGCATATCTTCTACTTTGAAAAAGAACAACTTGTAATGCTCCCAACCAAAACTAGATGAGTGTCTATGCACAGCTTGTGTCTCTGAAACATATATAAATTCCAGAATGAATATTATTGGTAAGTAAGGTTTGTCATACTTTATATAGCTGTTGCTAGCCCACTTTTGCCAATTTGAAGTACTGTAAATAGCTGCTGTTAATGTAACTAAACGTATTCCTACTACAAAGTCCATTGACTGATAATTCTCAGTGGTCGCTGCTAGGATTCACCCCTAGGAGATTCAAGTTGAAAATAGGTCTCTACAGCAAGTGCAAAACTCTGAACTATCTGATTATCAAGATTGCATGCAAATGCATGTTCAAATTTTTTGGAATGTCCTTTGCTTTACTCATTGTGTATTCACATGTTTTCCCTTTGTTCCTTTGAATACTGTGGCCCTCGTTGGGACATTATAATTTGATGTACATGCTTGCCATATAGATCTGTGTGTTCCTTTTGTGTTTACCATTGTTTTGGACATCACAATATACAATTGAAATTCGTGTACAATGACTGCTTCATAGAAAGTTAACATTGAAATGAGAGCACTTTGTGCAAAAAATGCTTTCTTATAAATGTTGTGGTTATTCTCTCTGTATTAATACACTTAACTGTTTAGGGGAGAGAAAGAAGAAACCAATTTGTACCAGAGAATCTGATCAGCTAGTCGTGTCAGATCAAAGGTGTGATCGAATCCCCCCACCAGATGCGATAACTGAGCCATGTAATACGGAATGTGAATTAAGGTATTCAGCCAGCTTTTATATTATTATAATGATGTGTTATTTATATAGCGCTTTCGCCAAAGCACTTTACATAGAACATATATACATGCAATATCACCCAACTGAGGTGTGTACTTATTCTTTATAGTCTATTGCATAGGTTCAACATTTTTCCTAGCTACTTGTGCCAACAGACATCTGATCCTATCAACAGCTGATGTTTCACACTTATTAGTTGTAAACCCCTTACTTTTGTCTTGTAATTGCATGCGATCCACCATAGATTTTCTCGCAGTGTTGTGCAGAGCCTATTAGACTGCAGGAAATTCTGTGGACATGCAAAGATTGTTTGTTTGTGGCATCCACTTCAATTTAAATCAAAAGTAAGAAATGGGTGCTGTCTTTTTGTACACTAATTTCCCCACTGAACTCTACATGAAGCAGAAGAGGTATTGCATTTCACTTAAACTTTCAAGAACAGATAAATAGATCCTAACAATTCCTCCCTCCGCAAGGTTGCTAATCTTTTGAAATATGAAACAGCTCTCCGAGGTGACTAAATGTCTCTCGCCCGGTTGCCATGGGACCTTAGCCCTGGAAACGTTGTGGTTGGTCCATAAGGGAATTCCTGTCAAGCTATCCCTGCACTACATTTGCAGGTACAACCTCAGATTGTATTTGTTTTGTTTCCACTAGTCTGGTTGCATGAGTATGGAGTGGAAGAGAACAGATCATTGATCGACAAAGTGCCAGCAGCGCAACAGTTATTCACCTCAAATGTCAAGCCCGATAAGGAGGGACGACATTGACTCATTGATGTCTAACAACCATCCACAAGGGAGACTTTTACCTGATCACCATTGCACCAATAGGGACAGTTTGTATAAAAAGAATACCTCACAGGGATATATTTTCTATGCCTTGCGCTTCCAGACTGTAGAAATAGAGAAACTCCCTTTAACTCTGCCCCTGATGCCAATCTAAATTCCCCTGGCACTGTGCACACACGGTTTGCAATCACTGAATGCCCAGAGATCATGTTGGAGCACCATTCCTAGACTATAGATTGTTTCAGACAAAAACTCTTAAACTAAGGAAACACCAGTGGGTGGAATATGAAATGGAGGCTACCCAGACAGCAAACCCCGGATGCGCTGATTGAGGAAGAGTGGCCAGGGTAGGAGTTAGCCTAAGACCCTGAAGAGTGTGAGTCTACCAGGACTTCTAAAGACAAGGGAACAAACACAGTTTGTACACTGCCGACCACCATCTCCAAAGGTATTTCCCAAACAGTCAGCCCAGGAACCACTTCCTGGTGATCTAAAAATTGGAGGGGGCAAAACTCCAAAAGCGGAACCAAAGACTACTAAAGAAGCTGGTGTGCAGCCAGCACCCAATTCTTCCCAGGACATGTTAAATGCTTAACCCCATAAGAAGGGAATAAAAACGCCAACAAAAAAAGGCTACCTCGCCACTGAAACACAGGACAAGCCCAAAACAAGGTGCCAACCACGGTGGTTTAACGCAAACACCTGGTGCCAAACAAGTTGCCCTCACAACTTCACCGACAACAGGTCAGTGTTAAGACACATGGCACAGAAAAGGTTGAAGCAGAAAAACATATTGGCAAAAAGAGGGGCGACGTTAAAACCAGCACCAAAGAGTATGGCACTGAAGAGGTTCTGGGCAAGAATAAATTCTCCAAATAAACAGGAAAAAAAATTCCTCCTCAATCCAACCTACAGCAGCCATTATGCACTTAATCGCCAGGGCCCCCACAATGTGAACATAGATCTATCCTTCAATTCCATAGCTGGATTCACATTAAAATATGCTACAGCAGAGCCCATGTTGTACATATCATCCCAAAAGACATTTGGAAGCTCCTTGCAGAGCAGTAAGATAGAGGAATCTTTGTGATGAAGAGTAATATAGGAAGAAGATGAGGACCAAGGTATTTACCAGTCTCCAGAGTGGGAGAAGTTCTATCGTGAAGGAGCAGGATTTTGCAAAGGCTATAGCCAAAATCAATACCTATAAGTGGAGGCTTAATTAATCATCGAATGAAAAGATGGGCAAGCCCCCGCTAAGATTAGCGGGTCGATAATATCCGCCTAGATAATGTGATTCAGGAAGACAGAGACTCTAAAGGAGAGGACATATTAGAAAACCTAGGACAAGACGACCCTCCAGAGTATGCGATGGATTCGCGAGAGAGGCACACATCCAACACTTCCCCAGAGGACCACTGCCCCTACAAACACTGTTTTTTAACTGACTTGTCTGTCCTCCCTTCTATCCCCTCCCTACTGATTTCTGCTCTCCTATCTGTAACTAGCGCCTAAATGCCAACGGACCGTGAGCGCTGCTATAAATGTACAAATAAATAAATAAATAGCATTCCTTAAAAGGGCCAATGATCTGTGTGATCACTTGGACCCCAATGGGGTGATTCATGTTAGAGCTATGTTAACCTTGCATCTAACTTCTGAAGCTGTCTGGATCATTATAGATGCTTCAGTGTTTCAAATATTTGAATATTAAGGTGAGTGCTGTAAACATTTAAATGGGCACTGTTAGAATAGAATGTCTTTTTGCTGCTTTTCCTCCAAAGATGTCAGTGTGACACCCTATATTTTGCTATTCTTCTGAACCTTTCTTTAATTCTTGGAGGTAAGTGAAACCTTTTTACTTCGCTTACCTTGCTAACCTCAAAGAGGGTTTGGGGGTCGGGGGAAACTGATCTGTCCTTATGGCTACAAGTGCAGGAGAACAGTGTCCTCCATAGAAAGATTATGTTTGTTTCTCCCTGCAAAGAAAACCTTCTGTGAAGTGTGGTAGGGACAGTTGTGTCCTTGTAGCTTTATGTTTACCATGTTGGTTACTAACATGTGTCCAGTGTGGGGTGATGGCAGTGGATACTTTTTCTACTGTTTTTGTAATGGTTTCATGCACTTTTTGGATTTTAACGCATAATGCCATTTAGAGTAACATATGCTCTAAAATGGTCATACCATGAGATTTCCGTTTGCCATTTGGCCATCTTGTAGTTTGGCCATCTTCCTGTACTCCTGGATTTAACCTGTACAATAAGCCCTTTGTTGGGGAAAGCTCCAGCCTGTAGTGGCAAAATGGTGTTTTTTGTGTGTGGCCACTAGTGGGGGCTGGGACTGTCTGGTCACAGTCCACATGCATGCCACTGTGTGCCTGGTGCTGAGCAGATGTGTTGGCCAAAGGCCGTTGACAGCCCCTGTCAGTTTTACTGGTGCAGATCCTTACCATAGATTAGCCTGATGGTGACTATCTCGAATCCTGGATAAAAGGGAAGCTCCTGCAGCCATTCCACAGACTGTCGTTGGAGCCAAGACTCCTACGAACCTCCTGCTGAAGACACAGAACTCGTCATTGGTAGTCGGCTAGCAGCACTTTCTATAATCCTCCCGACAAAGCCCTGTTCTTTTGCTGATCTCTAGAAGGCCTGTATTGGTTCTTCATCCCCTGGACCATTGGGAAAAACTAGTCTCGACCCCTGCTTGATGACCCTGCTCTCAGAAGCTTTTGGAACTGCCCTGCCAATCCTGTGGGTTGAACAGCTTCGAATTGGGCTACCTTTCTGCATTGTCATACCCCTGAGGTGGGCCTTGTGACTCTGCAGATCCCCAGTTTATGAAACAAAAAGCATTTGCCTGAAGTTGCAGCCCTCTTCCATAAAAGGGCCCTTGCAGAACAAGTTTCTTTGTTTCTATCCTGAGGGCCATCTGACACCATTTGTTCAGAGTGGCCATCGCTGAACGCCATCTGCATCGTGTCCTGGGAGTCCCCTGAGGTTATTGCCAGATTGGTGGTCCATTCTTCAGTCCATTCAAGGTGTCATGCTGTCCTGTGCCCAGAAGCGATTCATCAGTGACTATACTGCAAGCTAGCCGGACCCATAAAGATGACATCAAAGGCAACCTGTGCACCTGACCCCTGAACTCCCTCCAATCAAACCATGATATGGGAAAAAGAGGGCCCAGCAATTTCAGAAACTTCCACTGTGGTCCCTGAATGAACCAGAGTACAGGGGGTAAGCACACATTCCAGTTCTGACCTGGCCTACATCTCCCACACCTGACCGTAAATGGTGGGGTTCTGGTCAAGTATCCACCTCTGGGCCTTCCTTCCCTAAGGTGGATGTATTTGGAGAGGGTCTGCTAAGGACTTTTCTTTAATACTGCTTGAACGTCGGGACACTTATAAACGGCCTGTTGACTTTGCCACCTCTTGTTCAGATTATTAAAAGGATTCCTAGCCTTCTGAAGAAAACTACATTGGACCTGTGACTTTTCTAGCTAGGGAGGGACCTCCTTTATTTTCGGCATATTAGTTCTCTAATTGATGCTTACATACATGATTATTTTTCTTTATTTGCTTTACTACTCAACATAATGCTAACAGCTTTAACTATATTCTAAAAGTGAGGTGTTAGTGCTCATAGAAGAGCACGGTGTTAGGGAGAATGTTCATTTCTGTGCCAATTCCCTTTAACCTTGGAGACCCCCAGCTCATTTGCTGGACTCAGGGCTTTTAAATTTTAACTCCTGAGTGAGTGGGACTTTTTTCTCACTCTCTCATGTGTTTTTTCTGACTATGGTTTTTGTGTTTCTTACTGTTTAATGGAGTCTGTTAAACTCCATAGGCATCTGCTTTGCATTTAACTACATTTTCTTGGGTGAACAGTGAACAATGGTAAGATGACTCATGTCTTACTTACCTTTTCTTTTGTGGGTCCAGCACACCCACCCTATGTGGAGTCCTGGGAGGTTACATAGTAACACCTTTATCCCACTTCTCATGTAACATTATGTTACACTAACTAACTTGAATGGCTGGTGGCAGTGGTTTCTTTTTTAATACCTTGTGACATGTATCCGCAGGCTGATTCCTCAGCTGCAGTGCTGCACCCAAGGGTGACAATTTTCTCAAAATGACCCCTGTCTTCTTTTTGCCATTTCCTGTCAGTTCGTTCCTTCTGGGCTTTTACTCTGTTGTTTGAATTGGGTTTGAGTCCTTTGTGCATTTTGCCTTTGGCGGGCTTTAACCCTGAAGTCCGCCCAGGCTCCAGTGTGTCTGGAAAAGCAGGAAGTGAGGGAGGGTCCCGAAACATCCCTGTCCTTTGTCTATAGGTGTGTCTGAGTGAAACAATTTCTGATTGGCCGGCTGGCTGTCCAGGAGGATAGCCACCCTGCTGGGTGATTGACACCCAAGTGCTGTGCATGAATGGGAACTTGCTTAAAAGGCAAGGTTTTTGGGACTAGAGGCAGAGTCGACCACTGGAGGAACTGGAGGAACCAGTTGGAGGAACAAATACAATGAAGAAGATGTGAAGAGACAACAGCAGCCCCCGGCTGTGCTGTGCTGACCCCGTTTTCATTTCAAGTGGGAAGACCCATACAGGATGACTTCCTCCAATGGGTTAGTGCGACCAACTAGTCTTAAGACAAGCTTCATTTTGGCACAAAGCCTGACTTGCTGTGACTTTCCAAGGCTGCAGAATCCCAATACCCGGGGACCCCTGACCATCATCGAGTGCATTATCTTTCGAAGTGCGAATCAGCCACAATTTTGTGGGTGTCCAGAGGACCCTACAGAAGCAGGAGATCTGAATCCAGAGTCCCCTCACCAGTGTCCAGGACTGAGGGATCAAGTAAGTAACCAGAGCTGTTGGTTCTTCTTTGGCGCTAGGAAAAAGGTGCAAAAACCACAAAAGTCCACTGAATCAAGGAGAATCCATTGCTGCAGAGCCCCTCTCTCAAGTGCTACCGCAGAAGGCCGCCTTGGCTCCCTAAAGGCCACCTATTGGCATTTGGCAGTGCTTGTTCCCTTGCAGGTTTTAATTGTTGAACACTATTATTGCTGGGATAAAAGACTGCCTACACCCCTGTGGAGAACCTGTTTTTCAAAGTACACAGTGTGTTCTGATTGAACTATAACCTTTCCCTCCTTATAACTCAATATTGCAGATGTGATCACAAATAAGTGTTATTACTGACCTCAAATGACATCACTCAATGTGCTGGAAAATGTATAACATATGAAAAGCTACACGCCTTCTTTATTGCTCTTGCTGAATTGAATCCTAATTTTTGGCATTCATTTTATTAGTAGTTGCTGCTTTTTAAAGATTTTCGTATTACATGTGTGTTTATGTATACATGAATATTTATATTATAACTCTTTAGCTAAAGATTTGGTAGACTTAGGCTTCACTCAAAAAGTTATGAGCCCGACTCACTCCAAAGGCTGCACCCTAGACTGGGTAATGGATCATAACTGTGCATCTACCATCACTTTTAATTCTGCCTACCCCTGGACAGACCACACGTGCATTCAGTTCACCATCCCCGCAGCCCCCAGCACTAAAACCCTCACACACGCCCCACCAGCACAAGCAGGAAGCTCCAAAAACCTTAATGTGGATAACCTCCGGCCATACCTTGACAAGCCATGTCTAGCACCTCCTTTCTGTAAGGATCCCAACATACTAGCAGACATCCTTAAAGATACGCTCACCAACGCAATCAACTCCATAGCTCCACTCGAAAGTAAGAAAGAAAAAAAATCTTTTCACTACAACTCTTGGTTCACGGATGAGCTCCAAGCCCTACGCTCACATGAGTGCGAGGCGCTAAAAAATTGGCAGGCCAACCCCAATGACTCAACCAAAAACTACTTCAAACAGATAGCCTCCCATTACAAAGAAGCGATCATCACAGCCAAAGCAAGCTCATTCAATGTTAGGATCTCCAAGGCTAACTCCCAAGCCAAAGAGATATTCACCATCTTCAATGAACTTATCTCACCTCCAACTAACTCAGATGAGATCATTAAGGACAATACGTGGTGCACAAGCATCCAGAACGCAATGCTTAATAAAATAGACGTCCTCCAAAAATGCATTCAAGACCATTACACAGCCCTCTCCAGCCAACAGATGCCCCCACCACCCCAAACTACACACAATTACTCCCTCCCCTCTCAATTTTAGTTTAGAGACACATTACAACTGGAGGTCATTGATCTCATCAATCACCTCAAACCTGTTTGCAAAGGGGACATATGCCCACCCAAAATCATCAAGGAATGTGCCAAGGACCTTGCCCCTATCATAACAGCTTTCATAAATGCCTCTTTCAGAACAGGTATTGTTCCTGACAACCTCAAAGAAGCTTGGGTACGTCCCCTTCTAAAATAAACATCACTAGACCCAGCACAGCCCAATAACTATAGGCCGATATCCACCGTCCCATTCCTTCTCAAAATTCTTGACAAGGCGGCTCATAGCCAGATCCAACTCTACTTGGAATCCAATTCTATACTAGCTAAGAGACAATCTGGGTTCTGCAAAGGTCATGGAACTGAAACGGCTTTACTATTCCTAAAGAACCAAATCACTCAGATCTTGGATAAGGGTAAGCCGGCCCTCCTCCTACTCCTTGATCTCTCTGCGGCCTTTCATCTGGTAGATCACAAGACCCTGACCACACATGTCACGCAAGCAACCCACTTCTCTAAACAAGCAACCACTTGGATTACATCCTTCCATGAGGGCAGAGCAATGAAGGTATTCTCTAACATAGCTAATGCTGACCCCACCACCATTCACTGTGGAGTTCCTAAAGGCTCTTCCACAGCCCGACCCTATACAACCTTTTTACAAAGCCTCTCTTCGACCTACTGGATTCACTGGGTATAGCATATACCAATTATGCTGACGATACCCAAGTACTTCTACCACTATCTGGGTCCTACGACCAAGACGCCATCACATTACATCAAATTTACTCCACAATCCAAGCTTGGATGGCGGCCAACAGCCTTTGCCTAAATGGGGCTAAGACCGAACTACTCATCCTCGGACAAAAATCCACCTTAGCCAAACTTGACATCCAATACTCCAACTTCAACATTGACAACTCCATCATCCCAGTCTCATTGTTGGTAAATACGCTAGCCGTTTACATTGATGCAACCCTATCAATGAACAAACAAGTCAGTGCCACGGCCTCAGCCTCGGCATATAGCACTAAACTCATAAATGCCATAAAACCTTACCTCTCCAAACCTAACTGTCTCGCAATAGCAACAGCAACCATAGGCTCTAAACTGACTATTGTAATGCCCTCTTAGCAGGCACATCCACAAAAAATTTAAACAGACTCCAAACTACCCAAAACAATGCCCTTAGAGCACCTCTAAGCATCCCTAAATGGGACCACATCTCTCAAGCCAGACAGGCAGCCCAAGGGCTCCTGACCAAAGACCGCATCACACTCAAAATCCTCACTATCACACACAAATGCATCAACCAAATAACACACTCATACCTATCTGAATCGATATCCAGAACATCTTCCACGTGTCCCACTAGAACGCAGCACGCAAACCAACTCCAAATCCCCCACATCCGCCAAAGCAGGAGGGATTAGTTTCTCCTACATATCCCAGAAACTATGGAACTCACTACCTACCACCCTCAGAGCTGAAACTTCCCTCCCTGCTTTCCGCAAGAACCACAAAACCTCCCTCTCCAACTAACCCTTTTTTCTATTGTTGCACTCTCTTTCCGTTCCTAATCACCACCAATTGTAATTGTATATATATTGTGTGTAAATATTACACAGATTGTAAAGTATACATGTATAACTCTGTAACAAAGATTACCACTCTCTGTAACAAGCACCACGATGCTTCAGGGCTGCTGAACGCTATACAAATTCGAATAAATAAAATAAAATAAAGTGTTTACTTGGATTCTTGTGTTTACTGATTTCATTGTACAGATTTACAGCTCACATTACCCCTCTTAGGATGAGCCTGGCTGCTCAGTCACACTAACAACCTGTGTAGTACACGCCTATATTAAAATGCGAGTTACCTAATACCAAGAGATAAGTCTTATAAAGTCCCACGCCAGTTGGACTCTACAGATTCTTACCTAACACACAACAAAGTGAATGCGTATATAGTAGAAATTAATGCCTTAGTATGTTAATTACATGGGCTTGTATAGGGCCTAAATAAATTAATTAAATGTATTTTTATACATTGTACCTTACTTTTATTTTTAGGTGTGTTCTCTGTGTGCTTAACTGAACCCTTCACCACCATCACACTACCTAAATCTAAACTGCTTTTTAGTTACAAAATCCAGATTGAGTTAGGCTAGACATTAGTGTTTTTCTTAGTTTACTATTAAAGAGTTGCCTCTCAGAATCAGAAAATCTATCTTAAAAGGCCAGATTGCATTATGTACTTTGTGATAAAAATGTGGTATGCTATAATCACTGACATATTTGTCAAATATGAAGATTTGTGGTAATAGTTATGGTCCCAAAATTTTCTTTGATTGTATGCAAAGCAGGCTGGAACCCTAACTGGTGCTATTTGTCCTCACTTCCTTTCTCAAAGGGGTATTCCAAAAGGGTACACTGGAGACACCAGACTGTCCATCTTGGAATGATAACATTCTATTAGAAAATAATGTATGTAGTTATTGTAGGTTATGTTAGGGTGCTTTGCTCAGTAAAACCAGAGCAATGTTCTTATTTTGATTACAGTATAGACTGGAAGTGATCATTAAGAATAAAGAAAAATAATTGTAAAATATTGAAATGAGCCTGTTTAAAATGTTGCTACAATTAAATAATTTCCTGTTTGTTTTTTTAACACCCTCTGCAATACCCGCTTACATGGGACATTAAGATATCTTTTATTCCCTTTATTCAGTCAACTGGTCTCAACATCCGGGGTAGCTCTAGCAAATGCACATCTGGTGGACTAGATAATCATGTGTGATTCACAGATTAGATATTTCCCTTGGATTTATTTGAAAGCACGTTCAGTAAGTTTGCAATGTTTTGGTAGCGTGGTAAGGTGTGCAATTACTCGCGCCCACAACCACACAACAACGATATCTTGTAACAAACATCACCTGGGCATCCATATCACCTCCCCCACGTGTTTAATTTTTATATTTTTACTGCAATGAAGTGGTATGTCTTCAGCATATCCCTTGTTATCCCACGAAACATTCTTCCCCACTTCTCACTATCAACAAATGAAGGTCTTGCGACACCCGGGTGGTCCAGTCACAATACATTACACCTCGGAGAAGGTCTTGGCACCGTAAAACCACTACGGTGGTGATGAGCGGAGTTTAATTATAGAATAACATATCCTAACATTATAACTACTGTCTTTGTAACTCATAAGTATCTCTGTTCTTAATTCTTCTTTGATTTGTCTGTTTTCAGAATTCTCTCCCTTGACCACAAAAGGCAAGTTAATATGCACGCTTTACCATAATAGCATCATTCCTCTTTCTCTTCTCGCATAGGTGGCATGTTGCACGGAAGAGTGAATGTACAGCACAATGTGGATTGGGGTTTAGAACTTTGGATCTCTACTGTGCAAAGTACCTCCGCTTGGAAAGTAAAACAGAAAAAGTGGATGACCGATTCTGCAGTGGTCTATCAAAGCCAAGTAACAGGGAGAAGTGTTCCGGTGACTGTAACATTGGGGGCTGGCGATATTCACCCTGGTCAGAAGTAAGTCCACCACGAAGATGGAACACATTATTTGTCATTTTTGTATGTGGATCAAGTGCTTGATTTGTGTTTTTTTATTGTGAAGTGGAATTTAGGAAGCAAATGATGAAGTTGCTCCAGGTGAATGTGCCGCTATGAACACAATTTCCACCGTTACTCCCTGCTTCTTCTCTGTTTCTTCAATAAAACATTTGAATGGATTCTTTCCTCCGACGGATTTCTCATGTATGATATCCCTATCCCAGCGCGGCTGTTCTCCAGAAACTTTTCCGTCGCTTGGGGTCACAGCATGGTTCTGCGTCGGCTCCGTCTGATGCCTCTATGCGCACCATCACGGATATGACATCAGGGTCAGTATATATAGCAGTGCTGCCCCTCATGACTGCAGTTCCTTTTTTCCAAGCACTTTGTTCGCTAATCAGAAACACAGTCGTGGATCAGTATTTTTCTCTAACACAATGCCTGCTCCATCAAAGATCTCCGCATTTAAGCCGTGTGCGGATTGCGGCTGACAGATGTCAGTCTCGGATCTGTTTATACTGCTTGGGCCAGGATCATTACACCTAAGACGGCGGGTTGTACAAGTCCATGTACCTGAAGGCCCATCGGGTGAGGGCGGCAAAGATATTCACCTTCATTCACACGGAGAAGGATGAGGCTCTGCAATCTCGGTCCAGGTCACACAGCGTGGATTGGTACACCCAAGAACAGTCTGCTCCGAACAAGGAAAAGGACATTCATCTTCCTCTTCAAAGAAGAAGAGACACTGCTCCAGGAATTCACCTGAGCAGCAAAAAGAAGTACCTTTACAGACTCAATCCTCCATGCCGAAGGTGTAAGCAAAAACCAACCTTTGGTATAAGTCTGTACCATACACTTTTGGTAGCGAGCTGAGCAGCCAGGCTTATCCCAAGAGGGAATGTGAGCAGTAGAAGAAGTTACACAGAAGTATCACAATTACATTGGTTCAAGTAAACACTTACACTCAAGGTTTCTTGGTAAAAAATACTTAAACATTTATTTACACAGTCATTTAGAAAACATTCACTAGTGGAAATCAACTCAATGTTAAACACCAATATACTACAGTACAAAACTCTAAGTTGTAGGGACTGTTTGAGCTCCCTTGAAAAAGGAGCCAAAGGGCACTCACTTATTTTAAATAGGAATAAAAAGCATAGGTTTGTACAAAGGGTTAGAAAACACTTCTTTTAGATAATGCAAAAGTTCAATGTACCAGGAGGGTCAGTTAATTTCAATAGGCCAGGCCAAAGTCAATAGTCTAGGGTTCTTGGATAGGACAGCACAGTTCTGGTACAGATGGAGAAGTATTTGTAAAAGTTGCTTAGAAGTAGTTCAGATGACAAAGAAAGATATGCTGGGTCACAAGCTGATTAGGCCTGCAAGTTGGGAAAGTTTCACGAACTTTCACTGCGAGAGTTAGGATCTCTCAACCGGATGGCACAGTACCTTAAAGTGAAGCAAAAAGATGCAGCTGAAAACGTTGGTTCCTGGCAGTTCCTGCAGATCTCGCTGTTCCTGAGCCTCAGTCGTGGGGACAAGAGGGAGAACGTCAGGGACTCCTGCACTGCGCAGGATCGTCGTTGGAGCAAACAAAATGGCGTCACTTCAGCTCAAGTAGCTGTGGCTTCCAAACAGAAACGGCTTTCCCTCTCCCTGGTTAAACTCCCTGGTTAAACCTTAACCAGCTCCGAGAATGGTATCCAGGCGTTTGCTGAGTTGATTGGTCCCACCAACTCAAAGTAAGAAGCCGTCCTTGAAGGAGCTTCTCTGTCGATTGGAGAACTGGCAATTCAGGGTTGCAGCAGGGCTTCACTGCGCAAACCAATGATCCAGTGGTTGCAGCAGCCGTCCTCTTCCAGCTCATCTTCGGTTCTTTTATTCCAGTGGTCGACTCTGCCTTCCAGTCCTGGAGACTCGCATTTTAAACAGTTTTCTCCCATTCATTCAAGCCTAGCTGTCACTCACCCAGCAGGGTGGCTGTCCTTGCTGGACAGTCAGCCAGCCAATCACGCCAGAGTGCTCTTAGTCTGCTAGGAGACCAAGCACAGGGAGTTTCGGGCACCTCCCTCACTTCCTGCCCACCCCAGAAACTCAGAAGCCATGGGCGGACTTCAGTCCTGAAGCCTGCCAAAGGCTCACGAACAAAGGGACCAAACCTGGTTTGGCGTGCAGAGCTAAACACCAGAAGGACCTTTCCACAAAGAAACAGAGAAAAAAGATGACCGGAGTCTGTTTTTACAGAGGGGTCTTAGGTGCCATATTAAAAAACATGGCGGCCCCGATTTTTAGCGGTCAGGAAAAATCATGGTAGTTTGTTATACAACCACTGCCACCAGCCATTGCAATAGGAAAGGGTAGCTTTTGACAGCTACAAGAGAGTTTAGACACGGGATACTAAGTAACCCCTCCAGCACTCTATAAAGGACATCCCTAAGCCACTGCACTAAAGGTGTTGTGTGACACAATGATAAAAAGATGATGCCTATGGAGTTATCTAAAACTCCATAACCAAAGAACACAAGAGTAAAACACACATCAAAATACATGAGAGAGTGGGGAAAAAAGGCTCAAACTCTTTGCAGGGGAAAAAAAAAACAAGTCCTCAAAATCCAGCAAAGTTGCTGGGGGTCTCTAAGGTGAAGGGAATAAGCACATTTCTGAGAATTCTCCCTAACAAAGAGTTCCTGCCTGAAGATGTAAGACATATTTGCTAAGGTGCCAGCAGCTCCAGCCTCCTATGGCGCAAGTGACAACACTCTTGGCTTTGGCTCAGGCACCCCAGGGTCCGACTGCATCTGTTGCGACTGGCAGTGTACCCTCAGGGATCACTCACACATGCCTAAGGGCTCGGGCTTAGACCAAAAAGAAGTAGAGGCCACTGAGCACGGCAGGCCCCACCTTATGGTGCTATGGCTTCGGTGCCAGCACTGTCGGCATTGTCGTTGGTGCTGTGGATACCGCAGCACTCTATGGATGCTTTTATGTGAAAGATGTACAGCATAAATGATGATGAGGGTGACCAGGTCCCTTTTGGTCTGGAGACTATGTGCTCTAGGGAAGTGAGGGATTTCCCATAGAAATTATATGGGAAATGTGAGGATCTGCTGGCACTGGCTGAGGACCTGCAAGGAGCCAGCGGTCTCGACACCTCCCCAGAGATGGATTTCTTACCAGCTCCCACACCAGGTGTTAAGGGTGTTTTCCTAATGCCCCACTTGGAGGTAAGACTTCAGTAAGTTATCCCAGTGGTTTGTAGATCCACAACTGTTAGTATCAGTCTGTACTACACAGAGACCTTGGTAGAGTGGCAGAGCAGTCGCTTATTTTACAAGGAAGATGTGAGCTGTAGGTAAGTACACTGAACTCAGTAATGAACCTCAAAGAAACACTTATATTTATATTAAAATATAGATTTATTATATTTACACAAGAGTCACTTTTAAATACACATAGATATACTTTTCAATACTTTCAAAAGGCCACTTCTTAGTTGGTAGTTGCTGAACGCATACAATTGTTACAGGAGTTTGACAGTGCGATTCATTTCGGGGCCATACGAGGACCGCAGACACATGGCTGGACTCTCGGGAGCGGGCTACATGGGACCGCGGCTGCCTTTTGACACATTTCTGAGCGTTACGCATTCAGCAGGCGCATGTCTCCAAATACGTAGTGCTGACAGTGAAATACACTGAATAGGTGGGCCCCAGATCAAGTACACGTAAATTCGAACCGTGCTCCAATCAAGACATCACTGCTCCACTACAGAGATTCTTTCTCTTTTCTTTGCTCCTTTCCTCATCGGCTTCACTTAGAAAGAGCGATTTTCACCAATTTGAAGTTGTGAATTGAACTAAGATGGAATGTATTGTAAGGGAGGAAGAACCACATGAAGAAAGAACATATGGAATAACATCAAGCCGTCCATCATTGTCCGTCAAAAACTGTGTGTGGAAATAATTGTATGCAAAGAAATTGTATGCGTTCTTTAGAACGGATTACCAATTCTGTCCTGTCCTGAGGAAGACGACTGTCAAGTCTTCTCTCTCTTTTTAGGTAAAGAGATAGACGCCTTAGACAACTTTTATAGGTCGTCGAAACTACCTGTTCTTAGATACCAATGCAGCCCATGAGATTGTTGGGAACTGCACTAGGTACTGGGTGTTTACTATTTAGGTCGGATTGCCAACAAGTAGTGCATTTAATTTGGTTTTCATTGATGCACTTTTAGCTTGTTATATCATTGTAAATTTAATTTGCAATATCGAACAACAATTTTATTTCACAGGAAATATTGATTGTCCTTATTCCTGTGAATTTGTGTCTCCTACCTTTTTCTTAATCCTTTTTCTATTTTCTTATATTAGTTTTTTTGGCTTTCCTTTTTCTTTTTTCTTGGCTGTATAAGTCTGTTGGAATTTATAATAATTTCTATTCCTTTGAGATTGGAATTTGGTTTGGTGCAATATGTTCGTGATTTATAATTGTACTATGCACTTTATGTTCACTTTATCCTATAATATGTTTACTAGATCTATATGCACTTTAACTGGAGAGATCCAAGATTGATTGTCCGATTTTATGCTGTTTTATCATGATTTCAGCATTATGTTTAATGTTATTAGATATATATATATATATATATATATATATATATATATATATATATATATATATATATATATATATATATATATATATATATGATTAAGATTGACTGATTTTATATGATACTTGGCCTGGCCTATCCCCTCATTGAGCTCCGACTTGGAAAGCAATGTATCCTGCTTGATCCTTCAGCGGTTGGATTCACGTGACCCCTTCCTCTCTTGTCTATAGTGCTATTGGTAATAACATGCACCCACAATGTAATACAGTAATTGCATTTAGTCAGCATACATATATAAAATAGTGATTTTTGGGAAGGAAAACAATTGGTTAGGGTTATCCTAGCAAGGCTTCAGGTACTAGAGGCAGTTTCCCTGCACAGCATGTCATTTAAAGTCCAAAATGCAACCCTAGCTAAAAGGCAGTTTGGAGAGGCTTAAAGTCTTGAAAAGCAGCAGACGTTAAAAGTTCCTTTGGATACTTTCTAGTCTCTAGGAAAGAAGATAAAAGAAAGCTTAACCAACATTGGAGACCCTGTTAAAGGACTTGCTAAAGGGACACAAGCAGCAGCTTGAGTCAGAGGGAAGAGGTTGTTGCCCTGGACACCTATGGGCACGCCAACGCTCTGGAGTGACTTTCTGGAACAAGGTAAGCAATATCTTTTTCTACACAGTACCTTGGGTTTGAAGAAAATGTTTGTGGTGGATGCTCCGCAGTGTTGTAGCTCTGGACCCGACCACTGGATTCCTTGGCCTGATAATGACAGGCAGGACAATGGACGGTATCTCTCAGCAGCCATCTCAAAGGAGGCTATCTGAAACGGCTTTCATCAACTTCTTTGGTCACTCTTCGGTTTTGATGCCTTTTCTGGAGGACCCCCAAAGGACGCAATTAGCCCAGACAATCTTCTTCTGTTCCTGAAGTCCTGCACGCTGATGAGGGGGGTCGGGATGAGTTGGATTGGGTCTCTGGAGTGCCTTTGAGGGCTAAGGAAAGACTTGGATGGATTCCGTCTTTCCACAATGATGCACTCAAAATGGGCAGCAGTTCTCCTGGTATTGGGTTTCCGCAGCTCTGGAAACGTACATTACCTCGGGAGATGGCTCAAATCAAAGTTCGTCTTGGGACTGGTTGTTCCCAATAGTCAAAGGGAAGGAGTCATCCTCTTTGGAGTTCCTGTGTCCCACAGGACACAGAGTGAGGACGGCAGTGGTCACATCACAGTGTTGCAAAGGGTCTGCAGGCATCTCTGGTCATCTTCTTCGGTTACTTCAGCTTCTAGTGGCCAACATGCTTTTGACTCCAGAAGCCTCACCTTTTATACAGTTCCAGCACACACTCCTCTGCAATCTCTCTCAGCAATTTACAGAAGGGGGCGTTTGGCTGTCCAGTCAAGACAGCCAGAGCCCCAGTGTGAGCTAGTTCTATTCAGGCACTCTGGCAGACAAAGGACAGGGGGGTGGATAACTCCTCCCCTGCTTCCTGCATGCCCAGATACTCTGGATCCTAGGCAGGAACACCCAAGGGTTCCCTTCAAAGGCAAAACGCACACACAGGCCTCCCCCTCCCAGAATGGTAGAAGGGCTGACAAAGAACAACCATGCTAGAAATGGCAAAAAAAGAAGGGAGGCCACAAGTTTGTACTTGGGTGCCCCCATTGCGCACTATGTGGCCGTGGACATAGCCTGTGGTAGATAAATCACACAATAGTTGGTAGAACATGTCCACTGCCACAGCCATAACTAGGAGAATGTTTCTGTGACTAAAATGTTACAGGGGCAGAGAGAAGGGGGATACAAGGGGCAGTCTTGGACATTCACATGGGGCCGGGCTTTCCTGCTCGAGGATCAAGTGATGAAAATGTTTCAGATAGTCTGTGTTCTCTAATCACAGGAACAGGTCCATGCCTCAGTTTTCCTGTGCCTTCTGGGCCTTATGGCATCCTTGTGGTGGTGGAGGCGAGGCTGCACATTAGATCGCTTCAGTGGCTTCTATGTTGCAAATTGTAGCAGTTGCCAGCCACATGTCGCACTGTTAGATAACATTTCATATTAGTGATAAATCTTCCTGTCCTGTGTCAACCCAAGAACTTTTTTTGCTTGGACTTGGTAACTATTTTACCTTGTCCATAGGGTACGACGCCCTTCCATCGCCAACTATTTCAAAACCTGAATTTTAAATTTGTAAAGAATAACTAAAAAGTTCATCAAATATTTTTGGGGGGTGGGAAAGGGCAGATAAGGGTTTGGGGGGGTCAGGTGTAGGTACCAATAGGGGTAGAGGTTTTTTTGGGAGGGATCTCCCACCCCAAAATAAAATAATTTGATGAAAGTATTTGTTATTTTATGCACGTTTAAAATTCAGGCTTTGAAATGCCTGGCGATAAAAGGACATAGAACCGTCCCTAGGCGAGTGGGAATCTTTTTCCCCTCTCACCTAGTGTTTTACTCTTTTTATGGGTGACCTTTTTATGTCTCTCCATAGTGTATGGTTGGAGTTATAGTTTCCAATAACCTTTGGCTTAGGCTGGGTTGCCCCTTTTGGCTCTCCTGTTTATTTCTCTTTCATGTACTTGGTGAACTACTGTTCCCAAGCAGTAATGAGGGATTTTCATCCCCTTTATATTTTGTATACGTGAGCAATGTATTCCCCTTCTTACTTACCTGGTAACATTTTGTTACAATTGCGAGTTGCGAGTTTATATGAATGGCTGGTGGCAGAGGTTTTGCCTTTATGACTTTTTAGTCTTCTTTACTCGCTGGCTGTTAATACAGCATCGGTTATGCATAGAAGGGCAACCTTTTTTGTCAAAATGGTGGGCTCCTTCTTTTTTCGCCATGTCTTGCTGTTTCTGAGGTCTTCCCCTGCCATTCTAGGTGGGCACAACCTCAGTGAAAACTGTCTTCGGCGTGAATCCTTTGAATTCCCCACCCTAGCTCCAGAGTGTCTCAGAAGGCAGGAAGCGAGGGAGGAGTCCAAACCTCTACAGCCCTTTGTCTTTCACCTTGCCTGGAAGGAACCAGCTTCAAGTGGGGGGCTGGCTGTCCCAATTGGACAGCCAGATGCCCCTTGCATTAAAATGCAGGGAGAGAATGAAGAAGTTGTGCTGTAGTTTCTGATAAATATTCTGAACCTGGAAACTGCTGACAAGTTGACCACTTGAGCTGAAACTGAAGAGGAAGATGAAGAAACTATGGCTGTAGCGATGTCCAGCAACCGGAGAACCTGCTGTGTATCTGGAGCCTGTTGTAACCCTCCCTTCCATTCAACCTGGGTCCCGAAAAACGACAAACTCGACCTAGGGCCGGGTGAGATCCACTAGACTCAAAAATACCTGCATTTTGAACCATGCTACATCATGCTGTGACTTTGTGGGGCTGTTATACCACAATACCCTGGGATCTCGAGCCATTGTGTGGTGCATAGTCTTCCAAAGTCTGAATCTGTCCTGTCTTCACTCTTCATGACAAGGAATTCATCGACCGGGTTTTATGCTGCAGATCCTGAAGACGTCCTTCTGCAAGCTCTTCTTCTGTGCTGAGGTACTATGATGGCTGGGGTATTACTCACCTTAAGCCTTTAATGATTCCTGTTAAGCTTTTGGGAGTGATTCATGTGATTGGGAGTCCTCTCATCCAGTTCGCCAGGACCATTGCTCGAATCCCTCTAGGGTGTCTTCTCTGACGTCCCTGGACCCTAACTAACTCTAAAGTGAACTACTTACTTGTTTTGAAGAGACTTCCTCAGGAACTCCGACTTTTCCTGCAACTGCACCTTATCTTAACTTGCCTACAGCTTGCACCTAGACCACTGGGGTCTCTCCTCTGCTTCTGAGAAAATTCATGCAAAATTCATGCAATAGACTAGGGAAGGGGTGGATAAGAAAAAGATTCTACCTTGAAAAGTATAACAAGTGTTTAAAAGTGACTTACTTGTGAAAGAGCTGGTTGGTAACTGTCCCTCTGAAATATGAGCAGTTACAAAGGTTCTTACTATCCTTTGAATATGTTTTGCCATTCTGAGAAGTATATGTAAGGTTATTTTACTCATCTGTGAATTTGGTCCCCCTCTTCCCAAAGTAATGTTGTTGGCTTTACCTAACTATTTCTTTCAGAATATAAGTGAATATGTTTACCAACTAGGTCTTGCTTCCCATGACCTGCTATTTAGCCTGTCTGGAATAGGTCTGCCTTGGGTCTTACCTACCTTGAATAGCTGTGTGCCATTCTTAATAAATGCACTGTGGGTTTTACATTCGTTGGTCTGCCTTGTGCCATCCTAAAATAGTGTGAAGGGTTATTGCTTACCATAGTCTGTGTTCCACTGATCTGAAAAGCAACTGTAGTAGTTTATTACAATATTAGGTCTTACCTGGCATAACTGAGGTTATCCTGAATGTAGTTATATATTTATACTGTTCCATGAATTTGTGTTCCACTATTCAGAAAGGTATCCTGGTAACAGGGTTGGTTTACTAAGTGATCCCTTAACTGAGTGTCACTGCATGACTGACAGGGTCTACTACCCTCAAATTACTTTAAGTAATCTAAAAGTAACTTGTGGTGTTACTCCCCCTGAACAGGTGTGTTCTAGTTTGAATGTGTATGATTGGGTCTGACTTGCCTAGAAATACTGTTAGTGATTCTGAACAAGGTCTTTACTTTGGTCTGTGTACCTTCAAGCATTGTGTTGTTTTTATATTGTGTTTATGATTCTATGACAAAGTACTTACCCACCAAGACTTACCTTGCCCTATTTGTATCTATAATAAACCTTAATTTGTTATAATACTTCTGGGTGTGTTTCTGTTGAACCATTTGTAAGAATAAAGCTAATAGGAGTGACTGGTGTGGAGACTCTATTACCATTATGCGTAACACCAAGCGAAGAGCCGAGAGAGTGTAGAGGAAAAATCCCTCCCCCACTCTGTTAGATCTTTATAAAGACTCAGTAAAAACCATGAAATTAGCAATTATCGCATCTAAATCACAAAGATACAATGACGGGATCTCTTCGGTGCACTCTTATTCGCGAGAGCTATTTGCTATTTGTTACCCTTGAAAAAGTTTGAGGGTAACAGACCCAGTGTCACAACATTAGTTAAGGACTCTGCCTGGTACCAATCCATCCATGTCGAGTTCAACATCAACATTTCAGCTCACCAACACTCTATTGCTGCCCGGCAAAAGAAATGCATGGAAAAGAGCACGAGTCTCCACTGCCCCTCCGAGCCTGCTGCTTCCCTCCTTAATCGTAATCTTTCCCATGCTATATTTCACTTTCAGCCTTGTACAGAGGCCCAGATCTGTAAAATCGTAGCTGGCATGAAACCTACCTCGTGCCTAGGAGATAGGTGTCCATCTACCATCTTTAAAGCTTGTATTGATACCCTTGCCCCCTGGGTACCCACATTGGTCAACCTGTGCTTTGACGAATCTACTGTTCCCCCAGTCTTAAAGGAGTTGTGGATTACCCCGCTCCTCAAGAAATATAACCTGGATCCCAATATAGCCGAAATCTACCGACTGGTCACAAACGTCTCATTTCTTCTAAAAATTCAGGATCGTGTTGCATATATACAGCTCCATGAGTTTATAGAAAATAATAGCAATTTGAACCAGAGACAATCAGGTTTAAGACACATGCACAGGACAGAAACTGCATTGATCGATATTAAATCTAACATTGCAAACATCAAAGATAAAGGCAGACCTGCTCTCCTACTGCTGCTTGATCTTTTTGCGGCATTTGACCTGGTTGAACACTCATTTTGGTCACCAGGTTGAGTGAACAGACATATTGCTCTGACATGGCTGCTCAGTGGATTCTATCCTTTCTTGGCCCCAGGAGTGCCAGCGTTGCCATACAGAATGCCAGCTCAATACCCACGTTTACCACCAGCGGCGTACCACAGGGTTCATGCATCTACCCATTACTGTTTAATGTTTACGTCATGCCACTCCTTGCTCTTCTGGATGGCCTGGGTGTGCAGTATATCATCTAAGCAAATGACACCCAGGTCATCGTAGAGTTAACGGGCTGTCATAGCAGGACTCTAATGCCATCAATCTCATCTATAACTCCATTCAGGATTGGATGACCACAAATTCCCTTGCTCTCAATCCCGAAAAGAACAAACTCCTGTTATTAGCATCGGGACAAAGACTTAAAACCATGTCTCCTGACTACAATAGCTTTTCTCTAGCAGGAAATCAAATCCAAGTGTCCAAGAAGGTGAAAACATTGGGCGTTGTGCTGGACTCAGAGCTGTCCATGAAACCCCCTGTTGCCTTTGTCCTGGCCTCTTGTGGGTATTGGTAGGCAAAGTTGGAATGCAGTACCCTCTGGGAACACTACAAGCAATTATGACTACAGGTGTAAGCAAACCAACCTTTGGTAAAAGTCTGTACTACACAGTTTTGGTAGCGTGTTGAGCTGCCAGGCTTATCTCATGAGGGGAAATGTGAGCTTTAATGATGTTACGCAGAGGTCTACAATCACAGGTGTTAAAAAAAAAACTCTTACACTCAAGGTTTCTTGGATAAACACTTATTAATTTATTTATCAGTCAGCTATAAAACATTCACTAGAAGGAGGCAGTTAAATATCATACACAAATATTCTTCAGTACTATACTTGTTAAGTTTCTGAGGCATTCAGACTACTTTGAAGGAGGAGCAAAATGGCATTCAGAATACTTTGAAGGAGGAGCAAAAAGGAATAGGTTCAGAACATAAAAGGATTACAATTATTCTTAGATAGTGCAGATACTTTGAGTTCACCAGAAGAGTTAATTTAATTCAATAGGCTAGGCCAAAGTTAATGGGCTAAAGTCTTGGGTAGGGTAAAACGCTTCTGGTAAGTAAACGGTAAAGTCTCTGTAGATGTTCTCAGAAGTAGTTTGTAAAAAGAAGAATTATATGTTGGGTCACAAGCTGATTAGGCCTGTGAGTTGCAAATGTTTCAAGCACTTTCATCGTGAGAGGTAAGTACTCTGTCTCGTTTCACAGTACCTTACAAATGAAGAAAAAGATGCAGCTGAAGACTTCTGTTCCTGGCAGTTCCTGCAGATCTCGCTGTTCCTGAGCCGCAGTCGTGGGGACAAGAGGGAGGATGTCGGGGGACTCCTGCACTGCACTGGGACTGGTCAAAAAGCTGGCACTTGCCAAATCTTCAATTCCTGTAGCTGTAGTAAAGCACACAAACTGGTGTCCCTCTCCCTGGTTATATGGTTTCCTGCAGCACTCTGAGGAAATTCATCCAGCTCCGAAATAAGGTGTCCGGGTGGCTTACTGTCGAGTTGATTGTTCCTACCAGCTCAAAGGGAGAAGTCGTCCTTGAAGGGGCATCTCTGTCGAGGTGAACTTGGCCATTCGGACCTGCAGCAGGGCTTCACGGGGCAAACCAACAGTCCAGGAGTTGCAGCAGCCATCCTCCTCAAGCTCGTCTTCGGTTCTTTCGTTCCAGTGGTCGACTCTGCCTTCCAAGCCAAGAGACACGCCTTTTATTCAGTTCTCTCCCATTCATTCCAGCCAGCTGTCAGGCACCCAGCAGGCTGGCTGTCCTTGCCGGACAGTCAGCAGGCCAATCATACCAGAATGCATTTGGGTCTCCTAGGAGACTAGGCACAGGGAGTTTCAGGCACCTCCCTCACTTCCTGCCCACCCCAGACACTCAGGCGCCGGAGGACAAAGGAACCAAACCTGATTTGGCGCGCAGAACAAAACTCTAGAAGGACCTTTCCACAAAGAAATGGCGAAAAAAGAAGACCGGGACCTGTTTAAATAAAGGGGTCTCACACGGCATCTTGAAAAACATGGCTCCTGCGATTTAACGCTAGCGGTGTTCGCGGTCTGCAAAAAATCATGGTAGTTCATTGTAAAACCACAGCCGCCAGCCATTTTGAGAGGAAAGGGTAGCATTTGACTGCTACAGGAGTATCTACACAGGGTTATAGTAAGTAACCCCTCCAGCACTCTATTGTAAGATAGGGTGTGCTGGGTCTAGGAATTTAATGCTAGGTCTAGGAATGTAAAGAGACTAGTAAAGTCAATTTCACTTTACTTACTTTGGGAAACAGTAGTTTATCCCAGAGAAGGTATTTAAACCTTGGGAAAGCCTAAAAAGGTTTCCCTGTGCCACTGCACTGAGGGTGCTGTGTGACACAAATGAAAAGATGATGCCTATGGAGTTGGTTAAACTCCATAACCAAAAGAAACAAACACAGAAACCACATTATTGGCCCTCATTACGAGTTCGGCGGTAACCATGCCGCTATTGGCGGCATGGCTGCCGCCGAAATCGCGTTGGGGTCTGGGTCCTCGGAATGAGGACTTACCAGGCCATTCTGAGTTCGGAAGGCCCGGTAATTCCTCCCTCCAAGGACCCGGACACGGTCCTTCCCCATTCCCATTTCAGCCCCCATAGGGCTGAATGGGAATGGGAGAGGGAGCAAACAACGGGCCACTACGAGATGGCCCGTTGTTTGCTCCCTCTTCACCTCGTGGGACCCGGTAAGCATGCCTGGTTTTCCCAGGCGTGCTTACCGGGTCCCGCGAGGGGAACTCGAAATGCGGCGGTACGGAGTGAACGGCGCCGGCACCTTTTACGGTGCTGTTCACTCCATACCGCCAGGGTCGTAATGAGGCCCATTGAATGGAAAAGTTCAAAGTCCTAAAGTTTAGCAAAAGAGCTGGAGGGCTCTGAGGTGGGAGGAATTGGCACATTTATGAGAATTCTCTGTAACAGATCTCTGTCAGGAGATTCTGGAAGAGGAGATCTCCTGTTGGGGAACTCCTCAAGTGGACCTCTTTGTTTCCAGTTCAAAGAAAGTGCAAGTTGTTCTGCTCAGAGCTCATTCTACCAGAGGAGTGACAGCCATATCTGCCCTGCAGAGGGTAGTCCTGTCCTGGATATTTGCCAGGTGGCAATGTGGGTGTCTTTGCAAACGTTTGCTAAGTATTACTGGTTGGATTCCCTTGCCTGCCAGGATGCCTGGTTTGGTAGGATAGTCCTCCAAATTCTTCTGGTTTAAGTGGTGTCTTGGTTCCTCCATTCTCTAGGTGTCCATACTGCTTTTTGAGTCTATCCTACATGACGAATCTTCGGAAGAAAGAATCCATTAGAAGAACAAATTACTTACCGCTGAATAATGTTCTTTCTGATGGATGTTCCTTCCACAGATTCCTCATCGCCCCCACTACCTGCCTCTCTTGTGGGAAGCTAGTACACCATCGGATCTATGGTCCCTCAGCTTCAGTGTGCTACGGACAAACAGTGGCACGCTGAGCCGCAATATATACTGTACCCAATGTCATATCTGCCGCGGGGTGTATCGAGGCGTCAGACGCAGCCAATGTTAAGCTGCGCTGTGCCCCCTGGTTGCGAAAAAGTTGCAGGAAAACAGCTGCGCTAGGATAGGGATAGCATAGATGAGAAATCTGTGGGAGGAACATCCATCAGAAAGAAAAATACTGAGAAGTAAGTAAGTAACATTTTTGTTTACATTTTATATGGTTGTGTAATCTTTAATGTATGTGGTAATTGTTCTACATGGACTTTATCCACCAGAGCAACATAGTTCTGTAACAAAGCATCAGGGGTGCATTGAAAAGTGACACAAACATTACATATATAGTTAGTTGATAGCTTTTCAATATACATACTGGTTAGTTACACTGAATAAAATGGGTGTTGGTCCTAGCCAGAAATCAGTCACATTAGGCGAGCTATAGCTTTTAAATTGCATTAAGGTGTTAGACCGTACACATTAGAACAGCTTCTGCTTTTAATCAATATAGATGTATGCGTGGTATATCAGTTATGAAGTGTGTTGTGAGAGATAGTCTTGTAATATATGAGTTTGTCTATCATTGCCCTCCCTTCTTGCTGTCCCATCCCACTACACTTGGCTCCTACATACTACATTACATATCAGTTAATCCACCGAATCTTAAAATTACCCAGTCACCCATGTATACTCATGAACAGAGTTTCTTGTAGGCATACTTCTCCTTATTCTAATAAATGCACATATTACTTTCTTTAAATAATGTACATTATGTGATGGATAATCAGATAATTGTAAAAGTATATGTCAGGGCTCGTCATAGGTTTCTTGCCCATTGGTGCCTCCACCCGCCTCATTACAGTGGTTGTGGTGTACTTTCCTGCTGCTCCATTTGAGCTCTGGTCGCAGCTGGGTCCCATTCCAAGAGGGTGCATGGGAGCGACAGTTCGCGATTATTCCGGTTTCGGACATCATTTTCATCTCCTGTCTTGACAGTACATCATCCAGAGGTCTGCAGAAAGGTCTGGTAATCCAATGCTGCCTGCACCTTATGCGAAAGTGCTCTATGATCTCTCTTAGTTTTGCCTTGATTCCTTCTCTGCCCCTGCCCTTCTTTGCTGTGATCGTTCCTTGACAATGCCCCCTACTGGTCCTGCCTTCAGGCTTGTTCCTGGCCTTCTGTTCATTTTTCTGCTTGCCTGCTATTCATTATTGGACTTTCCTCTTGTCTGGCTGCTCCTTCTACAGACCCCTCTCCTCCTCCTCCTTCTGCCACAGGCTACAGCATGTCCTGCTGCTTGTGTTGCATGCAGGACCTCTACAATTTGGGGTTGTTGCCTGTTTTCAGTCCCTGTCTCTGGGGGCCACCTGTTTGTACAACTCCAGACAGCGTGGCTTCTGACGGAAATGCTACAGTTTGGCAAAACCAAGCGCCAGTCAGCTCGGTTAAGTCTTGTCATTGACAGTATATACAAAAAAGTTACTGTATAAAATACACAATCAAATACATAGATATCATAAATAATTAGTAATACAAAAATGTAATTCAATGAACAATAAAAGTTCCTAAACTAATGATCTAGAAAGATTAGTAAATACAGTAGAGACACAGGATAGGCACAGCCCATTCAATAATAAATGTCCCTGTTTTTCAGTTGCCTCCTATTACTCTTGCATCCTTTCCCCTTTCCTCCATACTTATGGATGTCTGTCACATTGGCATAGGGCCAGCAACATATGCTCAGAAAGAACTCCCCCAAATTAAACATTTGGGGGTGTGCTCTTTTCATGCACTGACTCCACCCGCCCGTTTCACCTTGTGGGTGGTGGTAGTCGTTGAACAGAAGCGATTCTTTTTTGTTTGATGCATTTTTCTGCTTTCCTTCATTTTCTTTTACCCAATTCCTTTGACTGGGCTCCCATTGGTCATCCCCTGGTTTGTCAGGAACAACCATTCTGTTCTGTCTGAAAGTCATGTATGCATCAGTATTAACCTCTGCGTGGAGTGGCTCGACCCTGACCACCACTGGGATGTGTGCATGTCCTGCAACTGCAACACCTTATCACACCAAGGTCTGAAGAAGTGGCTCCAACTTTGGGACAAGATTTTTCTATATCATCCCCTCAGAGACCTACAGTGCTTTCGTGAGGACAAGTGTATAAAGGTAAGTACCTCTTTTTTCAAAGGCACTGCAGGAGGGATCCATCGGGCCCTCACATGGAGTTTCTATGCCCCACTGTGGTTAACCATGAGAATGCTGCATTTTCTACTGGCGCGCACACTGAGGACCAGTATAGGTCTCACACTTTTTTGATCAAAAAAGGACCATCAGGGTATTTTACCAGCTGTGTCACCAATAACACACACACTGGCCTTCCAAGACTTTTACCGGTGTTGTGTGCTCCAAGGGTCTACCGCATCATCCTGGAGTTACCTCTGAGGTTTGTACTACCTCTACCGGGGTCTGTACTGTGGACTTCCATAAGACGAATGCTACAGCTAAGAGTAAGAAATTTAGCAGATCTGAGTCACAACCTCCACACCTTTAAATGGTGGTTCGCTGTTGGGTACGGTCAGGTGCCATCTTGTCCACCACTGATTCTGCCCAGTCCCCACCCGGGTCTCGGATTTGTTTTCAGAGCAGGAATTCTATCACAGCTCTGGCACTTTAGAAATTGATGTTGACTCATTGAGGGATTTCCTACTGTATCTAAGGGGTATTTTATACCCCAGTTAGAGTGATCATGTTTGAGCAACACTGAATGCTCCTCTTCCCCCACCCCTGCTACCTCCACTGGGTATGGGGCAAGCTTGAAACCAGTAGTTGCCCCTGATTGGACAACTACTGACTGGTGAAATGGTGCAAATCCTTAGCATTGGATGGCTTGGACTTGCTTCCAGCTCGTATTTTAGGAAAGAGCACTTCTGTAGCCATTTCCTCGGCTCATTGTTGGAGACAAGAATCCCTCGAACAAGAGTAGCCTGCAGAAGATCCAAAGCCTACGCCTGAGTTGGGCCAGACATCCCATCTCTGAAAGACCCTGAGCGGTGCTTCAACCCATGCACTAGTGGGACCAACTATGCTCCACACATTCTCGAGGATCATGCAGCTCTCTTGTGGGCTTAATCAACAGAAGTGCTGCAGTTCCGCGCATAAGTCTGTAACTTCTGTGTTCGGCAGCTTGTGCCATAAATCGACTTCTTCCCTAATTTCCGCATCCCAGCATCAAGGGATCCTGTCCTGGAGCAATTTCTGTGATCACGACTGGGAGGATGCCTGTCATCAGCGGTGTGCGAAGACAGTTGCTGGGACTCTCCTTCCTCCATCCAGTGAAGTGGTTCTTGCATTACTTCATCAACAGAGGTTGCTTCTTGTAGATGCACACACCTGGAAGAATCCCCAAACCCGAAACTTCTGGTCAACTCTCAATGGAACCCAATGGGGGAAGATCGTGCCCCCAGCAACCTGCGGATGATCTACATCGACGTCTGGGAAAATCGTAGTCAGGGTGGTAAGAAAACGCAGTGTATCTGTCCCCCCTGTTCTACATAGGGTAACATTGGAAACAAGTCCCTTTGTCTCCTTATTCCATTCCACTAACCTCTTAGTCATCAAACCTGGGTTGAATATCCTGATCCTGAGTTAGACTTGGGTATGATATGATATGATATGGTATTTATAACGCGCCTATACACAAGTGTTTGAAGGCGCGACGCTGCTAGGGGGGGTAGAGGAAAGACAGAGACAACGATCCTACTAGGCCAAGTGTCATACAGATCGCGCAAGTGCAGGACAAGGGGGAAGGGGCAAAGTGCAGGTCGAAAAGTTAAGAAGAAAGCACCCCCCTCTGATTTGGATAGTCCAGGCACTTTATGCGAACTTCTTGGCAACAGTACGCTATGGTCTATGGAATGAGGAGAAGCATTTCTTTAAGGTCAACAAAGGTGTCAGAAAGGGGAGTGTCCTAGCTCCTCTTCTTTTTAATATATACATACAGGAAATCATTGATGCCCTGATGAGAGAAGGCCAGTGCTGTCCCAAAATGACAGATATGAAATACCCTGCACTTTTTTTATGCAGACAATGTGGTTATTCTCTCCACCACACCCAATGGCTTGAAACAAACATTGAATGTTTTTTTTAACAAAATGTAAAGAGTTGTCTTTAAAGCTAAACATCGAGAAATATGAAATAATGGTTTTTAAACCAAGGTTTGTAAAACTAATGCCCTAACTATTGAGATAAATGGTGTCCCTTTGTAGCAGGTTTGGTTTTTTGATTATCTAGGAGTCCGGTTACATGCAATGGGGGCATGGAACCCATGGGTGGAAAAGTCAGAAATAACCTTGACAAAGTATTGTGGGGCTATCAGAGCTTTCCACTCACAGAATGAGAGTGGATCAGTGCCTCCAGCCCTTAACCTTTATTAAAATAACAGCCTCTTCCTGCAGTCCTTTTTTGGCTTGGAAATATGGTTGCTTCAGGGAAATCGGGTGTTTGTGAACATAAGTTCTTGAAGAAACTACTTTTACTCCCTGATAGTACTCTGTTAGGCAAGATTTAGAGCAGTGCCCTTTGGATGCACTACAACAACCTTGACCACCTGGTAATAGGAACCCAACCTTTGGTATAAGTATGTACTACACAGGTTGGTAGTGTGGCTAAGCAGCCAGGCTTATCTCAAGAGGGGTCAATGTGAGCAGTAGGGGAGTTACACAGAGATTCACAGTGACAAGTATCCAAATAAACACTTACACTCAAGGTTTCTTGATTAAACAATTATTAATGTATTTAACAGTCAGTTTGAATAAGCCTTCTTCAGAAGGGGCAATATAATAGTAACACACAAATACACTCCAGAATACACACTCTTAGTTTCTCTAAATCAGCAAGTATCCATTTGGGATGGCACACAGACACTTCCTACACCCTCAGGTGACTTAAATAGATAGGACACAGTGGACATTAATATATCACTGGTACACTTAGAGCAATACTGGGATGAGTGTTAAAGGAAAGAGTTTTCAGAATAAAACAAGAGATCACATAAATATTCTGAAGCAGGTAAATACTTTTGAACCCCCAAACACAAAGTAAATTAACCCTTTCCTGGAGGGAAGGTAAAACGCAAGCAGAGGAGAGAAGAGTCATTCACGGAGCCACGCCAGCCAATGTCAATTGGACAAAAGTCTAGGTGAGCTGAAGCACTTCTTGCAGGTAAGTAAAAATCTTCCACAATATTTTAGAAGTCTTTGTAGAAAAAGTAGAATTAAAGTAGGGCCACAAGCTGGGAGGCTTGTGAGAGGTAGAAAATGCAAGCAACTCTACAGAGGCAACCAAGACCAGTCTCAACTGAGATCAAGTAAGGCTACAACAACAAGAGGTAAGTGCTCTTAGACTTTACAGTACCTTTGGTTAGAAGAAATGGTTCTAACTTGCTTCTGTTCCTGTGTGGCTCTGCAGATCCTTTTGTTCCCGTGCCTCACGACGGTCGGCGACAGAAAAGGACAAACTTCTATTCATCTGCACTTCGCAGTTTCAGATCCTCGCGTCTCAGCAAATAGCACCACTGCGGTCTCACGGATACCACTCTGGACTTTCCTCGCTTCTGGGGACCTGCACTCTGTTGAGGTGGCTCAGGCTTTGTCAGTCCTGCTTACTGTGAGTCCGGGAGATCTTCCAGCAGCTCAGGTCCAGCTTAAAAGTGATTCACTCCATTTGGTGTTCCTCTTCCTGGCACTTCTGTTACAGCAGAAGCAGCAGTAGTAGTACAGCCAGCTCCAAGAGGATGTCCAAACAAGTTCACTTTGGAGTTGATTCGTCCCACCAACGCAAGGGGTGAAGTCGTCCTTGCAGGGCTTCTCTAGTCGAGGCGGTGTCTCTTCCAAGTTCTTCTTCGGATTCCTTCGTCTGGTGGTCGACTCTGCCTTTCAAGCCAAAACGCCTCGCCTTTTATGCAGGTTTCTCCCATTCATTCCAGCCTAGCTGTCAATCATTCAGCAGGATGGATGTCCTTGCCGGCTACCAGCCGGCCAATAACCTTTGGGTGCATTCCTGTAACCAAGGTGATTAAGCACGGGGAGTTTTGTGCACCTCCCCTCACTTCCTTCCCTTGCCAGACATACTGGAGCCAGAGGCGGGATTCACTCCTGAATCCCGCCAAAGACAAAATGAACAAAGGGACCAAACCTGGTTTGGCGTGCAGAGTAAATCTCAAGAAGGACCTTTCCAGCAAGAAATGCCCCTTTGCAGCTTTGCCCCTCACAAGCCTCCCAGCTTGTGGACCTACCATGGTATATAGTCAATCCATCTAAAATCATTCCATTGAATGCTATACCATCGAATTATAAGCATCGAAAAGCATTTCCATCAAAATGCCTTTCATTTGACTATAATGCCATGGGTGTCCAGTCAACTCGTCGAAAAAAAACTGGTCGACTACAATTTGGTCGACGCAATTTGGTCGAAAACCATTTCGTCGAAAAAAAATTTTTATTTATATATTTATTTTTTGGGTTTTCGTTTAGTTAAAAAAGGGGTTTTTAGAGAAAAAAAGGGGGTTGGGGGGGGCGGACCCCCCAAAAAAAAAAAAAAAAAAAGGGTTAAAATAGAAAAAAAAAAATTTCGACGAAATGGTTTTCGACCAATTTGCTTCGACCATTTGTCTGGTCGACCAATTTTTTTCGACGAATTGACTGGCAACCATGCCATGGTGTATTCGAAACTAGTGTCCGGGTTAGGGGTGAGGGTTAGGGGTTAGGGTTGGGGCTAGCGTTAGATTAGGGGTTAGATTAGGCTTATGGTTGGGGCTAGGGTTAGGGTTTGGGTTAGGGTTGGGTTAGGGTTGGGGCTAGGGTTGGGGGGGTGGGCATTTGGGGTGCTGGGAGGGAACCCCCAATATAGAAAAAAACATTAAAACGTTACAAGGAGCTGTCCAGTGCTGAAATTTCAGCACTGGACAGCTCCATGTAACGTTTTAACGTTACAAAAAATGCATATCAAATGATATCTTTTACATGTAAAAGTGCATTTCCATTGAAACCAGTCCAATTATATGTAGCATGTCGATGCTTTGGTAAACTATGCTTTTTTTTTCGATGGTGTGGCATTTTGTTGCTTTTTTTTTCAACGAAATGACTAGGAATCCCTACTGTGATTTCATTTTATAGAAAGACTTCTAAAACATTGTGCAAGAATTTGTTAACTACCTGCAACTACCTGTGCTTCAGCTCACCTAGACTTTTGCTCAACTAGTATTGGCTGTGCTGGCTCCCGGAAAGACCCTTCTTACCTCTGATTTGTGCCTTACCTTTCCCCGAGGAAATTTTCTTTGCACTGGAGGTTTTAAAAAGTACTTACCTGCTTAAGGATATTTGTTAACCATTGTTTTATTCCCGCATCTTTCTCTTTTGACACTATCGTCAGTATTGCCTAAATGTGCCAGGGATATGGTATCAGGTTTGGTCCCTTTGTTCATTTTGCCTTTGGCGGGATTCAATGGTGAAGCCTGCCTCTGGCTCCAGCGTGTCTGGCAGGGGCAGGAAGTAAGGGAGGTGCCCAAAACTCCCTGTGCTTAATCCCCTTGGTTACAGGAATGCACCCAAAGGTGATTGGCTGGCTGGCTGTCCTCGTGGGACAGCCACCCTGCTGTGTGATTGACAGCTGGCCTGCAAATGAATGGGAGAAGCCTGCATAGAAGGCAAGGCTTTTGGCTTGGAAGGCAGAGTCGGCCACTGGATGAAGGTGAAGCCCGGTGAAGCCCTCCTGCATTGCTGAAGCTCCGAATTCCCCTCAACTAGAAAAGCCCTCCAATGGCCGACTTCTACCCCTTGGTTTGGTGGAACTAATCAACCCCAAAGCTCACTCGTCTGGACATCCTCTCGGAGCTGGCTGTACTTCCATTGCTGCTGCATGAACCGATTGCCAGGGAGAGGAGCACCAGCATCGAGTGCCTTGTTTTTAAGTCAGATCCGAGCACCAGGAAGATCCTCTGGACTCCCATAAAGCAGGACTGACCAAGCTGACCCACCTCAACAGAGTGCTGGATCCCAGATGAGAGGAAAGTCCATAAAGGTATCCGAGCACCGCAGGGTGCTGTTTGCGAGAGCCACAAGGAGCTGAAACTGCAAAGTGCCATTGATCTGAAGTTTTCCAATTGCTGCCACTGACCTTCCATTCATAGTGCAGGAGTCCCCAGATGTCCTCCCTCTTGTCCCCACGACTTAGGCCCAGGAAAAACAGGATCTGCAGACCTACACAGGAACAGAAGACAGCTGGAACCACTTTCTTCTAACCAAAGGTACTGTAAAACTAAGGGGACTTAACTCTTGTTGTGTAGCCTTGCTAGCTCTCAGTTGAGCCTTGTTTTGGTTGCCTTTGCAGAGTTGCTTGCAGCTTTGCCCCTCACAAGCCTCCCAGTTTGTGGCCCTAAAGTGATTTCAGTTTAAACAAAGACTTCTAATACATTGTGCAAGACTTTTTACCTAGCTGCAAGAAGTGTTTCAGCTCACCTAGACTTTTGCTCAACTGACATTAGCTTTCCTGGCTCACTGAAAGACTCTTCTTACCTCTGACTTTTTGCATTACCTTTCCCCCATGAAAGGGTTAATTTACTTTGCATTGGAGGGTTCAAAAAGTACTTACCTTCTTAAGAATATTTGTTAACCATTCGTTTTGTTCCCTCATCTTTCTCTTTTGACACTAACCTCAGTATTGATCTAAATGTACCAGTGATATATCAATGTCCACAGTGTCCTAGTTATTTAAGTCACCTCAGGGTGTAGGGAGTGTCTGTGTGCCATCCTAAAATGGGTATCTACTGATTTAAAGAAACTGAGAGTGTGTATTTTGCAGTGTTTTTGTGTGTTATATATATTTGCTCCCTGCTAAAGAAGGCTTATTGTAGACTGTTAAATTAATAAATAATTGTTTAATCAAGAAAGATTGGGTGTAAGTGTTTATTTGGATACTTGTCGCTGTAAATCTCTATGTAATAACCCTACAGCTCACATTGACCCCTCTTGAGATAAGCCTGGCTGCTCAGTCACTCTACCAACTTGTGTAGTACATACTTATAGCAAAGGTTGGGTTAACTATTGCCAAGAGGACAAGGCTGGGACAGTCTACCACAGGGTACTGCATACAATCCTGCCGAACACCAGGCAATTCAAAGGTCCAGGAGGATGCAGCAAGCTTCGTTGATGGTTTGTTCGTCGGGTGTTCTTCCCAGTGGTCGATTCTGTCTCTAGTCCCAAATCTCTCGCCTTTTAAGCAGGTTTCTCCCATTCATGCTCAGCCTAGGCTGTCAATCACACAGCAGGGTGGCTGTCAGGACTGGTCGCATTGAGGCACTGCTAGGGACAAAGGACAGGGGAGTTTTGGGAACCTTCCTCACTTCCTGCCTTTCCAGGCACATTGGAGATAGAGGCGGGTTTCAGGGCTGAAGCCCGCCAAAGGCAAAATGAACAAAGGGCGCAAACCTGGCTTGTCGCACAGAGTAAAACCCAAGAAAGACCTCACAAACAGAAAATGGCGAACAAAGAAGACCGGGGACATTTTGACAAAAATGGTCACCGATAGGTGCTATACTGCAGCTGAGGAATCAACCTGCGGTAGGAAAGCACAATGGTAGGAAAATTAAACCACTGCTACCAGTCATTTAACGTAGTGAGGGTAACATAAAACATGTTACATGAGTAGGTAGGATAAGGGGCTACTATGTATCCCCCCAGCACTCCATATAAGATGGTGTGTGCTGGACCTACAAAGAGAAAAGGGTATGTAAAGGTAGTTTCACTTTACTATTCTTGGGAACAGTAGTTCACACAAGAAAAGGTATTTAAACCTTATGAGTAATCAAAAGGATTTCTCTGTTACACTGCACTGAAGGTGTGTCATCCTACAAAAAGTAGATGCCTATGGAGTTTGTCAAGACTCCAAAAAAAGTGGAAACACATAATCCAAATCAGGTCAAAACACATGAGAGAGTGAGTAAAAGGTCTCACTCACTCAGGGGTTAAAATGAAAAAGTCCTAAAGTCCAGCAAAAAAGCTGGAGGTCTCTAAGGTGGGAGGAATTTAGCATTAAAATTAAAATTCTCCCTGACAGAGGTACACAGCTGCTCCTTCCTCTACACTTTCTTTTGCCTGTACCCAAGAAAACCTGGCTCTTCGTGGCATGGAAGGGGGCATACTGTTACATCTTCAAGGAATCCTTTGTGGTCCTGGTGGCACTTTGACAACTACAAGTTGCTGAGAGCCAGCATTTAAGTGAGAGTAGCGACTCAATGTGGAAGTTTCTGTAATTTGTGTTTAAATCCTGCAAAGTTGGCGGAGTTGAGTGCACCATAAAGAAATGGTCTATAAACATTTAGAATGAAAACCACTCAAATGACGTGAGTAAAATAGAGTTTGTTCTACATTTATGCAGGCAAAATAATTACATAGAATGAGAAAACGCAGGGCATACATAAAAACAAAGAACAGGGGTAGGAGGATCGAACCCACGGATCCATGTTCTCAGGTAAGTGTTCTAACCTCTAGTCCACCAGTGCAAAGAAATGACACGTGACTGAGCGCGTACGTGCTTCAGAAGGGCCTGTCCCTGTACACAGGGCACGTAAGTGCAGGTGTTTCGACCTATGTTCAATGGCAAGGAGACACCTAGTGGTGAAATTGTAGATCACGGCTCCAATGACCGTTTTGCCCATGCACCATAAATATATTGGGACCCAAAAAGTAAAACATTGTTTAGAGGATCATTTCGGTCAATAAAAAGAGCGCTGGGTGCGCATGTGCTGTATGTAGATTGAGTAGGACGGTTGGTTTGTTTGCAGCAATATTTCACATTATAACAGAACTCGGTCTAAGATAACTGTCTTTCATTTTAGTTTATAGGCCAGTGCAGTCATACATTATCAGAACTAGACAAACAATGTTACTTTTGTCGCTTGGTGTTGTTTTGTTTTCTTTTATCAGTCTTCTTTTAGCGATGACCAATTTCAAAGCCTTAAATTATAGCTCGATCCCATGGGCATCAATAAGGCATCTAATATATTGAGCACCTGCTCCCAAATATGACAACGTATACCCACTTGAGTACAGATGTAGCAATTTAACAGTAGTGAATATATTCATGGCTGTAGGTGGCTTTTAATTTGTGAAAACATGTGAACGTGACTGTCTCCTATTTCAGCCGTCCAAAGCTGCCAGTTGTCCACTTGGTGGATATGTTTATTTCCGCGTGTGCACCCACACATTTGTGTCTGCTCTAAAACACATCTTTACGTGGTGCAATTTTTCCGTCGATCATGTGAGTTTGCATAATACAGGTTTTTGGAAACGTGCTTGCTCTACTAACATTATTTATTTCTGATTTTACAGTGATAATGTTAGGAGCTGTATGCATGCGTTTATCCAATGTCGGGGTGTAGGCCCCTACTATTTACCATACCAATGTCTTCAGCTCTGGTAGGTAATGTAAGAGTTAGGAATATGCCCATATTTTTTCTTCTTGCATCATATGTTAGAGTGATGGCTGCCGCGGATGAATGGAATTTAATTAGTGTGACAGGTCATTTTTTCAAGAATCCATTTTTGTTTGTTTTCTATAGCGCTTTTAACTAAGGTACGGTCCAGTCATTAATGAGTTGTGCCAAAGTAATGATGACAGAAAATCACGGAGAAAAAGAACAAATAGTGCAAGAACGAAAGAAAACCCAAACTGGACGGAAATGGCAAGATGGTCCAAAAACACGTAGGCCCTAATTCACAGAGCGTTTTCCAATTGGGGTGTTGCCATTATAAAACGCTTCTGTGAATCGGGCCCGTAATATAATAGAAGCCCAGCAAAAATGAGTATTGCCGTGCAAAATTAAAGCCACCCAATGACAGAAAATATCACCAAGCCCAGGGTCGCGGTGGCAAGGGGGATTGCGGCAAAGACTGAAAACGATAAAAAAAAAGTCAAATGTAGAAGCTGGACTACATAGATGGTCCAGGCAAGAATGCGCTGAAACCAAGCCACGATCCGCCGAGACAGCTAACACCCAGACCACACAAAACGCCTTATCGACAAACAGATTCCAGAGGAAACCCTATCTTGGAAGATTCACCATCCAGGTTCAGAATAGCAAGCCAGTCCCACTGCAACCCAGACAAACACAACACAGACAGCTGGCAACTCCCAGGGCCTACGCCTCCATGGTCCACGGGAAAATTGGGGTCCATACGCAGCCCTAAACCAGTTTGTGCATTAAAGCAGGTGTTTGTTTGTTTTATTATTTGTAATGCGCGTCAGACCCGAGAGTATCAGGGGGCAGAAGAAACAGGCACATTTTCAGTTTGGGTTACAGACATGTACAGATATATACAGCAAGATGTATGTACACAACAGGATACAGCAAGCATATTCTATACAGACGAGTGCAACAAAAAACGTAGGTATTATATACAGGCAGATTAAGGGCAGGCAAACAACAAGAAATTGCAAAGCGCAGAGCTATATACAATGCAGGGTATTGGGGTGAACAGGCGGGCAGATGCCCTGCGCTTTTAGCGGTCATTTTCTTTAATCCAATTGACGATAGTGTGTCTGAAATGCAGGTATGTTTGGCCTGTCCTCAGGGAGGGGGGTAGGGAGTTCCAGAGCTGTGCAGCTTTAACTGGGAATCTGCACCCTCCCACTTTGGATAGTTTAAACCTTGGAACCATCAGGCAATTGGAGTTGGCCGTTCTTGCTGGCCGAATGGATGATTTTCTGTTGAACCTTTCTAAAAGGTAGCGTAGGGCGGCGTTGTTTAGGCACTTATGTGTTAATGAGGCAGTTTTTAGCAGGTTTTTATCGTTGGCGGCAAGCCAGTTATTCTGTCTTCTTATTTTCGATACATGTTCTTTTTTTGTTATACCCAACGCTGCTCTAAGGGTGTTGTTTGGGACAATCTGAATTTTGTTAATGATATACATATTGGACCCCAGGTATAGTGAGTTGCAATAGTCCAATTTGGATAGAATTAGAGCTCTGGGCAAAATGATGCAACTGTTTGTGGCAAGGAATAGCTTAGCAGCTCTAATAAGCTTACAAGTGTAAGCAGTAGCTGGGCCCATAGAGTTTAGCTGTTCGGTAAAGGTGAGGGAGGCGTCTAATTAAAAACCTAAAGTTTTTACCTCTTTGTCAACTTGGATGGTGTTCCCATCGATGTTAAAGGTAGAGTATTTGTGTCCAAGTTTATTGAGATTAGAGGTGGTGCCGAGGATGATGAGCTTGGTTTTGTCATCATTCAGGCATAGACCGTGGACAGACATCCATGCGTGGATGATGAGGTAAACCCTTTTCACTAAGGCCAAATCCTTGTCATAATCACGCGTAAGTGGTATGAGGATCTGGGTATCATCTGTATCGTTAGTGTAGGTGATCCCAAGACCGTCAAGATCAACGAAAAGGGGCTTAGTGAATATGTTATACATTGTGGGTGAGACACATGATCCCTGTGGCGCCCCACCAGTGATGGGAATGGGATGATAGTGAGAAGGCTTGCATAGTCCTATTATTCAGGAAGGATTTATCCAGCCTGTGGCATCTTGAGAGAAGTGCGCAGCTGAGTCCAAGTGGTTGCAGAGGACTTTGTGGTCCACCAAATTGAACGCAGCCGAGAGATCAAGTAGAAGTAGCAATGCATTTTTTCCATTGTCTTTAAGTGCGTCGGTAGGCCTAATAACGGATGGAAAAATCAATCGAAGGAAGCAATAATGCAGTGCATGATTTGCAGGCAAGAACAGCTTTAATACATTGAAATACGGCTGGGAGGGTCAGTCCGTTCCTTAAAACTGAACATTTGAATACATTAGTATCAAGTACATGTTAATCCCACATTCCCTATGGGTTCCCACCTATTCAAAAATGTAAATACAGTATACCTTAACAGGCCTGGCAAATTCTTAAAATGCATTTGCCCCATAATTAGTGGTGAGAAAAAAATGTACACAGGCTTTCTATGAAATGTTATACGTCATTGTGCGTTTCTTTTTTTTTTTTTTTTTGGTGCGCCTTTTGGGGCAGGTCTTTTAGGTGCAGCACTGTAGCCAAAGAGTTCCTTTTTATGTGCCCACAGTGACACAAACGTGCGGGCACACCTGCAAACATTTGCAGCTTATTTGTGTGTCGCACTCGCACCTAATGAGAGACAGCAATTTGCAGAATCTTTCCTTGTTTTAAAACGTGCAATGGATTGTGGAAAGTTAATGCTTCCCATGTCGCTGCAGCATGTGGCACTTTTTGCAATAATTCTTGGGACGCCACAGTAACTAGTACTCCCACCCTACTGGGAATGTTCTCCTCTACACTGTCCCCATTCGAAGGAATTTAATGTATTGGGACTGCACCTACACTTATGAGTAGAGCTACTTTATGTTAGTGGTTTATTCCTGCCTCTTTGCTGAGAAGCTGATGTTCTTCTAATGGAACAGATTCAGAACTCCTCAAAAGGAACAGGTACACTTAATGAAACCATCCTAACTTTTTTCAGTGTGTTTTGTCTTTAGTGTGACAGCACTCCTTAACAGGTATGCTTTCTTGGGACAGTAATACACTTCTTAGCACGTCTACTATACTGTTGGGGTGTTATTACTTGGATGCAAGTGGAGGTACTTTGTGCTCAGTGTATATTTATAGAGATACAAAATATGGAGCAAATATGACAAGTGTTTTTCCATCAGTGAATGACACGCTTCTTATTTTACATGGAGTTTAAAATAGGCCAAACCTAGGATGCATTGAGTGTGTGCCCTGTGATTGATCCAGGCATACGCTATGTGCCTTCAGTGTATGCAGTGCCGTACCTTACTTGATTCAGTGCATTTTCCAGACATACTACAGTAGCTAAAAATTTACCAATGAGAGTGAAATTGCAGGCAGGCTGAGCATGCTCACTGAGTACACAGTGTGGTGTATGAGACTGCTGTGGACGGGGGCCTTGTATCTAAATAAGGCTTAGAGTGCTTCTAGTGTACCTAGCCAGTTCTGTACACAGAAGTGCAGAGGAAGGCTTAAAGTTAACCTGACATATTTGAGTGCACAGCTTGCATGCACAATGCTGTGAATTAAGGTGCAGTGGAGGGGTATATACAAACCCATACTGTCTCAATGTACACAGTGCTTTATACTAGCATGATTTAGAGTTTATCCAGTGTTATTCACTAGACCGAGCTTTTGCACAGATGTGTGGAGTGTGATTACACTTTGTTGGTGCTGCACTCAAAAGGACAGCCATGGTTTTATTTATGCAGGCATGTTGCGTGTGCTCACATTATGTGCAGTTCTATAACTCTTGCCTTGGTCATTCTTTTTCAGGCAGTTTTTCTAGTGCATTTCGTACTGTATGTTAGGGCTTAGTAAAACCTTTCAACTGAGACAGTACAAGACTTCACTCTTGGTATAAGGCTGTACCATCTGAGTGTAGGGTAGTGTAGATATATCAGCCATGCCTATCATAGGAGGGGCAGAGGGCTGTAGAATCAGTACAAATGAAATTGTAATACAAATGGTCCAAGGAAACACTGAAACACTATGTATTGTAAAAATAAATGGTTGATTTAAATACAAGTAGACCCAGATAAATCTTTGAGGAAATAAGTACTACCACATATATAACCACAATTATAAAAACACAACATTATGCTGGAAGGTACACAGACCAAAGCATATAACCTAATTTGGAACTCCTAACAGGAGGTCTAGGGAAGTCAAACCAATAGTTACATTTTGGATTATTTTCAGTAATATAGGGGTATTAGACCCTAGCAGCTGTACCGTGATGCTAGGCAAGAAATCACGTATTAAACCAACTGGACAATATCATTTTTGGGAATAGTGGAACAATTATTCTAGGAACACTAAAACACCTATAACTCTGATTCAGGATAACACAGTTATTCTAGGGGAGTTGAACCTCGGGGTGTAATATTCAATCACAGTTGACTTTCAGTTCACAGACTAAGGGAAGCAATAACTTGTTTTAGGATAACACAATTATACGCAAGTTAAGTTAAACCTATACACTTTTTTACAGAAGCTATCAGCAACTTAAAGGCAGGTATACACCTAAGACGGTTTTTGTGTTAGTCTAAAACAGACCAGGGAAAGCAAAACCCAGTGTTACACTTTACTAATGACTGAAAGTTATTCTAGGTAGGTAAAACCGAATACAGACTTATTCTGGACAGGCGAACAGCAAGTCAGGGGACACAAGACCCAGTTGGGGGACACTCATACAATTATCCTAACAGGAATAGTGAAGTGAAACCATCAACATTACTTTTGGGAGAGGCACAACCTAATCACAGGTGAGGAATATACCCTTACATCTACCTTCTGTTAGAATGGCAAAACAGTTTCTAAGGAAAGAAAGAGGTTACATATACTTTTCAGAATGGCAGAACATTTGTAAGTTAAGTCATAACTTTTGTAACTGTTCACTCACAGAGTTACAGTTACCAACCAACTTCTTTTACAAGTAAGTAACTTTAAACATGTATTATCTTTTTTAGGCAAAAGGCCCAATCCTTAGAAGATGTTCCCTGAGTGGTCTCAGTGGCAGAAGGGGGCTACAAAGAAATTGTATTATACACATATTCCAAAGAAACACTGTTACACTATGTAGTGTAAAAAAATAGTGTTTATTTTATATACAAGCAGACCAGGAGATTCTTGGATAAGTAAGCACTATCACAAAGCATATAAACACATTATAAACACACAGGACTGTGCTTTAAATACACTAATCAAAGAACAGACCTTATTTAGAACACCTAACAGTATTTCTAGTGGGGTAAAACCATAGATTACTTGCTGATTACTTTCAGTAATACAAGGGTAGTAGACCATGTCAGTTATGCAGTGACACTCAACAAGGAAATCACATAGTGAACCAACTTGGAAATATACTTTTATGAATAGTGCAATACAGATTCAAGGAACAGTATATACCTCTACTACTTTTGTGATAACACACAGTTATACTAGGTGAGTAAGACTTTTTTCGAGTAATATACAATTACAGCTGCTTTTCAGCTCCGTGGAACACAGGCTAAGATAAGCAAGAACTCTTTACACTAATTTTGTATGCACAAGGCAGACCAAGGTGAGCTATGCCTAAAGGAACTTTTTTCAGGAATGACGCACAGCTATTCTAGGTAGTTAAGAACTAATGTTGTAATATTCTATTACAATTGTTTTTTTAAGATCAGTGTAACACAGATTGAGATAAGCAATAACTCTTTAACATGTATTAGGATGGCACATAGCTCACACAAGGTAAGTAAAACCTATATACTTTTAAAGGAGCTATCAGCAACTTCAGTGGTAATTATAACTGTAGGCAGACTTATTCTGGACAGGCTAACAGCCGGTCAGGGGAAGCAAGACCCGGGGACACTCATACATTGATCCTAGCAGGAATAGTGAAGTGAAACCAACAGCATTACTTTTGGGGAAGAGGCACAACTAATTCACAGGGGAGTACCTTAACCTTATATATACTTTTCAGAATAGCGCAACACACATTCAAGGTAAGTAAGAACCTTTGCAACTGTGCACTGGCACAGTTACACTTACCAAGCAACTTCTTTTACAAGTAGGTACCTTTTGCACACTTGTTATTCTTTTCAAGGTAGAGCCCTTTTCTTATCCAGTCCTTCTCTTATTCTATAGCATGAGTTCAATCAGAGGCAGTAAAGGGACTCCAATGGTCTAGGTGAAATCTGTAGGCAGGGTGAGATAGGGGTCAGTTGCAGGAAAAGTCAGAGTTCCAGAGGAAGACTGTTCAAACAAGTAAGTATTTCACTTTAAAGTTAGTTGAGGGTCCAGGGACTTCAGAGAAGACACCCTAGGAGGATTCCGCAGTGAGCTTGGTCGAGCTGGATGAGTGGACTCCCAATCACAGAAAACACCCCCAAGTTATACATAAATCACAAAAGCGTTTTGGGCCTTGATAAATAACCAAGTGTCTAAAGGAAAGGAACAAATAAACTTGATAGATGAAAATCAGTGGTTGAGTCATTTTAGAGAAATCTACAATCAAAACAGTGCGGAGCAGAAATCACGACGACCCACACAAAAATCTAAATTGTGGGAAATAAACATCACGAAAAATGAACTATTGGACTTAATCAAGAAAGTTAGCAAGTCTCGTGCTCCGGGTCCAGATCGCCTTTCAAATTCTATGTTGAAACAAAATCCTGTAATATGGGCTAACCTCTGCGATTACCTGTTTAGGAGAATTGGTATGAAGATGCAAATACCAGAATCTTGGGGGAAAGCGGTAGTAATCCCGATATTCAAAAAGGGAGATTGAATGAAACCGGGGAACTACCGCCCAATATCTCTCCTCGATGTGCTAGGAAAATTGTACGCTAGCATCCTACTCAAAAGATTAAATGAATGGTTAACAAAGAGTGAAAATCGTGACCCAAGACAGACAGGCTTTGTTAAGAACGTAGACTGTGGGCTAAATCTGTGAACGCTTAATCTACTAAAAATTAAAACTTTGAAGGAGAACAAATCATTATACGTCGCATGTGTGGATATGGCATCCGCCTTCGACAGAGTCGATCGCGATAATCTTTGGTTCAAGTTGACGAAAAAAGGATGACACCAAAACATACTCGCACCCATCATCACCTTGTATTCCAACACAAGTCTACAGATCAGACTAGACTCGCAAGGGTCTCTGAGTGACTCTGCCAACACAAAGAGTGCTAAAGCAGGGTTGCCTTCTAGCAGCAATTCTATATAACTTTTATGTATCAGACATTAAAGAATGGATAGAACCATGGAGAGCCTGCCATCCACGCATGAACAAAACATCTTGTGACATTTATTATATGCAGATTATTTAATACTTCTTGATCTGACTGCGGTAGGTTTACAACACAAATTGAACGCTAAACAACACTACGTGGATGAAAACAAACAACAAGTAAATGCTGACAAAACAGAAATCCTTATTCTCGAAAAAGGAAATAAGAAACATCTAAAAGAATTCACATGGTCATTACAACAGACAGCGATTAAAGTGAGAAAGTCCACAAAATATCTAGGTGCCATGATAAGCGATGACAGTGGAGAAAAACCCTGGATCGCAGCATTAGAACTCAAAATGGACCAGCTCATAACCCAAGCCCTACTGGCTAAGAAAAGATAAGGAAAATTCTCATTACAACCCGTTTTAGACTTCTATAAGCATAAAGTGATTCCTGTGATATCATATGCAAGCGACACATGCTTAGGAATGCCATTGGAAGTATGGGATAAATTAGAGGCCAGATTCTGGAGACGACTCCTAAATCTCGCTAACTCAATTGCCAATAGGAGTAATCCGCCACGAACTTGGGCTACATTCAATCCATATTCAAGTGATATGGAAAGTAATCTCAACATATAGGAAAGTTGACCTAATGGAATGCCCGGTGCAATACAAAATACTGAAACAGGAAGACAATGTTCCAGAGTTCTGGCCTCTTAAAATGTGGAGAGATGAATGTAAATTGATTTTGGAAAATGTATGCACCCGAGCAGAAACTCTACGTGATCACCCGAAAAGAGTAAAAACTCTCCTACTATCAATAGATTGGGCACAATCAGAAATAAGTAGGTCAACCTCCAAAACCCATACTTTGTCAAAGACTCTAGTGAAGTTTCCCAATCAGCTTCCCAGTTATCTAATGAAGAGTGCTAACCAGAAGCACAGAGACCTGATTCTTCATTTTAGGCTAAACGTGCTGCGAACACGACAGACCCTAAAGGAATATGGCCTAGAAAAATCTGACACATGTCGACTATGCAAAATAAACAAGAGTCCTTACAACATTTCCTAATGTTCTGTAGCGAATTCAAGGGGGAAAGAGAGAAATACCTCCAGAATATTTTGGCTCCAACCTGCTGACAAGACTCTGACAAATGGTGGAAAGTCCTCTATGACTAACTGAATAAGAAAACTGTAAGAGGTCTTGGCATATATTTAGAAAATATGCTAATAAGAATAACAGATATAGCCAAAGACCAGGACGTGGTTGAGCCGAACACACGGTTTGGAAGGACCCTTGAAGGAAAATAAAACGAATAAGAGAGATTGAACAAGAGTAATGACGATCTATCGCTAACACCGGTGTTCAGCTTGGAAGGAACTTGACGTAAAGGAATTTTGAAATGTTTAAGTAAAAATCACAAAGGAATAAGGTTGGTAAAATACCCCAGCCAACACAGTACCTCAAAATAAACAAAATAAACAAGAGTCCTTACAACATTTCCTAATGTTCTGTAGCGAATTCAAGGGGGAAAGAGAGAAATACCTCCAGAATATTTTGGCTCCAACCTGCTGACAAGACTCTGACAAATGGTGGAAAGTCCTCTATGACTAACTGAATAAGAAAACTGTAAGAGGTCTTGGCATATATTTAGAAAATATGCTAATAAGAATAACAGATATAGCCAAAGACCAGGACGTGGTTGAGCCGAACACACGGTTTGGAAGGACCCTTGAAGGAAAATAAAACGAATAAGAGAGATTGAACAAGAGTAATGACGATCTATCGCTAACACCGGTGTTCAGCTTGGAAGGAACTTGACGTAAAGGAATTTTGAAATGTTTAAGTAAAAATCACAAAGGAATAAGGTTGGTAAAATACCCCAGCCAACACAGTACCTCAGCACAGAAGAAGAATTGCAACAGGAAGACTTCAGGATCTGCAGCCAAAAACCTGGTTGATGGATTCCTTTTAAAGAATATGGAAGACAGGACTTTGGAAGGAATTTTGCAGCAGGGATCTCAGGAGAAGGATCCAGGCAGGAGTTTCCTCAAGGCTGAATGAAGGTCTGTGGATTTGGTGCCTTTTCAGGAGCACAGAAGCAGACAGAATATCACCAGTTGGATTCTCGTCATTCGCAAGGTCCAGCAATCTGGTGAGGAGCCTTCTTGGACCTGAATCGTACCTCTGGAGATCCAGCAGGAGGCCCATGAAGGTTCAGTGAGATTTGCAATTCGGAAATATTGTGCACCAGCAGATGGCTCCCGGTCACAGGGTATTGGGGTATTGCAGCCCTGCAAGGTCGCAGCACAACGTGTCATGGCTCAAAATGCGGATCCTCTTGAATACAGTGCGTCTCACCAGGCTCTGGGTTGGCATCGATGTTTTCGGAGTCCCCAGCTCCATTGGAAGCAAGGGCTACAGTGGGCTCCGGTTACACAGTAGAGTTTCTGATCGCTGGAAATCGTCTCAGCTGTGACTTCTTCATCTTCCTCTTCAGTTATGGTTCCAGGGTCGACTCCCTCTTCAGCTTCCAGGATCAGACTTTTAATCAGGAACCCAGCCAATCAAACTGCCTTGCAACATTCAAACCTAGGGGGTTGGCAGTTCTTTCAGGACAGCCAGCCTTCCAGTTTCAACTGGATTCTTGCAGTCAGACTGGAAGACAAAGGGCTGCAGAGTTTTGGACTCCTCCCTTGCTTCCTGCCTTCACAGACACTCTGGAGCCTGGGGGGGAATCCACAGGGCTCCCATCGAAGATAAAGTTAACACAAAGGAATTTCCTACCCTGCTTGTCAGGAAGAGGAACACAAAAGGACAAGGAATGCTGAAATGGCGAAAAAAGAAGAAAGGAGCCATTTTGGTAAAATGATGCAGATATGGCTGCCTTTACCGGGGCTGTGCAAATTGCCCGCAGTAAAGGTGCGCCAAATTAATAAAAAGGTTCACTGCCACTAGCCATTAAAGTTAAGTTTGTCCCTGTAACATAAATGTTGCATTTAAAATGAGAAAGTGGATACTCAGTATCACCACAGCACTCCCCAAACGGTGGGGGTGCTCGTCTCACCTAATTAAATGTAATAGGGTTCCACAGATTTTAAAGCACTTCACTTGTGTATAGCACTGCACAAATAAATAATTACAATTACCCTTGGGAACTGTAGTTCTCACAAGGTTAGCCAGAGAAAGATAAAAGGGTAGCCCCAAGGGCAACCCAGCAATAATAGGCACGAATTGCCAAAAAGTTGTCAAGGAGGATAACTTTTAAAATACACCATGGAGAGTCTTAAAAATGACACCCATAAAAAGAGTAAAATACTCTGTGAGTGTAGAAAAAGATCCCCATTCACTGAAGTATAGGGAAAAATAATCTACCAGTCCAGATAAAAAGTTCTGGGGTTGACACAGGTCAGAAAGATTTATCATTGATATATATATATATATATGAAAATCCTACCTAACACTGTACAATAGAGTACTGTAAAGAATGTCCACAGTTGTGGGAGCTAGACTGCAGCAGATGATTTATATACACTTCTTGAGTGTGATAACAATGTGCATGCTGATGTACAATATAAATAAAGTGAAGCCATTATCCAGACCGAAGTTATAGTTGACATTCACTGTGCAGCTGTACAATAGAGTGCAGCTTGAAATATATCCAAACATATTGAGTGTGCTCCCAAAATACACCCCGTGATGTGAGACACTGAAGTTATACATTATTAGATACAAATGGGCATGGTGCTGTACACTCAGGGGGCAGAGTTTAGCAAAACACACTGAGCACTTTCAGGATATACATGATGCTGTACATGAGTTAAGCAGAGGGTTATTTTGGCATACTGCTTCAATGTGGTAGTTATGAAAGCTGTTCAGAACATAGATATATTTTTTAATTTTATTTGCAGCACACATAACCGGTATGGTATGGTATTGTTTATTTGTAAAGCGCCTATACACAAAGCAAGTGTTTCAAAGCGCTCAAGGAGGGAGGGAACCGGGGTGGGAGGGGGGATAACAGTCATTCAGAGCCCTTACATTTCTGAATGATACAAGTCTGCATGGGCAGGTTGGGTGCATGGCACAAGTGCATATAATACAATTAATGGTGTAGATAACAGCAAAAAGGTCTGACGATGATTCTGTAGTTTTTCCAAGTGCATTGAGGCACCACCATGCAAGGAGGGCAGTCTAGGGAAAAACAGATAGACGATCTTTAAGGCATGGTGCATTCAGATCGTGCAAGTGTGCAGACAGGTGCAGGAGAGGGGAGGAGGGGACATGTGCAGGGGGCGTGGTGGGAAGCGCACCAAGGGTGCCCAGTCAGTCAGAAGCTGGGGTAAGTGCTTAGAGATGCCACTCTCATGAGTCATTGACCAAGTGCAGTAACGATGTGGCAAGTGCAAGGCCCAGAGGCAAGTGCAAGGCCCAGAGGCAAGTGCGAGAGGACTGGCGAGGGTGCCAGGGGCATGTGAGACTCTGAGATACACCAGGTGGCAAGTCAGCAGGCTGGTCGAAAAAGGAGGGAGAGAGGGATGGAGCAGAGAGAAAGGTTAGCAGGGTAGAGGGAGAGAGAAGAGGAGAAGAGGAATAGCTTAAGGGGTTTCAAGGAGATCCGACTCAAGACAGAGTGCTGCAGGAGGCTATTCCAGAGGGTTAGCACCTATGTATCTATGTGCTAGTTTTATTGAATTGTATAAGTGCAGGTTAATCATATCCGGGATTTGAACCTGTGTTTGCTCAGTGTGGGCTTACTTCCAAGACCTGTGCGTTGCCACAGAGCTATCCTCCTGCAACTACATTTTTGTTTAACAACTAATCTACACTGGAAAGCATTTTATTACATTTGAAAAGATTAAAATGACGTTGACCTTCACTGATGTGAGTGCTCAGTTTTATTAAAACCTTTGACAACAGTTTTAGTTTTAAGATTAAAAACATGATATCCCATTTCTGTGCACACCGTTTCTAAATAATCATTTCAGTTTTACCTTTTTTATTAATTTCACGAAGCAAACCTCAGTATGGCGTGATACAGAGGAATCTGAGATAAGGGACGTGGTTGTGTGCCTACGGATTATCATAGGAACTTTTTATTGTTGTGGGCACACTACTTTCCAATAACTACTGTAGCTTGCCTCTTTGTGTTATGAATGGTGCAAACTGCCCCAACAACCTCCTCGGCAGCTCTGTTGAACCCCTGCATGGCTCCTCAGATATGGTTTCTCTTCATGCACGCTACAGTCATTGCCACACTTTGGCACCTGGTGCCAGTGGTAGACTATTGTGCCAGTGTGCCGCATGTAGGCAGCGGCATGGAGTGTTCGGAGCTAGCTGCCCTCCCATCTCAGGGTGCCTCACTACTGTAGTGTCCTTCCACAGTGGCACTGAAGACTGAAGGTCACAATATCTAAGGCTTGTAGCTCCCTTGATCCCAGTAAATATTTTGAGCACATGGGTAGTTTCTGTGTTGCAGTACATCCTAAATTCCCCCCTATTTCGAAATGCAACCACTTTTGTCTCTTCACATATGCCCCATGTACTCTGGAAAAAAAAAACCTGCCCTATCCACCTCTCAAAGCTTTCACCCCAGAACATCTGCTTAGGCCATTTTCCGTTATATTGTTCCCAAGCAATGGCCCTCATTCCAACCCAGGCGTTAAGGGTTTAACGGCACCGTCGGCGCCGTTAACCCTTAACGCCTGATTTCCACCTTAACGCCTGCTTTTAGCAGGCATTAAGTACCAAGGCGCTAAGTGTCCTTGGCGCTAATGACGGCACCGTAATTTACGGTGCCGTAATTAGCGCCTTCCCCACTCCCATTATGCCCTATGGGGCAGAAATGGGAATGGGGAAGGGTAAATGGGGATTGGGGATTTACCGCCCCACTCACCTTGGAATGGGGCGGTAAATCCGCCATCCACCATGGTGTAAACAGAGTTTACACCATGGTGGTAAAGTAGGGAACTTACCACCTGGGTTGGAATGAGGGCCAATGTAGTTATGTATTTATTTATTTATTTATTGGGCATTTGTTAGGCACGTATACCACAGAATTATGTTTCTAGGCGCCACAAGGCAAAGTGGGGAGGGAACAAAGGGAATGATTAACATTGACAAAACAGTGAATATACAATTGGGGTCCTACTAGGCCGTCTGACATTCGGACGTGCAAGTGCAGTGAAGAAAAGGGCAGGAGATAGGGATGGGTGGATGGGGGGCAGGACAAATGCTGGTGTGGGCCCGGAGAGAAGTGCCAAGGTGAGCCAAGGGAGGAAGCCTCGGGCTAAGTGCTAGGGTGGGCAAATCCCAAGGGTGGGAGGCACAGCCGCCAGGCAGGGGGCCCACAGGGGGCAGTGCAGTGGGGGGGTGGTGCTGGTGTCAACTGGGTAGAGGGCCTAGTATCCTGTGAGATTCATGAGGACCAGACCACCGGTCTCAGCGGCAGTTGGGTGATGAGCAAGGAAGGTAAAGAGGTTGAAAAAAGTTTCCAGAACTTAAGGAGGTCAGGCTCAAGTCTGTGAGAGGCAGGGAGGCTGTTCTAAAGGGAGGCACCATCCGAAGAGAGAGACCTGCCCCCCACTCTCTGGATGGAGTAGCGTTTGACAATCAAAGTGTTGGAGTTAGAGGAGCAGAGGGCTCTAGCAGGGGAGTATTGAGGGAGAGAACGTCAGAGATAGCGTGGTCCCAGACAACCTTGTGGATGATGCAGAGGGTCTTGAATTTGATCCTCGATGCCACCGGGAGCCAGTGGAGAGATTTTAGGGCTGGAGAGAAACAGTCCCTGGGCTTGAGGCCAAGGATAAGTCTTGCAGCCCTATGAGCTAGAGGGGGAGTAGGGAGGAAAGTGGGAGATTGAGGAAGAGGCTGTTGCAGTAGTCCAGTCTAGAGAGGGCCAGAGCTCTTAAGACATTGAGCTTCTTGGGGAAGGGGAGAAAAGGGGGAATGCCTCTGAGGAGGTGAAGCTGGAAGGAGGCCTTCTTTGCAAGGTTCAAGATGTGAGGGGTGAAGGAGAGAGCAGAGTCGAAGATGACCCTGAGGTTTTTGGCCACACAGCATGGTGAAGGTTCAAGGAAGGCGGCCAAAGAGTAGGTAGATAATTACTGGCATTTAGACACAGATCTTTAACTGCACACCATTCAGGCATGGTAGACAATCAGGTATGAGAGAGGAAGAAGAGGAGCTAGTAGGGGGAAGTTTGAAGGAACACTGTGTGTCATCAGCATAACACTGGAAATGAGGAGAGAAGGAGGGGATCAGGTGAGCCAGAGGGGCGAGATAGATATTGAAGAGCCACAGCGATAGGATAGAGCACGGGGGGATGCCGCAGGTAGAGGGTGTGGTGGTGGAGGAGAAAGGGCCCATTTGCAACTGGGAAGGGTGACTCACGAGGAAAGAGGTCAGCCATTCAAGTGCTATGTCCTTGATGCCGAGGGCATCACAGTCGTTTTATGAGGATAGAATGGTTGCCTGTGTCAAAGGTAGAGGCGAGATCGAGGAGAGCAATAACAGCAGGAGAGTTGGTGTCAAGATTTGCAAGCATGTCTTCACGGGTGATCAGGAGAGCAGTTTCCGTGCCTCTGGATGCCTGGAATCCAGATTGATTGTCATGGAGGCAACCAAAAAGTTCAGCGCGTAGGGTCAGTTGGGGGAAGACCAGCTTCTCCAAGAGTTTACCCAGGAAGGGGGTAGTGAAGATAGGGCGATAGCCGGGCAGGAGGGGTCAGCAAACAGCTTTTTTGAGAGAGGGTGCCCAAGGGAGTGCTTGAGGGATAGAGAGAAGGAGCAAGTGGCAAAGGAGGGGTTACAGAAGTTCGGCAAGAGCCATGGCGAGAGAGGAGATGTTGTCCTTAATGGCTCCAGAAGAGCAGGGGAGCACCCCTGCTTTCAGGTGCAATCATATTGTGTGGAAATGCAGACATGTGTAGTTTTGCCAGTTTCTAATGGTGCACAGAAACATACCAATACTGATAATACACTATTTATTAGAAATCCATGGACAACCTAGCAATCGTTATCGTAAACATATTTGTGGTTGTGTAAATAGTTAAAGCGATGGATAAATATCAAACTCTAGAGGGGGTACACTATTTCCAACGTCCATCACCTTGCTCGGATGAACACTGCTCTATATTTATCGGAAAAAAAATATTCTGTCAGCATACAAACGTAGCTACCTGTCTGTGTTAAGGTTTTTAAAAAGCTTATCATTGTCTTCTGACCAGCTTTCTCGACCTACACTAAAGAAACGTTTACGTTTCAGATTTGCTTTTTCGAGGTTTGGCATGTCATTGCTTGTGTGTGTTCTTTTCTGCCTACAGCAACCCACTGTAAAGTGTATCTCTGGCGAGGAGGCGAATTCACGTGCTCTGCCTCCCTGTCTCTAGATCATCCTCCAGATGACAACTGTAAAAAAGAAAAGTCAAACTGTTCAACTTAAGTGCAGGAAATTGACCCCCATAAGACCAGTGTCAGTTTCCATAGACTGGTGGAAAAGAGGAAAGTGTGAGTTTGTTCAGTTCTCATAGCTGAGCGAATGTTGATCGGCCTTTCTCAAAACATAAACAAACCTGTTTTTACCATAGTGCCCTTTCCTACAATAATCTTTGAACCCTAAAGTAATTTATGCATGCATTCCTTTTAATGAATGTTCTCTGTCCCAAAAATGCTTGCCTCCTTATTTTTAGTTTGTGCACCGAAGCATAGCTGTGCCGTAGGTCCCTGCAGCCAGGCGTGCAAACATCGGATTTGAGGCAATCTAGCTGCATCGAATGGTACCAATGAGCTCTCTTCTCCGTGCTGGACTCTTTTTGGGTACAATGCTGCCGCTCGGTGGCCAGCCACGCACAGTTTGCCGTTTAAAGCAGAGAAAAGATTTTGCATTAAATGTCAAATAACCTTACTCACCAACAAGGACGAGAACCATACAAATTGTATTCTTCCTTATTAAAATCTCCTCTAATATGCAAGGACATTTTGCGAGCCATGCTTAGCACACCCTATTGGTTATTACATTACCTGTGACCATCCTAAGTGCAGCCCCCTACGAATTACCTAATTGTACAGTCAGCAAAAAATACTCCATCCTCATTGGCTAAAGGTATACATGTAACATTTCCTAAAATGGCATACTCTTATTGATCAAAACAAGTTCATGTAACTTCTGATGTGCAATCCCACCGAAACGACCCAATCATGCAGTGAGTGTGAACAGTAAAATCTGCAAATTAGACACAGTAATATCCTCTCCCATGAGCTCAGCCAATATGGCAATGCTGACAGTTACTGTAACGCTCACCTGATTCTCGCAGAGGCGCCGGTCTTGACTGGGCGACTACCGTATCTTCAAAGGTGATGTGTAGCACCCGGTTGGCTCTTTGGGCTGGACCTCTGTGCACTGTATGCCTGACGTGTAGAGTAAGATGTCTGCAGATAGAAAATATGGGGTTAATGAACTGGGGTTATTGGGGTGTCCCTATCTCTTTCCTCTTCTCCTCTCCTGTAGACCCCCAAAGGTTAACGCTCTCACCTTAGGTAAGTGAATGCCGAGCTCTCCATCTGCCTCGGGGCAGGGTGCTGTAACCAGTTTCTTCACTGGATAGGTAGCGCAGGCCTCTTGACTTCAGAGGACTGCTGTCCGTCGTTTACTGCACGAACGGTAAGTTTCGAGTCATTCAAATGTCTTTAAAGTCTTTAGTAATGATGTCTCTTGTTTTGCAGGGTTCCGGCGATGGCGGATGACGGGCTGAAGTGAGTTGAAGATGGAGCCCGTGTGATGAATAGAAGCGCCTGGAAGCACGTAAGTAAGCGCTTGTTGCCTGCTTCACTATGCGCTCTAACTGTCTTTTTATTTTGCAGGCACGAGTTTGGAGCGGCTGCAGGGTGCCGGAATACCCACTGGATTAGATGTGGAAAGGAGTCATGGCACGTGAGTATTAAAGTTCCCCAATGTCTTTAAACGCACCTTGTTCTGTCTTTCAGATGCGGGATGCAGCGCCGAAGAGTAGGTAAGCCTTTGCCTTTCAGATGCCGGAATGCTAACCTGTTCTTTCTTGTCTTTATAGGTGTTGCTGAAGACTGGATTCAGGATGGTAAGCCTTTGCCTTTCAGATGCCGGAATGCTAACCTGTTCTTTCTTGTCTTTATAGGTGTTGCTGAAGACTGGATTCAGGATGGTAAGCCTTTTTCCTTAGGCCCAGGACCAGATGCAGAAGACACGATGAGCGTTCTGCTGCAGAGGTTGCAGAATAACGCAAAGCAAGATTCATCCACCGGGTGTGGTTTAAATAGCCTCCTGTAGTGCTTAGGTATCTCCTTCCACAGCCACGCCTAAGTAAGAAAAGAGTTCCTGGTAAGAAAAGAGTTCCTGCCTTCCAGAAGAGTTCCAGTGTTCTGAATCTAGGGAGTGGCTCCAGCCCCACCCAACAGGAAAAGTAGTTCCAAACAGAAGAGGATCAGAGGCTCAACTGGCAGGCAAGTAAGCAGCATGGTCTGCTGAAGGTAAGTCCACCCAAGCATTATGAGCCCGGCGCTTCCAGCGCTGGGACTGGGCATATTTATGAGCCTGGTGCCACTGGCGCCAGGACTGGTTCCAAAAGGTCCCAATTGGGACTGGTTGGCACTCGGAACCTGGGTTATGGATCTGCTTCCAAGGGAGTTGGGAAAACCCTGACCTTTTGGAAGCAGAGATCATGACAGTTACCAGGACTGGTAGCAGTTAACCCTGCACACTTTTTGCAACTCCCATTTTGAAACATGTTGCTATCCCTGGTACACATTCTACTGGCTATCTCTTGGGACCCAGGTGGCTTCATAAAAAATGTAACTGAGGCTCCACTCTTTGGAAATTAATCTCTCATATTTTTTCATACTACCAAGACATTTTATTGCAGACCCAGTTGCCCCAACACTCCCTAGGCTGCAGTATAACCAGGTTCTAGTTTGATGCTTTGGAAATGTCTCAGGTCAGACTTCGTTTACATCAAAATATGTTCTTCACAACTATTGTACTTATCAATTGTCAAGAGCAGAAACCATTATTCTACATTTCCCTCTCAGCTTCTGAGAACAGCTTGGCCCTGCAACAATAACTAATATGTGTGCTGCACCTCACCTTTCCTCCAAGGACTTTGGTATGTTGAAAACTCGCTGGGGGAAGCAGGAATTAAGGTTAATTAAATGAAAAGGACAGAGGCTCAGAAATGCGGCCTTGTGCCCTAAATAACAGAAATCCACACACTCTAACAGGGCCTAGTTCAAAATGGCCAGCCTCTGGCTAGTGTTGCTAGAGGTACTTGTGCTAATGAAAATCAGTAACAGTATCTTTGCTCCCCATCATTCTACCCTGTACTCTGTAGCCTAGTACTCTCTAGAATGTGGCAAAAATAAATCCAATTTAAAAAAGTGTCCTGAAATGCTGTGACAAATGACAAAAACACAGACACTACGAATGACCAAATCTTCATACTAATAGAATTTCCGCAGCTTGTACTTCCTTCTCGCGTTTAGGTCATTGAACTTGCATCCAAACACAGGACACAGAAAAATGGCCCCAGCGACGGCCGCCCCAACCTGTTCCCAGTTTGGGGGTGGAACAACAGCATTGTGAGTTGCAAGGTCCACGGCAGTGCTCTGGCAGCAGCACCGCTTTGCACAGCTTTCCCGATGGAGGATCCAACAACTCATACCCGGTTGGATCATCCAATCGCAGTTCTTCCACTGGGAATGCCATGGTGAGCTAATAATGATGGATGGCTCAATCTTTCACCCGGCCGACGACAAACCCCCATGAGTGCACCAATTAAGGCAGGAATCACCTATTGTGTGCCCAGCCAAACATTCCACATCATCCAATTGACAATGGCCAACCGGAAGACACCGAGAGCACAAATGGAACTGGGCCCCAGACCTGGACCATTTGCCCCCAACCAACGATATAAATGACACAGGGCACGTGTAGGAAGTTGTTAGTTGTTATTTGTTGTTTTTAATCTAAATGCAGACATGAAAAAGTGGAAGTTGAATTGCAAGACTGTAACTATATAAATGCAAATACAAACATTTAAAAATAAAATAATGATGGCTGGCTCAATGGGGCACCGGCTGTTGGAGGGCCAACAACACCTCACCCTGTAAGCCTGGGGGACTGTGTCACCAACAGCCTGCTCGCACAGGCTTAGGTGTTCATTTTGCCTTCTGTCTAATATCCTCCCATTGTCCACGTGAAATATTATTTGCCATACCATAGTGTTTGCACCAATTGGATTGTCATTTCCAGGTTCATCTGTAGTATCCTATTTGGTTTTCATGCCACAGCAAAACCTTTGCTGTACAGGAATGGTATTGGAAACTGTAATAGCTGGTTGGTGTGCCTACTGGCAATGCTGGTGGAATATAAAGGAAAACTTTAAGTGAACTGCCTTTTATAGCAATGTGCAGGGGTTCTGCATTAATTGGGCCAATCCCGAGTTGCCTTTGACATCACCTGCTTTCAATCTGTTTTAGTGAGCAGTGATCCTTCCTTTGTTCCTGCCTTGCCCCATGTGTTCCTCCAGCTGCAATATTCGCAGTGCAGTGCCATTGTATCCTTCCCTGTAAGCTCAAGATTTCTCCTGCCCATACCCTAGTGCCTCCCCCACAATTACATTGCAGCAACACCATACCCTCCCCACACAACCTCCACAACAAACCAACCCCACACACCAGTAAGCCTCTGCACTCGTTTGCTATGTCTCCCCATCCCCGACTACCATGCAATACCACCACTTCACTCCACACCCCCACACCTCTCCACTCTACATCACCACTCCATGCCACCAGCACCTAACACTATTCCATGCCTCCACCCCACCACACAACTCCACCGCACAACGCCACCACACCACATCACCCTAGCCCCTATTCGAACCACCACTCTAACCCATACACTCTAACACTCACACATACTCTTTCCCATCTTTTGCATTCTTCCCCAGCACACTAAACCCCCACCCTCACTCTTCCTGTGCATCCACCTCAAACTCTGTCCACCCTGACTCTACCCTGACCTACCCTTCCTCAACCTTCTCTCTGCCTCTTCCTCACCCCTCTCTACTCCCACCCACCCTTTCTCACTGATCTCTACTCCCCCCCACCCTTCCTCATCTTTCTACCACTTCAAATGCTTCCTCCCGCCTCTTTTGCCACTGTACTACACTGTCTCTACTGTAGAGCTTCCACCACATCTTACTTCTATACTCACTCACCCTACCTCACTCCCTTTTACCATGCCTCACTTTGCACATACCCACCACTCTATACCAAGCCACCCCCACATTGCTCCACTTTACACCACCTCAAAATAACATACCCCATTCTACTTCACATTGTCATCCCAGCCTTCCCCACCCACTGTACCATACCCAACACTACACCCACCACCCAACCTCACTCCTACACCCTCCCACGTCCCCCCTGCTAATCACCACCACGCCACCCATCACAGCTCACCTCTGCTTATACATGTCTACCATGCTTATTCCTGCCTGCAGCCTCTCACCTTTACTCACTCCATTCTCCATTCTACCTTGGGTCACCCCTACCTCCTTCCCCTAAGCACATCCTTGAAATCACCATGTTCACCTTAAAGGTTCCAAACCTGTCTGCAAGCTAGTCTGCAAGCTAGTGTTTGTTGATACTTAACATTGGTCATACACGTAGGGTGACCAGATAAAAAAAACAGGACTGGCCATAGACATAGGAGCAGTACTACAGTAAACACAAGCAGGACTCTGATAAAACTATAGTCCTACTGCTATGTCACTGGCCTGTTGCGGGGGTGTGTTCACAGGAACACTCCTCTCACTGGAGGATAGCGGCCAGGGAGGGGGGGAATGGGGGCATGAAAAGTTTTCACATGCATGAAGAGTCGCGCGGGGCCCCTGATTTTGGGATTTCTGAATCGGTTCCCATCAAAAACTCTCGGGACCCCGGGACAGAGGGGGATTTCCCACGACTATCCCAAGAAAACCGGGATGTCTGGTCACCCTAGATACACATAATAAAAATACTTCCGTACACCACAGCGAAGAGGAGCCCATCTTCTATGTCTATTACTAATGTTTTTTGCTAGCACAAACTTGCAGACATGTTTGTAACACATGACTGTGTTCTTATCCATTAATGTAAGATGCAATAAACAACTTGCCAATACTTGTTGAATATATGTACCATAGCTGCCTTTATTCCATTTCTTAGAAGTCACCCGTTTTCACTGACTACATGTTACATGAACTCAATGTAAGTATTCATTGGACCTTCTTGCTTTTTCATTAAGTGCTCCAAAAGTTGTGGTAGCGGAACCAGGAGAAGGGGAGCAGTCTGCATGAATTCTTTGAATGATGTGCTAGCTGACAACAAATGCAGCCAGCAGGAGAAGCTAACAGTTCAGCGCTGTAGTGACTTTTTGTGCCCACAGTGGAAGACAGGTGACTGGTCAGAGGTAAGTATCTATCAGCAAGTGCACACTTTTCATACTGTATAGCCTATATGGTCGGGTGAGTGACAATGTTTGTTGTTGAGTTATTCACAACTGCCTTTTTGTGACACAGATTTCAAATCTGTGGGACCTTTTGAGTCCGAGGTATTCAAAAGAGTAATGTAGCACTCTCTGCATATGTGGCTGTCAAACTTTGTCTTCATTGTTGGTATTTCATGACTGTTATCAATCCCCATAGCTGAATTTGGGGCTAGTTGCAGCATGTGCGTTAGTCTGTGTTTTATTTCCATTGGTGTAGAAGGTACTGGTGAGGAGAGGGTAACTCTACCTCCCCTTCCTGGTTGAGCAGTGACGTCACTTGAGTGGTCACTCCTTGTGGACATCTGCTGATCCAGTGATAACGCATCCTTCTCTCCAGAGAGAACTGCTGCCTGGTCTAGATTATGTAACCTGGTTGGACACCATGAGGACTGACAGGAGAGGGATACATTTACAGAAGAGCATTTTGACAGTTGCACCTAATCATGTCAGGTCTGACAGTGCTGGAGTTAGTGACTTGAGGCTGAAGGAAGTACTTTTACTGGCAAGTGACTCGCACCAAATAATCCCAGTCTAGGAATAGGCATTTTATTTCCTAAATTCCTGGTAATCCCTCTCTTTAGCCAGGGGAGGTAATCCACACAACATTCAAATACATGTCTTTAGAAATATGCTGTTTAGGTCTGACAATCGGAAGACGATTCAAGAGGGAGAATACCCTAGGAGGAGACTGGGTATAAACCACTCTGTAAAGATTTTGATTCAGGTTTTACTGACTGACTGATAGATGACTGATTACGAATTTAAGTCTAGGTGTTAGTGTTGTGTGTGGTCCAGAGGAGTGCGTTACCACCAGTGTCATTGCACCCCATATTTATAATGTGATTTCCATCCAGCAGGCTCTACTTCTTGCAATAGTCAGTAGGGTCTGGTGTCTAGCATCTTGTACGGTCTTTAGTCCTGAAGCCCGCCAAAGACACTTGAACAAAGGGACCAGACCTGGTTTGACGTGCAGAGACAAACACTAGAAGGACCTTTCCAAAATGAAACGGGGAAAAAAGAAGACTGGGACCCATTTAAACAAAGGGGCCTACGGCGCCATCTTGAAAAACATGGCTCCCGCAATTTTTAGCTACCGGTGTTCGTGGTCGGGAAAAATCATGGTAGTTTGTTCTAAAACCACTGCCACCAGCCTTTTCACTAGGAAAATGTCTCATTTGACTGCTGCATGAGTATTTAGACACAGGGGATACTATGTAACCTCTCCAGCACTCCATTGTAAGATGGTGTGTGCTGGGTGTAGGAATTTGGAAAGACTGGTAAAGTCAATTACACTTTACATTCTCTGGGAAACAGTAGTCTATCCCAGAGAAGGTATTTAAACAGTAGTCTATCCCAGAGAAGGTATTTAAACCTTTGGGAAGCCTAAAAGACATCCCTGTATCACTGCACCGAGGGAGAAATAAACACAGAAAACAAACAGAATTAAAAAGTACAGAGTTCCAAAGCTCAGCAAAAGAGCTGGGGGTCCCTAAGGTAGAGAGGATTTACCACATTTTGAGAATTCTCAGTAAGAGCTATCCTCCCGAGACATGGGATTCAGATGTGGTGTTGCGCAAAGCCATATAGGCCTATCCAGGCTATCCACTCTTCCCCGGCATTCCGTCTGCTTTCAGCCTAGTTCACTCTCAATCAGACCCCTTGTTTTTAAAACAAAGAAAGAATCCCTCCGGCCTCCTGCCACGCTCCTCCCTTTGCTGAATATGTAGTTAATCCTATTAAGAATTTTCGTAAATGTGTCTGTGTTGCACCTTTCCTTTTCCTTTCCCGAGCACTCCGGTGACAGTGAGTGCATGCTCTGGTTTCACCCATCCCGTGGCGCGTCAGCCATGATTTGTCTTTGGGTAGATGTTTATGTGAGGCTCTTGTCAGTCTCATGATACGCTGTGGCAGTGGGGGAACTCATGTACATGCAGTAGTGTGCCCCTCTCTTGCCACCTCTGCCTGTTTTAGGGATAACGTGCACACATGCACAGTATGCTGTTAGGAAAAAGAAGGTGTTGCATTAGATCCTACATCACTATGTATGTACTTAAACGATTTTAGTTCTTCATGGACAGTTCCATCACTTTGCAAAAATAGTTCTGACAGCATGAATAACACATTTATTTGCAACAAAAAAAAGGTATTGCTGCACTATGGAAATAGGTACTTTGGATTGCTCTAGCCTGTTCTCCTGGTGCCTTTTTACACTACCCTGTATATATCAAAATGCATGGGCCTAATCACGGAGGGCAAATAAGAGAAGAATGTTAAAAGAAACGTTTTGTTTAAATCATTTCAGTCAAAGTTGGGGCTATTGCTATCTTCTTTCTCCTTTCTCAGTTGTCAGCACGCTTTGAACCCATTGACTGTGACTGATACAATCAAATACAGTATTTATTTATTTATTCTACATTTTTCAAGCGCTCACACAGCCCATAGGCATCAGGGCGCTGTTACAGGAATTGTTAGTTTTTTGGATGCGTATGTATTTTTTTTTTTGTCTTAGTTGCGTAAGAGGTTTCTAAGCGCGGACCCGGGGATCGAACCTGTGTTGGTTTGTGTCGTCTTCCTATACTCCTGGGACGAACAGTATTCTTCTCTCCAAACTGGGCCCTGTTTCAGTGTGCCAACTTATTTAGTTTTACATTTTTCTTAGAAATTAATATCACGGATACATGATTATGTTGCTGATTTATGCCTTTAATCTTTTTCCTTCATATAATTAGATTCTGAATGCTCCTTAAATAGGTCAATTGTATCTTCATTGATTGTTTTCACATTCATATGCTCGTATTCTTCTTTACACCTTATGAAAATCAATTATTTCTTCATTGATTGATTGTTTTCACATTTAAAGTTCACCATATGATAAGATTGTAAATAATCACTAGTTGTTACTAATCACTAGTTTATCTCTTTTCTTGCTTCTTTGTCAAGTCCATTGTTGTTTCATTGATTATATTTTTCTCTCTAAATTGCAAGTGAACCCAGGTTTACCTCTTCTCTCTACACGTGTTTCCCCATGGACTGGTTTTCAAGTTTCTTCAGGAGAAAATCCTATTTTGCCACTTTGTTCTCTTCTTTCTTTGTTCTTTTTCCTTAATTTTTCCCTTTATCGTTCAAATTTATGATGTTACTGATACCTGCTTGAGCTTTCCCTTGGACACAATTGTCCAGGCAGTGGCCAGTGATTATTTACAATCTTACCATATGGTGAACTTTAAATGTGAAAACAATCAACGGAGATACAATTGACCTATTTAAGGAGCATTCAGAATCTAATTATATGAAGGAAAAAGATTGAGGGGCTGATTCACGGAATTTGTGCACCGAAAAACAGGGATTTGTGCGCCATTCTGTCCGCAAATCCCCATTTGTTAAACCGGGATTTGCGGGCAGAATGGCACACAAGTTCCTGTTTTTTAGGCACGCAAATTCCATGAATCAGCCCCTAAACATATAAATCAGCAAAACAATCATGTATCAGTGATATTAATTTCTAAGAAAAATAAAAAACGAAATAAGTTGACGCGTTAAAAGAAACGTGTTATGATGATAATTTGTTATATATGTCGTGCCTAGAACATATTTCTATATTCAGTTATCACCTAGCCGAGGTGTGTACTCGACCTGGGTACAATGAAAGGCTGAAATGGCCTTGCCAAGATTCGAATCTGCGACCTGTAGATCACAGCAACGAGTGCCCAACCCACTGAGTTATCTTAACCCTTCTGTTATATAGATTGGCCCTTGTTCTCGCGGTTGAAAATGTTTTGTCCTTCTCTACGGTTTAAAACAAATTGAGGGAAATTCAAATGTTGCGGGATTTGGAACAGAAACAAATATTTTAACTAATCCAGAAGTAGGAAATGTAGAAAAAGGATTAGTGGTCACAGAGTATGTGCGTGGATGTACGTTTAATTCGTAACCTAAATAATTACATGGCACCGTGATATTGGTATGGCTGTTTTGCAAAAATGACTATGCTTTGATTTAATGTTTCATATTTTTAAATATTGCCTTCCTAACTTATGTTTTGCATGTAGTGCGAGAGGAGTAACTTGAAATAGGCGCGCTCCTAAATGTTGAGCGTTCTGTGAATGTGGGCTAACGTGTTTATATCAGAATCTTCACGATAGCAGTGTAAGTGAAACTACTTGTTCAAAGGTCGGTTACACAAGTAATGGCTTATCTTGGCGCGAGCACTGACACGGATAGTTGTTTTCTTTGCAGTGCCTGGTGACATGCGGCAAGGGGCACAAGCATCGTCGGGCATGGTGCCAGTTTGGAGAAGATCGGTTGAGTGACAGAGCGTGTGACGCTGAGACAAAGCCAGAGTCTGTGCAGATGTGCCAACAACAGGAATGTGCTGCATGGCAAATAGGACCATGGGGTCAGGTATGACAACAAATAACTTTACCTCATTGCTAGATAAATGGACTCAATTCTGGAACAAAATGGGGTTTCTGTACTGTATAAGAATGAATGTTTTGTATAATATTAAACAACTAAATATTATTTTTTTTATTTTTCTACATGCACTTGTTAAAGTTAAATTCCATGTTTTTATGAAAGATGACCGTTTAATCCTACTCGAGTTGTAAAACAAATATGTGGATTTTGTTTGAGATCTCTACTAAAATGGTTTTTAAAGTATTATTTCGACTGTATTCTTTCCTGCCACGGATCCCTCATCTATGATATCTACATCCTAGCAAAGCTGTTATGCAGAAACTTTAACCGTCATGCCCCGTGACCTCAGTTCCCATTTTTTCACGCATTATGTTCGCGTCTGGAAAGCCACTTAATCATGCCCACTTTTGGGTTTCAAGCCCTGTGTAGACTGCAGCTGACAGGTGTCAGTGTCCGATGCCCAAACAATCTCCTTGTACTGTCTGGGGAGGACCATGACCCCCAAGACTGTGGTTCGTGCTAATCTATGCACCCAAAGGCCCTAGGGGAAAGGGCCTAAAAAGAAAAGTAGAAGCACCTCAAGAGATCCCGCTCACCCAGCAGTTCCTCTCTGCATCGTTCAATTTCTTCTTCCATAAAGAAAGAAAACCATTATTCAAAGGAATGAAGCTTGGGGAACTTTTTGTGCAGTCACTCTTGGACCTCCGCGACATGATGCAGCATAAAAGTGTTAGTGTCGTGCCGGTGGGAGCAGAGAACGGAGACATAGAGTTCCCCCACTCTGTTTGCAAAAAGTGAAAAAGGGTCTCTGCGCCCATCTATTACTGCGCCACAGTGAAGTTCAGGTATCAACCAAAAACAGATTTTCTTAATTCATCTTATATTTATTGATAGCCCATAAGGTGGACACGTGTTTCGGCACCCTAAGTGTGCCTTTTTCATGGGACTCTCTTTGACAACACAAGATCAGTGCACGCATTCCGACGATAGTATATCAAGCGACCCTTAATGCCCAGATTTGAAAAAGGCACACTTAGGGTGCCGAAACACGTGCCATCCTTATGGGCTATCAATAAATATAAGATGAATTTAGAAAAACTGTTTATGGTTGATACCTGAACTTCACTGTGGCGCAGTAATAGATGGGCACAGAAACCCTTTTTCATTATTCAAAGGACTCTCTGGGGACAACCCCAGATGTCCAACTCAGTCCTCCAATATTGAAGAATGGGAACAGTTTTGCCTTAAGATTCTGGACATCTTAGCCAAGGCTCTGATGCAGACATCTTAGGTCTTGGCACCGGTAGTGCAGACAGGTTCCACCGTGCTTGGATAAGCCTGTAGGGAATCTGTAGGAACCCATGACTGTGGCCACGGCTCAGGTCCTTCGTGCTATTCAGGTCCTTCGTGCTATGACCCATTGCTGTGCCTTCCCGTTCCACCTTCAGGTGTCAAACCACCGGTGTCACTCTCCCTGTCCCTGGCTGCCATGCCTCCCATAGGGACTTTCATTTCAAAGATAGGCAATATTTTCATTGAAGAAGAGGATCCTATCCCTTTTTGGATGGAACCTCTTCATCACAATCCCCATAGTTATGCACTTTTCGAGGGTATATTTTAATCCCTTTCTACCATGTCAGTTCGTTATTCTGACGTCGGATTTGAGTTGGTTATTGGCTTGTCTCATGGGGACTCAGCTTGAGCTCATGTGTTCTTCTTCTTGATTGCCATACTTAAGCTAGGTGGGTAACCTCCCTAATGGTTTTCTCCAAAGAGCAGGTGATATTGAGAGGGAGTACCCCCTTCTTGCCTAAGGTTGTCTCCGATTTCTGTCTCTCTCAGTAGTTCCATCATCTTGTGTTTTTTCATCCACCTCATCCTTCCAAGGCATGGGAGAAATTCCATTGGCCAGACACGCTGACAGGCTCTCAGCTCCTATGTCACTCATATGATGGATGTCAGGAAAGATAACTAGCTCTTTGTAGGTTATGCTGGTGCCCTTGCTGGCAGGACTGTGACAAAACAGACCCTGTCAAGTTGGGTAATACTCTGCCTCTCAGAATGCTATGTTCTGGCTCATAGGGTTGTACCCATAGGTCTCGGGGCTCATCTACCAGAGTGCTGTCTGTCACCTCTGACTTGCAGAGGTGAGTCCCTGTCCTGAGCATTTGCCTGGCAGATGCAGCTACATGGGCCTCTTTTCACATGTTGCACAACATTATTGCTTGGATTCCATTTTGGGGCAACACACTTGCTTCATCAGGATGTCCTCCAGAGTTTTCTGGTTTAGGTGGTGTCTTCTTGCTCTCCTTCCTCCTCCAGACCTTCAAACTGCTGTGTGAGTCTATCATAGATGAGGAATCAGTGAGAGGAAAGAAACCATTAGAAGAACAAATTGGAAAGATTTCTCTTTAGGCAACTTTCCCTCCATATTCTATAGACCCCACACATTTTGCTTTTGTATTTTTTACATTTCCTGACGTTTTACAGGGAAGTGAAGCCTTTAGTTTGACTCGCCTGCCCTATTGCTCATTTTGTTATGGGGAAACTGATATTTCAGACTATCAGTACTGGTAAACTGTTTCCCTTTTGTCTTTTTACCTGTATGGGTAATTGTTTAAAAGTGTGCACAGCATCTTACAATGCAGTGCAGTGGGGATACTTTTGTATCACTCAAGTCTTTCACACTAGGTATTTTTGGTTACTTTTTTATGTGCCTAAAGTGAAACTGGTGGCAGCAGATACATTTTTATCATTTTGCATTCCTTTTAGTGTGCACATTGGTGTTACCGCGTCTGGCTACTCAACGCGACAAGTGCCCTAAAATGGCCGTGCCACAAGATTTTCATATTGTTGTTTGGCATTCTTCCTGCCTTCTCAGGTCAGGAAATCCCATTTATGGTCATGCTTTCGCCCGGGAAGGCTGCTGCTTTCTTGGTCTACTGCATACCATTTGTGTGGGAACCCAGGAAGTGGGTGGGACTGTCTAGTCCCACTCCACATCCATGGTTCCTGAAAATCTAGGTGTGGGGCATAAGTGAAACCCACAGTGGTCCCTGATTGGACCACTGCTGGCTGTTTGAATGGTGCAGATCCTTACCATTGGTGGGCTTGGACTTGCTTCCAGCCAGAGTTAGGATATGAAGAGGACTCCTGCAGTCATTTCTTCAGATCAGCTTTGGAACCAAGTATCCTTTGTAGAAGAGCAGCCAACTGAAGATCCGCAGACGACTCCTGAAGAGGCTTGGCATCCCTTTCTGTGTTTCAACCAGTGAAGTCCTGCTACACTACCCGATCGGCAAAGGTCCTCTGTGGTGCTTCAATACTTGTACTAGTGGGACCAACCAGTGTTGATGCCTTCTCGAGCATCAAACCATCCAGAGCCTTCCGAGGGGTCCCTGGATCACCTGATGGACTGACCAGGTGTCCAGTGGCCTTTCTCGCCAGAAGTATCGCCATTCCGTGTTTTCACCCAGAACTTCAATGGTTGCCAGCTCCTGCTACAAGTCACATTCCAGCCAGGTTTCAGCTTCCCCGCATTAAGGGAACCTGTCCTGGAAGGTCTTCTTCAACACCGTATGGTAAGACGCCTGCCATTTGTGCTGTGCGGTCACGATGGTAGAAGTCACTTCCCTGTAGCCTGTGAGGTGTCCAGAAGAGTCCTGCATTTTAAAATCCTGCTTGCCTTCTTCGCCAGGGGTTGCATCCTACACCAGCAGCCAGCAAGATAATTCTTGAGACCTGCAACCCGTAGACATCCTGCACAGCAACAAACGACGGGAAAACCGACAGCCAGTGACCCCCAGTTGACCCACCTAGTCAACTGGGAAAATCGAAGTGAGGGGGGTGACTACTCGATAAGAATACAGCTGCTCCTGTCTCACCTATAATAAAATTTGGTCTATTCCATTCCATTGCTTTTTGATTATTTGCTCCATAAGCTGTCCCTAGAGATAGGAACATCATTTTACTGACCTGTAACATTGTTGAAGTATCTTCTGGAACATTTCACCACCACAAGAACTCTTCCTACATCTGTTCCCTCTCCTAAGCCGAAGCTTTGTTCATCTTTGGGACAAGGCCCCCATACATCATAGAGATTGCACTTATACAGTTAAGGCTTTATTCTTGTGAACTGGTGTCATTCTACTGCATCATTAGTTGCCTTATTTTATGTTGACTAGGTTATTATATGCATTTCTACAAACCTAAGGTGACTGTATGTGTTTTATAATTGAGTGTTGTGTGATAGTGCTACCTGCTTATTTCTTTTATTATTCTGTGTTTTTGGCCTATAATAAATATAGTATTTTTGTACTTAACTGTCTAAGTGGAATTAGTTTGTGCGTTACTGTGTGGACTTATTGTGGACCCCTGATCCCACTCACTTTCTCCTGCGACTAAGCCTTCACCACTTTCCAAGTTTACGTAGATTGAGTTTGGCTAACCTCTCAGAGTTCCCTGTTCTTCAGAACTGAGGTGGCCTTCTATAATCTGTCCACCAGGCTAGATTGTAAAAATTCATCTTTACACTTACCTCTTAATAATATTGTTACGGACTGATTTTCCTCCCACCGATTCCTCATCAGCCTTCCAACTTATCCAATTGGTTGATAGCAAGTATACATTCTTACGTTCATTAGTCCTCAGCAGCAGAGAGATTGGTTGGGAAAAGGAGGAACTGAGGTCACGGGGAGTGTTAGGTAAGATGTTCAGTAATGTGAATAGTCTTCCTCACCTGTGTCAACCCCAGAACTTTTTGCTGGACTTGGTGATTATTTGTCCATGTTCATGGGTGAGTGGGAATCTTTTTCCCCTCTCACCTTGTCTTTTAGTATGTTTATGGGTGATCTTTTTATGTCTCTCCATAGAGTGTGTATGGATGTATAGTTTCCTTTAACTATTGGGCTGTATGTATTTTACTCTGGCAGCACACAGCATCCTATGTGCATTGTTGCTGGGTTGTGTTTGGGCTTCCCTTTTTATTTTCTCTCCATTTATCTTGGGTGAACTACTGTAAGCAAGGTTGAAGTGGGATTTCCATCCCCTTTACACTGGATATGTGAGACCAGCACACCACACCTTATGGAGAGTGCTTGGGAGATACAATGTATCCCCGTTCTCACTGACCTAGTGGCATCTTTGTTGCAATAGCAAGCTAACTTTAATGGCTGGTGGCAGTAAATCACTTTTAGTGACTTTTAGTCAATATTACTCGCAGGCTGTCGAATCAGCTGCAGTAATGCACAGAAGGGTCGCCATTATGCAAGAATTGTTGGCTTCATTGTTTTTCTTCATCCATAAGTGTGCTTTTTTTTCTTGGGTCTTCCTCTGCCATCCATGGTGGGGGAGGACCTGGTTAATGTTTTGTCTTCAGTGGGAACCCTTTGTGTTTCCTGCCGAGGCTCCAGAGTGTCTGTGAAGGCAGAAAGTGAGGGAGGAGTCCAAAACTCTGTGGCCCTTTGTCTTCCAGTCTACCTGATAGGGACCAGTTCCTACTGGGGAGCTGGCATTCCTGAGTGGACATCCAGCCGCACCTTTCTGTAAACTGCTGGGAGAGTTTGCAGATGTTTTGCTCAGGTTCCTGATAAATACTCAGATTCTGGAGGCTGCTGACAAGTCGACCACTGTAACCAAATACGAGGAGGAAGATAAAGAAAGGATGGCTGTAACTAATTCCAGCGATCAGGGAGCCTGCTGTGTAACTCAAGCCTGTTTTAACCCTTCTTTCCCAGTTACTTGTGGGTCCTGAAATAGACAACTCCTACCGAGAGGCTGGTGAGACACACTAGTTTCAAGAAGACCTGCATTTTGTGCCATCCATCGATGAGTTGCTACCTTGCTGGGCTGCAAATACCCACGGACCTCGAGCCACTGTGCAGTGTATAGTCTTCCAAGTATGATTCCTTCCAAAATGTTGGTGGACTCCTGCGGGACCTCCATAGACACGATTTTGAATCACCGAAGTCCCCTCAGCAGAGTGCCGGACTGAGAGAGTGAACAGTATCCAAACTACAATAATCGTTCTTTATCAGGTACCTGTAAAAGGGTGTCACATCCACAGAGCCTTTAGAAGCCTTGAAGAATCCTTTGTTGCAAGCCTTGAAGAATCCTTTGTTGCAAGCCTCTCCTGTCCGCTGCTGTTGCCAGTTTCCCCCCAGTGTTCGTTTCTTCAGTCACCAGACCAAGAATCCAGGTACTGGGTCCTGTGCTGCTCCCTCGGAAGACGACCAACTCCAAGCTCTTCTTGATCTTCTGTGGATGAGTGGCCGATTCATGTGTTTGGGAATTTGCCCATTCCATTCGCCCAGGCCTAATGCTGGAACGCATATAGGGAGCCTTCTGTGAAGTCCCTGAACACTTTGCACTAACTCTGAAGCTGTTACTTACTTGTTCAAGGAGAGATGTTCTGGAACTCTAACTTTCCTGCATCTGAACCCTATCCTGCCTATCCTTATTTCTAAAACAGTTTTGACATTCTTACTGGTCTTAGAGTTGCATACTGCCCCTCTAAAAAGTATATGGGTCCTTTCTTACCATGAGGAGACAGATCTACCCCCCAATCTCTGCTTAGCCAAGCATCTGATCAGCAGAGAGTTGGAGCTAGAAGACCGAAGGGCTCTAGCAGGGAGGCATTTAGGGAGAGAGAGAGTTGGATGTATCGGGGTCTCTGGATCCAGAATGCCTTGTGGATGATACTCGATTATTTGATGCAGGCAAAGGGGGGATTAAGGAAGATTGAGGAAGAGGCTGTTGCAGTAGTCCAGCCTAGAGAGGACCAGAGATCTGGAGACATTTAGTTTCTGGGGGAAGGTGAGGAAAGGGAGAATGCCTCTGAGGAGGTGCAGCTGATGGTGGCAAGGTCCGCGATGTGAGGAGAGAAGGAGGGAGAGGAGTCAAAGATGACATCAAGGTTTTTTGCCTCACAAGAGGGTGAGGGGAGGAGACCCATAGAGGGTGGCCATAGGGTAGGAGGGAAGGATTAGTACGTCTGTCTTTGAAAGTTTTGCGTCAAAACAATTTACAGGACAGAATATAGAGGGGAAAGATGAGAAAAGACATTCTCAGAAATGGTTGAAAGTATGAGAATCCCCTCCACTCTCCCTGGTATAACAGGCAAGAGACAGCGAGTCGTAGAGTTGAAGAGAGCGGTTGCCGAAAAGCTTCAGAATTTGGTGATGTTTGCCGAAGGCCACTGAAGAGTTGATCGTCGAGCGATGGTGAAGAAGTGGTAGCAGACAAATAACTCTAAATTAGGTTTACTACTTTAATAATGGCGTTAGTAAAGAAACTCTGCATAGAGCAACCAACTATGATGGTGGAAAAAAACAATCTGAGGGACCTCGACGTGTGAGGGACTAATGTGTACAGTATATGTCACACTAGGGAGAGTATTGCAAACACTCCCAGTCAACGACCCCTTTCAAACTTCAAAAACCAGTCCTGCAATACTCTGCACCTACCACTAGACGTTGGTCTATGCAAAGCATGTGATTCTAGCAGAACCACAAGCCTCAGCAATGTATTTTATTGTGAGTGTTGTGTGATAGTATTATTTACTTATAGTCATTTTTTTATAGTATTTGCATGGCCATCAATTTATATAACTATTTTTCTAAGTGTAATCCTTAATTACTTACCCGGTGGACTCATTGTAGACCCTTTACCAGGCTCACCCCTTCCTGAGACTTAGCCATGGCCATTATCCATGCTACCTTGATTGGTTTGGCTATGGCTCACAGAGTTGTTCTCTGTTCACTAACTAGGTTGGCCCCCTGTACATCTGTCCAAAAGGCCAGAGTGTTGAATTCCAGTCTAACAAACGGTTTCAGATATTTGAGAGAAACCCATGTAGGCTATCATGTTTACAGGTTTATGGAGTTCCTCACAGGAACGTGAGTCCTTGGCACCTAAGGGGGAGTATCTCTGGTTGAGGTCACACTTGCCTCTAACCCTAGGAAGGGTATTGCGCAGCCAGCTCACCTCTCCAACCTCACAGGGGGGGCTTCCCCCTCAGGGAGAAGTCATGAATTCCCTTGATTCGGCACAATGTCCTCATGCTTGGGATGTTGAGTCCCACTACCCTTTCCATGTTCATGTAGATTAATTATTAATTTATTATTGTTGTTGTTATTATTATTATTGTTATTATTATTATTATTAGTAATCCCTTTATTAAACTTTGTTTGGTCCTGAATGGAAGAGTTTTGAGTACACCCACCCTCCTTCTCTTTCTTACCCAAGACCTTATCCCACCGTTGAGTACTAACTTGTTGAAATGGATTTCTGACCTGATGGACAGATTTCTGGAGGCCACCCTAGTTGTAGTGAACAGGGATCTCTGAGACGTTAGCTAAAACCCAATTAAGGTAAACGTGGTGAGCAGTCAAGGCTATTCTCAGCACACATATGAGTGGGCTTAGGGGTCCTCAATGAGTCCACAAAGTATAATACCCAATAATTCAATTTAGACAGGAATGTATACACATTCAAACATTTATTCTGGGCCTTTCACACACACTAAAAAATGAAACTAGCAGGTGATATTATCGAACAATACTCAATAATAACCATATATCCATTCACCATAGGTTCATAAAATGCATTCAAATGACTTAATAAACACAAGAGGAAATGCAGTAAAGATGGAACCAAGTCACAAGTGACTTCTCCAAAATTCAGCAGTCCATTACCTAAGACGAATTAGGCTTTGTGCCCAAAAGTAATAATATCCACAATGTTTCTCCCCAGAATGTAGTCTGTGTAAATAAGTTCTCATTTTACTTGTATTGGTGATTGTTCAAAGAAGGTATTCAACAAGGTTACAAGGTAAGTAAATTGTGTTCATATCTTTCTGAAAATACTACCCAGGTTTGATGACCAAAAGGCCGTGGAATGGAAGACTAGGATACAAAAAGACTGGTTCCCAATGTTATCCTGTGGAGGAAGTGGGGGGACAATTGGTTTGCGTTTACTAAGCCCCCTGTCTCCGATTTTCCCAGATGACTTGATGGGTTAACTGGGGGGTGACTGGAGGTGGGATTTCCCACCATTGGCTCCGGTGAGAGGTGCCCAGCAGCTGTGGGTGCAAGGATTCTTCCGGTCCAGTCCAGATTCAAGATACAACCCCCGGCGATGGAGAAATGCAAGATTCACAGATGCAGGCTCAGGGCACTTCACAGGACAGGACAGGGAAAGATGCGTTCCAGCGATGGCCAATGCATACAGGTGTCCTTGCAGTCACAGTTGATGAAGATTTTCTAGGACAGGATATCCTGATTTTGGGATGCGGAAAATCAGAGGGAAGGTGATCTGTACCACAAGCTGGTATAAGGGAAGCATGGTATCACAAGTATGACACTGACACAAAGAGTTGATGAGGGATGAGCGGGCACCGCTTATTTGAAATGTTTTTTTAATAATTCTGAAAAAAGATAATCCTTGAATTTTGTTTGGTTGCTGGGGTGCAGCCCACTGTAGTGTGGTACCGTGTAGGGCACAGACTGTGACTGAAGAAAAGGAGGCCTAGGCTAGTTAGCCGTCGATGTGGGCTGCACACCCTCAATGTCCACTAGGGGTTTTCTATTCTCTTGAAGTTGCCTCGGTAAATGAACAGTTAAAGCTTTTAGAATTTTTCAGATAGTGAAGTTTAATCTTCAGTAACAATACTGTTTTGTTAGATATTGCCAGTATTCGTTTCACTGCATTTCGGATATTAAATCCTTCGTCAGAGCCTAGTCTAATCCCTGTGTTCTACTGCGTACCATATTCAACATAAGCAAAACTGACATTTCAAAAGGTCATAATATTCACATAACGACAGGGAGAGAGAACACACAACATTTAAAGAAACATTTATAGAAACAAAACATGAGTTATCCGTTAATTCATTGATCTTTTCAATCTTTTGCGCTCGAGACACTGTTCATTTCTGTGTTGCTATGCAAAAAATCATGATATATACATCAAATTACTTCAATGTAGAGGATGTGCTATCAGGTGTGTGTTTAACATGCATTTGAACCTTGCACTGTAATTCCCTTCACATTCACCCTTTGTGGTGTTGCTGATAGCTTAACATCTATAATTCATGTGTTCCCAATTTCCATCGTGATAGTGCTTACTAACACTGCCAGTGAAGACTGATTGTGTGCTTTTGGCTGTGAGAGCCGTGAACTTGCTTTGTGATACAGATGCACTATAATTCCCTTCACCTTCAACCTTGTGGTGTTGCTTATGGTTTAAAGTATGTAATTTGTGTGTTCCCACATTCTGTCGTTATAGTGTTTACTGTTACTGTCAGTGAAAGTTGATTGTGTGCTTTTAGCTGTGCAAGCCGTGATACAGAAGATTCTGACCTGGTAGCGGTCACTCGGCATAAAACCTGTGTTGACGATCTGCTCACAGTGAGCAAGCTGAAATTGTTATAGACACTGAAATTTGCATAGATATTGTGTTAGTTATACAGCGATCATCATTTTAAGGTCTGTATGTGGAAACAAGCCGCTGGTGCGCTTACCTTCTATGGAAGATCAGAAATCTCGAAGCGCACCCGCCTCACGGTCCAACTGAACTGCGGTGGACGTGTCCGATCACTTGTTAGTATAGGTTGTCATGGCAAAACCTTCAAACAAGATGGCTGCTGGTGCGTAAATGCTTTGGCCATCTTTGAATATATAAGTAAGTTTGGTCCCCTCATAGATGCATCCTGTAACTCAATGGTGATTATTGTCTGTTGCTTTGGTTGTACCTACCAATGTTTACATATAATGACCCCACCTGGGTCGTGGTCAAAATGCGATACAGTATGTAAAAATAATTTAAAATAATTAATTAATTGAAATATATGGTATCATGACCTAAAACTTGATTTGTACGTGGGTCCATACATGTATCGAGAAATCAATTGGCAAAGGTGATGCTTACATGCTCTATGATATGACCATCCTTAAATAAATTACGTCAATTTATACTGTGATTCACACATGTACGGCTATCAGTAGCTGTTAAGGTTCACATAGTTTCCCAGAACTCGGATAAGTTCTGTATTGACTATTGTGCTGCATCAGTTGTTCTGGAGTGAATGACATAAAGTGGGTGCATGATGTAGCGCATCAGAGATTGGATGAGTAAACATAAGCTGTTGAGCTTTTTAACACAAGGGGATTGTTACAATAGAAGCAACATGGATACATTAAGCACATTTGTATGATGTCCACATAATTGATGATCAATGTTGGTGTTGTTAAAATGATAAACAATATATGAGTAATAGAATCAGGATATGTCATCTGTGTCCATAATAGTGAATCGTGATTATAAGTTACAGTTTAAGTCCCATTCCTCATTCATTCCTCGGGCACTAATGTGTCCAATCGATCAATCCAGTAGGCTCTCTCTGTTGTCTTTTCCTTTTGATATCCATTTGTGGCCCAGGGTTCTCAATCACCTCTAAAGTTTGGAATTTAAGATGTGCCATGCTGTGGTTTTTTTCATTAAAGTGTCTGGCTACAGATGAGTTGGTGTTTTTGTTTCTTATGCAATATTTGTGTTCGTTCATCCGTATTTGTAATTTGCAACCAGTTTCTCCCACGTAGTAAATACCACATGGGCAGCATCTGCAATATATACTGTTTTCTGTGTTGCATGTTGCAAAACATTGTAACATGATCCTCTCTCCTGTGTATGGATGTAATACAACTCCTCCTTTAATCACATTATTACAATTTATGCAATTAAGGCATGGGTATGTGCCAAGTTGTTTGTTTCATGATTTTTCGTCTCTCATCTCTTGTATTGACTATTAAGTCTCTTAAATTACTTGTCCTTTGATATGCAAAAAACGGTTTTGTTGCAAATAAATATTTGGTCCTATTGTCATTTGTTAGAATAGGACAATGTTTGCTTATACACCTCTTCATCTGCACGCTCTGTCTCGAGAATTTGGATACATATACCATCATTAGTGTTTTGGATTTGGGTTTAGATGTTAGGGTGCTTGCTCTAGATTTTATAGCCACCTTGTCCGATGCCGTCTTCAAATCTTCTTCCAGGTAGCCATGGTCTTTGCAATTGCCTGTGGAGTTTAGCTAATTCGTTCTCATTCTTCCTGGTCACTTATGATTCTTTTTAGATGTAGCATTTGGCCATGTGGTGAGTTGCGCAAAGTATTTTGTGGACGAAAGCTCATCCAGTGTAACAGATTGTTTCTGTCTGTTGGTTTGATGTGTAGAGAAGTGGTGATTTGTTAATTATTCACATTGACTTTGACATCCAAATAATGTATTGCAGGGTTGCCTATTTCTGCAGTGAATTGTATGCGTTGATCTATGCTGTTAATGTACAAAAGAAATTGGTCAAGTGATTCTCTTGAGTCTTGCCAGATTCCGAAGAAATCGTCGATGTAAAGTAGCCAGATTTTCAATTTGTCTTTCCATTCTGTTTTCTCAAGGATGTGGGTGGTTTCAAAACAGTACATTAATGCATTTGCATACGATGAGGCCATGGTTGCACCCGTGGCAGTGCCTGATACCTGAAGGTAGTATTCTTTGTTGTATATGAGGTATGAATTGGTTGCAATGAAGGTAAATAAAGATAGTAGAAACCACTTGACTGCTCCTATTTCTCCTTCTTGCAGGAGGAGCGACTCAACCGCTTCCTGCCCGAGATCATGTGGGATGCTAGTAAATAAGCTGTTGTGAATAAAATGTCTCCTTCACTTAATGGGATATCTTCTAGGATATTCAAGAAGTGTGTACTGACTTTCACGTATGTTCACGTCTTTTGAATTATAGGTTGCAAAAAATAGTCGATATATGTACCGAGAGGTTGTAGTAGTTCTCCTGTTGCTGCCACGATTGGTCTTCCTAGGGGGTTTGGTTAAGCTCTTATGAATTTTTGGTAAGAGGTAAAAATGTGGGGTCACTGGTTGTGGATTTTGTAAAAAGGCTTTTGTTTTTCCTGTAATCATCCCCATATCCTCTGCTTTTGTCAGTAAGATGTCCAGATTTTTCTGTATCTCATCTGTGGGATCGTGGTCTATTCTTGCATAGAATGTTTAATCATCAAGTTATCTTTTGCATTCGCCCTTGTAGTCTTGCAAGTTTTGGAGTACCAATGCTAAAACGGACTTTCGCTACGTCTGATAATGCCATCTTTTCAAAAGATGTTGATAGAGGGCATTTTAATTGCTACCACAAAAGTACTCGTGGGTTTGAATTCCACCAAAGCTGGTTGTTCTCTCTCTGTAGTGTCTTCTTTCGCCATTTCAGGTGAAAAAAAAACTCAATTTAAGTTTGCTTGTGAGTTTAGGTAGATCAACTTTGGTGTTAAATAAGTTAGTTTCAAAAGTGGGTACAAACCTCAGTCCTTTCTGTAGAACGGTGTTCTCTTCTGTGGTCAATATTCTGTCGGAAATATTAAATACTATGTTACTCGAGCTTGGAACCTGGTAGTCCTCTATGAGCCTTTTTCTTGAAGGCCTCTGCCTGTTCCTGATCCTGATGGTGCTCCACTAGTGGCGCTGTTACCTTCTGCTCCTTGGGGGGGAGGTGCTTGTGGGTTGTTATCACCTCTATTAGAGTCAGTGTCTGAATGGCTGTTGTCAGAATTGTTTATTTTTTTATTGTGGGGGCTGGTACTGTTACTTGTCGGCCCATGTGTACCCTTTGTTTCTCAAATAGTCAAATGTATCACGACGAAATGTTCTTATTTTCCTTGCCTCTAAGTCTGTTTTGTATCCCTCTAGTTGTTTATTCATAGCTGTGATTTATATCTGCGAGTATTTCCGTGAATGTTTCCTCAAGTGTTGTTATCTCTGTAGTTAGGTCTTGAATTTCTTTCTCTAGGTTCTCCAGATTGGCAACAGTTCTTTAATAGTTAGTAATATCAGGTCCAATTTCTGCACAAATTCCTTATTTTCTTTGCATAGGGTTGTCCTTAGACAATTCTCAATTCTCGCGGGATCCTCTGTGCTTTGTAATAGCGTCCTAATGTGACTGCATGTAATTTCCGATTGAAGGCCTTACGGATGGTGTATTCTTGTTGTTTAATTTTCTTGTTGAGGTCAGTATGCTATGTAGAAAGATTGGTTTCCTTGATTAGACCAAGTATCACATTTGCTTCTTCGGCTGAAAAGCCTAAAGTGTTTGCTCTTATTTCTGTAAAATTTTCGATCTCGTCGTAAGACATGTCAGCATGCCACCGCTCTGTTATACACGGAAGTGAGAAGTACAGAGTTGATGAGGGATGAGCAGGCACCACTTATTTTAAATGTTTTTTAGTAGTTCTGAAAAAAGATAATCCTTAAATGTTTGGTTGATGGGGTGCAGCCCACTCTAGTGTGCCACCATGTAGGGCACAGGCTTTGACTGAAGAAAAGGAGATCTAGGCTAGTTAACCATCAGTTTGGGCCGCACACCCTCAAGGCCCACTAGGGCTTTTCTATTCTCTTGAAGTTGCCTCGGTAAATGAACACTTGAAGCTTTTATAATTTTTCAGATAGTGAAGTTTGACACAAAAGGTACCATTTGGAAACCTTTATTGAAGTTTCAGTGGGGTTGTAGAAACTCCTACTTTGCCCTATAGCTAGGATGGGAGTAGTGCCGACCATCAAATAATAAATAAATAATAAATAAAACTGTCCTAATTGAGTCTGTCAAATAAAATGACTAACAAAACCTAATGCCTGCCCTATATCTTGTACTAAAAGTGTGAAAAGGAGAATATGTATGCATAGGAAAGTTAGTGTTCAAATATGAAGAGTCAGCTCTCCTCCCTACGTTGGACAGCACAGAGTAAGGCGGTCCCTGTAGGCAAGATGACACACTCTGGCTCAGGTTCTTAACACAAAGGAAGTGGAAAACGTGGATCGAGGCCCGACTGGCCTTCCACGTTAAAGTCTTACTTTCGAATTTCCAAAACACAGATCAACAAAAATGTTCACATCCGTCCCCCTCTGTCGGGCTCAGACCTCTTAAAGCAAAAGTTCACTTTGGTCGCCCTCTGTCGTGCTGGTGTCCTTGAAACACAATGCAGCCTTCTGATGTGGGATCTGGCTTTACCGGCCTGTTGGAGGCAATGACATCCTGTAGGGAACTCCTGGGGCAACAGAATTTAAAGCCTGTGAGAGAGATCAATTAAATGTGGTTAATACTATATTGAGTAGCATATAATGTAAACCTGCCATCAAAGAGAAAATTATGTGCAAAGTGGATATAATGTAAACTAGAAATTGTTTGCTCAGTCAGTATTCTGGTAATGTAACATAACAGGGAATTTTGTAAACTCATAGTGACGTTTGTAGAGGGTTTGCTTGCATCTGACAATGATGTGCTAACTAGATTTAATGTAAACTGGCAATACTATGTAAGTTTAAATGTATACATAAAAAAGGAGAGCATGCATTCATGAAAATAAGTGTTACCTAATAGTGGCATTTCCAGTTTGATTCATTGGAGTTTACACGTATACACTTTTTCAGGAAGCACAGCATATCTATCAGGATTATCCAAGGTATGTTGCATTCTTTTTCTTTAGCTTCTTCAATCTTTGTAGCTGCTTTAGTAATCCTGACTTCATGTATTTATTGCTTATCACTTTGTGTATTTGTGTTTTTTGTTTTATTTAGCGCAAAACTAGCTTGAGAGAAATAGCACGCTGTATATGCATTAGAGCCCAAAATAGATGGGTAAATGTACAAGAAAATCCCAAAGCTGTTGTAATTCATGGATAGTGGATCCCAAGTCACATTGTAGAATTCCCTAAAATTCAGGGTCTTAAGTTCCTTTCTAAACTGCAAGAGCATTGGAGAAGTCCTCTTTACAACCAGGATGGTATTCCAGCATGATAGGGCATAGCAGGAGAAGGGCTAGTTCCTGAAGTGTGTTTGTCAAGAGGTGGTAGTTTGGCAGCAAAGAAGGCACGTGTTTGTGCAGTGGTTGCCTTGTATGTGAACCAGGAGATTTTGAAGAGAATACTGGTCGGATAGGCTGCTAGTACAGAACACTCAAAATGGAGATGATGTGGTCAAGTTCCTTAGAAGTTGTTATGAGTTGTACCACAGCGTGATAAACTGCCTTGAAAGGAACCAGGAATACAGAAGGGAGCTCAGTGAGGCTGGTGTTTCTGACATAAATAGGTGCAATCACTTGGGCCTGTATCGAGGCCTGTAAGGCCTGTGGTGGGGGAAGGGCTTCATCTTGCAGAGCAGTGTAAGCTGATACTTTTGTTAATTTGCTGCTGTAAGGAGATATTACTGTCTAGGATAAACTGGAGGGATTTGGTGAAGGGGGTGGGTTGAGGAGTGAAGCATCCAAGTGCATGCCTTTCAACTGTATGCTTGTCATCCCCATCTGAATGGTGGCACGTCATGTCTGGAGGCATTTGATGTTGTGGGAGCGGTCACTTCTGAGATACGACATACATTACTCACCGTAATCATATTTCTGGTGCTTGTATCTGCTTAGATTCACATGCTGTGCTTATAGTCTGACATCTAGTGGTAATCACAAAGTATTGCATCTTTTTTTCAAAGAACAGCATGGGTGCGACTGTATAACTATCCAGTGTCCCCAAAATCCTTCATGCTTAAAGGTCCCCTCAGTTGTTTTTGTTGTGAGGCAGCCTGAAAGAATGCGTGAGTACAGAAGAAAGAAAGCATAATATGTCTATGTTCCTTCAACTCCAAGAGGGAAGGAAAATCGGGCGCATGTGAATCTAGGCAAATACAAGCACCAGAAATACGATTACGGTCAGTATGTCTTCTGAAGCTTGTGAATCGGCTTAAAATCACGTACTGTGCATAGACTAGCGAGCAGTACCAGGAGATGGTGGTGGGATGTGTGATCGAACAGTATTAAAGAGATGTCTTAGGACCACCTGAGAATCAGTCTTGGAGTGTGGGTCTAAGCAGTGATGTTGAGTGAAAGTGTGAATAGCACTCCAGGCAGCCGCTTTGTAAATACAATCAAGAGGAACATTTACAATAAAAGATATAGTAGCTCCTGTGCCTCGAGCAGAAATTGCCGACTTAGAGACAGGGTCCCCTTCTCTACCAGCAGCAACAGAGACAAAGAATTGTTCAGTCTTCCTTAGTGGTTTTGTTTCATTAAGGTAATACACCACTGATCTCCTAACATCTAGTGTATGGAGGCTTCTTTCAGCTGAGTTAGTGGGATTCTGAAAGAAAGTTGAAGTTTGATGGATTGGTTCACGTGGAACTTAGAAATTAATTTAGGTGCAAAGCCTGGGTGTGTGCACGCAGTTCCACATTGTCTTTATGAATGGTAGCAAAAGGATCTTAAATTTTGAGAGCCTGGAGTTCACTACCTCTCCTGATAGAGGTAATAGCCACAGAAAAGGCCTTCTTATAGGTGAGAGCCTTAAGACTAGCCATATGCATTGGCTCAAAAGGAGGCCAAATTAGTCTTGTAAGAACATCATTGAAGTCCCATCTGGGAGTTGGTTTAGAAACAGGAGGGTGCCTTTTTATTTTACCCCTTCTGTGAATTTTCCACCTTGCTCTGAGATGTGGTATATGCTGAGAGGGCAGCAAGGTTGACCTTTAGTGAGTTGAAAACAAGCCCTGAATCTAAGAGGTGTTATTGTTATTGTTATTGTTATTTTGCATTTATATAGCGCCTTATATACCATTGGTATGGTGTGAAGGCGCTGGTAGGTTGAACGCCCCTGGGAACCGAAGTTCAGATCAGTAGAGAGAGACGAAAAGGTGCATGTGGGCACCGGTTATGTGTGCAGCTCGTGCGGTATCAGAGTAATAGCTGCTGCTTAGCGGTAGGTGTGGTGGTTGAGAGATCAGGAGTATGTGTTCGTTCTGGCAGGATTTATCCAGACTGAGTGTGGCTGCGTTAGGCCTGAGGAGAACGCCTGGCTGGGGGGTGAGTAACCAGCAGTGTTTACTTAGAATGATGTGGAGTGAGCGGCGGATGTTGGTATGAGAACAGTTATACCGAATGGTGTCATAGTATCTCTGTGTTCTAGTTGAGTGGTGATGTAAAGGAGAGAGTGAGCGTGGTGATGTGATATGGTGGATTGATTGTATGGTCTTTCAAACATTCTCTGTATTCAACCATACTATATACATCACTTCTATGCGCTCCAGTCCGTTCCATGCACTCCTATCCACTCATGCATCCCAGTCTGCTCGATACACTCTGGTCTGTTCCACGCACTTATGCATTCTGGCTCCTCTCTCGTGCTCGAGTCTGCTCTGCGCACTCTAGTCGGCCCGCGCATGTACTCTTGTCTGTCCTTCACATGTAATATACATTCACCTGTTTTACGCACTCATCCCCTCAACGCACTCATCCCTTCTATTCACTCATCCCCTCTAGGCACTCATCCCCTCTAGGCAATCATCCCCTCTAGGCACTCATCCCCTCTACGCACTCATCCCCTATACGCACTCATCTGCTCCCCGCACTCATCCGCTTTAAGTACATATATTCATCTCTATACTCACCTGTTCTACGGCTTCATCTGTTATGTACACTCATCCTCACCTAGATAAAGGGCTATGCTAAAGGGCTATGTCTAGGTGAACCAGTCAATAGGGTGGATGTTTTTAATATTGCACCAAATGACAAACTGTTTCCATTTATTGGAGTAACAATGTATGGTGTTTGGTTCCTGTGCTTCTCTGAGAATGTCTATATAGGTAGTTGGAGGTGCCCAAGCACTATGAATTCAGGAGCCAAGCTGCTAAGTTGAGCATTTGAGGGCATGGGTCTACTGTTCTCCCTTGTTCTTGTGACAACATGTTTTATGGGCAAGGTAGTTTCCTCAGTGGGGAGACTGACATTCTCATGAGATAAGAAACCACAGCTGTCAAGCCCACATTGGTGCCACCAGGATTAGTGTGACGTGTTCCTGATGCATCTTGTGAACTATCCTGTTGAGTAGGGGCACTGGGGGAACACGTAGGCAAATCTCTCTGACCATGTTATCCAGAGACTGTTTCCTTTGTATTTTCTCTGTGGGTACCTGGAGGTGTAATCTGGGTATTGGGTCTTCTCCAGAGATGCAAAAAGGTTGATATCTGGATGACCCCCTTCTGCAGAGACGTTGTGTAAAATGTGTTCTTGCCAGCACCACTTATACTCTACGAGTTGCAAGTATCTGCTGAATATATATGCCAGAAGATTGTGTTCCCCTGGAACATGTTGTGACAGTAGGAACATGTTGTGTTTGAGTGCCCATTTCCGAATGTTCTATGGCAGTTTGGACAGCCCTGGAGAGTGAGTGCCCCACTGTTCCTTCAGGTAATACATGGCTGTAGTGTTGTCTGTAAGGACTCGAACGGTCTTACCCTGTAGTTGTGTTTGAAAGGCTTTCAGGGCTTTGTACACAGCAAGTAATTCCAACAGATTGAGATGTTTGGCTGCTACTGATTGAGACAAAATGCTGTGCACTGTCTTTTCTAGGAGGTGTGCACCCCATTCGGCAGGGATGTGTCTGTGGTAAGAGTGACTTCCACTGCGGGAGTGGTGAAGGATTTCCCCTTCAGAAGGTTCTCCTTTGACCACCACTGCAGAGACTGAACGAGGGCTGGTGAGATAACCACTAGATCATCCCACTGACCACTTACCTGACACCATTGGCTCGAGAGCCACTCCTGCATTAGACGCATGCGCAGATGGGCGTGCGCAACTAGGAAGATGCCGGATGCCATCGCCCCCAACCGCTGCATGGCTTTCTGAATGGTTTCCTGACAACTGGCTATAAATTGAGGGACCTGGAACAACATTTTTTGAACCCTCTCGTCAGAAGGGAAGACAAGCCCGTCTTTTGTTCGAATTAGTGCTCCTAGAAACTGTTTGAATTGACTGGGGACCAGAGTTGATGTTTTCTATGATTGAGAACCCCAGGTTGAAAAGAAGATCTACAATCTTTTGGGTGTTCTTCAGACAAGCCTGGTGCGAGTATCCAGTTATGAGCTAGTCGTTGAGATAATGATGCACTGGAATGGACTGCCTGCGCAGGTGAGCTGCCACCACTGCTAGTACCTTTGTAAACACTCTCAGAGCTGAGCTAATGCTGAAGGGGAATACTATGAATACTATGAATTGATAGTGAGTGCTCTCTATCGTGAATATCTTGAACCTGAGGTACTTTTTGTGCGCTGGCATTGAACTATGAAAGTGTGCATCTTTCATATCCAAGGTGGCCATGTATCCCCCTGTTTTAGCAGCCAGATTACCTCCTGTAGAGTTGTCATCCTGAACTTTTGAGGTTTAACATACTTGTTTGCAGGACGCAGATCTAATACAGGGCACATGGTTAGATCCTTTTTGGGTACAAGGAAATATATTAAATAAATACCCTTGTTTACCTGAAGATCTGGGATGACCTTGATCGCCTCTGGCTACTGGGGTTCTCCTCCTACCCTTGCCACCCCAGAAATCCCATTGTTGAGGGGTTGAATGGTGCCGGCTAGAATACCAAGGAGGTATTAAAGACCCTGTGATGAAGCAATGGCTTGGCCAAGGCTTGATTTAGAGACTTCAAAGATTCATGCTCCTTCTTCACGGTTTCAAGGGCTTTGTCCACAGCCGTATCATAGAGGGCTGAGGCGTCAACAGGTTTATTAATAAGTGAAGCCTGTGCCTAGGGCTTGAAACCAGAATTCTTCAGCCATGCATGGCGCTTCAACAGGGGGCCTTCTGCTTGAACCCTACCGGCAGTCACTGTTGAGTCCAGGGTGTTTTTCAATACATTTTGTGCCACCTGACGCCATAGTGCACCACTGCAAAAAGCTGAGATCGAGAAGGCTCTAGAACGGTTTTCAGGCCTTCATGCACTAGCCCCCACTGGACGTCATTATAGCTAGCAATTAGTGCTGTGTTGTTATCTATACAGTGAAAACCAGAGGCCAAAAGCCAAATAGCCATCTAACTGGTATTTGCCAAAAAAAAAGACAACAGAGAGTGATTGTGTTATGCCAAATGCAAGGTAACTCAGTTTTAATTGCAATATAAAGTGGGGGAAAGACAAGATTAACAGCCGAGCTCTCACTCAAATATTTCTCCACCACTCAACAGGAGACATCAGTTTTTATAGGCATTTTGATGACACAGTTATGAAAACCTATCGCTCCTGGTCATTGGCTCCCTCTACTAAGCTACATATATAATTCTATTATATGTCCACAACTAATGATTGGACAATTCTTATCTAAGATCCCACCCATAAACCATCCCATAAAAATGTGCTACCTCATCATGCTTTAATATTATTAGTAGGCTCCAAATTACTTCTGCGTTGAAAAAAGACATGTGCTCATCAGTTAGCATACGGTCACACTATCCATGAACTGGCTGCATGATGACATGTTTTATGTAGATGGGAGAAGACGAGCATATCGCCTTTGTTTCTTAATTAAATGAAACAGCTCATATTGTCCCTGCAATGATGTCTCGAGACTCAAGGACCTGTTCTTGCAAACACGCCATCCTAGTCTTGACACATTTATGAATAACTATTATTATGAATCCAATAATTGTTTGCACCCAGGGTAGCGAATGACATGACCGATCCCAGTACATCTGAAATGGCAGACACAGATGTAGGAGAAAATGGGATGCTGCAATAAGAAACACCCGAAAAGGCATAGGAATGATGGACTTCATCTAAAATAACCCTGAGGGTGAGGATATCCAGTTGCGAGTAAGCAACGTGAGCTCCGAATAGGGACGATTAAGATTGAGCCCCAAAAAATACAAAACAGCCATTGAACACTCCCAACACGATTTGCCAGATTGAATGTTATGTTATTTGTTGTGTGTAATCTAAATTTTGTGCAAAAAGCAATAAAGAGGTTTCAACAAAAAAAGACCTGGTTGAGTAGCTAGCCCAGGCAAGGGATGGGGGATCCCCCTTCTATGTTGAAGGAAAAGTTACAGGGAACTCTCCTAGTGTTGGAGCCACATCTGCCATTTTTTGCATATATTTTAATAATAAAAGTTGAACTATTTACATTAAAAAAAAACTATGATTATGAATCATTCTGCTATCACCGCGTGTGCGGTAATTACTTGTCTTTTTAGTCACATCGTGTTTCTCTGTCATGCCTAGCCAATCACAGAGACATTAATCTGAAAACTACTTATGAACTTCCTAGGATGTTCAGTCCATCCCATAGACTTCAAATGATCTGCCGTGTTATCTTAACTTAATTTAACCTTGACAGCTGGAGGCACACAATGGTATCTTGTTCTGTCATGAAACCCTCCCCTACGAAGCCTTGGGTTTTCACATTCCTTGGAAGCAGCTATGTCCAGCTAACACTTTATACGAGGGGGTTGTCCTGTCAAACGTTTTCACACTACAATGATTTGTTGCAGTGATAATTTAAACAGACCTCCACATTAGTGGTAATACATCATAGCAAGTATGCATTACTGGAAGAAGGTTCTGATCCAAATACTGGAGATAAACTACGGTGTCCTTCATTTTAATTAGGTCACACATGTAGGTATGAAAATAGAAAGTGAAACATGTCACCAAATACACATTTTAGTGTTAAATAAATAACATATTATTCAAATGTTATGTACACATCGATTTCCAAAGGTGCTTTTACTTTGGTGACAGGCGGGCCATGAATCTAACATTTTCAAATGAATAGAAAACCAAATTCTGAAGTGTCTTATGAAGGTGCACTGAAAGTTCAAAAGCACATCTGCAAAATTCATGTGGTGTGTTGACAACACACCTATACAATAGTGCGGTATTGTTTATCCTGTACACAGTTTTGCTAAATATTACTTCATATTTGACAAAAAAACAATGTATTTCAACAGTTTAAACAATATAATATGAAAATAAAAACAAGTCGCTTAATGACCAAAGAATCCTTAAAAATAGGGTCTGCTGTAGGCTGGTTTGAAAGGGATAACCAAGAAACTGGTCGACGTCAACATAAAGGTAGTGATGGTAATTTGGGTCATAGTTCACAGAGGTTTCAACAGGAACATAATGACCATGGACGTTTCGGCTGGCAGTTGTTGCAGCCTTGTTCTGGGGCCGGGTTAGAGCAGGTCTCCCCATAAATAAAAAACAATATGGATACATATTGTTACATGGTCCAGGAAGTGGATCATTCCTAAAATATTTCAGAGTAAACCTCTGTGAGAGGCTAGTCTTGGGGGTGAGCCTAAGACCCTATGCACTGACCTTGGATGTGAGTAAAGCGATTCAAATCAGCGGTATTTTGAACCGCTGGCTGGGGGTAGTTCTCCAGGCACATGAATGATAGGGTAGGTCACACTGGGGTGATCTGTAAGTACAGGAGGAGAGGCAGGGGACTAGGTCAGCTGTTGCATAAAAGGAGTCATTGTCAGCTGAGTAACGAAATTGGAACAAGAAAGAGTACCTTGAGTCTGAGACAGTGCAGTGGAATTTTTGCAGAGCCTCCGTGATGAGAGTTCTCTGGATGAGGCTTAAACCAGTGCCAGCCGGATTGCCTGGAGACTGGAAGTCTGCATATGGGGTAAGGAGGAGAGACAAAAGAGCAGACAGCCCCGTATCAGAAACCATGAGGAGGCCGATATGCAGGAAAACCGTGTGGAAGGGACCTGGGTATGGCTGGTCACTGACCTGTAGTAAATGCGTTTTTTGCTCGTTCAGTTTGTACGCCAAGGAAACTCGCGTACATCTGGATGACAGCCGTGTGTTAGACTAGTGTGAAGGATTTGCGCATTTGTCCGAGCCATGGCGTTGGGGACACCTAGGATTACGCGGCTGGAGGTGGCATGGCCCGGCTGTACGGCCAGTGCAGCGGGGTGTCTGCAAGCGATGTGGGCTGCTAGGTAAAATGAAAAAGACGAGTTCTGCTGTTGTGTGGGTGTTCGCCCACAACAGTAAAGTTGGACGCTGCACCTGGGGAATGAAGCCCTGAGCGTCACAGGTGCTGGATCAAGTATGTGTGTGCAGCAAGCACTATGTGGTGGTGTGTTGCTGTAAAGGTGCTGGAATCATTTCAGAAGTCAAGTTGGAGTGCTGGAGGCACCAAACAAGAGTGGAGGGAGCAAGAACGGCCAGTTAGTGTCCAGCTACCACAACATTTCCCTGAATTCAATTTATTTGTTCAAATAGCATGTTTAACTGAGGCCTTTTCTTAAAACTGCAGAGTTTAATTCTCTGCTGTGTTTGGTGCAGTTTTAAAATGGCAGCTGCTTGTCATGTGTTTTCCTCTGCAGCACAAATTTATTTTGCATTTATTTGGCTGTCTACGGAGTGCTGGTGCATGCCTGTCACATGATCTCCTACCTATACCCTTACTCTATCACAATTGTCCATGGACCTAATATGATAGCAACCTCGACTGTTTCCACCACCCTCACATTACTGTTTTTTTCCTCCCCACCACCCCTTCAGCACTATCTGAAATGTCGTCAGGCCTAGTATGATAGTCGCTTGTTTTGTTCCTACCCTCCCTTTCTGCACCCCTCTCCATCACCTTTTGTTTTTCTCCAGCTCTACCAGAAATGTCGTCAGGCCTAGTACGGTAGTCGCCTGTCTGTTTCCATTTCCTTTCCGCTCTCCCCCTCCCTTCCTTATCTATGTCTTAGCTCTTGCACTATCTGAAATGTCGTCAGGCCGAGTACGATAGTTAATTTCACATCCTTACTGTTCATGGCCTGTAAGAATGTGGTTGTATTTTCCCTTGTTCCCTCCCTTGCCTTGAAGCGCTTTGAAACACATTGTGTATAGGCGCTATATAAATAAACAATCATATCATATCATATCTATGGGTAGCAGTAACCTGATCCTGCCTACAGTTGTTCTGCCCTACTTATGTAGTGAGCCCCTATCTTGGGTACACGCCTTCCAGTCACCTAATCTATTGCATTTTAAAACACACTAATTGTACAAGCTAATGCCTTATCTGTCCCCTACTTGCGTAGCAAAACTACCTATTCTTTGTGCCAGCTGCATTTCCAGGAGAATTTCAAATGTGTCCTTTCTTATCTTATAATTTCATTTCTTCTGAGGGAGGCAGGGGGGCAGAGCCTGATCATGCTCGCCAGTCAATAATTGCCCCACTACAAAGATTACTGCAAGCAGCCAATGAGGCAATGCATTTCCCAAGGGCATAAAGCTTTTTGCAGTCCTTATCATGTGGTGACTCTGATAAAGTCAGTGAAACCCCTGCATGTGAGTCTGGAATGGCATGGCCTCTGATGTATAGTGGGTCAGAAGGCACGTTGCAAAATCGTTTTCGGGTTGACAGCCCTAGTAAGGGCGGGTGTGAACAAGGATGGAGCAGCATTCAAAAACGGTATGACCTGGCTGAAGGGGACATTCTCCTTGAGGATATCCTCAACAAAATCCAAGTTGGGCACTTATCCCCTGTGTCACAATTTTAAAGTGGTCTGCAGACTTCCGGAGGCAGGTGTTGAACAGCATTTGTTCATCTATTGGTGAAGCCTCCCGGGGTGGAGAGACAGGAGGAGCATCCAAGAATATATTGTCCGGTTCAGCCTCATGGGCAGGGGTAGTAGGCCAAATCCCCTGGTCATCAGCGGGGTCCAGGCATCTGGATCATAGAAACTGCTTCCTGGGAGACATCATCCATATTCGGTACATAATAGACATCATCCGGGTCCTATAGATTATCCTGAATAATATCCTCAAGAAGATCAGTCAAAAGCTGTCTGGGAGGAGAAGAAAAAAGAGCCCCAGGAGAGTGGTGCCTTGGGGGTTTTAAGGGCCTAGGACGTCCTCGATGGGACATTGTCCCTTAAGGATGTCATCAAATTTGACAGTAAACGTCATTCTGAAATTTTGGTCATGCAAGCCTAAAATCTCTCTCTTGTCCATCCAAAGGATGAGGAGTCTTCAGGAAGGGGGAAAGGTGAATCAGAGGGGACAGGGTCCTGTTGCAGGGCCTGTGACAGAGGTTGAGAGGCCAGAGAATATCCTACAGGCAAAGGGTAGCCCTTCTTATAGCCAGAGCCATGAGCATGTGCCTGGGGCCTGGGAAAGCTTCTCCCAAAGTTTAGGGAGAGTTTTAGCAAGGGAAACATGTTTTCAGTATGTCTTTTGACGCCTCCAAAAACATGCGCTGAACTTTTTGGGGTGATGTCTTGTGAAGCCGAAGCCTTTGGACATTGTGCCTGCCGTGATGGCAGTGGTGCAGTGGGCCCTCAACCACAAGGTTGAGTAGGCCTCGCCGAAACCTTTGAGGAGTACCGATGGCTTCTTTGACAAATCCGTCAAAAGAGACTGAGGGGTTGTCTACTTAGCCTTATTAATAGGATGTGTGCCTTTGTGACCTTGGTGTGTTTTCCCCATCGCACTAAACAGCATTCTTAGAAGAGCTGGGTACGGGGAGTCGGGAGACTCCACGGTTACACCTTGGGATTCTGAAACGTAGTCGCGGCTGCTTATGGACTCCTCATCAGAGGCACATTTACAGCGGGAGAGTGAATCTCGGCCTGAATGGCATAGGCTGCCCACTGCTTGATAGGCCTGTCCTTAAGGGTCTTAGGCCAAAAGAGCTTACATGCCTTGCAACGCCATTTATCATGGTCACGAGGGAGGCACTGATTACACTCCTTGTGAGTTTCCTTCCACAGGACTTTGCCGTTACATGAAGGGCAACATTTTAAAGGAGTTCACTCCATAATAGTGTGGAAAAGCAGCCAGACGAGAAAAGGAAGAACATGTCATGATGCCTACCCCCAGGCATCCGGACCAAGCCTATCAGCCACGGGAGCAGGCATCTAGACACTTAGTGAAACCTCAGCAGCCCCGGCTAGGGGCTATCTGGGTTCAGTCCTTAGGCGCCAGGCTCATAGTAGGAATCAGTCCTGGCGCCTAAGGCGCCAGGCTCATAGTCATTACTTACCTCAGGCAGACCATGCTGCAAATGACTCCAATCCAACATGAAGCCTGAAAGGGACTATTTTTCTACAGGGACTATTTTTTACTCGGGTGTGGTTCTAGGGACTTCTTACCTGGGACTACTTTTGAGGCTATTTAAACCACACCCGACCAGCAACACACGCTTCGCGTCATTCTGCATCCAGCAGCGTAACACTCACCGTGCCTGCAGCCTGCATCCAGTCTTCTGCCACGCCCGCCTCGAATCCGGAGCTCCTAAAACAAAGAGGAAAGAAAGGGACAAGGTTAGAAAACAAACTTATTTCTATTCCACACCTGATTCTGGATCCATCTTGTCTCTGGACCTGTAAAGAACATAATTTCTGCACGCGCCGCACCTCCAGCTGCAGCGCCGCGCCATACTCACCAGTCTTCACAGCATCCTTCGGGTCGGCGCTGCCTCCATCATTTCTTCGCCGAACTTCGGCACCTGGAGACAAAAGAAAACCACAAGGTGAGCCGAGGGAACCAACAAATATAATTCTTACCACCATAGACTTACCTGATTTACCACCGGAGGCATCCTTTTGTAACTCTCGTTTTCCTCGTGCAACATTTACCGGACAGCGCCGGGTAATACAGACTCTTACCTGAGCGCCACCAGCTGCCACAAGAGCATCTTCTCACGAGCCAGCTGCAAAACAAGAAAGGAAGGGGGGAACAAGAGTGCACATCGGACATATTGAACTCTATGAATTTAACACTTACTGTTCCTCACCAGGAACCTCAGAGTCAATACTCTCCGGAACTCTCCCGAGCCTTCAAACCAGTGAAGTAACTGGAATCGACGTGCCCCTGCAAATCCACGCAGGATGGAGAGCTCATCTTTCAAGAATATAAGGTGAGATTGCTGTGAGGGCATTTCGGAGGTGGTTAGTTGGGGAGGACTGTGGGGGTGCCATCACTTGAATCCACAAGTGGCTAAATCCATCTCTCCACTTACAGGAGAATATTTCTACGGGTTAAGCAGACAAGAGTAGGAGGGCAGATCCAGTCAGTCATCGCTGCACTACGCATCACGTGGGTGGAGACCGCAGCTGTCCGGGTCCGACCGACGCCCTTGTGGGAGCCAGGTGAGCGTAACAGAACGCGAAGCCTATCTACAAATCCCCACCCAGGCGTTATGGAAACTTCAGCGACCGACCAACTAGCCCTATTGTTAGGGGAACTTAGGGCAGAGGTGCACTCCATGCGCCAAGAGACTAATGCCCTCAGGAGAGAACTGATTGTGTCAAAGGAGCGCACTGATGATCTTGCTAGACAATTACTGCAAAACCAAGCTGGGCAAACACCATTACCTGGACTCGGGGGGAATCCAACTCCTGTTTCATCGAGCAATCCTGTGCAAGTGGTTCTACCAGGGTGCATTCCTTTAGCTCCACCCGAACGTTTTGCTGGGGACCCAAAAAAGTTTGCCGTATTTATGAACCAATGCCGCTTGCACTTTTTATGCAGACCTGGAGCTTTTCCGAACGACCAAACCAAAGTAGCCTTTGTACTATCATATCTTAGTGGCAGCGCAGTGGATTGGTCAATTCCATTAGTTAACCAGGATGACCCTCTTCTTCGGGATTTTCAAGGTTTTCAATTGAGCATGGAAAGACTATTTGCCAGACATGCACAGGGACAGGCCCTGGATAACGAACTTTTATCATTACGACAAGGTAACCAGGATCTACTAACCTATATCGCCACTTTCAATAGGTTAGTGGTGGAAACCGGATGGCCAGAGGTAAAACGAATTACATTATTTCATCGTGGACTTTGGGGTGAACTCAAAGACGTTTTGGCCCAAGTTGTGAACCCACCTCAGTATTGTGCCGAATATATAGACTTAGTGGTCCAGTTAGACCACCGACTTCAGAATAGAAAGGCTGATCGAGCTAAGTTCGAGAATCGGGTATTGGTTAAACCCAATGTTACCCTCAAAGGAACAGATGTATCAGAACAGATGCAGATCGGGGGGGGGGGTCAAGGGACCCTTAACTCAAAAGGAAAGAGAAAGAAGACGGCAAATGGAATTGTGTCTGTACTGTGGGGCCTCAGGACATTTTCTACGGGATTGCCCTATAAAAACATCTAAAAAAGTAGTCGGAGTTGCTAATAAAAATCAAGCAGAGCCTGATTCGGGAAACGACAACGCCCGACAAGCGTAGAGGTACGCTTGCCGAGCTTGAAGAAGGATACTCAGACCTCGCACTTCATCATACCAATGGTCCTTATAGATCCAAGGCAGCCATTGCGTATGCATGCAGTGAGCGCATACATTGATAGTGGGGCCATTGGAAACTATGTGGACCACGATTTGGCTTCTAGGATGAATCTATCTCTCTGCAAAAAGACCACTTCGGATGTCATCACCACAGTCGATGGAACTGAAATTGCCTCTGGGCCTGTAACTCATTCCACCGCAGAGATGACACTATTGGGTCAGGATGGGCATCGAGAGACTATTGTGTTTGATTTAATCAAAGACTCCCGCAGTTCCAAATAATACTGGGTATACCTGGGTTAGAAACACATAATCCTTGTATTGATTGGCGAGAGAAGAGAATAACCTTCCCGGATTGTGCACATACTTGTTACCCAAAAAAAACCTTGAACCAAGGACTGGCCACAGTCGCTACTCCAGTCGTACAGTTACCTCAGGAATATCAAGAATTCCAGGATGTTTTCCAAAAGGAACAGGCAAAGACCCTACCACCTCACAGATCATACGATTGTCAAATCGATCTCATACCCGGTGCACAACCTCCATGTAGTAGGATCTACGGCCTTACGGAACCCGAAAACCTTCACCTACGACAATACTTGGACCAATACCTGGCTATGACTTCATTCGTCCATCCAAGTCCCCTGCATCTTCAGCTTTGTTCTTCGTGCCTAAAAAGGAAGGTGACCTCAGAACGTGCATAGACTACCGCGCATTAAATCAGATCACGGTTAAGAACCGATACCATTGCCTCTGATCCCCGAATTACTAGACCAAGTAAAGGACGCTTGCATCTACACTAAATTAGATCACTGGGGGGCATATCATCTGGTACGTATAAAGAAAGGCGACGAATGGAAGACTGCTTTTCACACTAAGTACGGGTTATTCGAATACCAGGTGATGCCCTTCGGGTTGTGCAATGCACCAGCAGCCTTCCAGTATTTTATGAACGATGTCCTTCGTGAACTCATTGACGTCTGTGTTGTTGTATACATAGACGATATTCTAGTGTACTCCTCTTCAGAATCAGACCATGTGAAGCACGTTCGTGCAGACCTTGAGAAACTACGCCAGCACAAGTTATATGCAAAATTGGAAAAATGCGTTTTTCATGCTACGGAAGTTGAATTCCTTGGATTTATCCTGACTCCAAATCCTCAAGTGGCCATCACCCAGTTCAGTTAAAGGGGTACAAAGCATGCTCGGATTTGCTAATTTCTACCGCAGATTCATTCCGGATTTCTCACATGTTGTACACCCTATCACAGCACTTTTGCGAAAAACAAACACTTCTTGTGGACCGAATAAGCTGAAAAGGCCTTCCAAGAGCTGAAAGCGAAATTCACCTCTGCACCTCTCTTAAAGCATCCATGCCCCGAACTTCCAGACATAGTTGAAACTGATGCATCCAGTTTAGCCATGGGAGCTGTCCTGTCCCAGAAGGATCCTGAAACCGGTCAACTTCAACCAGTAGCATTTTGGTCCAGAAAGTTCTCGGCACCCGAGATAAACTATGCGGTTACCGATAAAGAATTATTAGCCATCAAATCCGCCTTCAAGGCTTAGCGGCATTATCTTCTCGTTGCCAGGCATACCATTACAGTAATCACCGATCACCGGAACTACTTGCAGTATTTAAAAACAGCCAAGGCCCAATCGTCGCGTCAACTTCGATGGGCATTGTTCTTTGCCGAGTTCTATTTCGTGATCACTTATCGACCAGGTTGTAAAAATGGCAAGGCAGATGCCTTATCTCGAATAGGGATGGGAGAAGCATATGTGAACCCGGAACCGGTGCCTATAATTTCAGAACAAAAAATTCTTGGCATAACCACTCTACAGACACTAGAGGATATTCAAGTAAAGTTCCAACAACTCTTCGATCCAACAGCCCTGCAGGACTGGGTGAAGAAAGGCCCGGACTACTCAGTCATCAATGACCTACCTTATTATCAAGGGCGACTATTTCTACCACACAAGGAACTACAAGAACTACTCATCTCCAATTATCATGACACCCTGATGGAAGGAAACCCAGGTATCGCATAACTGAAGCTAAAATTAAGAGACAATTCTGGTGGCCCACTTGGTGAAAGACGTAAAGTCATTTGTAATGTCTTGTGGCATTTGCGCCCAAAACAAAAGTCAGAAGAAAAAACCAGCTGGCCTGTTACAACCTTTGGATATTCCACCTACACCATGGCACCCCTTATCGTTAGACTTTATTACAGATCTACCTCCATGTAATGGATTTAACACCATTCTAGTTATTGTGGATCTTTTTTCCAAGATGGCCCACTTTATTCCTCTAAAGGAATTACCTTCTGCTTCAATTCTAGCCAAGGAGTTCCTTGAAAACATTGTTCGAATACATGGATTTCCTTCCGTATTGGTCTCTGACCGAGGTAGTCAATTCATTTCACATTTTTGGAAGAAATGTTGTCAACTGGCGCAAATCGACGTGAGGTTATCAACCAGTCACCATCCCCAGACCGATGGTCAGACGGCGAGGACCAACCAGACCCTTGAACAGTACCTACGCTGCATGCTACACCAGACCGAAAGTAATTGGAAAGATATTTTATGGATTTCTGAGTATGCATACATTCAAGTGCAGGGAGCTCATCTTTCAAGAATATAAGGTGAGATTGCTGTGAGGGCATTTCGGAGGTGGTTAGTTGGGGAGGACTGTGGGGGTGCCATCACTTGAATCCACAAGTGGCTAAATCCATCCCTCCACTTGCAGGAGAATATTTCTACGGGGTAAGCAGACAAGATTAGGAGGGCAGATCCAGTAAGTCATCGCTGCACTACGCATCACGTGGGTGGAGACCGCAGCTGTCTGGGTCCGACCGACGCCCCTGTGGGAGCCAGGTGAGCGTAACAGAACAGGAGGGGTAGAAAGTAAGAGGCATTCTCAGAGAGAAGTGTCAACAGAAAAGTAATCGAGGCGCCAGAAGCAGCAACAGTTGCAGATCGGCAAACAAGATCAGCCGTCGTAGAGGGTTGTCGAATGTCCACCGATGGGTGCGCCAAAGACGCAGGAAACAGCAATAATAATCTCGTTCTACAAGCTCCGCATAAAGCGACTGACCAGAAAGGCAGAAAAAACAATCTGTGAGGACCTCGAACTGTGAAGGATTTTGGGTACACTACATGTCACGTTATGGCTAGTGTTAGAGTCATGCTTATGTTGATGTCCGTTTTCGATCTTGGAAAAAAAGATGCAATACTCTGCAATTACCACTATATGTCAGATTATATGTACATCATGTGATTCTAAGCAGATTCACAAGCATCACAAAGATAGTTATAGCACACATATTAATATGGAGAGATGTTTAAATCATTGAAGAGTGAACCTACTGGTTCCATGTACTGGTTGAAAATCAGTGGAAGAGTACTGAGCCCTAAGGAACTCCAGAAGAAACTAGTCTGCATTTGGATTTACTAGTGCCCATCTGAATGCCTGATAGTTAGGAGGAGAACAAATTGAGGACTGTGATTGTGTAGCACATTCTTTGCAGAAGGGGACTGGTCAGAGTGTGATAGTTGACTGTACGGAAGGTGGAGGAAAGTTCCAGAAGAAACAGGAGGCAGCAGTCTCCTTTCTTCATGATTTGGAGAGCATTGTCAGTCAGCTGGATAGTAGCTGTTTCTGTGACGGATTGCCATCTGCGAGGATGTGAAAGCCCTAGCTTTTGTTTTTATTTCTATTCATATGAAATCATGCAGGTAATTCTGCTCTGAAAGGGAGGTCTACTAATCCCCTTTTCAAAATGCTTCAATGCCAACATTATATTGCACACAAGTGCCTTGCTGTAACCAGTATACTGAAATGAGAGCAGTAGCTCGGCTGTGCCACAGTGCACGTTCAAAGGGCACATGTGCATCCCTAACAGCTGCTGTGACACAGTCACTGCAGGCAGAGGAAACAATTTAACTAAGGAACCTGTGATCTAAATCATAATAATTGTCTGCCTTAATCAGTCTGGTTTCACGTAAATCTCTAAATAAAATCCATGTCTGGTGACTGATAAAAGCACACAATTATAAGCCATGGCAATCCGATATCACATGAGTCAGTTCTGTGGGCAGGTCTCATATTTGATAGGGCTGATGCGTTTTGTTGTGAAGGCTGAATTTCTCAACAGCTGCCTTGTGGAATAATAGCCAGGATGCTGTCTCCTTTGATTCCCTAGTAAGAAGAGGGAAACCTTAATGCAGGGTATAGAAACTTCCCACAGACATCTCTGGGGAACAGTGCTACAGAGGCAGCACTGACATTACAAAGCCAGTCTTACTTCAGGATGCGGATCATTGCAATACCTGTGGAGCCAGAATACGTAGGAACGGGGCAGGGTTAGAAAAGCAAGTAAGGGAATGAAGGCCTCAAGAAGGATCCTGCCATCTTGCCTTCTATTAGGGTTCCCTTCCTTTCCTTTTCTTGTCCTGGCCATTTCCTGCAAGAAACACATTCTGGGTGTGATGTCATCAGACAAAGGGCACTTGTTACAACAATGGAGATTGGACCCCTATGGGAAGGCTTACTTTGCATCAATCCTCTGTAGAAATGTACCTTTAAAAGGAGATGAACACCCCGTCATTCGTTGATTCATCTTTGGACACCAGCAGGAGGAAGACACTTTTGGATCTCTGTTGGGAGTGCAGTCCATGCTATAGAGGTGAGGACAGAAGGCACCATAGGAAAAGTAAAGCCGTTCCCCGTAATCATCTGCTGGGAACAGTGGGGTTGGACTGCTATAGACCAAGGCTTCAACTGCTGGAACAATAGCCCTGTTCACTGGAGATGTAGGATTTCTTGTAGGTTCCAGATAAGCTCTCTGGAGTGCGAATGAACCGAAGGACTTACCTTGTCCTGGAGCCTCTTGATTGGGACTCTCCAGCAACGGCAGAGCTAAGGAAGTGACCTCCGGTTCACCCTGTATGTCCGAACCGCATTGATTCTGGTTTGAGTACCTTCAACACCATGCAAACTACTGCACGAGAATCACTCAAATCATCTTTGGCCTCCATACCCAAACGCCTCCACATCGCAGAGTTCTCCGACTCTGTAGATCCACCACCTCTCCATTTGAGACCCACTGAGTCATCTAACGCTGCAAACTCAACACTGCCACCAGGACACCAGCTTCTTCAAGCTCCAAGATGATGCCGCTATAGTGCCCTGACGCTGTTTTGAACCAGCTGAGCCCACTTGCTGCAGAAGGTTAGTGTCGCTTCTAGGTCCCCATACTAACTGCGTCTTACATCTCCCGTTGACATGTGAATGCTTGCCATTCCCAGCGTCTTCAATCTGCAGTCTGATGCTGCTACCAAACAGCACATCATCATTGGGCCCTGTCTCTACCACTCCATTACTCGAACCCAGTACAGAGCTGAACAATGTCCAGACTCCTAGTTTGACACCGAAAAACCTGCATCAATGCTGTTGCTTCACAAAGAAATACATAAGATGCTGTAAAGAGGCCCTGTACTACTTTTTGGGACCATAGTGGCTTTAAGACCCGCCCCCCCTCTGTTTATTTCTCACAAGACATTTTCGTGAACACTGACATTATGCAAACTGAGTGCCTGAACATCCCTGCTCATTTACCTACAGTGCTAGTCTACAACAGATTGCATTGTCTGTGTTTCTTTTCAAGGGTGTGATTTTAGTTAGTTATAGTTATTGTTTCAATATTTTCATAGAACCTTGATTGGACATTTTCTTATTTTGGACTATTGTACTTAAGTTGTTTTGGTTGCTACTGCTATCACCTCACACCCCTCCAGAAGCTATATCCTGCCCTCAGCTCGCACAATCACACAAGGGGAAGGAGGTGTACCTTTTGGGCTGTGCTTGTTTCATCTTTATTATTGGGATCACTGCTGGGCCATTTGTAGTGATGGGCTTAGTAGGCGTTTGCACCACTATTGATCCTACTACTCCAGGAGTCATTTTGTCAAACCTTCTGTGCTGCTTTTGGGATAAAATCCATATTCATTATCCCGGAACAGGCCGCTGTGGCGGTGCCTCTGCTCAGGGATTGACCGGCTAATGTCTAATGTCTTCAAAATGATGTTGCTAATCAGTGGGAAGCTGCTCCTGATTGGCTGCGAGTTGGCGAGGTCCGATGCTTTCAGTTGTCAAAGTGCGTGATGATATTTACTCACCAAGTAATATTTTCATTATTCTTTGAACCTCGGAAATATTCTTTGCTATTTGAAATACCCCCAGAGTGCAGTTGAGTGTTAGGCAATTTTAGCAATCTGTAATTTAGGATTCCATTAAGCAATGCATACAGAAATATGAAAGTGCTCCCAGCTAGAGGAATTCAGGGCACTGTTACTGTAAGTCGTGTGACAATTCATGTGAACACGGGGACAGTTAACGTATTCGACAAAATGCATATTAATTGAAATTTCACAGAATTAACCCTGCAATTAGTGCAGTTTTCTTTATTTAAAAAAAATATATATCTTTTTGCATTTGTATTTAATTGCGGGGAATCTGCACATTACTTTTATGTGCAGTGTACAGTATTCCCAAATTTCTTCTTTACACGGTCGTGCCAATTAAAGCAAAATTAATAAAGTTGCAAACATTTCATGCACCACACGGAACTGCTTTATGACATGGCCCACTTTTGATACAATGTTGTGAGTACTCCAGACTTAAAATACGACTTTAGCTAAATGGGTGTTATTTCTTTTGTTCTTTTCAGTGCACTGCATCATGTGGGAAGGGGTACAAAATGCGAGCCGTCAAATGCGTGGCAGGCGCCTACAGGACAGTAGAAGATGACAATGAATGCAACGCTGCCACAAGACCCACAGATACGCAGGTGAGTTTGACTTTTTCATGTGCACCCACTGCACATTTACCTTGACAGGAACAGTGAAATGACCTTCGAAACTTAACTTATTTGATAGAAATGTATATGTGTCTCTTTTTAAAGCAGAATATGTAAATCTGCATGGTGGGTCAAATTGACAAATTCTATATGGTATGGTTTAATTATGTCTCTTAAAAAAATGATTACAGTGACATGTGTAAAATGAAGTTTTTTTTAAGAAAAACAATTTTTTGTAATTAATGTAACCCAAATTCTCTGACAGGACTGTGAAATATCACCATGTCTAGGTGTTCCAGAGACAAAAAGACTGGCCCACAGTAAGACACAATGGAGATTCGGGTCCTGGACGCCTGTAAGTGTTTTGGCATGTGTGTTTTCTTTGAATGACTGTAAATTTGCTTTTTATCTTAAAGCCACTATAACTTTCTCCTTCATTGACTGTGTGTAGTAATGAATTTCCTCCGTTTTGACGCTGAATTAAAGACGTCAGTTCATCTGTATAACATGATGTCCAAATCAGGGTTCAAGCGGAAGATGAGCCTACAATAATAAATGTAGATTGAAATCTATTAATACATTAGAGGTGTACATTAAAAGTAACTTAGTTGAGTCTATGGGTTGTTAGGTAAGATGTTCATATTAGTTATACATCTTCCTGGCCTGTGTTAACCCTGGAACATTTTGTTTGCACTTGGTCATTACTTTTCCTTGTCCCTAGGTGAAGGAGAATCTTTTTCACCCTCTCACCTATCCTTTTACCCTTTTTATGGGTGACCTTTTTATGTCTCTCCATAGGGTGTGTTTGGATTTATAGTTCCATATAACTTTTGGGCTTAGGCTGGGTTGCCCCTTTTGGGCTTCCCATTGTAATTTCTTTTTAATGTACTTGGGTGAACTACTGTTTCCAAGAAGTAAAGTGGGATTTCCACCCACTTCATATTTTATGTAGTGAGACAGCAAACCCCACCATATGTGGGGTGCTGTGGAGATACACTGTATCCCTTTTCTCACTTACCTGGTAATATTTCCTTTAGAATTACCTTGAATGGCTGGTGGCAGTGAAACAACATTCATGACTTTTAGTTATTATTACTCGCAGGCTGTCAAATCAGCTGTGGTAGTGCACAGGAGGACCACCATTCAGCTAGAATGGTGGGCTCCTTCTTTTTCGCCATTTCTCATTTCTTTCTTGTTTCTGAGGTCTTCTTCTGCTGTTCTAGGTGGGAACAACCTTGGTTGAAGCTTTGTCTTCGGCAGGAATCCTTTATATTCCCTGCCGAGGCTCTAGAGTTTCTGAGAAGGCAGGAAGCGAGGGTGGAGTCCAAAACTCTGCAGGACTTTGTCTTTCTCCTTGCCTATAAGGAACCAGTAATGGGGATCTGGCTGTACTGATTGGACAGCCAGACCGCTCCTTTCTGTAAACTGCAGCAAGTCTTTGCAGAAGTTGTGCTGTAGTTCCTGATAAATACTCAGATCCTGGAAGCTTCTGACAAGTCGACCAATGGAACCAAATCTAAAGAGGAATATGAAGAAAAGACGACTTTAACGATTTCCAGCGACTGGAGAGACTGCTGTGTAACCGGAGCCAGATGTGACCCTTCCAAGCGGTCTAGGGGGTCCTAAATGTGACATTTCATACCCAGATGTTGGTGGGATCCACTAGTTTGAAGAAGACCTGCTAAACAAGCCATCCCACGACATGATGTGACCTTGCTAGGCTGCAAAACGCTAATACCTAGCGACCTCGAGCCAGAATGCAGTGCAGGGCTTCCCAATGTCCAAATCCTGCTGAAACTTTGGTGGATCCTGCTGGACATCCAGAGACACAAATTGAATCCTTGAAGGCCCCTCACAAGAGTGCAGGACCGAGGGAGTGAAGCGGATCCGACCAGAGATATTTGTTCTTCATCAGGTACCTGTAATAGGGTGCCAAATCCACAGAGCCGTGAGAAGCTCCAAAAAATCCTGTCGGAAGGCTCCCCCATCAATGAATGCTGCCACTTTTCCTTCAGTGTCTATTTCTTCATTCTCCAGACCAAGAACCCAAGCACCGGGTCCTGTGCTTCTGCATCCTGAAGGCATCCACCCAGAAGCTCTTCTTTTCTGCTGAGGTACTGTGTTGGCTTGGGTAAAAATTACCTGAAGTCTTGTGTGGATCCTGTGAGGCTGAGTGGGTGATTCATGTGGTTGGGTGTTTGCCCATACCATTCACCAGGGCCCAATGCTGGAACGCTTTTAGAGAGCCTTCTGTGAAGTCCCAGAACACTTTTAACTTACTCTACAGCTAAAACGTACTTGTTGAAGAAAATAACCTCTGGAACTCTTACTTTCCTGCAACTGAACCTGTTAGGGAGAATTCTCATTTCTGTGCTAGTTCCCTTCAACCTTAGAGACCCCCAGCTCTTTTTTGCTGGACTTTCCTTCTTTTCACTCTCTCATGTCTTTTGACCTGATTTGGTTTATGTGTTTACACTGTTTTTGGAGTTTGACAAACTCCATAGGCATCTACTTTTTGTATGGTGACGCACAGCACCTACAGTGCAGTGTCACAGAGAAATCCTTGTCATTTCTCATAAGGTTTAAATAACTTTTCTTGTGTGACCTACTGTTCCCAAGAATAGTAAGGTGAAATTGACTTTACTTACCCTTTTCTCTTTGAAGGTCCAGCACACACCATCTCATGTGGAGTGCTGGGGGGTTACCTGCCTACTCATGTAACATTTTTTATATCACCCTCACTACTTTAACTGGCTGGTGGCAGAGGTTTAATTCTCCTACCATTGTGCTTTTCTACCTCAGGCTGAATCCTCAGCTGCAGTATAGAACCCACGGGTGACCATTTTGACAAAATGGCCCGGTCTTCTTTTTTCTGCCATTTTCTGTTTGTGGGGTCTTTCTTGGGTTTTGCTCTTTGTGCCAAGACAGGTTTGAGCCATTGGTTCATTTCGCCTTTGGCGGGCTTCAGTCCTGAAACCTGCCTCTGGCTCCAGTTTGCCTGGAAGGGCAGGAAGTGAGGGCGGTTCCCGAAACTCCCCTGTCCTTTGTCTGTAGGAGTGCCTGAATGCATGATTGACTGGCTGGCTGTTCTGTCAGTACAGCCATCCTACTTTGTGATTTACGACAGCCTAGGCTGTGCATGAATGAGAGAAACCTGCTAAAAAGGCGAGAGTTTTGGGACTAGAGGCAGAGTTGACCACTGGGAAGAACACCAGATGAAGAAACCGTGAATGAAGCTTGCTGCATCCTCCTGGACCTTTGACTTGCCCGGTGAATCCCTACTGCTGTGCTGAAACTCCTTTTTCTGATCGACAAGAGAGGTTCCGGAAGGGACAATGTCTTCCCTTGGGTTAGTGGGACCAACTAACCCTGAGACAAACTCCTCTGGACCATCTTCCACGACTGGCTGTACTTCTTTGCTGCTGCAGGAACCGAGTGCCAAGGGTCGGGAAATCTGTAGTCGAGTGCAACATCTGCAATCTAGCCAGAAGCTCCAGGAGTCTCTAGAAGCAGCTCTAGAAGCAGGATAACCAGAGCTTGAGTCCCCTCACCAGAGTGCAGGACTCTGCCTCTAGTCCCAAAACCCTCACCTTTTAAGCAAGTTTTCCCATTCATGCACAGCCTAGGCTGTCAATCACACAGCAAGGTGGCTGTCCCTTCAGGACAGTCAGCCAGCCAATCAGGACTGGTTTTGTTCAGGTACTTTGAGAGACAGAGAACAGGGGAGTTTCGGTAACCCCCCTCACTTCCTGCCCTTCCAGACATGCTGCAGCCAGGGGCGGGCTTCAGGGCTGAAGCCCACCAAAGGAAAAACCCACAAAGGGCTCAAATCTGTCTCACCACACAGAGTAAAAGCCAAGAAAGACCTCGCAAACAGAAAATGGTGAAAAAAGAAGACCGGGGCCATTTTGACAAAATGGACACCCATGGGTGCTGTACTGCAGCTGAGGGTTCAGCCTGCAGTAGAAAAGCACAATGGTAGGAAATATTCAACCACTGCCACGTCAGGGATTGGAAGCGGGACACGGACGGGTGAGACGGGGTATCTCCCTTCTTATAACACCTTTTCCCCATCCTACTCCATAGGACACTCTAACACTCTTCACCCCCACGCCCCACCTTCCTGCACGAACACTTTCACACACCACGAAAGACGACGGACAAACACCAAAGCGGTCTACCTGACATGACCCAACACCAGGGTCAGGCAGAGTCAGGCAGTTAACCAGTGTCGCACACACCTGACGGCCCTTTCCCTTCCCCACAGGGATAAAAGGTGGAGCACGAGAACAATACGAGCAGGACAGACTGTTAGGCAAGATTGTATGCAGTACCCTTTAGGTGCACTACAATAACCTTGACCTCCTGGCAATAGGGACCCAACCTTTGGTATAAGTCTGAACTACACAGGTTGGCAGTGTGGTTGAGCAGCCAGGCTTATCTCAAGAGGGGTCAATGTGAGCAGTAATGTTGTGACAGAGTTCCACCACAAAGTTATCCAAATAAACACTTATACTCAAGGTTTCTTGATAAAACAATTATTAATTTATTTCACAGTCAGTTATATAAGCCTTCTTCAGAAAGGGAGCAAAACATGTAACACTTAAGTATATCTCAAAACACACTCTTAGTTTCTCTAAATCAGATTATACCTATTGGGGATGGCACACAGACACTTCCTACACCCTCAGGTGATTTAAATAGCTAAGACACTGTGGGCATTGATTTATCACTGGTACATTTAGAGCAATACGGAGTTTGGTGAAAAAGAGAATAGAGGAATAAAATAAAGGTTAACAAATAATTCATAAACTGGTAAGTACTTATAGAAAGTACTTTTTGGGGGAAAGGTCAAATCACAAAGTCAAAGGTAAGAAGAGTCACTCAGGGAGCCAGGCCAGCCAATGGTAATTGCACAATGTCAAGGGGAGCTGAAGATCTTCTTTAGCAGGTAGGTAAAAATGCTTGCACAATGTTTGTAGAAATGTTTGTAGAAAATAGAACACTTGAAAGGCCACAAGCTGAGAGGCTTCTGAGGGGCAAAGCTTTATCAACTCTGCAAGGTAACCAAGACAGGTCTCAACCAAGAGAAAGTAAGGCTACACAACAAGAGGTAAGTTTTCTTAGACTTGACAGTACTTATGGTTAGAATAAATGGTTCCAGCTGGCTTCTGTTCATGTACAGCTCTGCAGATCCTGTTGTTCCTGAGCCTCAGTCATGGGGACAAGAGGGAGGATGTTTGGGGACTCCTGCTTCAGCGGTCCTTCAGTGTGTTTCAGCTCCTTGCGCCTGACAGCAAATAGCAACACTGCGTTCGTTTCTCGGATACCACTTCAGACTTTCCTTGCTCCTGGGGTCCAGCACTCTGTTGAGGTGGATCAGGCTTGGTCAGTCCTGCATCAGGGAAGCCCGGAGGATCGGAGGATCTTCCTAGCACTCGGGTTTGACTTAAAAGCAACGCACATAATCTGGTGTTCCTCTTCCGGGCTCTTCAGTTCCAGCAGCAACTGCAGTGGAAATACAACTAGCTTCGAGAGGATGTCCAGACGGGCTTACTTTGGAGTTGATTGGTCTCACCAACCCAAAGAGAGAAGTCGTCCTTGCAGGGCTTCTCTATTCGAGGCAAATTCAGAGCTTCAGCACAGCAGCAGGGGTTCACCAGGCAATCCAACAATCCAGGAGTTGCAGCTGGCGTCTCCTCCAAGTTCTTCTTCAGATTCCTTTGACCAGTGGTTGACTCTGCCTTCTAAGTCAAAAAGCCTTGCCTTTTATGCAGGTTTCTCCCATTCATTCCAGCCTAGCTCTCAATCACACAGCAGGGTGGCAGTCCTTGCTGGACAGATAGCCAGGCAATCACCTTTGGGTACATTCCTGTAACCAAGGGGACTAAGCACAGGGAGTTTCGGGCACCTCCCTCACTTCCTGCCCCTGCCAGACATACTGGAGCCAGAGGTGGGCTTTACTCGTGAATCCCGCCAAAGATAAAATTAACAAAGGGACCAAACCTGGTTTGGTGCGCAGTGTAAATCTCAAGAAGGACCTTGCCGACAAGAAATGGCGAAGAAAGAAGACTGAAGCCAATTTGACGAAATGGGCACCCATGGGTGCCTTACTGTGACTGCGAACGCAGCCTGCGGTAAAAACACACAATGGTAGTAAAAGGTAAACCACTGCCACAAGCCTTTAATTGTAGGAAGGGTAACATAAAAATGTTACATGAGAAACTAGACAAAGTCAATTTCACTTCACTGCTCTTGGAAACAGTAGTTTCACCAAGAGAAGGTTCTTTAACATTTGGGAAATCTAAGAGACGTACCTGTGTCACTGCACTGAAGGTGCTGTGTGACACAATGTAAAGATGATGCCTATGGAGTTTGTCAGACTCCAAAGTCAAATGAAACACAAAGAATAAATCACATTAAAATTAAATGTGGGATAAAAAAAAAGTCCAGCAAAAAGAGCTGGGGCTCTCTAAGGAAGAAGGGAATTAACACATTTCTGGGAATTCTCCCTAACACAGACCGCACGGCGAGAGAGCCAGGGGTGGACTGGCCTATAGGGCACTCTGGAGATTTCCCGGTGGGCCTCTGCACCCTGGGCCTCTTTTGTGTAGTATTTCCAAATTTTCGCATAGGAAAAGCATTGGGCTTGCTGAAAATGTCTCATATGGGGCCACTTTGAACTTTATTTCCAGGGCCTCTTTTAGTTCCCAGTCCAGCCCTGGAGAGAGCTAACTCAACACGGCAGTTCAAGAGGAGGAGAAAGGCAGCGTGAATTGAGGGGGTGCCAAGGAGAGAATTGACCTTGCCCTTTCCGACCACAGCCCGAAGGAAAAGTAAGACTGTAAACAATAACCAGCGGTATCTGGTTATATTTTCGAAAACATATTTTTAAATACCATTTTTTCTAATGTATTATTTTTTATTTTATATGTTTTTTTTGTTTCGTAAGTAGAAAAAGTGTCAATGAAAAAAATGGGGGTTGGTGGGGAAACCCCCCCATTTCAAAAATAAAATGTAAAAAAAAAAATTCTAAAAAGAATGTTCCGCCATTTTTGTGCTGACAAAATGGCATTTCGAAAATATGGCATTCGAAAGAGTCAATATAAACCATAACCAGCGTCTGTTGCAGTAGATGTCAGCGGTGCACGGGTCTCTCCTCTGCTGACAAAAGCCTTTGACCGACAGATGGTGGTGAAGCTAAGGGAAGCAAATCCCACATCGTAAAGTTGGCAAGAGTGAACCTGACCGAGGGATGCCGATAAAAGGGGGCGAAGTCTGAAATCCTGTTAATAATGTGTTCACAACATTGAACCCAGCAGAGGGTTGTCCACATTGAACTGTTTAAAAAGACATTAAGATTTGTTATTGGCACAGAGAAGATTCTGTTGAAAGCCATAATGAACCCGGCGGAGGAAGGCTAACAATCGAGAAGGGTCTGAATCCGGAAGAGGGGGAACCCAGTGGTGAAGAGCTATCACCCAAATACTAGCAGAGACAATCTGAGAAGAACTTTGGAACTTTTGGTCACCTTTTGTTTATTATTTTGGAGCCTATCAGACCATTGGAAATGAGAAGCTTGACCACTGAAGGGCTGATATTGCTAATAACCTTCTAGGCATCTGCGCCCAGAAGAGTGGGATCCAAGGATGAAAAGGCATCACCCTACGTGCAAGCAGAAAGGACATTTTGCTTATTATTTTGGAAAACATCAGATCCTTGGAGGCAGGAGACTTTTTGTAGAAAAGAAACTTAATCACCGAAGACTCTGATAACTGAGAGTGGAACAGTTAGCTCATGCTGGGGAAGCTCAAGCATGTGCTGTGCTCAGAATTCCCACCTAGTCCTGTGCTCAAAACGTAGGGAAGGGAGACCGCGACTACCGCATCCTGACATTTTATTGGTGAACACTTCTTTCTTTCCTGTGAACCCTATCCCACACTCTTTGTTTGAATTAGTGTAAGAATTGTCTATAGGTTTTTCTTAGTGTTAAGACGGATTTCTGAACTCTGTCCTGGTGGCGCAGAAGTTCAGAAGGCCAACCTAATTACTTGGAACAGGGTAACCTCTGGACGAGCCAGACCAATCAAGGTAGCGATCGCGGCGGTCAAGACTAGGTCTCAAGAGGGGTGAGGGTGACTGAAAGCCCGCAATGAGCACACAAAGCAAGAACACTTACAAACTACTCCAAACAGTTCTTATATTAAAAAATATATACACATTTATTTCAAGGCCTTTAAAACAATGACCGTAGCGAGAAAATCACAATATAACGATAGTAAACCAACACATACCATATCAACACAATATATATACAAATACGACAGTCTCAAGCGTTAGATGCACGAAATGGGTAGTCCACCTAAAAGGGAAGGAAGACAGGTGGTGCGAAATAACGCTTAGACCCAGTTTGCCTTCAGAGGCACCTAACTAGATGGAAGTCCGAGCCCTGCAAAGAGTGGAGCCTTGTGCTCAAAAGTACCTGCACGCGCTGGTGCCAACGGGCAAAAGGAGAAGCTCTTCGAGGGAAATCAGGCAGATCAGTTTAGAGCACAAAAGAAGAAGAACAAGTTCCGCGACTCAAGCGCAGCCTCCACAGTGGGCAGAAGCAGAGCGCGAGTACGGAAAAGGGTGCTGTTTGACACAGCGGGGAAAAGCAATGGGCTCCTGCAGGAGGGCGACCAGATCCTAGCTATGCTACTCACCGGTCCCCGATGCAAGCAGACCCAGGCTTCTCCGCGTCCGTTTCAGTAGCTGGCAGGTTCAGAAGAGCAGGGAACGCCTCATCGTCGTGTTGAGTAAAAAGACGTCCCAATCGAAGAAACCCGCACAGTTTGTTACCACAGCAGGGCAACGGAGCGGCCGTGTGTATCTGAGCCAAATGTACACTACTCACTTCAGACTTGGGAATGCCAAGTGTACGAAGCGTGTGAGCGTGACAAGGGCTCGAAATACTACACAACCTGGCGGCGGTTACAGAGCAAGACTCCCGTGTAAACTGGTCAGTCAGCTGGATGGCCCAGAGACGCTTCTGAAGGCTTACTGGCAGGAGATGGTGAAGATGCCGAGAATAGCTGTTCCCGCTATTCCAAGGGACGAAGTACCAGTACAGGCCTTCTGGTTCGATCGAAGGTGAAAAGGGTTTCACAAGGCGACAGCAGTGCAGAGGAGAAGTCCTTCAGCGGGTCACCAGCGATTCCTCAGTCCAGCCTCTTGGTTGCAGGATACTTGGCTCCTGTATTCCTTCGTTCGTGAGAACTCAGGAGATCGACCTGGTAGTGGTGTTTCCAGCCCCCTCATATCCACGGTTCCCTTCGCGCCAAAACGGAGGGGACCCAATGGGAGATCCGCTCATCAACACTCACACCATTCGTGGACCAATCATGGACCACGGTGGTCCCAGGCATTCACACCACCCTAGACTCTCTGGCACCCAGGTTGTGTATTGGGACCAGACATGCCAGCCCACATCCTGGAGGCACACACAAGACATGTAGAAGCCCGCGAAAGCATCCGTGTTTCGCGGGAAAGTACATGCCCAAATAAGGAAGGCCCCGGGTCGGCTCGACCTGGGGAAGGTGAAGGGAGCAAGACGGTCAGCGGACAGGACAAAGGAGCCTTGTGGTCTGGCCATTTTGGGAGCCAGGCCACCATTTTGGGTTAAGCGCGAGAAACGCGCTTAGAACGCCAAAAGGAGCTCAAAACACAAGAAACGATCGCTGCCACCATTCCCGTCCCTGACTCACTTGCACCGATCAGATACAATCCTAAACGAGTATCTAGGGCCTGCAGAAGGCTAGAGACCCAAGAGAGCTGTAACTTAGCTTACAGTGCCCTCTTGTGTCATGTTGCAGGAAAGCCGCAACATGATAAAAGAAACTACGGGAAACAGCGTTCCCCGGTACTGACTGTCTTAAGGGCATGTCAGTTTCCCCGTAAGAAAGGAGCGAAAGCCCAGAGGAGTGCGGCCGAAGGCTGCACTTCTCTGGCAAAGTCAAGAACAAGGTGAAAAACAACAGCAAAAAGTTTAGGGGTTGCCACATGGAAGGAAAATTACCTACAATTACGAAATCTTTCCTAACACTTAGTATAGGCCCTTTTATTTTGACAAGATGACACTAGGACTGCCTTATTATTATTTGATGGTCGGAGCTTGCTCCCATCTTAGATTTAGGTTTAGATTAGGCGTTTTCTCCAACCTTCATGTACAGTTTAATAAACATCCTTCAACTGTGATCACTTGTGTCTGTCTTTAGTCCTCCTCCTCCTCATCTCATTCGTGAGTGGTTATGGGATCTGAAGTCCATAACTTTATTTGGGATTTTAGCTTCTGGATGTTTTTTCTCACATATTTCACAAAGAGGCACACCAGGATTAGGGATCATGGGGCCTGACTAGAATTATGTAAAGGAAATGTTTCTTGACATCCTCTACAGGGAGGGGATCGTTATCTGACCATAGGCTATTAGGGTCTTGCAGTTCTGGGGGTCTTTCTCATGGGAAAGGGGGGAACACTGTGACTCCTCCAATGAATTCATAACATCTCCCCAGTAGTTGTCTCCTCCCATGTGATCCTCCCTCATGTAACCTCCCCCAAAGTCAGGATCAGGTAGTGGCTTCCATCCCCTGGCCACATGGGAGGAGGTTCCCACCAGGGAATCTGTGATGACTCCATTGGATTCACCGCAGTACCCACATGGTTTCTGTGGGTATAGCTAAACCAAACGGCTTAATACACACTAGACCCTGTCATTAATGATCAGTGTTCATTTGTTTGTTTCTTTATATTTGCAAAATCCTAATGGCTTATATTTCATTTTTATCTACTGCCACTAGGCTCCTGGGACACACAATTATGATATTTTGAACCAAAGGGGGATACAGTTAAAAAATACATCTGTCTTTTGGAACATTTGGTTCCAGTAGTTATGTTAAGGAATGCGCATGTGAACTGTGAACCTCCCCTGCTACTACAGGGCAGCTGCTGTGGATGTCACAGCTAAGGTGCACGGGTGCACTATCCTTTTTGGCATGGAGCATTATGAAAGTGGCATCTGATTAGCAGATCTCACTTTTAGAAACTGAATTGCCTGCATAATTTAATTATTAAAAAACTCAGCCTATCATGCCTTTCACATTTTTGCAGGAGCTCATCCAATTTCAGTTCTATGATTCACTCAGCTGCTTAACGGGGGAAGAAATAGGGAATATGTGCAATGTGTTTGAACTATATATATTTCTGGGGCTTGTGAATCTTCTTAGATTCACATGCTTTGAATAGTCTGCCATCTAGTGGTAGGCTCAGAGTATTACAATTGTTTTCAAGTTAGAAAAACAGCATTGTCATGGACATACCTATCACAGTACCTCTTTCCTAAGTGTGCAAGAACACATGATCCTTGATGCGTCAATGTCATCTAACCGTTTTTTCCACTATCAGTTGGTAGCCACTTCGCAGTGGAGACTACTTTCAATGCATTCTATGCAAGATCGCCATTTTGCAGAGTATTCGTCAATCGACATTGAGAAGTACCTATTGCGTACACTAAAAGGCATACAGTCGGGGAACAATTTATATATTTCCTAATGTTTAGAGAATTCCTATTCGTCCTTCCCCTCGCTACATTAAGGCTGTGTCTAATCCATGAGGACCACATGGAAAAAACTCCTGCCTGCAGTTTTATTCCAAATAGCCCTGTTGGAGTACACAGAAAGTGTGCAATAGCTGCCACCCCAGGACCACACAGATTGCTGCTGGGTGTGCTAAAAATGCAAACTGAAAACACTCTGGGAGTGCCGTCAGAAGCACTGGGCAGTATACACCATACAGGCAGAATAGGTACAGGAAAATTCTGATGTCCGCATACCAGAACTCTGGGTCAGTGATTCAGATGCTGAGGTTGGATTAGACTTCCAACATCCTAGTAAAGAGGGGCTAGCTGGCCAGCTCTTTAAGGTGATCCCTAGCTCTGATGTGTTGTTGATAAACCTGTAATGGAAAAGTCCTCTGACGATTGTGAGGCTGCAAAAATAAAAAAACAAAAGCACCAACACAACAGAAGTCAAGACAAAGGCACATAGAGGCTGGGATCGACCCACAACCAAAAAGACATAACCGCTTCCCAGGCATCCAGTGTGGTAGGCTGCAACACTGGTAAAAACAACCAGGACACACAGTCAACACAAAAGCAATGACATTTGGATTTTGGATTTTCAAAACCACGTCATCTTCCACTTCACCCATGACTCTACCTTCAATAGTGGTTATGAGGGTTTCATGCAGGGGGTAAAACCCTCAATGCAGCAGTGCAGCTGAAGGCCCTTTTACATATCTCTGACTCCGTACTCCAAAGGGGAGTGGGAGGATGAGGGTGATACAGGTATCAAGATTTTCAAAGCCGAGACACCTGCTATATCTTAAATATCAACCAATACAGGGGACACTCCTCAATGCCAATAGGAGTGGCCAATTAAAGACTTTAGGGAAACCATGTCCAGAATGGTCACATTCCTGGAACAACATTAAATCAAAGGGAATATCCTCACATATTTCACAGGAGGAGCCATTGAAAAAGAGAGCAAGGTCAGATACCCAGCTGGACATAAAAGTTGACCCTTGTTCAGACTAGATATATCATGATTAAACAGACGACACAGATGACATAGACTCAAATCAGGGATACAAGGACTCAGTAGATATGGATGATTAGGTCCAGGGATGTTGCTAGGTCTGGAAAAGATCCAGGGCTATGCTACTTTTGGGACCTTCGGGACTGGGTGCTAGCTAGCCTTTTTGGTTGTAACCCCTGAGCTTCTATCCGGGGCTACAACCAAAAGACTCAGGGCTATAGCCACCTCAGCCCCCATTCCCCTAACAACGTCACTGATTATGTCATAGTGTCACTAGATGAGGAAGATCCCACAGTTTTATCCTGCCCCAGCAAGGAGAATTTCCAATACACAGACTTACTAGGCAGGACTGGGGAACACGTGCGTATCCTCACCCATGAGTCAGGTGAGATTGTTGATTTTATTGAAGACATCTTGGAAGAAAAGAAACTGATTTCCTATTGTATTGCCTTGTTAGGCTCAATACAAATGAGGATCATCCCTTCATTATCTAACCAGCCACTGCTTAAGCCGTAAATCCTAGGGTACAGGAAAAATATAATCCTTAATCAATAGACACAACATAATTAGGGGTTGTTAAGCACCTGACTCTAGTAGTAACTGCTGCTCAAAAATGTACTCATGACAGTTACCGAAGATTCCCCTAAGAGAGATAGCAGAAACATCTACACTGGTGATAAGAAAGCAGCAACCTTATCAGCTTATAATGTCCGGAAAGCCAATCTTACAGCACTAATGTCCTGATACAGCAGGTCTCAGTGGGACAATATGGAGGAATCGGGCAAATGAATACCAACAGAGCTTCAGGGGACCCTCCGTAAAATAATTCAGGAAAATAGACATTTGAAGCCAACATTAAAATGCTCCAGACGCTGCTGAAACAGCAGGGCACCAGGTGGCAGGAGTAGCTGTGATCAAGTGACATGGCTGCCTAAGATGGACAAGCTTCAAAGCCGAGACACAAGGTACCTTCTTAGACAAGCCAATAGGATGGCAGTAGACATGGCACTAGAAAGAGCAAAGAAAGACCATGATACCCTTAAGGCATTGGACCAAATATCAGGCAGGAATTACCAGCTAAGGAGTTCCTCAGCAAAGTGGTGGTCCATTCAAGCCACACCATATGCACAATCATCTACCCAACATTCCAAGACAGCAGGGGCAAGTTCGTATTCAGGATCCAAGCAACAGCAATACTCATACTCTGCACCACTGCGTCTTCCACGAAGTGGAAAAACAAGAGGAAGAGGATGAAAAGGCAAAGATTTCTGAGGAGCAGGCCACCTCCAGGAGACTTCCAGAGAGCAAAGAACATACATTGCATTGGGAGTCACCACAATCAGTCAGCGACAAGGGATCTTGGGTTGGCGAACAAAGGAGCAGACCATGTCGGCTTCCATTGAGACGAGAAGGCTAAAAATGCAGGAGCAGGTGTCTTGTAACACAAGTTGAAGTTCTTCCACATTCCAATCATGCACTTGAATAGCGACGACTGCATCGAGGTAGCCTAGGAGTGAGCTGGTCAGTCCACCGGCTGATCCCGGGACGCTGCCAAAGACCTGATTCCTCGAGCAAGGTTAGAGACCGGTTGTTCCCACCGATCCAGGTTTCGAAGCAACAATGAAATGCTTCTTCAGATGCGGACAGTGGAGCAGGGCTTCACTCTGATTTGGCTGGAGGTAATGCTGGTCGGCTGCAACAGTCGTTCTCTGGTCTTCAGCGGCTGCACTTCTTCATAGAGTGCTAGGAAATATTTCTCTTTTTCTGATTTTGCTCATTTTATATGGGGAAACTGATCAGTCCTTCAGACTATCAGTACTGGGAAACTATGTTTCCCTTTTTACCTTTTTGTAACTTTTTAACATTGCACACAGCATCTTATAATGCAGTGTAATGCTGATCATTTTGTATCCACCTAGCTTTTTACACTTGGGATTTTTGGTTACTTTTATATGTGCCTAAATACAAGCTGGTGGCAGCAGATATATTTTTACAATTTTTTCATTATTTCTAGTGTGCACATTCATGTTTACTAAGCGTGGCTTGCGCCCTAAAATGTCTCTGCCACAATATTTCGCTTGTTTTTTGGACATATTATAGTTTGGCCTTCTTCCTGCCTTGTCAGGTCAGGAATTCCCATATAAGGTCATGCACTTGCCCAGGAAAGCTGCTGCTTTCGTGGGCTTGTGCTGCCTATGTGTGTGTGTGGCCCAGGAAGTGGGTGGGACTGTCTGGTCTCATTCCACATCTATAGAGCCACAGTCTAGGTCTAGCGCATCAGTGAAACCAATAGTTGTCCCTGATTGGACAACTACTGGTTGTTTGAATGATGCAGATGCTTACGATTGGTGGGCTTCGACTTGATCCCAGACTGGATTGTGGATAAGAAGAGGGCTCTTGCAGCCATTTAATCAGATCAATGTTGGAGCCAAGAATCCCTTGTAGAGGAACAGCTGACTGAAGATCAAAAGACGATGCCTGAAGAGACCTGGCATCCCTTCCTATGTCTAGACCAGTGAAGCCATGTTGGACTAACTGATTTCTGAATGCTCTGAGTGCTGCTTCAGCCCCTGGACTAGTGGAACCAACTAGTCGCAACTCCTTCTCGAGGATCCAACTGTCCTGAGCCTTCATGTCGACTAACCAGCTTTCTTGTGGTATACTTCGCCAGAAGCTTTGCCATTCCGTGGTTGCACCGCAGTGGTCGCCCGAGCCACCTTCCCTTCGAACGTTAGCGTCCCAGTCTCAATGGATCCTGTCCTTAGAAGCTTCTTCAACTCTGACTGGAAGCACGACAGCTGTCGTCTATATGTGGTGGCTGTCACTAGAACTCACCGTCCTTTGCCCTGTGAAGTAGCCTGAAGTGGCTTGCATCGTTGTATCTTTCATTTCTCCTTCGCCCGGTGTTACATCTTGCATCTGGACCTGACCGGCAGACTCCTTGCACCCGCAGCTCCTGGGCACCTCTTTCCGGAACCAACGGTGGGAAAACCAACATTCATTGACCCCCTGAGACCGACCCCTCCTCTCCGCCCCCCGACCACCAGTCAATCCAACAAGTAATCTGGGAAAATCTGAGTCAGAGGCTTAAGTAAACGCAAAGAATTACCCCACCTCCCCCCGTCCACCGTAGGAGAACATTGGGAACGAGTCCCTTTTGAAGCCTTACATTCCATTCCTCTGCCTTCTGGTCATCGAACCTGGGGCCCATTACCTGAAAGATGAGAACACAATTTACCTACCTAGTAACCTTATTGAATATCTTCTTTGAGCTATCACCAACACAAGGAAAATAGAACTTACATACAGAGACTACATCCTAAGGAGAAGTATTGTTGCTCCTGTGACTTTTGGGCACAAGGTCCCATTCTTCATAGGGATTGGACTGATGAAGTAAGGAGAGTTCCCTTGTGTCTTCCTTTTATCGAAGATTTGGACTGGAAGTGCTCCCAGGTCCACCAATGGTAAGGCTCTGCGCCATTCAAACTAGCAGTGGCCGTCCAGTGATGGACAGCCATTGGCCAAGTATGGTGCCCAGCAACAAATATTCATGGACTCTTGATAGTCGCAGCCCCACATCCTGCCACACACAAAGACTGCCACTTTGTCCGAAAAAGCAGAAGTTGTTCCTGGGAAAGGTCATTCCATTTATGACAACTCCGTACCCTAGAGGGAAGGAAGAAGGCCAAAGGATAACATGGCCAAGGGACAGGTGAAACTACGATGGTAGTTAAATGCAATAAGTGCACATACAAAAAGTCAAAAACACGGTAGAAAATTCAACACTGCCACCAGCCCATCCTGAACAAATTCTATTTGTAACCACTAAGTTACAAAAGAAAAAGTTAAAAAGATGCAAAATATCCTAACCCCACTTCACTTTAAGGTATTGTGTGATGTTTTAAAAACACCAGAAATCCACTAAGGGAGACAAATAGCCCCCAGTACTGATAGTTTTATGGACCGATCAGTTCCCCCATAAAAACAAGCATGGCAATGCCAATAGTTTTAGTGTTTGTAGTTGTTTATTGTATTATACATTTAGCATGGAGTGAAAGAATGGGAAATGACAGCCCAGGGAATAAGATATTACAGCATGGGAGGGACTGAAGGGCAGTGCCGGGAATGAGGGAAACACCGTGCAGTGAGGAATAAGAAATAAATGGCGACATGAAGAGAATAGAAAAATAAAATCGATGAAGGCTAGGCCAGCAACAGTACACAGGAGCATTGTAGAACCACTGAAGGGAGGAGTGACAGTTCAAATGGGGGAAAGAGTGACAGCCAAATAGGGTGTGCAACAGCACAAGGTGGACGCAGCGACAGCACAAGGGGGAAGGAGCGACAGCACAAAGTGGAAGGAGAGACAGCGCAAGGGGAAGGAGTGAAAGTGCAATGGAGGAAGGAGCAACAGCTCAATGGGGGAAGTAGCAACAGTGCACAGTGGAAGAAGAGACTGTGCACAACAGGGGAAGGAGCATCATTGCCCCGAGGATGGAGTGACAGCACAAGGGGTGAGGAGGGACAGCCCAAGTGAGGGAGAAGGGACAGCGCAAAGCGGGGAGGAGGGACAAAGCATAGGTGGAGGATGGAAGCACAAGGGGAAAAGGAGCAACAGCACAAGTGGGCAGTACATCTGTTGGTTTTATGTATAATTGCAGCCTGGTCGTAGTTGTCCTATATCTTATTTTTTCTTTTAATGGAGCTCATTTTCGGCCTTGTGCAGATGTCCTCTTAAGACATTTAACTTTTCTTCATAGTCATAGATGAGCACATTCAGATACCCTTTTTCCCATGTGTTATGCAATTGCACAAAGCAATAAGACAAAAGGCATTTATACCCATTTCAAAGTGTATCCCAAATTCAGAAAGGGATGTGCTTTGAAATGTGTATAAATCATGTTTCGATCGGGATCGGAGGAATGCACAATGCATATCCAGGTCATTCATGACCCTGTGATGCTATTCTAATTTCTATGCCTCCAACGGAGAAATAAATGCTTTAACGACGTACACAACACACTCAAGAGCACAAATGTTTTCTAACAATTGAAACATAAGGCAGATATGAAAATCCTTGGATCTGAGCATTACAAGCATAATGTCGAGAGGTGCAGTACCACTGACCGAGGTCCTCATAAGAAATATATTTTCTTATGAGCACCTCTGTAGGGCATTATTGTTTGGAGAGGTGCAGTGCCATCGCCAACATACAGAGGTCCTCTCATATTTATCATGAGGACCTCTGTATGTTGTCAGTGGTAATGCACCTCTCCAAAAAATAAGGGTTGTATTTTTAACAGTTGCCAGAAAGGCCAACCTACCTATAGCCCAATGGTGCCATTGAAGTAGCCCAAATGTAGCCTAAATCCCTCTAACTCCGGAAAGACAGATCACTACATGGCCCCAACTTTGAAATGAACACACACACATGACATTTGTATTTGTATTTTATTGATTTATAAAGCGCCTTACGCCAAAGCGCTGTACATGGAACAACATAATACATAAAACATGAACAATAAAACTGTGAAGCATTACAATGTGAATCAATTAAACTACAAAACAGTGAAAAGAGCAGTTAACTGAAGGGGAGGGAGGAAAGGGAGATGGGACAGGTTGGGGGAGTGAAGGAAGAGGGCAGGAGGAGGAAAGGGAGGGAAGAAGAGGGGGGTAGGGAAGGGGAAGGGAGAGAGTCAGGGAAAAAGTGAAGAAGGGGGAAGTAGAAGGGGGGTAGGTGTTTCAAGGAGGAGGATGGAGAAGGAGAGATTTAAGGGAAGTGAAGAATGAGGTGAAGGTGGGGGAAGAATGGATAGCAAGTGGAAGGGAGTTCCAGTGTAGAGGAGCTAATAGCTGAAAGGAGCGAAAACGGGAGGAGGCACAGGGGGGTGGCGGGTGAAGTGAGAAGGAAATGGTTGGCGGACCGAAGGGAACGGGAGAGGGAGTAGAAGGAGAGAAGGGAGGGGAGATAAGGAGGGACAAGACCATGGAGAGATTTGAAGACAAGGCGTATTTTGAGAGAGAGAGGGGCGGATTTTGCGAATGTTGAAGAGGTGGAAGCGGCAGGAGCGAGAAGTGAGGGAAATGTGTTGGGAGAAGGAGAGAGAGGAGTCAAAGAGAATGCCTAAGTTACGAGCCTGAGGAGAGATGGGGAGATTGGAGGGAGGGAAGTGAATGCAAGGGGGAGGAGAGAGAGGGGGAAGAGAGTTAGAGGGAAAGAATATGACTTCTGTCTTGTCGGTGTTGAGAGAGAGAAAACAGGAAGACATCCAGTTCTTGATGGCAGTAAGGCAGGAAGAGAGTTGTAGGTGGAGGTCAGTTGAGAAGGAAGAGAAGGAGAGGAAGAGTTGAGTGACATGTTACAATAGTCCTGATTGGGAGAAAATAAATTAAGCAAGCCATTATTGGATTGCATTGGTATAAGGAAACAAGAAATAACATGTAGTGCATTGGCAGATTGCGCCACAGCATTTCCAGTTGTAATGCCCACCACAAAGTCAGCTTTCTGGCCTCCTTGTACTGTATCTCTCTTCTATGTGGCAATGGTGTTTGGCGATAATTTGGTGGCTTCGCAACAACAGCCACCTGTACAACAGTTTATTAATCAATGCAGGCAACACCACAGACAACATGCCTGGTTTGCAGGCTCTCTCTCTCACTTCGTTCTCCTGTCTTAAACTGGCAACCTTCTATTGGCTGCTTCTATCTTCCTCTCAGAATGGGCTGACCTAGCATCTTCTCTCCTTTCGTCCTCCTCCCAACTCTTCCTGCTGGGGGATCTCAACATCCGTCTCGACTCTCCTGACCCTTCAGCAGCTTTCCGCAACCTATGCAACTCGCTCTCGCTCTGCATTCTACCCTCTGGTTTGATGCACATGGCTGGTCACACCTTGGATGCTCTCATCTCCACAGATATTCTTCTCTCTATCCCTCTCAAGACTTCACTCTCATGGACTGATCACTCTCTTCTCTCATCTCACTTGAATCTTTCCTCTCCTTTAACACTGGTACACCCTGCACTGCCTCCCACTTTCAAGGTCTTCCGACCTATGAAAAAAGTGTCAGTGGCTTTCCTTTGCCTTCACCTACTCCCCTCCTCCTACTCCTGGGGCTGACTCCCACCCTGACACAGCCCTCTCTAACTTTCACCTTTCCATCTCCAATACTCTCGACATCCTTGCCCTTGTCATGTGGGTCTGACTGAATCCTCCCAAAAAGTGCAACTCTTGATATGACTGATTTGGCTGACTTTAAACGCAAGTGCACGGCAGCGGAACAGAAATAGGGATCTTCAGGTGCACCCTCTGATAAACTGGCCTGCCGCCTTCTCAAAGGCAATATAGACTCTGCATCCAGGTCAAGAAAAGAGTCCATATTCAAGCCTGCATCTCCACTGCATCCAACAACATGGCCGAAATATTCAGTCTGTAAGGAGCTGGCCAACTCTACTGCAGCCTCATCCTCTATTGCACCCACCCAGGCACTTTGCAGGACCCTGGCAGCACACTTCACCACCAAAACACAGGACATACTGTCCTCTCTCTCCTCTGCACCCACTCATGTACCATCATCTTCTGGGCCCCTTCAACCGCCCCACCATGCCCCTTCTTCTCTCTTCCCTCTCCCTGTCACACCTGAGGAGGTTTCTAGACAAGTCTGTTCTATGAAAGCCTCTTCCAAACAGGTGAACCCTTGCCCCTCCAAAACCATCAAGGACAACATTGACTCTCTAGCTCTGGCCTTGAACACTTGTGTATAGGCGCATTATAAATGCCATATCATACCTCTTTAACCTCTGCAACCTCTCCTTCTCCACTGGAGTTTTCCCCACTTCTCTCAAGCAATCTCTTGTGCACCCCCTACTCTGAAACTCCTCTGCCGGCCCTTAAATTCTCGCAAACTATCACCCGATCTCCATCACTCCTTTCCTGGGAAAACTCTTGCAGAGGTTGTCTATCTCTCAGCTTACCCCCCCACACCGAATCTGTTGATTGTCTCCTTGACCATCAGTCTGGCTTTAGAGCATCCAGAGGCATGGAAACTGCTCTTCTGAACACCCATGAAGACCTTCTCACAAACCTTGACTCTAATTCTCCCTCTGTCCTCATCATTCTTCTTGGCCTCTCCTCGGCTTTTGCTACAGTAAACAACAACATCCTGATCTCCTGTCTCTGTGATACCCTGGGCATCACATATCGGGCCCTGGCGTGGCTTGGGTCCTTTCTCTCTGACTGTCCTTCCCAGGTGGAACTTGGGTCCTTTCTCTCCACTATCACTCTCTCTACTTGTGGTGTCCCCCAGAGATCTAATCAATCCCCCTGGTTTTTCTATGTCAACCTGGCTCCTTTGGCCCACATAATCTCTGCCTTCACCTCCAACTTTCAGTGTTATGCGGAAGACACACATCTTTCTTTCAGGCTACCCTCGGCCTCTTTTTCCTCCTCGCCCATTCCAGACTGTCCATAATTCAGTTCTGGTGTGCTGCTAATGATTTCTGCCTTAATGCCAGCAAGACAGCGATTGTCCCCATGGGGACACCCGCTCCCACTTTCCCAATCTCACTTTCACCGGCCTCCCTTGGTCCTGGGGTCATCTTCGACTCTACTTTCTCCTACTCTTCTCACAGCTCGGGCATGTCCAAAAAAATCTCACTACAAACTGCACCTCCTAGAGGTAATCTACCTTTTCTTACCTTCCCCCACAGGCTCACTGTCTCCAGAGCCCTGGTCTTCTCCAGACTGGACTTGTGCAACAGTCTCTTTCTCAGTCTTCCTACTTCTTCTCTCCGACCTCTTCAACTTATCCAGAACAGAACCTCAAGACTTATCCTTGGCCTCAAGCCCAGAGATCGCATCTCTCCGGCACTGAAATCACTCCGCTGGCTCCCCGTGGCTGCAAGGATCAAGTCCAAGTCCCTCTGCATAGTCCACAAGGCATTCTAGGGCCAGGGCCCCTACCATCTACAAGGCTCTCTTCCCAAATACTCTAGCTCCCTCCGCTCGGCCTCCTCCAACACTGGGGGGGTGAGCCATTTTCCCAGACCGTTGGCGGTAGATAATATCCTTTGCAGGTGCCTCCCTCTGGAATTGGTTTGCCCAGTGAAGCCCTGCTGCAGTGCTGAAGCTCCAATTTCCTCATTGACTAGAGAAGCTTGGAATGGACGACTTCTTCCCTTGGGTTGGGGGTACCAGCTGACCCCAAGATGAACTTGACTAGAACCCCTCTCCCTGCTTGCTGTACTTCTTTGCTGATGCTGGAACCGAGTGTCAGGGGCCAGGAACAACAGAATAGAGTGCATTGTTTTTAAGCTGGACCCAAGCTCCAGGAAGATCCTGCGGACTCCCTCAAAATATAAATTCTTCTCTTGACACCAGTGCAATATGTCCTGTGCTAGGAGTGACAATGTTACTGTGTCCCACCTTGCTTATTCATGTAAGACATTGCTGTAATTGTAATCGTTTATTTGTAAAGCCTTTATACACAAGTGGAGTGCTTCAAAGCGCTTCAAGGCAGGAAGGGAACAGGGATTACAGTCGTCATTCTTAGGCCTTGAAGATTCCAAATGATCTAACAACAATACCTAGCCAACTAGGCCAGAGGCATATCTACTAGTGTAAGTGTGTGACAAAGAGTGAGGGGAGAGGGAAAGGAACGTACAGTACAATAAACTACATTATTAGGCGTGGCCAGGGAGGGGAGACAGAGGGAAGTCAGGACAGGCAGACTTGCTAGGCCTAGTACATTCAAGGTTGTGCAAGTGCCCAGAGGCAGAAAGTGCGAGGGAGGGTGACAAGTGCGCCTAGTCCAGCAGGGGACATGAGTGGCTGCCCCTCACATGGAGCATAATGCAGTAGTACCAAGTGAGGTGCAGAGGCCCGGATGCAAGTGCAGGACTGGCGGGGGAGCCTGGAACCTGTAGGGCTCTGGAGGTGCACCAGGCGACCAGTCAGCAAGCTGTTGGGGAAGAGAAAGAAGGAGGGAAAGAAGCGAGGAGAGAGCAGGTTAGCAGGGGAGAGGGAGAGAGAAAGCGGAAGAGAAAAGGAAGGCCTTGAGGAGTTTCCAGAACTTAAGGGGGTCCGGTTCAATGCAGAGAGACACAGGGAGGCTGTTCAGGAATCTGAGGGAGGAAGGACTAATCCAAAAGAAAGCATGTTACCAATAGGTAAGTAATTTTTTCATTGTTGCTACGGAAATCCCCAAGCACAGAGAAGGTTCTTGATGAATAGCCGGTCCCCATTTTCATTCCTGCACATGCCAAAAACAAAATAAAATGTACAGCATTCACTAAAACCTCTTAAGCACCCAACCCCTGTACTCCCACCAACCCTTTAGTGCCACCTATTGCAAAACAAAGAATTGTTTGACGTTCGAAGTGGGAAGCTGTCGGAGGCGGCCAAGACGATTGGAGCGGCATGACGGCATATGGCACGAGGTCCTTTCCTCAAACTCAATACTGCTTGCCAGTTGTATGTTGCTGCTTTCGGGGGTGCAGTGATTCGGTGTGGCTCTTATGGCTCTGGCTGCACTACCATCTGTATAAGGTTTCCCCCAGTTCGAAAACTGCCTTTTTTTTTCTTGCTCTTCTGTTACTTCCTCCACTTTTTTTGCTGCGAGGAGGCCTGCAGGTAAGCCCACTGAGCGGGTGTTCCCCACTTCGAGGAACATGAGTGAGCGAGTCTCATTGTTCCTTTACCGCTGTTGTCTCTACCATCATTATATTATTATCAGGCGGTGCAGACACATGTTTTTAAATTAAAATTAGACACATTTAGTGTTTGTCCACTTTATTGGTTGACGTGTCCACTGTTTTAGTCAGCTAGTCATTCAATATACATATATGCTTTTATTCTTGTATAGATTGTGTCAGCATTTTGAATGCATATATTAACTTTATATACGTAATATTTAAGATGAATTTCTGGAATCTGGTTTGGTGGACAGATTTAGGAGGCCATCCTGGTTAGAGTGAACAGGGGAACTCTGAGAGGTGTGCCAGACCCAATCAAGGTAAGCGTGGATATTAGTCAAAAGTGTGTGGCGTCGTCAGGGCTTCACAATGAGTCCACATAGTGAAGCACATAATAATTCAATTTAGATGGATAAGTATAAAAATACTCTATTGTAAGCCCAGAAACACAAACTAGAAAAATGAATTAAGCAGGTAGTAAATGTCACAATGTTCAATTATGAAACATATACAGTCACCTTCATGTTTTTAGGAATGCATACAATAAGTTAGACAGCTCAAAGAAGGTAAGTAGTTATGCAGTAGAATGAGACCATTACACAAGAATGATGCCTTAACTTCCAATCCCTATGATGTATGGTGCCTTGTGCCTAAAATTTACAAAGCTTCCTCTAGGAGAGGGGCCAGCTGTAGTAAGAGGTCTTGTGGTGGTAAAAATGTTCCAGAAGATATTTTAACAATGTTACTGGTCAGTGAAATATATTTCTATCTTTTAGATATAAGCTTTCAGATCGGATGTTCAAAAAGCGATGTAAGGGAATAACCAACGTTTATTATAAGGTTTATTCTGAGGAGAACACGGGGCGGTGAATGCATTGCAATTACTTACCTCGCTGACTCTGATTTTCCCAGGTCACTAGGTATGTCAACTAGGGGTCGCTGGAGGTAGGTTTTCCCGCTCTTTGATCCAGTAGAAGATTCCCAGGATTTGCGGGTGCAAGGATTGTTCCAGTCCACTCCGGGAGCAGAGTGCAACGCTTTGTGAAAGAAAATGCAGAAGGCACCAATGCAAACTTCTTCAGGACACTTCACCAGACAGATGAAGCTGAGCTCCAGAGCTGACTACCACACACAGGCAACAGCAGGTGTCTTTCCAGGCACAGTTGAAGAAGACTTCCAGAGCAGAATCCCTTGCTGCTGGGAAGCAGACAAGACAGTCCCATCCACTTCATGGGCCACACACACAAAGGCATCACAGGCCTGGAAAACAGCAGCTTTCCTGGGCACTTGCATGACCATATATGGGATTTCCTGACTTAGGATGACAGGAAGAAGGCCAAACAACAATATGGTGAAAGGGCAAGTGAAAGTCTTGTGGCATGGCACTTATTAGGAATTAGCCACATTTAGTTGCCATACACGGTAAACACAAATGTGCACACTAAAAATTATGAAAACATTGTAAAAATGGATCTGCTGCCATCAGCTTGTCTTTAGGCACATAAAAAAATAAGCAAAAATCCAAGGTAGAAAAGACTATAGTGTGAGATGAATTGAGGGATTCGGTCACTTCCCTCAAGGGGGAGCACCTTCCGTTGAGGCTAGGAATGGGATCCCACTAGGCAGTAGTTTTAAACCGGCCGGATCGAGGAGGCTGGGAAACCAATGGAGGTACTGCCTAGCCGGTCAAAAACCAGCTAAGGAGAAGAAGGAACATCAGCACCCTAGCCAACCAGCAGAGCAGAGGAATCCACAATAGTCCCTGGAGGGATGTTCGAAAAGACCAATCGTTGGCAAACCGGGTAGGCGATACACCAATAATAGACCCGAGAAGGTCTTTTCATGGGTGGAGAATCTGACCAACAGACCAAAGGCGGAAGGTGGTGGCGTGGAACCAAAGGAAAAACCCTTTCATCACCTGCGAGTAACTAAAATAGGTGCTAAAGGCAAATGGAATTGTTTTTTTTTTTTTTTAAAAAGAACTTACCTGGCAGTTCAGAGTAGCGCCACACATAGTCTCCCACCTCTGTTTCCTTGTTGATGTTGTGGTGGTCATCAACATAGAAAATGGACTTGGAAACTACGTTGCAGTGCCGACTGGCAAGGTAAGTTCCTTTTTTGAAAAAATAATAGAAAAACCCTTAGCACCCGCATAAGGAACTACACGGGTGCTAATGGCCATAATGGGGAGGAACCTGGCCCATACCAAGCAAAGTGAAATAAAAAAAAGCATACCTTCCTTATGCTCTCTGAGCCGTGTCTGTATCACTTCTGATGCAGAACCAGCATCACAGGACTGAATAAAAGTGATGGTTTTCTTTTGTTAAATTATTTTCACTTTGCCCGTAGCCACCGCGACGTGCTTTGCTCATGCCTATGAACTTGGACCGAGGGATCTTACTCCCTGGTTACGGCCCAGGTTCATTACCATTATGGCTATATTAGCACACTAGGTAGGTGCGCTGGCCAATCAGGAAGCTCAGAACGTGGGCTGGATTCTCTGGTATAAGCCTGCGTTTCAATATCCGAGCGCCCCCATGGCTACATGCCCCATGCCTCTCTTGCTCCCTCCCACCTTCCCCATACTGCCTTTAACACCCACGAGTAACTTGATTCGTCATCTGCATTTGACTTGGTGTATTGACATCTGTTGTGGTCAAAGTTAGGGAGAATTCCATAGGGCTTATTAAGCATCATCGTTTATTTGATCTCCAATATGACAATTCAAGTCAGGTTGAGTCACAAGGGAGCACTGTCAGAACCAGTTGTTACCTTTACGGGACTAAGGCAGTGGTGCGTGCTGGTCCCCAGACTGTTCAATCTTTATGTCTCCAATATCGAGGAATGTTTAGAGAATGCAGCATTTATTTCACCTAAACTTGGTAACATAAAAATTACCTGGGTGACTTTATTTTGCTTGACGGTACTCCAATTGGTCTTCAATGTCTGATTAATGCTTTAGTGATTATATGGAGAAGAAAATGTAGGTATCAACTCCACAAAGACAAAAAGCATAAAGTTTTCTAGGTTGAAAAAAAAACACGTGGTCAATAGGAAACGTCAAACTTGAAACCATGGAAAATCTGGTTTATTTGGGTTTTCCACTAACTGCATATCTAAACAAAATGTATGTGATGGAGTATTTAAAAAGAAAAGCTGTAATGCTAGCTACATAAATGACAAACGTGAAGAAGAAATTCAGAGGATTTTCTATGCTTTCATCAGCAATTAAGTTTTACATAGGTAAAATGGTTCATAAGTTAATATATGGCTTTGAAGTTATGCCACATTGGATCCTTGAAAACTTTGACTATCTGGAGCTTTAATTTGGAGGAAAACGCTTTTACTAGTGGTTATGCCCTCTGAACTAGGACCACAGTCTCTGTAAAGTTGGGTCATATGGAAACAAATGCTGCTGTATAGAAACATTATAATTCCTCGCCTAATTCATGGTATATGGATTTGCACCCTATAGCCATTAAAACCTCTGGCAACATGGTCTATGCTTTTTCAAATAAGCACAGGCGACTGATTTCTGATCTAGAGGTCAAAACACTGTACTCTTATAGGGCTAATAACAGCCCTGATTCAGAATGATTATGGGAAAGGAACAGATGCTTCAAAGGGGCAAATATGGTTAATATTTATTACGGACAAAAGGTTTACAAGTTATATACATAGGGAAAGGAGGAGGAAGACTGCTCGACCCTGCAGCACTGGAAGAGTTGTCCTTCAAACCGCGCTCTCTATTCCAAAGAACGAACCGGGAGCTTGTGCTACAAGACTACTAAGATGTGAGACGCGGAACCATGACATGGTCAGGCACATCTCTCTGCAGCCAGGCAGGATTGCATCTCATGTAGTTGAGATGCTACACATCTCCCTTCCTTTATAAAGTGCAGGAAACAACAGCAAAGCAGAAAGAACAAAAAAAAATGGTAAAATAGCAAAAGTCACACATAGTCCTCCATTCGTTTTGGTAGAAGATATGTTTTTCCCCAGCTGGCCTTGCAGTCGGTATCTCTGGAAGTAACTGACAAGGAAACATTTTCTGGTATAGTTTTAGCCTTAGATATACTACCCATTCTCCTCGCCCTAATACCATCGTTACCACCATTGTCTCATTCTCTCACGCCCAAACCGACATTCTCACTACCACTACCGTCACATTTGCTGTTCTCACATACCCAAATCCTCTCAACATTCCAAACCCTTCCATCTTCAGTTCTGACAGCATGTCGAAATGCCTCCATGACTCTGATAGGCCTAGACCACTTGCACGGGCCTACCCTGAGAGCGGGGGGAAGATGTATCCTAACCAACTTCCCCACCACGGCATCCTTATCGTACTTGTCATTACACTTTCCCTTTCTAGAGATAATTCTGTTCTTCCTTTGAACTCCTCTGATCTTCTCACACACTGTACCGAAATCTTTCTCCACCCCATTACTTTTGTTATCTAGCAACAAAGGAGCCAATGTGGTATTGGCCTTCCTTCCTCTACTAAGTTCAAAGGGGGAAAGATCTGTGCTGGAATGTGGTGTGAAACAATGAGCAATCACCCTTTCCTTGATTGCTTCCTCCCAGTCCATACCATTAGACCAGGCCATTCTGATTGTCTCTTTCAAAATCTTGTTGAAACGTTCAACCATCCCATTTGTCTGGGGATGATATATGGAGCTTCTCTTATGCTCGATGGAATTCTTATTACGAAATTCTGTTACTTCCTTGGACGAGAAGATCAATAATCACCAAACAGTATTTCTGCACTCCGTTACTACTCACTGGACCCAGGATATCCATGCCCACATCCTTCCATACTTTGTTCGGAATCTCAGTAATCACCATTGATTGTTTCATACCCATACAATTTTTCTCACTGTTACATCAAAGGATACAGTCTCTGATGTAGTGTTCAATCTGCAAATCACATCCGGCCCACCAGAAATCGTTTCTTATCCTTTTTTGGTCTTTATAATACCCTGGTGACCCTCATGTCCAAGTTCGATGACCCTTCGACGTAAATCTGAAGGAGGGATTATCTTATCTCCTCTCATGATGAATCTATCATGCACATGCAACTCGTCTGCAACAGACCAAAACGCCATCAAATTTGCATCTTCAAATTTCGACTTGCTCCAAGATGTTTGACAGTTAAGTATTTTCTTCAGACATTTGAAAGTTTCATCATCTTGTTCAGCATTGTCCCATTCAGTCTTTGAAAGTTATGCTGCCTCAACGCTCAAAACAACTTCCATGTCATCTTCTCCATCATTGATTTCCGAAACATCTGTTAGACGGGACAAACAGTCTGACGTGAAATTTGTAGCTCCAGGAACATAGAGCACTGTGTAATTGAACTCTTGAAGAAGCATCACCCACTACTGATTCTTTTGGAAACCTTGTCCAAACCTTTTGACATGAATACATGGGTCAATGGTTTATGGTCTGTACGAAATTCCACTTCGTTGCCCCATATGAAACTCTTGAACTGTTCAGCTGCCCATTTTATCGCCAGCGCTTCTTTCTCAATTGCAGCATATGATAACTCAGCCCCCTTCAGTAACCTTGAAGCAAATGCAATTAAAACTTCACGCCCCTTATCTTCTTGTGTGACCACGGCACCCAGGCCCACATTACTAGCATCAGTCGTGATGATTGTCTTCCTGCCACTGCAGAAATTCTTCAGGGCTGGGGCTGACCCTATTACAGCTTTAATGAAACTGAACTCTTCTTCACAGTCATTGTTCCACTCAAAACTCTTCCTCTTGAGTAATTCCCATAACGGAACAGTGTGAATTGCGAAATCCCTGTGGAATAATATTCCGCCATCCCAATAAATGTGCAAACCTCTTCCTTGTTGGATGTCTTGGCATCTTGTTAATGGTATTGACTAATTGTGGCTTAGGAGAAATTCCTTCAGCAGAGATCTTGTGTCCCAAATACTCTATTTCAGAACAGTTGATTCTACATTTATCCTTGCTTAAAGTCATGCCTGCTTTGTATAATTTCTCACATACATACTGCAGCCTCTCATCGTGTAGCTTTTGATTGTCAGCATGAACAAGGATGTCATCTTGGTAGCAAATCACACCAGCAGCTCCATCAAACAGGTGGTACAATACTTTCTGAAACACAGACGCCGCGGACACCCAACCAAATGGCATCCTTTTGAATTGGTAAAGACCATCCGGCGTAAAGAATGCTGTGCGATGTCTGGAACATTCTTGTAATTTAATCTGGTGATATGCGGACGTTAAACCCAAAGCGGAAAAGAACTTTGACGGTCCAATAGTCGAGATTATTTCTTGTATGTTGGGGAGAGGATGACGATCAGGAACAACACACTTGTTCAATTCACGCATATGTACACAAATTCTAAGTTTTCCAGACTTCTTTCTTATGACCACAAGTGGTGAAACCCATTCATTGGCATCAATGCTCTCAATAATATCTAGATCCTCCATTCTTCTTATCTCCTTTCTGACTTCATCTCGCATAGACAAAGGAATGTTCCTCAATTTCTGGGCGACTGGATTATGATTGGGTTTCAACTGTATTTCGTGCACATAACCTTGAAGACATCGTACACCATCGCAGAAAACAGCTTGCATGATGCCCACAGTGTTCTCTTTAGCTGCAATATGACCATTTCCCAATTTACTACTGCCATTGGTGATGGCAAAAACAGATTCTTCAACAGTAGAGTCGACTATGAACTTTAGTTTACTCTGATGGGTCCAACTCAAAAGTGGCATCCTGCCCACATTGGTGATGTATATTTTGCCTTTGGCTTTTCTATCTTTGGCTTTTTCTTTCCCCAAAACCAACCTATGATGTCAATCTTCACTCCACCATAAGCTCTGGGGTTAATATCGGTCTCGTGTAAGTATTCATGTTTTTCCTTGTTCCATAGGTGTTGTGGTAGCAACGTGTACTTTGCACCGGTATCAATCATCATATTTAATTCTACACCATCAACTGAAATCATGGCTTTGGGACTCTCCAGTACTTCTTTATCATCATCACCGGTTATAACGAATACACATTCTTCACCTTCCTCTCCACCACTAAGGCCGCTGACCGAATTACCTCCTATCCAATTGGTGGACATTGGGTTCACTGGTGTCAGGCATGAAAAATGCAGGTGGGGGAACACTGATGAAAGCCATGATGAAATGAGTTGGGTGCTGCTATGTTGTGACAATACTCAGTTGTTATTACTGTCCATGAGCGTACTCTCCTTTTGTTTTTCTATTTTCTTTCTCTTGATATTTTATTTTGCATTGAATGGAGAGAGTGGTAAACTCTTGTGTAATTGTCCTCAGCACGATGAGTAAACAAAAGTGTTGGGTGGCTGTTGTAAGGTTCCTAACTGTGCTGTCAATAGCAGTTCCAATCAGCGTTAGCCAGCCTGTATTGCCTTGGTAATACTTTAATAGGAATTGACAGTTCTACTCCGCCTGTCTATATACATTTGCATCGAGCATAGGTAGAGCGTGTATATCTCTTTAAGAGTTATTGTTGCCAAGCTGATCCGAAAATAAAAGCAACTGTAGCTATTGCACATGCGTGCGCGACTGGAACAGCAGGCGATGAGGTAGGTGAAACAATGCAGTTAGGAGCGCAATGTTTTGACGAGCAAAGTATACAATTATCAAATTCAGCGAAACGCTAGCACAGCACGTTACCTTTGAAGTCTGTTCGGGGCCGCTGCAACGCTCGGGGCTGAGCGGAGCGGCTCCGTGTGAGTCAGCCAACAAACGATCCTCGTCGCCAATTGTAGTGATATGGGAAAGGAACAGACGCTTCAAAGGGGCAAATATGGTGAAGGGAATTAATATTTATTATGGACAAAAGGTTTACAAGTTATATACATAGGGAAAGGAGGAGGGAGACTGCTCGACCCTCCAGCACTGGAAGAGTTGTCCTTCAAACTGCGTTCTCTATTCCAAAGCACGAACGGGGAGCTCGTGCTACAAGACTACTAAGATGTGTGACGCGGAACCATGACATGGTCATGCACGTCTCTCTCCAGCCAGGCAGGCTTTCATCTCATGTAGTTGAGATGCTACAGATTGTAACCTGCTCCGCCCTACACACATATTCACTCTTTCGCTCAGTGGGGATTGAGCAGAAGCGCGCAGGGACTGTGCAAACCTATCTGTTGAAGTTCCCCAGTGCTAACCGACCTATACTTTTTGAGATTTTGATTTAACCTATTTCAAAGTAAAGAAGCTAGGTGTATTCGAAATCAATTGCCAAAGACCCTATCCTTCTGCCTCCTATCCTTGTGCAACAATTTGAACGAAATTGAAAATCTCAAACATTTGGTCATGTAGTCCCAGTGTTAATGCCTCTACGTATTTTGCATTTTAAGAGCTTTGAATACAGCTTATCATTTGTCGAATCGGATAAACCTTGGCAACGGTTCTTGGGGTTAAACGAGTATCAATCATTTTACCTGTCCTTGCGTTTCTCGGTAAGCTAGAATTGTTTAAAGCATGACTTTACACAACACTATATGATATCATATGATGTCATTTATAACACGCCTGTATACAAGTGCTTCTAGGCGCAATAGCTTGTTATGCTTTGAAACGGAAATATTCTGACAACGTGTATTGGAGGGTAAACAAGTCCCAATTGCCTTAACTCTTTTTAGGATTTTTGGGTAGACTACAATCCCCTGAAATTTGGGAGAATGTATGCATCACACACTTTATAATCTATATAAAAAAGGACTAAGTCCTAGAGTTCATTTAGGCCCAATTCAATATTACGCTTGATGTTATGATGAGATTTTGCCTATTTTATGTTACCTAAATGATGTGAAATTTAATTCAATGTTTAGTGAAATGTAATAGGTTTCATGTTTAACCATATATGATAAAAAGAAAAAAAAACGTTTGAAACCAACTGTTCTTGGGCACAGAACATGTATACATTGTGCACATTTGTAATTCCTATTGTTACTAGGTAAGGTTCTAAATGGCTCCATGTTAACGGGCACGCCCTTTTACATTCCTGGACTTTGCTTATACTTTACTATTACTTAAATCCAGTCTATCTGATTGAAGTGACTCCCATAATTCAATTGGTGGAGAAATAAAAGCTCAGGACTTGGGTTATGGGGTCCCAGATGACATGTGGTCCTAAAATAACCTTTGATATTTATACTTCTGTATACATGCTTGTTAGCACTGTGCAGGACAGCAATACTACTTGTAATAAAAGCAATAACTATAAATGAATTAAAAACTGAATCCAAATGTTTGATATCACACAGAAAGGAAGGAATGACTTGGTGGATGACTTCACAGATCATAATCCAACCCAGGCTTAATTAAGGCTTTAAGAAATTAAAATAAATACAATGGTCTATGTTTACATATTTTATATGCCTTTTTTGTTTATATATCTGTGATTGATTTTCTTAGTGTTCAGCAACATGTGGTAAAGGCACAATGATGAGGTATGTTAGCTGCCGAGATGATCAAGGTTCAGTGGCCGACGAGACAGCCTGTTCCCACATCCCAAAGCCTTCGGGAAAAGATGTTTGTAGCATAACACCCTGTGGACAGTGGAAGGCACTTGACTGGACGCAGGTAAGTGGGGCTACCCATTTTGGAAGCATAATTAACATATATTTATAGATATATTTAGTTACACATTTGAAAATGATCTACTGGTACAATCAATTACCAATTTCATAAACAGTGACCAGGTGGGACGCAGACGGCGGATAACATCAAGTAGACTCTTGATTTTATCCTTATTACACATAATAAATGCAATGAGACACACCTAATGTCCGTGAATGCTAAGAAAGCAGTGAACAGTGTTGGGTGGCCTCTTGAGGATGAGGTCTTGACAGTGGCTGGGTTGGATTTGGATTTTTGCAAATTAATGTGGTCATAGAGGGACTTGGCAGGGCTACTCCCACTCCATCTTTTAGTAGGCCCTGGTGGTTGAGGCCCTGCCTTATTATCCAACACAATAGTTTGAGTTTAAAGCCTGACTTTAGGCAGATGATGCCCTTCTCTTCTTATTTGACTCCAATGCCTCATGACGGCAGGAAGGGGGACCTATGATAGTCCGACTGCTTCAAGATCTAATATGCGTTATAATTTATATTTCCTGTCGTTGTGTAAGATCCTAAAAGGGAAGTGTTAGGTGGGGGACGTATGGGATGTTCTTGAGACTGAATATATGAGATACCTGGGAGGATGATTCCTCGAGTTCTAGACAAGTTATGCATCCTCCATTACAAACATATTGGAAAAAAGATAAAGGTGGACATTTTATGACTCCACTGCTGATATTCCTGATGCCACCTCAGGATTCACAGCAATTAAGAAGCACAAAAGTACTGTCATATATAGATCATGCTCATAAATATATATCACGTTTTTGAATGGAGCGATTGGCTGGGGATTCACCATAGCAAGGTTGAAACTACTGCGGAAATCGGGACGGGGGAAGTTTTACTCCACATTGATCTGTGAGACCTGAATTTGTTTAGCTTTTTATATGGTGGGTCTGCAACCTATGAGTACCTTTCAACGGAAGCTTGATAGGCAGTCAAACCTCACTGCCATGCTTTAGAAGGGTTATTTTCCTATGCAATTATTTATTTTGTTCACTAGTAACCATGCACACAGTTACTTGGTCCCAAATAAGACCCTGAACTTTATTATGGTTTCTGGCTTCAAAACTGTATTTTGGTTGCCAGTGACCTCCTGAAAGCAAACTGGATTTTCAGTTATTAGTGTCTTCTAACTGTACTTTGGTTACTAGTGGGTTGCTAGTGTCCATTAAACTGTATTTTGGTTGTTGCTGAACCTCTAACTGTATTTTGGTCAGTAGGTGCCCTGCAAACTGTACTTTGGCAGCTAGCGACCTTGCTCACTACACGCTATCTTGTGAACACAACTCCTCCATTTGCAATACATTGTCCGACCCTAATACTCGTTCTTTTCTTTTTTGTAGCACTCTCCTTTCCAGAGCTTCCTGATCCTTCCTGACAGAACTCACCCTCTACTCCTTCCTCCTTATCTCCTATCCACTCTTATTCTAGTCCTGACAGCAACCACAAAAACACATCATGGCACAGACAATCATGTTTCAACCTCATCTATACCATCTTTGACACCCCATCCAAACTCTGCCCTCTCCCACCTTCATCATCATCATCATCATCATCCTCCTACAGTGCTCTTGCGCTTGGGTGGGCTATGGAATGGTCAATCCCTTAGAAAAAAATATAATTTCTCACTTTGCACTGTGTCTTCCACAGCCCCCATCTTGTAGTCGTGGGTATTACAGATACTTGGATTATCACCAACTATACAACATTACTTGCTGTTCTTCAAACTAACTCTGCTACCTTCATTGAATCTCCCAGAGAGACAAATGAGGGAGACAAGGTGGGCTTAATGATCAACATGGCCTACCATGCCCTCTTATTTTGCAATCTGACCTTCTCACACATCTCTTCCCCCAACCACCTTCTTATTAATGCCCATATTACTGTTTGGGAAATTTTAAATTTACTTTTTGTACTTCATTTTGTTACTATTGCTGGCCTCCCATTATGATCTTCCTACTTACACTCAAGGCAATTATCTTGAACTGTTTTCCTTCTGAGCCCTTCAGGTTAATTAGACTCACAATTGGCCCATCACCTTTGAACCACTCTCTCCTTCTCCTCTTCAAGGTCTCGGCTCCTCCTACCTACATACCCACCACCTCGACTCTCTCTAAACTTAATGCCATTCCTGAATCCCAGCACCCTACCTCAACTGGGATTACTCATCATTCTTTGCTTTCTTCCCACCCAAGCCCTATGACATTGAACAGACCTTTATGGCTTTAACTCGGTTTCCTGCTCCCTGTTTATAAACTGCTTGCCATCCTGCGCCTTCACTCCCTACAGGCCATGTCATCTGCTCTGGATTGGACCAGAGATTTGTCAGCTGTTCATCAACGTGTGCATACACCTGCACAAACCCTGTTCCCCTCTATTCATAACTGCTTGATACACCCTTGACACTCAGGAAGGCTAGATAATGCTAAATCTAGCTAATGTACCAATCTCATTTTATCCCTATAATCTAAACAAAAGTTGCACTTACTCACCAAACCATGCTGCCCCACACACCTGATACATTTCCTTGTTTCCCTCTTCCAATGATTTTGCTCTATATTTCACCCATCCAAGATATTTAAAATCTGTGATACTCTACCCACTCGCCTCCTTTGTGTCACTCACCACATCCTTACTCTATTATGTATTCACTCTTTCTCCTCAGCCTTACACCCTGAGCTGGCTGGCACCTATTCTTTAAACAGCCAGTCCATCAGCAGTGCCACAAACCATCATATTGAACGTATAACCTGCTCTTATCTCTGTCCCCTTTTCCAAAATCTATATTAGTTCCTTACCCGCTTGCCCCAATGTAGCCACTCTGCTACCTATCTTCAAGCCTTCTGCCAATCCAAACAATCAAGATACCAACTGGCTTACCTTTTCTCTGATTACCCCAAAATACTGAACATGTGGTTTTCAGCAGGAATACTAGAGAATTGTATTTATTCATTTGTAACGCGCTTTTGCAAAAGCACTTTGCATAAATCAAATGGTACAGTTAAGGTGAAATGACAGAATAGTTACAGATAATGAGAAAGAATATGAGATTTAAACAAGGACCAAAATAAACAGTGGTGGAGGGTCTAATAGATGGGAATGAAGAATTCCAGTGCCTAGATGCGAGTATAGAAAAGGAATGAAAGCAGGGTTGAGCATAGGGGGGCTTAGGGACTAACAAAAGGAAATGTGATTTGGAGCATAAGGAATGAGCAGGAATATATCGATCAGAGAAGAAAAATAGGGGGCTAGGGCATGACTACTCCTAAAAAGAATACAACTATGTGAAAGAACAAGCTAACTCACAGGTTAACCAAGAAATGGGTTGAAGAGAAGAAGCTATAGATGAATGAGAGGAAAGACAGAAAATAGTATGAACAGCTGAATGATAAACAGACTGCCTAGTTGTAAGACGATAGAGAGGAAGCCACATTAGTAAGACAGAATAGTCAAGACAAGATAATACCAATTAAGAAATATACATTTAGTGGCATGAGAAGACAAAGGTGCAAGCTTTAAGGATGGTATAGGAACCAACAGGAGGAGAGACATTAGAAATAGGGTCTTCAAAAGAGAGAGATGAATCAAAAGTAACTGCACAATAAGGGCAGATTGGGTAAAAAGAAATGGACGGAGGAGAAAAAAAGAACAGATTAAGTGGGAGGAGGCAGAGCAAATATATACGTAGCTAGATCAAAATATAAATCTCAGCCTTAGAAGCATTTAAACAAAGAAAACTGGAATGCCATTAATAGCCAGCAAGCAAGCAGAGAGTTTAGTAATGTGAAGAGAATCCAAAAAGAAGAAAAGGAGAGAAAGGTCTAGGAGTCGTCATAAAAATGACATGAAACGCCAAATGACTTAACATTGTAAGCACGTGGGGAAGTATTTTAAAAAATGCAGGGGAACAAGGACAAAGCCTTGTGGAACACCATGCAACAGTGGGAAAGTAGGAGAGCATTGACCAGTCTAGGAAAGAGAAAAGGAGCACCCTGAAAGATAGGACTGGAAACATTGGAGGACCAAACCAGAAACACCCAAGGAAAAGAGAGTAGGTAAAAGTGAGGTATAATCTACAGTGTCAAAAGCAGCTGATAGTTGGAGAAGGATAAAAATGGAACAGTGTTTAGAGTGACGAGTAGAAAGAATAGTTAGGGACTGAAAGATCAGTGTCTGTACAATGCAAAGGACAAAAGCCAGACTTAAGAGAAGAATGAAGGCAATAATGTTCCAAATAGAGACACTTGTGTATAGTAAGAAGATTTGCAGGAATCCACCACGTCCCCCCAGGGGGATTCTTTGCCTGTGAGGCTAGGGAGGGGAGCCTGATCCACAATATCCTCCCTAAGGGTAGATGCAAGCGGGACCTCACCAGGAGAGACTCACCCTCTGGGGACAAGGACTCCGTTCTTATGAGGCACTCTCTAAGCAACATCATTATAATGATAATAGTTCTTTTATAACATGCTTAATACCGGAGACCAGTTTCTAAACGAATGATTGCCCTAAGTCCCCCTCAAAAACAGCCAGTGAAGAAAGATGTGAAGAAAAAAAACAGAATGTTATTATCATCAAGTACTATAATTGTGCCTGTGCAGGAAAAGATATATTGTACTGAGATGGAGAAAACTACTGGAAGAATACAGAGGATAAATCAAACCGAGAAGAAGGACTTTTATATTGCACTGGGGAAACTCAACAGCAGCGTCATAAAAGTTAGGGATGAAGAGATTGTGGAGGAGAGCAACTGTGTGCTTTGTATCAGCAGTGGTACCGACTGAAGAAAGAATCAAGGAACTGTTTTGTGAGATCACAGACAAAACAAGAAACCAACCTGACAAATGAAAGTGGGGGTCCCATCCTGGTAGGAACTCTGGTGACGTTATCCCTGAACAATCCAGGTAATGGGGAAAGCTGGAGACAGCTACTGAGAGATCCCATCCATTGTCCTGCCTTCAGTCATCAGACCTAGGAATCTAGAGGTCGGGTCCAGAGCTGCAACATCACGGAGCAACCAGCATGAACATTTTCTTCAAACCCAAGGTACTGTCAGGAAAAATGTATTGCTTTGCTGGTTCCAAAAAGTCGCTGTTGGAGTGCACCTAGAGGTGTCCAGGGTCACCCCCCTTACCTCCAACTCAACCTGCTGCTTGTGTCGATTCATCAAATCCTTTTACAGGTCTCCCTTGTTAGTTTTTAACTTACCCCTTCTATAACACTAGAGACTGGAAGAAATCCTCTTGAAGTCTTCGTATTCTGCTTCTTGTCAAGAGTTTGAGCCTGTCTGAACTGACATTAGCTAGGGTTGCGTTTTTTAGACTTAAAAGACTTGCTGTGCGAATAAACCCTCTCTAGAATCTTGCACCAGGCTAATGTTACACTAACTAACCATTTTCCTCCCTTAAAGTAACCTTACTATATGTGTTTGCAGCGTAAATGTTTTACCGTATAAACTGTTAGAAACTGCAGGTGCGCATAGTAATCGATAATATGATAAAATTGTCTTTTCCCTTTCTAACGTTGCTACAAATGTATCCGCAAACAAACATGAAAGTGAAAGTGTCCTTTGAAGTGCATTCCCAGATATTCCAAAGTGTTCTAGTGTAAACGTCTCAAGTATTTAAAGTGATTCTGGTGTATATATAATAAATATGTCCAAAAGCTGCTGCAAACGCAACAGCGAGTTGAGTTTCACTCTCTGAAGAGTAATTTTCACCCAGGAAGCAGAGTCCGTAATCTTGGCAAAATACTTTTATTGGTGCTCTTCAAAACATGTTTAAAAGTCCATCAAAAGATGGTGTTCCAAAAGATTAAGACAAAAATGTTATATAAATCACACATGTAACAGTTTCTTTGGTGTGCATGTCTAACTGAGGTTCAGTGTACTAACCTAGAGCCCACATCTTCCTCTTAAAATAAGCCTGACTGTTCTGCCACTCTACCATGGTTCTGAGTTAGTACAGACTGATACTAAGAGTTGGATATCTACACACCACTGGGATAGCGTACTAAAGTGTTACTACCAGTATGACTTTAGGAAAACTCCCCCAACAGCTTTGATAGCTCCATTTTCCTATAACTATATCTTTGGCTTAACACTGTTGACCAACATTGTGTTTCCTACAGTTTGAAAAACCCCATCTCATAAACTGTTTTTAACTAAACCATGACACTGGCCTTTTTTTTTAACCTCTGGGGGAGTCGCTGCAATAAACTCAGTAACTAAAAAGATAACGTTTATACTGCTGTCTTCCTCTCTGCATCTTTCATATATGAAGAGTAAAGAGTATATTTTTATAAATATAGTGTGGGTCTGTTCCATTATTCTGCTACTATTGTTACAGGGTACCTTTGTAATTGCCTGATTTGCATCCCTAAAGTGAAGCCTTGGCTGCTCTGCTGCATTTAGTGCTGGCAGAGTCTGGCATCAGACTGTCCTTCCCCTACACATAGGCATCCACCTGGATGCTTCATGCCCTTCCTCAGGGCTCTCTATCCTCCCATCTGGCCCGACACACTCTGCAGGGCACACACTGGATGCTCTGATCTCTACAGACCTTCCCCTTTATATCCCTCTGACCACTCCTCTCTCCTGGAGTGATCACTTTCTCATTTCTTCCCAGCTCACTCTCTCAACCCCTCAGGTCAAGCCAACTCCAGCACTTCCACCTACCTTCTCGGTTATCCGACCCATGAAGTGTGTATCAGTTGAGCCTTTCGCCACCACTTTCTCACCACCCCCTCCTCTTCAACTGACTCACATCCAGACACAGCCCTTTCTATGCTCCATTCTGCTATATCTGATATTCTGACAAACTGGCCTGCCGCCTGCTCCAAAGGCAATATCAGCTCTCTGTCCGCACCAAGAAGAGAGCTCTCATCGAAGCCCACGTCTCAGCAGCAGCCAACAACTCGGCCAAACTCTTTAAAATCTGCAAGGAGCTGGCCAATCCTGCTGCAGTCTCTACCTCTCCTGTCCCCTCCCAGGCCTTCTGCACAGCCCTGGCTTCTCATTTCACCTCTAAAACTCAGGACATCCTGTCCTCTCTCTCTTCCTCTCATCCTCCTCCCTCTACTCCCCGCTCTTCCTCTGGCCCTCCTGCAGCCACCCCCCCACCCTCCTTCTCTGTCTTTCCCCTGTTCTCCCTAGACAAGGTTTCTAGACAAGTCCAATCTATAAAAGTCTCATCAAAACCAGTTATCCCCTGTTCCTCTAAAACCATCAAGGACCATATTGACATCCTGGCTCTTGTTTTGGCTTACTTCTGCAACCACTCCTTTGCCACTGGAGTCTTCCTGTCCCCCTTGAACTACTCCCTTGCGCACCCTCTTCTTAAGAAACCCTCAGCCGACCCATCATGCCCAGCTAACTACTGCCCAATCTCCATCACTTCTTTCCTGGGAAAACTCCTGGAAAAGCTGGCCGTCTCCAAGCTTAACCTTCACACTGAATCTGTTGGTTGTCTCCATGACCATCAGTCTGGCTTCAGAGCAGTTAGAAGCATGAAAACTGCTCTCCTAAACATCCGTGAAGACCTGCTCTCTAACCGTGACTCCAATACGCCCTGTGTCCTCATCTTAATTGATCGCTTGACACGATCAACCATGCCATCCTGCTCAACCGTCTCTGTGATAACTTGGGTATCACCGATCAGGCCCTGGCCTGGCTGACCTCTATCCTCTCCGATCGACCCTCTCAGGTCCAACTTGGGTCCTTCCTCTATCTCTACCTGTGGTGTTCCCCGGGGGCCTAAACTCTCTCGCTGGCTGTTCAACCAATACCTGGCCCTTCTTGGCCACCGCATTGCCGCCCTCTTCCCCAACTTGCAGTGCTATATGGATGAAGCTCTGCTCATTTTCAGGCTCCCTTCTGCCACTTCTTCTCCTTCTCCCATCTCCAACCGTCTGTCCGCTATCTAGGAGTGGTGTGCCGCCAAAGATCTCTGCCTTAATGCCAGTAAGACTAAGATTCTCCTCATCAGCACACCTGCTCCCTCCTTTCCCATCGCTCTCTGGCTGGCCTCTCTTGGCCCTCTTCCTTCCCTCACCTGACCTGTGAGGCTAAAATCCCTAGGGTCATCTTTGACACCACACTCTCTTTCTCCCCTCACATCTCTGACGTCTCTAAGAAGTCACACTATCAGCTGCACCTCTGCAGAGGTATTCTTCTTTTCCTCTCCTTCCCCAAGAAGCTCACTGTCTCCAGAGCTCTGGTTCTCTCTAGGCTGGACTACTGCAACATCCTCTTTCTAAATCTGCCTGCTTCTACTCTCTGCCCTCTGCAACTCATCGAGAACAGGACTGCAAGACTTGTCCTTGGCCTCAAGTCCAGGGATCGTATCGCTCCAGGACCGACATCTCTGCACTGGCTCCCAGTGGCTGCGAGGGTAAGTTCAAAACTCTCTGCATTGTCCACAAGGCCTTCTGGGGTCTGGGGCTTCAATACCTTCAACTCTCTCTTCCTAAATATTGTACTTCTTGAGCTCTTTGCTCATCCGCCTCCAACTCCATCAGGGTCAGTCGCTTCTCCAAACAATGAGTTGGTGGTAGATCTCTTTCTTCGGCTGGGGCCTTCCTCTGGAACAGCCTATATGCCTCAATGAATCTTGCGGAGAACCATCTCCGGTTCCGGAAGCACCTCAAGACCTTCCTCTTTGCTTCTGCTTTCTCTCCTCCTCCCCTCTGCTGAAATCCTGACTGAAACTGCACTGGTCACCTGGCTACCCTCTGATCTCGGGCCCAGGTCCCCTCTGTTAGGCAACGCTTGCATGCAGTACCCTCTGGGACCACTACACACAACTATGACTACAGGTGTAAGCAAAACCAACCATTGGTATAAATCTGTACCACACAGTTTTTGTTAGCGAGCTGAGCAGCCAGGCTTATCTCAAGAGGGAAGGTGAGCTTGTAAGGATGCTACACAAAGGTCTACAATAGCAAGTATTGAGATAGACACTTATACTCAAGGTTTCTTGGTAAAACAATTATTAATTTATTACATGATCATTTAGAAATCATTCACTAAAGGAAGCAACCAATATCACACAAAAATGATACTACAATACTGATTACTAAGCAGTTGAGCTCCCTTGAAGTCAGAGCAAAATATCATTGAAGTAGGAGCAAAAAGGCATAAATTGATAAAACACATATTACAGTTACTTTAAAACAGTGCAAATAGTTTGAGTTCACCAGAGGAGTTGATTCAATGCAATAGTTAGGCCAAAGTCAATGGACTAGTGTCTTGTATAAGTAAAAACCGTTCTGGTATTTAAAACGGAAAAGTCTTTGCCACGATTCTTAGAAGTAGTTCACGGAAGAAAGGTTCATATGTTGGGTCACAAGCTGACTAGGCCTGCGAGTTGCCAAAGTTTCACAAACTTTCGCAGGGAGAGGTAAGTTCTCTCGGTCGGGTTTCCACAGTACTTTATATTGAAGAAAAAGGTGCAGCTGAAGACTTCTGTTTCTGGCAGATCTCGCTGTTCCTGAGCCTCAGTCGTGGGGACAAGAGGGAGGACGTCGGGGGACTCCTGCACTGCACAGGGACGGATCACAAAGCTGGCAAATTGGCAAATCTTCAATTCCGGTTGCTGTTCTTTAAGCACACAAGCTGGTGTCCTTCTCCCCGGTTAATACTAACCAGCTCTGAGAATGGTATCCAGGTGGCTTTCGAGTTGATTGGTCCTACCAACTCAAAGGTAGAAGTCGTCCTTGAAGGGCTTCTCTGTCAAGGTGAACTTGGTGATTCGGACCGGTATTAGGGCTCCACCAGGCAAAACAACAGTCCAGTAGTCGCAGCAGCCGTCCTCTTCCAGCTGGTCTTCGGTTCTTTCGTTCCAGTAGTCGACTCTGCCTTTCAGACCAAGTGACGTGCCTTTTAAACAGTTTTCTCTCATTCATTCCAGCCTAGCTGCCATTAACCCAGCAGGTGGCTGTCCTTGCCGGGCAGTCAGCCAGCCAAACATGCCAGAGTGCATTTGGGTCTCCTAGGAGACTAAGCACAGGGAGTTTCGGGTACCTCCCTCACTTCCTGCCCACCCCAGACACTCGGGCACCAGTGGCCGTCTTCAGTCCTGAAGCCCGCGAAAGGTGTAGGAACAAAGGGACCACACCTAGTTTGGCACACAGAGACAAACTCTAGAAGGGCCTTTCCAAAAAGAAATGGTGAAAAAAGAAGACCAGGACCTGTTTAAAAATGGGGGCTCAGGCGCCATCTTGAAAAACTTGGCTCACGTGATTTTTAGCTACCAGTGTTCGCGGTCGGGAAAAATCATGGTAGCTCATTGTAAAACCACTGCCACCAGCCATTTCGATAGGAATGGGTAGCATATGACTGCTACATGAGTTTCTAGACATAGGGGATACTAGGTAACCCCTCCAGCACTCTATTGTAGGATAGTGTGGGTTGGGTCTAGGAATTAATCTAGGAATTAATTTAACGTTACATTCTCTGAGAAACAGTAATTTATCCCATAGAAGGTATTTAAACCTTGGGACAGTCTAGAAAGGCTTCCCAGTGTCACTGCACTGAGGGTGCTGTATAACACACATGAAAAGATAATGCCTACGGAGTTGTCTTAAAACACCATAATTAAAGAACACAAGAGTAAAACACACATCACAATATATGAGAGAGTGGAAAAAAAGGCTCACACTCTCTCCAGGAAAATAATCAAGTCCTCAAAATCCAGCTAAGGTGCTGGGGGTCTCTAAGGTGAAGGGAATTGGCACATTTATGAGAATTCTCCCTAAAACCCTCCCCCACCAGCGGCACACCTGCACTGCCTCCCGGGCATCCCTTGCACTTGGAGGCTGTTTCTGTATCCCTACAGTCCCTACCAGCTCTTGACTTCATGTCGGCACTTACCCCTGCACTTGCCACTAGCTGGCCGCACTTTTTACCTATTATTATTTTAATGTATTTTATTTATATATTACTGTTGATCCTATGTACTGCACTGCCCTCTTTCCCTTCCCCCCTCACACTTGCACTTTCCCCATCCCCCTGCATTTGCGTGATCTCAATATCTCCCAGCCTGGTAAGATTGTTGTCTCTGTCTTCCGTCTGTTTCCCCCTCCCTTCCCTCGTCGCACCTTGAAACACTTGTGTATGGGCATGTTATAAATCCCATATCATATCATATCCTTAGGAAAATCCGATACCAGGGACGTAATTTTATTTATGGTTATATTGCCTTAAAATCTAAATCTACTGGTCAGAGCTCCAGTTGGATTAACGAGATAACATGTTGGTTTTTGTCAGTCGATCCATTGTTTGTTTATTTGTATCCCGCTACAAGAGTGATAAGAGTAAGAATATTATGAACTTGCCTAGGGCAGAGACCGCTCAAAAATGGAAGCCGCCCTCTCCCTTGAATATGTTGGGCTACTTGCAGAATGTACGGAATCACTCACTAGATCTTGATTCACTTCCCAAGTCATGCGAGAGGTCGCTTTGCATGTACTTTGAAACCTTCCCTGTATGTGGGCTCTGGGTTCTTACTAAAGTTGTTTTGTTCAGAAGCAGATTCATGTGTTGCAGCAGAGTTTAACTTCTTCAAGAATTAAAGTGAATGAGTGTTTACATTGAGGTGGTTGAAGGTACAGAGATGTGGTGAGCGAGTGTTCATTATGTCATTGATTTCTTCTTTTGGTGTGCACGTGATAACCCCTTTTAACTGCAGAACAGATGATTTTGTGGTGATTTTCGATTTGATTTTTATAAATAGCTCTGCTGTTACATTTCAATTTTCTGAGATGTATTTCCAATTTGGGGACAGACGTTCTGTACATTCGAAATTAAAATCAATTAAACAATATTGGAAAGCAATATTGGGAATATAATAAGATCATTAACAGATGTATGGATTTTTGCACTGTATCATTTATCTTTTAATATTTTATCAAATGTTTGTTTTGTTTTCAGTGTTCGGTGACATGTGGCCAAGGCAAGGCAACTCGCCAAGTGGTTTGCATAAATTACAGTGATCAGATGGTTGACAGAAATGAGTGTGATCCTGATGGCCGCCCAACAACAGAGCAGGAGTGCTCAATGTCTCCCTGTCGTCAACCAAACCATGACCATGACTATGACAGGACTATTCAGTCTTCCCCACACGTGGATCATAGAGTACGGTCCAATCCATCAATCAGCATTTTAAACCGAAACCCGGACCGTTCACGTCCGTCAGGTGGCAACCACTGGAGAATCGGACCTTGGGGCGCAGTAAGTAATAGTTTTCAACATTTATATGCGTTTGTTCTGACTTTTAGCTTGAATACTTTGTTTTCACAGTTAAAGTAAGGAAATAAAAGATAGTAAACAATAACAGCTGTAACTGGGGCCCTATGCCTTAGCATCCTCTATGGGGATGCATAATGTTAGGAAATCCTTCTTTTTGCTGATTTGCTTCCATAGACCTCTATGGGACACTATTTCAACTGCATACTCTAACTTTTTGGAGGTAAGTTAAAACTTTAGGCTTTACTTCCATTGTTTGTGCTAATTTGTATGGGGCATCCGATCAGTGCCTAAGACTGTCTCTAATGGGAGACGGTCTCCCTTAGTAGAGTTCTTGTATTTTTTAAACTGTACACATCACCTTACAGTGAATTGTGGTTAGGATAATCTGTATCCTTAGAACTTTTTCTTTTGTATCTTTGTGGTTACATATTCAATGTGTCCAGAATGGGCTGTAGCAGCCGGTATTTTTCTACCGTGTTTTTTACTTTTTGCTCATGCACTTTTGCATTTTACCGCATAATGCCATAAAGAGTACCATAGTCATCTCTAAAATGGCTGAGCCACAATGTTTTTCACTCTGCCCTCTGAGTTCAGGGATTGACATATATGCAATGCTTTTCCCCACGGAAAGCGTCTGCTTTTACCGGCAAATTGGCAGTCTGTGTGTGTGGCCAGATGTGTGGGTTGGGACGGTCTAGTCCCAGTCCACACTAAAGTCCTTGAATGCCTATTGCTGGGTAAAACCCTCGGTCAGTGGCTATCCATGGTTGGATAGGAGTTAACCCAAGGGGGAAGCCCTGGAGAGTGAGAAGACCCAAGGGGCATCTAAGACTAGGACACTGAAAGGGTATGGTCTTCCCATACACAATATTTGAAACACACTTATGATTTCAGTATGTATTATTTTCAATGAAGGGTGGCTACAACCAAGTTAGCCTGAAAAAAGCGGTTGGCCTAGTGGGCGCTATTTATTTGCTATATTATCAAATTATTTCTGACGAATTAATCTTCAACAGACATTGATAAAGCGTATTAGCAGGAGAGTACACATTTTACAATGTTAAATGCATTTACGGACAGTAAACATACAAATATACATACAGTACAGAGATATTTCTGTCTTAAACAGACATGGTTTACAAAGAAATTCAAAATCGAGCAGTTAGTGCATACATTCATTTGGAACAAATGAGCAACCCATAAACTGAGAGCCTAATGCGGTCAGAAACAGTGTCCGGGTTACTGACTGTCATGAGTTGAGTCATTGGCTCTAGAACAGTTCATGCAATGTGTTCTGGATTTAAGCGTGACCAGTTCATAGTCACAGTGGGTGAGTAAAGACCAATCCAAGGATGGATAGCCACTGTCAGTTTAAATGGTGCAGATTGTTACCATTGGTGGACCTGGTCACTATTCCAGTCTAGATCTTGCATAAATGGAGGACTCCTTGTTATGATGTGTATTTGTTCTATATGTTCTATGTGTGTACTCACGTTCCGTATGATTCTCGAATGATGATTTGAGAATCACACGGGAAGCGAGTCTGTCTATGAATAAACTTATGAGTAAATCTTAACCAAATTGTGTGGGCGAGCGATTTATGTTCTTAACATAAATGGCGACGAGGATCCTTGCTGTTAGAGCAGTTCCCAGCCGAGGCTCATGAAGAGGGAGAAGTCTGAGTGTGTGTGCTGCCTGATGGATGGTTCCCCAGCGAATTAGAAAGTACAGAAGAAGACGAAACCACAGTGAGTTCATGACGGCTATCATGGGGGGAGCCATCGTGAATAAGTGACATTACCGGAATGCGCAGACGTTAAGACCAAGCCGCATCATACAAACCGGTGCGCCAGCAGTTGTGAAACAAAAATAAGAGTAAAGGACCCTAAATAACGAAGATTACGTGCTGCCATCTTGGAGACAAGTGTGAGTTGCCATGCCAACTCAGGAGAAACAATACGGAGCGCATTGAAATGGAAAGGAAAATGCATTGAGTTGAATACAGTGAACCTAATGCAGATTATTGTGGACACTAACTGCATGCTGTTACCACACTGTTCAGGCATAGGGATCAATGGCTACAATACAAATAAGGAAGAAAAAAAAAATATATAACAATAATAAGAAGGAAGACAAAATAATGAGAGGTGAAAGGAAATAAGATAATGGAATATTCAACACTGCTAACTTAAATACATGACATAGGGCCTCATTACATGGTAGGCGGTAAGGGATTACCGACATTGGTAAGGGCACTGGTGCCGGTAATCCCTTACTGCCCTACTACGAGGTCCCTTAGTGGGTCCCTCACCTAACGCCTGGTTTTACCAGGCGTTATGGAAGGGACCCGCTAAGGGACTTCAGAGCTAATAACGGTACCGCAAATTGCAGCACCGTTATTAGCTCCTTCCCCATTCCCATTGAGCCCTATGGGGGCTCAAATGGGAATGGGGAATGGTTCCCGGAATGGGGACTTACCAGGTCCTCTAGGGTCGGAATAACCCGGTAAGTCCCTATTCCGGGAACACAGACCCGGAATGCGGTAAGGGGGTAGCCATGGCGCAAGCGCCATGGCTACTGCCTACTGTGTAATGAGGCCCATAGTGTGATAAAAAAGCCAATTTACAGTAACAGTACTTTCCAGCGCAGGAGAACTTTCATAAACGCAACATGCAAAGCATTGCGGCCCCTGCACAGTTTTTTGGCACACCCTGGCAACCCGATGTGCACATGGGAGCAATGGCAAGACAGCTTCCAGGTGTATTTGAGGGCTATAGGAGGGGCGAAATACAATGATGATCTCAACGAACCCACTCTACTAAATTGTGTGGGTGCAGAAGCTCTGAGGATATTTAGATCATTGCCTGAATTGCCGAATGATGGAGAAGGTTCGGGTGATTCGGCTTCCACGGCCAGCAGTAGTACGAGGTAGGAGGCTGCTTTAGCGAAGTTGTACAGACATTTTGGTAATAAAACCAACACTATGTTGGAACGATACAGATCTTTTTCAAGACGGCAAAATAAAGGAGAGAGTGTTGACACCTACATCGCAACATTAAGAGGTCTCATATCTACAAATTTACTGGCATAACCGATGAATATTTGAGGGATCAGTTGGTCCATCATGTTGCAGATACACGTATCCAACAACGGTTGTGGCAAGCGAATGATCCTACCCTGGAACAGGCCATTGATATAGCCAGATCAATGGAGTTGGGGAAATAAATGCATGAGAGAAATACAAAATGGAAGTGAAATGTGTCCAGGAAGTACACGACGAAAACCATGAAAAAAATGAGGAGGCATTAATTGCCATAGTAATGGATATAGCCAGAGCTGATTTTGGCATGAATTCTAGGAAAGAAAGAGAAAGAGAAACCATGAACAAGATGCAGAGCAGATGCTACAAGTGTGGTTGGTACAGACATATGAACAATGAGAAAGATTGCCCAGCATTTTCGGCAGAGTGCTACAAATGTGGACAGATTGGTCGTTTTGGTAAGGTCTGCTGAAATATCAGAGGTAGGGGCAGAGCAATCCCACGTTTCAATGGTGGTTTGCAAAGAGATCATTATCTCTTTGCAAGATGCAACATGGGCAGTAAAAAGGCTCTAGAGGAAATAGGCGGTCCCAGCAGTTTGCTGTCAGTTACAGATGGAGTTGATGACGAAGTACAAATCCTAGCCTTCACGCCAACTGAAGGAGCAGTAGGCCCGTGGGTGTCCATGTTAATAAATGAAGTGTCACTTCAAGTGACAGTAGACACTGGTTCTCCATACACCATGGTGGATGTACAAACGTTTCTCAAAGACATGGAGGGAAAGATGGAGGATTTGCGTATGACAAGGGTGAGAGCAACTGGTTACAGCAAGACGCCAATTCACGTCATAGGGTATACATGAGTACATTTAAAATAACAGTCAGGAAGTAAAAATTGAAAAGGTACTATATTTGTAGACTTAGGGTCAAGTCATATCATATGAAACATATATAGCGGAAGACAAAGGCTTGAAAGAGAGCAATCCTTTCTGTACATGAAGATAATCATTAGAGTTATCAGCATTTTCTCATGGTTTTATTTTTATTACTATAACTTCCCTGTATATGCTCATATTTGTATACATTGTACTCACACTCCTTTCCTTAGGGTTCACTGATATCATTTGATACACATAGATACAGTAAGTAAGAGCAATCATTTCTCTGCATAAAGATAATCAGTTAGGTTATGAACTCTTTCTGTTACTACTTCTGCTTTTTTGCTTACTTCTCTGTCCCTGTATATACTCATATTTGTATGTGTTGTTGTCTCTTTGTGTTTTGTCTGTATTAAGTGTAATTATGTATTAAGTGGGTTTTATTAGCTACTTATTACATGTTTCACAGTACGCAAAACTGTAATAAGAAAGCAGTTATCATTTAATTATTCTACATGGCAAGATTATGAATATTGCACCTTCATCCTGTATAATGCACACACTGCCTAAGTTTCTGCATGAGTTGCTTAGTATACTGGATAGAACTTCATAATAGAATACTATTTATATCAATGCATTGCTTAATTCACTAATTAGCTCATGATATTTATTCAAATGATCCTTGATACTTTTTGGTCAACATTATAAGAATCCCTCCTACAGAGTTTTCACGAAAAGTAAATGCACATGTGATGTCATCAGTGACATTTGTGATGTCATCTTTGATGTCCTGGGTGTTAGTGTTAGCAGTGCACGGTGGCGCGAGTTATGGTTGTTTATCTTACCATAACTGCCGAATTTCAGGGGTTTTTCAGTTTTACTTTGAACCATAACGTCCCTTTAACAAAGTTTTTTTACTGAATTTGATAGGTTTTTAGTAGCGCAACTTAACCATAACGTCCCTTTTAACAAAGTTTTTTCACTGATATATTACATTGCCTGCAGTAGCGGCCATGTAGTTATGGTTAAGTTGCTAAACCCATAAACCCATAAGAAGAGCACTTTTTGGGCCGCTTATAACTTCGCTCCCCCTGGACGAATCCTCACCAAACTTCGCAAAAAAGTATATGTCCCACTCTGAATTGGTGAGGTTTGGTCCAGGGGGGGCAAAGTTATAGGGGGGTCCCAAAATTTTTTTTTTCCCATAGACTGAATGGAGAAAACATTTCTGCCACGCCTACAGCCCAAACCGCTGGACGGATTTTCACCAAATTCGCAGCAGGAGCGGCAGCTTGGTCCCGAAAGCATGCTTTTGTAAATTTGGTGAAAATCCGTCCAGTAGTTTTTTTTTAAAACAACCAAAAATTAGGTCTTAAAAAAATGTGTGATATCTATGTCCGCTCCGCGGACACACTTCCCTGTTTGCTCCGCAGACAGGACACTGATTGGATAATCGGCTTGCATCGTGTCCGCGGACACGCAACATGTTCTCTGATTGGCTGGGTTGAGGCGTGAGGTGTGTGCATTGTTTTGATGCGCCTGCCACATTGGATCCGCGGACATCAGCGGACAGCGCAGCTTTGAAGTGAGCATAAATCCAATTTTGGGGAGTGTGTTGGAGTGTATGAGTGCTTGGAGAGGGTGGGAGAGTAAGAGATGGGTCATATGCTGTATTTGTTTAGGTGGGAGAAAGTTGTGATGTGTTTGCACGGTCCGCGGACATAGTAAACACTGGCCGCACTACTGGCTATTTTAGTTTAGCATGATGTTGGTTTTGGGTTGTTAGAAGACCATTGGGTGAAGAGGGTATGTATTGAAGAGTTTGGTTGTAATTATTTTTTAGAATGTTAATTGAAGTGGGTAGGTTTTGAGGTGGATGTATTATGTTTTTGGGTTGTGGTTATTTGGTAGGTGTTTGTTTCTATGGGTGTGTTATGCTGCGGTTGTTGTGGCCACGACCTAGAGTCTTTGGTGTATGGCCGAAGTGCTGTAGGCCTTCGGCCATGCACCCAAGACTCTAGGCCCTGGCCACAACCACCGCAGCATAACACACCAATGTTACCAAAGATTTTGACTGTGGTATGTGGGATGCTTAGGTCATATGTTTTTAAAAATGTGTGTACTGATTGGTAATAGTGTAATAGTGTTTATAGGACAGTGAGATGATGTGTCTTTGTTTGTTGGATTGTGTTCAGAATGCTGGTATTGAAGACTCTAGGCATTTTGGGTTGTATTTATTGGTGAGGTGTTTGTTTGCATGCCTGTGTTATGTTGTGGTGGCAGTGAGTTTAATTATTATATAATTAGTGTTTCTTTTAATAAGGCTGTATGAAGAGTTTTGGCCAGGCCATGCAGTCAAGATTGTAGTGTTTGCCAACAAGCACTGCAACATAAGATACCCATGGAAGCAAACATTTAGGATTGTGTTGTATGGTCAGGTGTTTGCTTGAATGGGTGTGTTATGCTGTGGTGTTTGTGAGTCCAATCAATATATACTTACTGTTTGACTTTTTGTGGTTGTTTACAGTTTTATCATGCAAATTACCAAGCAGGGTCCTGGGAGTCCCTCAGCTAGACGTTAGTCCTCGTTACGAGAGACTTACCCAAAGTCTTCATCTCACTATCTTCCACAGAGAAGAAATATCCCAACCATATCAGTATTTGTCCTGCCCTGGGGGAGTCCAGCACCGAAATGCTAGTCAATTTTCCTCTGAAGAAGAGTACCAATATCAATCCCAGGACACCCCTTGTTTTTTGCATATTTAAGTAACTTTGGGTCTCACCCTAAGTTACTAGGAGAATGCAGATATTGACCCATTGGTCACTATTCTTAGAGAGGCCCAGCTCCACCCTACTGATGAAATCCAACCAGACCGAAACACGTGTCTGGAGTTGCTATTGGTATTCTTGTTCAGAGCACAATTGCCTAGCTTTCAGTGCTGAACTTCCCCTGGGCAGGGCAAAGACTGATATGATTGGGATATTTCTCCTCTGTGAAAGATAGTGAGCTAAAGAAGCTGGGTAAGGCTCTCGTACCCAGGACTAATGTCTGGCAGAGAGACTCCCAGGAACCCCCTTGTTTTTTTGTAGTTTTTTTTTTTCATGCCATGGGTAGTTAGAGCAGACATTTTTTTCAATCACTGTTATAAAAGAAAAACACACACTTAGTGTAGGTAGTTTATAATGAATAGTGCATTGCATAGTAGACATTTATGTATTTTGTAGACCCTCATAGTTAGCACTTTGGAAGTACTATGGTTCAAACCAATATACTGTGCAATTTGCCCAGTTCCTGTTTTTGATTAAATCATTGGGTGTGTGGGAAAACCCCTTTCTACTTTGTGGTACAATACATTTCTGTCATTGCGTTTAGTAGGAGGAATTGAATATGTGTACGGTTTTTGATTTAGAGGTGGTGGTGGTATTGTTGCAATTAGATAGCAATTAGATAGCAGTTGGTGTATTTTATTTGTTTATTTCTTTTCCCATTTTAGTGGTATTCATCTATCCGTTGGCTTGTTGCAGATTTTTGAGGCAGTTATGTGTTGGTGTATTGTCACTGTTTATTTCTTGTTTCATTTTAATGGTATTCATTTATGTGTTTGCATGTTGCAGCATCTTGGGGCAGTTAGGTACCTGTTGCCGTTTTCTAACTGCTCATAGTTTTGAAGTTCAAGTTTTGTTTACGTTCATACACAGATTAGTTAGTAAATTTTGGTTTTAAGAATATTAAGTAAGCGTTTACAAGATTTGCTGGTAATCTCTGTTTTACAGTAATGTTAGTATCATTACATTTGACCCATCCACAATTCTTTTTTATGTATGCAGTGTAGTGACCTTCATTGGTTGTGGCTCCTGCGTGGTAGATTATACCTATTGTTGTGAAGGTTTCCTTACCAAGTGATACTTTACCATGTGGGAATCCTCTTAGCTTGCAGTTGTTTTTGGTATCATCTACATTATAACGTAAAAACATTACTATCACGTATTTACTATGGGCCTCATTACAAGGTTGGCGGTAAGGCAAAAACGATGCCGGTATGGTAATACCGGCATCGTTTACCGCTCCGGTGTATTTCGACCCGCAAACCCGGTATTAGCGGCACCCTAAATAACGGTGCCGCTAATAGCGGAATAGGCGCGTAAACGCGCCCCTTCGGGGAGCAAATACCGGCATGCCGGTAATAGGGGGAAATCCCAACCCACGTGGACATGCAAATCAAAGCATCGCGAAGCTGGTAATCACGGACTGCACGATGGCGGCCATACAGGCATCGCGGACCACCCGCAAACAGCAATCAGGATACAAGGCAACTGCCACAGGTGTACACAATCCCCACAGATGGAGTCAATGGAGGCTGGCCCAGTATAAAATGAGCACACCCACACACCACACCCCTTCCAACACCAAAATGCTACCACTAGCTGTTGCAATCATGGCGCTGGAGGACATGCCCATACAGCTACAACTACAGCAACAACAGCAACAACACTACAGCAGCAACAACAGGCAGCACAGAGGAGACGCAGGAGGAGAAGGAGGATGAGACAGGCCGAGCAATTACCACCAGCGCAGGCAGCAGTGCCTCGTAGGCAACCCCCAATCCCTCACACCAGACCCAGCCCTTTTAACCTAACCCCTGAGCAGATCCACACCCTGTATCGGTTGGACTGTGACACCATCACCACCATAGTGGACATGATACAAAATGACATTGCCAGCCTCATTGAAATATGCACTGCCATCCCCCCCGCTACTAAAGGTGGTGTCTGTGCTACACTTCCTGGCCACAGGCACCTACCAACACACAGTGGGCCAGCTGCATGGCATTTCACAGCCACTATTTTCACACATGTTGAACCAAGTGCTGGATGCCCCCCTGAAGCACGCAAGCAGCCACATATCCCTACCACGGACTGCCCAGGAGATAGCCGACACCAAAGTAGGCTTCCATGCACTGGCAGGCATGCCCAATTGTGTCGGTGCACTCAACTGCACCCATGTGGAATTGGTAGTCCCCCATGCCATAGAGGCGGTGTGCCACAATCGCAATCAATACCACTCCATCAATGTGCAAATGGTATGTGACTTCAGCAGGATCATGACACATTGCTGTTGCCCGATTTCCCGGATCAACACATGATGCCATGGTACTACTTAACTCCACGCTACCCCGACACATGGAGCGACATGCTGGACCACGTTCCTGGCTGCTTGGTGAGTTGCAGAACTGTCCCATGGCAGTGCTTTGGGGTACTGATGTGTGGGTATGCATAAGGGGGTGGGGGGGCATAGTGCAACTGGGTGGGAAAGGGGGGGGGATACTGCACCTAGGTGGCAATAGTCGGTGATTGGAGAATGCATGCAAAGCTAAACACTCCTGACCTGAACCAGTCAAACGGTCCATGACACATCACTGGGCCACATATCACAAATAATGCATATCGATGACAACAAGTAAGAGGCAGAACCAGGCCACCAAGGTGATGGCAAGCAATGCATGAATGAACAAGATGGCAACTGTGGTAATGTGGTCAGTGTGACCATGCATAGTAAAGAATGAACAGCATGAATTGAAGGCTAAACATTGTTGCACTACCACAGCACATCTGCCTCAGCATGCATGATTACACCTTGCATCATCTTTTGAATGCCATCCAGACTACCACACCTCATGACAGTATAGATTGCATCTAGGTAACATTTTTGCATGCGTACAGGGACATGTGCATGCCCACACCAAATAGCTGCCACCATGACTGTGCTCCCTGAAGGTGGCAGTTCAGAGTGACACACACCTATTTGTATCTGCTTGCAGATGATGGAGGATATCCCTTGAGGCCGTGGCTACTCACCCCTGTGCGGAACCCGTAGAACAGCCATGAGGAGGAGTACAATCGTGTGCACACCCGTACCCGTGTTGTGATTGAGCAGACCTTTGGCCTGTTGAAGGCGTGGTTCCGCTGCCTCAGCAGGTCTGGTGGGCCACTCCTATATAGGCCTGAGAAGGTGGCAAAGATCACCATGGCCTGTGTCATCCTGCACAACATGTGCGTCCGGAGAAATGTACCACTGCCACATGACATTGACATGCATGGCCCGGGTGAGGATGATGAGGATGGAGACGGAGGTGAAGTAGCCCCCATGCCAGTACTTGATGCATGGGATGGCCATGCTGTATGCCCAGCACCAATTCACAAATACTTCTGAAACACAGGGACTATGAAAGACGTGTGTCAGTCAGACACTGGGCCAATGTGGACATGCACACAGGGAATGTTGGGAGTTAGGCACTGAACACTGTAACACATTAAATGGATGCACACGAAAAAAACAATGTCCAGCCGTGGATTTTTCTAATCACAACTTGTGTATTATTTACAACAAAAATGTGCCCACTCCCCCCTCCCAGACCCCCAACAAACTGCCAGACCCCCCAACAAACTCCCAGTCCCCCCAAACAAACTCCCAGTCCCCCCAACACACCCCCAGACCCCCCCAACAAACACCAACACCCCCAATAGACTCCACAAGATGCACCCCTTCACCCCCAACCTTGTGTCCCACTACCATTGTCCCCCCACACTACTTCCGGGACTTCTTCCAGTCCAGAGGCCGCATTTCAGTGTGCCTTGCACTCCTACGTGTGTGGCGCACTGGGCTGGTGGGGACAGATGAAGCTGGTGTGGCGGTAGTAGGTGAGTCGCTGGCAGGTTCCACACCTCCTGCAAGCTGTGGCCGCTGCATATGAAGCAGCATTGAAGTCAGCACCTGTGTCACCCCCCCCATGCAGTCCCTCATTAGCCGAGCCGATGCATTGACAGCGGCTGTGTTGGCTTCGATGGCCGCTGTGCTCCCCGCAATTGCTGTGGCAATACCCTGCCTGGTTTCCTCCCCGTTCGCAATGTCCTGGCGGAGTAGGTCTAACATGGCCTCCTGTTGGGCCTCCACCATTGACAATCGTGTCTCCAGGGTTCTGGAGGAGGCTGGAGTGGTGGGTTTTGCAGTCACGTGGATGGCATTTTCGGGACTGTACTCCTCAGAGGTGGCTAGGTCACAGTCACGGAGGCAGGGATCAGCTTCACTGCAGGTGGGTGACTGCAGGTGTTGGGGTGAGGGGGTGGGCACGGAGCTCGGGGTGGCCGGGCATGTCACCTCGGTGTCTACCTCAGGCTCCACACTGGCATCAAGTTCTTCCCCAGTGGAGGCGGGTGCTTCCAGGGACTCCTCTTGGACAGGTGTGGATGTGGCCTGCTTGCCTCCAGCGGAGGTGGTGGTGGTGGTGGTTGCCCTCTTCTTAGGGTGTGAGGTGGATGTCCTCGTGGTTGTCTCCTGGGTTGCTTCTTCCTCATCAGTGCCTGGGGGGTTAGAAGAGATGCAGGGCATCAGTGATGGTGTGACATGGCAGAGGCATAAGATGGTGCTGTTCATTATTTATTTGATCATGCATTCATGTCTTACAGGTGTCTCACGCAGGGTATTCAGAGGGGGCATGTTAGCATTCACTGCATGGCAGGTGGCATGCCGTTGATTTTGGGTTTGTGTGATGTATCACATGGGCAAGGTCCAGGTGTGTTGGCTGTGTGTTGGTTATGGGATTGGCACTCTGCATGCATTTCAGTGTGGCAGCGTTTGGCCCGCCATCTGGACTTGGATATGGTCATGTGGGTGTTGGGACATGCATTGCCTTGCCTAGACTCTCTACCACTTCAGTTGTGCTACGTCATGGTCTCCCCTACAGGGATCTGCAGGGTCACTCACCTCCTTCCCTAGTTGATTGCGCACCCATCTCCATCTCGCATAATCCCTCGATGGACTCAGGACTGATGAATCTGCTAGCCGTCTCCTCCCAGGGCATCAATTTGGGAGGGGGGTGGGCTCCCCCGCCTGTGGCCATGGCCTCCCTCCGATTGCTGGCCATGATATTGCGTACCCTCAACCGGAGGTCATCCCACCGCTTCCTGCAGTCCCTCACACTGCGCGGGGTGGTACCTACGGCTGATACCTTGCGGGCTACCTCCGGCCAGATTTGCCTCTTTTGTTGCTGCACCTCCCGCTTCTTGTCGTGGGATTGTATTGTGTCTGCATGTGCAGCTAGAGTGTCCGCTAACATGGTGAGCTCTGCGTCTGAGTAACGCTGTTTCCGCAGCCGGGGGGTGGTCTTCCTGGTACCCTTTGGCATTCTCTATGGATTTCCACTGTGCTCTCCGAGTATCGACTGGTGGTTAGGGAGGATGGCAATGGATTGTGTTTTTAAAGATGGCCGCTGACCCATTTCCAGTTCCTGGGCGATGATGTTATTTCCGGGTCCGGTTTTGCGAACCCGGTATTAGCATAGTGGTATTACCGGGCCGGTATTTAGGGGTTGCTCCTAGGCAGTGCCGGTATCGATGGGTCCCGCGATGCCGCTATCGGGGGGGTTGGAGGGCCTTTAGCGGCATGCCGGTATTTCCATTACCAGCATGGGGGTTTGCGCGTGCTCGCGCACTCATAATCACCCGCTATTAGCGGGTTCATACGAGCACGGACCCGCTCTTACCGGCATGCCTGTAATGGACCCGTTTTTACCAGCCTACTCGGCTGGTAAAAACGTGTCTGTATTTGTAAGGTGGCAAGATCCCCACACCGTTCACCTCGCTATTGACCCAAAGTGGGATAGTACAAACAAATTAGCATGCACTTTTAAAAACCTATCAACTTCCCTGAAAAAACGTTATTAAAGGGACGTTATGGTTAAGTTGCACTAAGAAAAACCTATGAAATTTAATGATAAATATGTTGTTAAAGGGACGTTATTGTTACAAGTACAACTGAAAAACCCCAGAAATTCGCCAGTTATGGTAAGCTAAGCAACCATAGCTCGTGCCACCACCATGCACAACTAAGATGATCCACAGGACATCAAATATTACATCACAAATGTTTTTTCAGTGAATTTCATAGGTTTTTATTAGTTCAATTTAACCATAACGTGCCTTTAACAATCTTTTTTCAGTGAAGTTCTTAGGTTTTTAAAAGTACATGCTATTTTGATACAACTTACTAATATCATACTTTCCTCAATATAGAAAAATTTGTGTCTATTTACAAAGTTTCACCTCAAAACTCTGTCATGCCCCACACTGTAGCATCATTTTCAACACTTCTATACACTTTTTGCAACTTTTTCCACTGTTTTTACTTCTGTCGACGTTCGCGAACGTCTGACGTCATTGCAGACCTTTCGGACGCTGCCACGTGACCACGCGCTAACGGGCCGTACATTGACGTGTTTGTGAATGCATCTGCACTTTGCGATCGGGTTGTGCTTTGCAGACAGTTCGGGACTTCATTTTCTACTGATCTAGGAATTTTCAAGCTCAAAATGTTCCCCTTGCACAGCTCCTACACCTATTTTTACTCATTATGCATTAACAATCTAGCACACAGCACATATTTGGAAGAATATGAGCAAAACTGCTATTTATCTCAGAAATGGCATCAGCTATTGCCATCCCTCCTCCCAAGAGCCACCACCAGCTGGCATACCTACACAACAAAAAAAGCGCAGTACTTCCAAAGACAATGAAGTGGACCAAAAGGATGAGGTAGAGGAAGTGCCTACCTCTAGCACCAAGAGAGAATCATGGGTGTGGCAGTTCTTTACCACTGTTGGGAATGTACCACAGGCTGAAGCTACCAAAGGGAAATGCACTGAGTGCAACGTTGTACTCAGTCGTGCACTACCTGGGCAGTACTCCTACGGGACCACCTCCATGTGCCCCACACCCAATCCAACCACCACAATGCTGTCAGAAAGGCTGTTCCTTTTTTAGCAAAAAGTAGGCTGCCTACTTCCACCAGCCTACTTCTGGGACACAAAATCCCACCAGCTACCTTGCAAGCAATAAAAGAGGCTGTTGATCCATATCTTTAGAAGAGAACAGTCCTCTGTACATACTACAACACACTACTCTGCAGGGGGGAGCAATTTTGAAGTGCTTTTGTAGCTGTAATAAAGGAGCATCACAAACACTGCCCTCTACCTTAGATGTAACACATGCACAACTTCTTCCCCTGCCCACCTGCCCCTCCATATTAGTGCTTGGTGACTCTTCCCTCATTTCCCAACCCATCTTACGTTCTAATCTCTTCTGCAAAAAAACAAAAAAACAACAACTAAAAAAGGTTTCTTTTGGCACCACCTTTCACAGTTAAAAAATAGAACTTAAAAAATCAATCGTATAGACTCCATCTATTTTACATTTCTCAGTAAAGTTCATAGACCCAATAAGATTTTCCAACCTTACCATTAGCATTTTGTGTGCGGCGTCCCGCTGTAGGAAGGAAAAACCTTTTCCGAGATGGCCACCATGGAAAGGGAAGCTGGGGCTCCATACACAGCTCATCTTCTCTTTCCATGGCAGCCTGCAAAAGACGAAGAGAGAACCCTATGACCATATTAGCAAATTCTTTTTCTTTTTCAAACCTTTCCCAATTTCGAAAAACGTTACCAGATAGCCAGTCCCTGGTGGACATGTCCACGTTATCCCCATTGGTCATCCATCCTGGCCATGGCCAGTAGCCAGATTATCCGGGTCATGACCTTATGCCATTACCCGGGAAATCTGCCCACTCTCAGTCACCAAAGGAATGTCATTATTTTTTGTACCTACATTATGACACTTGTCAAAAAATAAAACACTGACACATTTGCAAAACCAAGCTTTCAGGTCCTTTCCACTGCTCCTTACACGACTTTGCTGGAAATCCGCCCATGTTTTTTTTTCAAAAGTGTCAAAATGTGCATATCCATATAGTGTCAACTTAGCCCCCACTTGACAATCCATTCAGACTTTTCACATACATTCAAGGTTGGGTCTCTAATCTTTCTGAAAACATTTGTCCACATTCATCAAATGGCAACAAAGTTATAAGCCATCAAAAAGTTTTGAGACCCTCCTCTAATTTAGCCCCCTCTTGACAAAATGCCACCAAACTTTGCAAAAACATTCATATTGAGATCTAAAATCGTTTTGCAAACGTTTGTGCACATTTGTCATATGGCGCCACATGTATAAACCTTTACAATATTTTGGGACCCCCCTCTGATTTTGTTCCCTCTTGACAAAACAGCACAGCATTTTTCAAAACCATTCAGAATCAGGTCTAGAATGAAATTCCAAAATGTCATGCAGTTTTGTTGAGTTGCGCAAAAGTTATAAGCCATCCACAAAACTGCTTTTCTCCAGCATGGGGTCTGGCATGGATTCACATGCTCATGAATATTCCCCGTCGTCAGGCTGGGAATCCTCGGTAAAGAAAAAACTCAGTATTAGTTTCGTTTCTGATCTGACTTTCGTAGTAGTAACCAATCACTGATTTCTGCATCATACTGACCACAGCCAATGACTGCCCTCTCCCTAAGCCCCGCCTCTGGCAGCCATCCTCAGATTGTTACCGCACGTTCAAGTGTTGGGATCCTCGTGCTATTGCTCTCGAGCTTTAGTGCGTTTTCGCGCTTTTTTCATAGGAAAATGTTCTCTTTTTTTGGTCAAAGAGCCTCAAGCTCCACCGTTTCTATATCCGATCAATGGGGACCCATGTCGGATTCTTCTACGCCCCTCAAGGGTAAAGATTTCGTCGAGCCACGCTTTTGGAGGACTCCAGAACTTTCTCAGGCCCATCTCGGACATGGTCCAGGAGAAGGGAAGCTCGACGCCCGGGAAGCTGTTCAGGGTCTGCCCTGCATGCCAGCTTCAGAATGTCTTCAAGGAGGACGAACACTCCCTTTGCCTCTACTGCCTGCATGAGGACAAGACACACGTGGAGAAGGACTGTGCGTTTTGCGGGAACATGTCGGAGTGGACCATAAAGTACCGCCATCTGCGTCTCGCCAACTGGTTGGAAGGGAAGAGCCCGTCAGGCGAGAAAAAGAAGAAGAAGTCTGAGCGGTCTTCTAAGACCTTTGAGGGCGCCCCGGCGACTGGGGCCCAACAGAGGGCCAAGCACCACGAGTCCGCGGGCACCGGGAGCGCCGAATGGTCGGGCTCTTCGGTTGCCAGGCAGGGCGCAGCCTCACCGGCGCCATCAACCATGAGCCAACGCTCTGGCTCAGGTAAGAGGAAGTCCGAGCACCCGGCGAAGCTTCTGGAGAGGCCCCAGTCGAGCTCGAAGGCCAATTCGGAGGGGGAGCAAGGTGGTGACCCCCCCCTAAGGAGAAGGCGGTGAGCGCACCTAAGGTGACGAAAGTCTTGATCCACCCTGCCAAGGCCTCTATCGAGACAGTCGCGGCGGCCCTGGCTCAGCCTGAGGAGGCTACACTAGTGGAGGCGACCTCGGGGCTCAGAGTCTCCCTGCCACCGCGGAGGGAGTCCTCTTTCAAGCCCATCGACAGGACCCCCGTGAAACCTCCGACGGAGAAGAAGAAGGGGGGGCAGGAGGCCATCGTGGATTCGGCCTCAACCTCTGAAGAGGAGCTGATCGAAGTCTTGAGCCACGGCATTGGCGTGGAGGAAGACCAGCCCGTCGGGAGGGACCCCGACAAGGGGGACGATGAGAACGTCGAGGGTACCGACGAGGTTCCTGTCCTCCCGTCGGAACCCCCTCAACTAGTGCCGCAAGACAACTCGGCAGCCATTTTGTTGGCTATACAGCCCTTATGCTCGGAGATAAGGACGAAATTGCCGTTACCACCGCTCCCGACGGGGGACCCGGAGCCGGGCCCTTCTGGGAGCCCTCCTCCTAAGAGAATAAGGATTCATCGTCCACCTCCTTTTCAAGCATCGCGCCCGTCTCAGCCCTCCTCCACGTCCACGACCAGGGGGGATGACATGGGGACGGACACGGCCGCAACGGGTACAGACGACGAGGTTTACAGCGAGGATCCTCCGTTGTCACCTCCTCCCCGGGCTTCCCCGCCCGACGAGATTGGATCGTTTCATGCCATGATCGCCAGGGCATCTGAGCTTTTCCAGCTCTGCCCGGAAGAGAAGAAGAAGGAAGGCTTCCTTTTTCAACGGCGCAAGACCAAGAGGAAGACGATCCTCGCTGTACCCCTACTGGACGATATCTGGGATGAGGGTCTCTCCCTCCTCAAGAACCCATCCACAACGCCTGCGAGAAGGGATCGGTACGAGAAGAAGTACTGGGTCCCGGACGCGGCCCCCTTGTGCCTTCGGGCACGGTCGTCTCCGCGGCGGCCAGGAAGAAAGCGGGGGGGGCATTGGCCTCCACGTCAACTTCCCCCCCGGACAGTAAGGGAAAGAAATTGGACACGATGGGACGCAGAGTCATCTCATCAGCAGCGACGATTATTAAGGCTGCCAACGCCTTGGCTATCGTAGCACGCTACGACAAGGAGTTGTGGTACAAGATCGCCCCCTGCTGGACTTCCTACCGGACGACAAGAGGGCTGAGGCCCTGGAGATCTTGCAGGAAGGGGAAGTGGCGTCGGACCACGCCATTACGGTAGCGACGGACATCGCTGATACTGGTTTTCGCCAGTTGGGCAACGGCGTGTGCCTTAGACGGCGTGGTTGGCTCAAGGCAACGGACTTCTGGCAGGACGTGCAGACCAGAGTTTTGGACATGCCGTTCGACGGGAACAACCTGTTTGGGAAAACAGTGGACGATTCCCTGCAAGCCATCAAGGCGGACACATAGACCGCCCGGGCTCTTGGTGTTCTCCAGCAACGACGGCCGCCCTTTCGGAGCACCGGAGGCAAGCAGGGTGCCTCCAAAGGTTCCGGCGGCGGATATTCCACCTAACGTCAAGCGGCCCGTTCGTCGTCACAAGAAGCCTACAGGGGACGAGGCAAGTCGGGTGGACCCCGCCGTCGTCGCAGGGAGGACAAGGCGGCAAAGCCTTGTCGAAGCAGGACTGAACCGGCCGTGGGGCCGGGCCCCCACCGAAGCACCCCGGTGGGAGGTCGGCTGGTGAACTTCGTCGGCGTGTGGGAGTCCATCTCCACCGACCGTTGGGTGCTGGACGCCCTGGCCCAGGGTCACGCGCTCGAGTTTCTAAAGAAGTGCCCGCGTGTCCCTCCCGTGGCCAGGAAGGAACATCACATCCCTCAACTTCTCTTGGAGGTAAAGGCGATGCTCAAGAAAGGCGCCATCGAGCTTGTCCCAAAGAGGCTTCGGGGCTCCAGAGTTTACTCAAGATACTTCCTCGTGAAGAAGAAGACAGGAGGATGGCGTCCCATCCTGGACCTACGACGACTGAACAAATTCATCAAGGCACAGAAGTTCCGGATGGTCACCCTCCAGCATGTCCTGGGTCAGCTGGAGGAGGGCGATTTCCTGTCGTCGTTGGACTTGGAGGATGCCTACTTCCATATCCCCATCCTAAAGGGACACCGAAAGTTTCTCAGATTCGTGGTCCAAGGGCGGCACTACCAGTTCAGAGCCCTTCCCTTCGGATTGAGGTTGGCACCCAGGGTGTTCACCAAGTGCCTCGCACCGGTGGCGGCGCGGCTGCGCCTGGAGGGGATCCACGTCTACCCCTACCTCGACGACTGGCTCATCCGAGCAAAGACAAGGGAGCTCGCCGCGGAACACACGGCGAGGACCGTCCAACTACTCACGGACCTGGGATTCTCCATAAACTACGCCAAGTCCCACCTGGTGCCCGCGCAAGACGCACTGTTTCTGGGAGCGAAACTCGACACAGTGGCGCTTCTGGCCTCGCCGTCGGAGGAAAGAACGAGGGCCATCTTGGGTAAGGTGCAGCGGATGCTGGTTGCAGACACGGCCAAGGTGAGGTCCATCAAATCCCTCCTCGGAATGATGTCTTCTTGCATTTATCTCATCCGCCTGTGCAGGCTTCGGATGCGCCCGTTGCAGGAGTTCCTGGATGCTCGCTGGGTCCAGACGACGGGCAGCTTCGAGGACAGGATCACACTCAACGAGAGTTTCCGACGAGCGATCCGGTGGTGGGGCACCCGCGCGCATCTGACGGCGGGCATGGACTTGCAGACCCCGGGCCACCAGAAGACAGTGACCACGGATGGCTCCCTGGAAGGGTGGGGAGTGCACACCGAAAATCTGCACGCGAGAGGCCTCTGGCTTCCGACGGAGAAATCCCTCCATATCAACGTCCTGGAACTCCGTGCAGTGTTTTGGGCCCTCAGGTCCTTCCTTCCGTCCCTCAAGGGCAAGGTGGTGAGGATCTTCACCGACAGCACCACCACCATGTTCTACATCAGGAAGCAGGGCAGTACCAGATCCCCAGCCCTGTCCAAGGAGGCGCAGGATCTGTGGCATTGGGCCGTCTCCCAAGGGATGTTCCTGGTGCTGTTTCATCTGGCAGGAATAAAAAACACCATCGCTGCGCTCGAGCCACGAGTGGGAACTACGACAGGACCTAGTGGACCGCCTCTTCCGACACTGGGGCACACCCAGATCGATCTGTTCGCGATGGCGACGGCGACGAACTCCAAGTGCCGGAGGTTCGCCAGCAGGTTTCCCCAGCCGAGGAGCATGGGCGATGCTTTCTCGTTCCCCTGGGAGGGCCTATTCCTGTATGCGTTCCCTCCTTTACCGTTGCTGATACGGCTCCTCAACCAGCTCAAGAGGTCACGGTGCAGGATGATACTCGTCGCACCCGCGTGGCCGAAGCAGATATGGTTCCCGGACCTTCTGGACTTGTCAGCGTCCCCGTCAATCAAGCTGCCAGTGGGTGCGGATCTTCTCTCCAGGGAAGGAGGGGCCATCCTCCATCACAACCCGAAGTCGCTGAACTTGCAGGCCTGGCTCCTGCAGCGCTAGAGTTTGGAGGTTACGACATACCGGCTGACTGCAGAGAGGTTCTTGCAAAGGCCAGGGCGTCCTCAACTCTTAAATGCTATGGACACAAATGGAAGAGGTTCTCTGTCTGGTGCCACGCACAGAAGATTAACCCTCTACAGATTACGGCTCCGCAGGTACTGCCGTACCTACTGACGCTGGCCAAGGCTGGACTAGCGCACGCTTCCATCAAGATTCATCTTGCTGCGATCTCCCGATACACCAGAACCACGGGACGGACGTCCTTGTGGTCTCATCGTCTGGTGAAGGAGTTCATGAAGGGACTGTTCAGATCGTTCCCGCCGGTGAAGGCGGCGGCCCCGGCGTGGGAGTTCAACGTGGTGCTGACCAAGCTCATGGGACCTCCGTTCGAGCCTCTGCACTCAGCTTCTTTGAAGTTCTTGTCGTGGAAAACAGTGTTCCTTGTGGCCATCACCTCCGCACGACGAGTGGGAGAGATCCAGGCCCTTTCCTGCAAGCCCCCGTACTTGACTTTTCACGACACGAGGGTAGTGCTCAGGACGCACCCCTCCTTCATGCCCAAGGTGCCGTCGGACTTCCACCTCAACGAACCCTTGGTGTTGCCTGTTTTCTTCCCGTCGCCATCGTCGCTGGCAGAGAGGACTTTGCACTCGCTGGATGTGTCTAGAGCGCTGAAGTTCTACGTGGACCGCACAAAGAGCTTTCGGAAGACGTCACAACTTTTTGTGAACTTTGGACCTGTCAATCAGGGGAAGGCTCTCTCAAAGGCTTCCATTTCCAGATGGCTCTCCGGCTGTATCATGTACTGTCATCGGTTGGCAAACCGACTGCTGCCCGGCCGTCCGAGAGCCCATTCCACCAGAGCGATCACAGCTACCACGGCGTTCCTATCTGGTGTGCCCCTGCTGGACACCTGCAGGGCTGCTACGTGGAGGTCGACGCACACCTTCACGAAATTCTACTGCGTCGACCGGGATTCCAGGGAGGAGTCCAGGGTCGGCCAAGCAGTGCTGCGCAACCTGTTCGCCTAAGGTGAGCCTGGTGAGGAGGTAAGAGACGCTTAATGTTGAGTTGTTGTATTGCTTAATGTTGAGCCTGTTGCCACCTCCTGTGGTTGTGCATGTGTGTACTGCTATGTATTCTCTTATTCATGAGCATGTGAATCCATGCCAAACCCCATGCTGGAGAAGGAACAAGTTACTTACCTGTAACTGTTGTTCTCCAGCATGGGTCTGGCATGGATTCACATGCGAACCCTCCCTCCTACCCCTCTGCGGCTCTTCACTTGGTCATACTGCCTATTCACGTGCTACCAAATCTGAGGATGGCTGCCAGAGGCGGGGCTTAGGGAGAGGGCAGTCATTGGCTGTGGTCATATGACGCAGAAATCAGTGATTGGTTACTACTACGAAAGTCAGATCAGAAACAAAACTGATACTGAGTTTTTTCTTTACCGAGGATTCCCAGCCTGATGACGGGGAATATTCATGAGCATGTGAATCCATGCCAGACCCATGCTGGAGAACAACAGTTACAGGTAAGTAACTTGTTCCTTCACCAACCCTGTAATGCACAAATAAGCATAGATGCCTGTTAGGGAGAATTTTCATTTCTGTGCTAATTCCTTTCAAACTTAGAGACCCCCAGCTCTTTTGCTGGGCTTAGGACTTTTTAATTTTAACCTTGGAGTGAGTGAGACCTTTTTCTCACTCTCATGTGTTTTTACCTGATTTGGGCTGTTAGGGAGAATTCTCAGAAATGTGCTAATTCCCTTGTACCTTAGAGACCCCCAGCTCGTTTGCTGGACTTTAGGACTTTACATTTTTATCCTGGAGACAGTGACGCCTTTTTCCCACTCCGGTATTTTTCTTTGATTTGAACACTGTGTTTCTTTTGGTTTTGAAGTCTGACAAACTCCATAGGCATCATCTTTTTACATTGTGACACACAACACCTTCAGTGCAGTGGCACAGGGAAGTCTTTGAGATCTCCCAAAGGTTTAAATACGTTCTCTTTGTTAAACTAGAGCAGGTAAAATTGACTTTACCTTACTTTTGTAACTTTGTCAACCCAGCACACACTATCTTACATAGAGTGCTGGAGGGGTTACTTAGTATCCCCTTTGTCTACTTTCTCATGTAACATTTTTATGTTACCCTTCTACAATTAATGGCTGATGGCAGTGGTTTACTTATTCCAACCATTGTTGATTAAAACCGCGGGCTGCAATTGCCGCTGCAGTAAAGCACCCATGGGTGCCCATTGTGTCAAAGTGGCCCTGGTCTTCTTTTTTTGCCATTTTTTGTTGGAAATGTCCTTTTTGAGGTTTAATCTGTGTGTCAAACCAGTTTTGGTCCCTTTGTTCATTTTGTCTTTGGCAGGGTTCACTGTTGAAACCCGCCTCTGGCTCCAGCATGTCTGGCAGGGCTGGAAGCGAGGGAGGTGCCCGAAACTCCATGTGCTTAGTCTCCTTGGTTACAGGAATGCACCCAAAGGTGATTGGCCGTATGGGTGTCACTGGAGGACAGCCACCCTGCTGTGTGAGTGACAGCTAGGCTGTCAATGAATAGGAGAGACTAGCATAAAAGGCAAGATCTTTTGCGAGGAAGGCAGAGTTGACCACTGGATGAAGGAATCCGAAGAAGAACTTGGAAGAGACGCTTGCTGCAACTCCTGTACTGTTGGTTTGCCCGGTGAAGCCATGCTGCAGTGCTGAAGCTCCGAATTCGCCTCGACTAGAGAAGCCCTGCAATGGACAACTTATCCCCTTGGGTTGCTGTGACCAAATCAACCCCAAGACAAACTCATCTGGAAATACCTTCATTTCTGGCTGTAATTCCATTTGCTGCTGCAGGAACCGAGTGCCAGGAAGATCCTCCGGACTCCCTCGAAGCAGGACTAACCAAGTCTGAGCCACCTCAACAGAGTGCTGGACCCCAGAAGCAAGGAAAGCCCACAAGGTATACCCGAGAACCGTGGTGGTGCTATTCGCGAGAAGCTGAAACTGCGAAGTGCTGCTGATCTGAAGCTTGCCCATTGCTGTCGCTGACATTCAAATCGTAGTGCAGGAGTCCCCAGACGTCCTCGCTCTTGTCCCCATTACTGAAGCCCAGGAACAACTGGATCTGCCATGCTACAACAGGAACAGAAGCCAGCTGGAACCAATTTCTACAGACCTAAGGTACTGTAAACTAAGGGGTACTTACCCCTTGTTGTCTAGCATTGCTAGCTCTCACTTGAGACTTGCCTTTGCTGCCTTTTGCAGAGTTGCTTGCAGCTTTGCCCATCACAAGCCTCACAGCTTGTGGCCCAACAGTGATTTCATTTTCTACAAAGATCTCTAAACATTGTGCAAGACTTTTTACTTACCTTCAAGAAGTGCCTCAGCTTCCCTAGACTTTGCTCAACTGACATTGGCTGTCCTTGTTCCCTGAAGACTCTTCTAACCTTTGACTTTGTGTTTGAACTATCCCCCCAAAAAAGTCCTACATACTTTACTTGTGTAGCTGGGAAAGGGTTAATCTACATTGCATTGGGGGGTTCAAAAGTACTTGCCTGTTTAAGAAACTTTTTAACCATTGTTTCATCCGCTTACCGTTTCCTTTTTGACACCAAACTCAGTATTACTCTAAATGTACCTGTGATATATTAATGTCCACAGTGCCCTAGTTATTTAAGTCACCTCAGGGGCCCTCATTACGACCCTGGCGGAAATCGAAAAACGATGGCGGAAATGCAATACCGCCATCGAATACCGCTCGGTGCGATTATGACCCGTCACCGTAAAGTACGATGCCATTAGCGACACCGTAGTGAACACCAACGCTAACTGCACCAAGTACACGCACGCGCGCCATGCGAAACCGTAATTACCACCATGGCGCAACGGTACGGGAATTCTGACCCTAGCGGACATGTACCTAACGCCATCAAGCATGGCGGAAAGTACCATTCCGCCATGGTGAGAAGTACGGCATCGCAAACCAACCGTAAAAGGCCCTACTGAGTGCCTGTACACCACTCCCTGGCCACATTGCACAACTCCTCGTAGGTGCAATGAAGTCACAAAATGCAACCAGTGAAATGTACAAGTCACCCATGCATGCCAACGAACAAATGAATGTAGGGGCTCCAAGTGCCTTGTGAGTGGCCATCCATATTAGCCATGGCACCATTGCCGTACTGATGCAGCACAGGCATGTGAAGCTTCAAGTACAGCAACATGAACTGAAAACTGAGACAAACAAAAACAGGCCCCCCATCGCTTGACACCAGTGTAAGGCAACATTCAAAGCAGTATCCTGAGTGAGACTGCACCAGCCCTGTACTCCTGCCAGTAAACAAACCAACCATCAGCATAAGCATGTACCACACAAGTTGGCAGAGTGACTGAGCAGCCAGGCTCATCTCAAGAGGGGCCAATGGGAGCTGCAGGGCACAGATGGCACGAATACAAAAGCTATTCCAATGGACATGACCTCAGTCTCCCTCCACGAAACGCACGCAAACACAGGCACCTGTGACCAGCCATATTCTGATAATCACATCATTCCACCAATCCACCTGGCTGACCGGCATCTGTTACACAAAAGCTAATCCCCCTCCCATGAGCATGACATCATCAAAACAGACATAATGGCAGCCCCTATCCCTGACCTTACTGGCCTTCGTAGGCAAACGCGCCCAGTACAGTACCACGCAACTATACTCAGAAGCCGGAACCCAAAGCAGATCTCCTCACAATACATCGCTCCACAAATAGGAATATGCTACATTACTTGCAAAGAATAACGCTACACGGTCAATATCATAATCAAAATTTAATGCACAACAAAATCACCCGGGCCATACAGCTATTAGGTCATGAACTCCAAATTATATCTCATAATTGTGGGCTGCATCCGCAATAAATGACCAGCTTCTTCTTGTGTGACGCCCTGTTCCTCCATGGTACACAGGGGCTACATTCACGTTCAAAAAGGCAACATGGAAGCGCCTAGAACCGCAGGGCCGTCCCATTAGGTAGGCACTAGTCCAGCTGAAAGGTCGAAATGTTGCTCCTAGCCACTAGTACTGCGTAAGGGCATGTGGGCCATTGGCGATCGTCCCATAAGATCGTAATGGTGCTCCACTGATTAACACGAAGCAGCAGGTGTCGGGAGTAAAAGCCATCTGCAGGAGTGGCATACAGATGGCAGCGGCAAAAGGGGAGGAGATACCTGTCACCCAAATGAAACGAAAAAGAATAGTATGGGCATCAGAACTCCATTTGAATTACTCACTTCAAAGATCACACTAAATCCACAGCCATATGCATGCTAGCCCACTCAAAAGGATTATTCGCACCCAAAAATCACTTGCGAATCATAACTATATAAATCGAGGTGAAAACACTATTACAAACGAGTGTTTGTGTGCATACGTCTGTTAAAACAGAATCCATTATATGGGATTAGTAACGTGCATAGACACAAGTGTTTGAAGGCGCGTCGAGACAGGGAGGGTTCAACAAGGGCAGATAGACGATGGTCCCACTATGGCAGCCCTGCATCACATAGCGCAGGGGAAGTGGATAGATTCCAAAAAGCCATGTACATGGCAGACTCTCTATTAAATCATCTGTCCATGCATCCATACATCATTCCCTCATCCCGGTATAAAAACGCCTAATTATTTACTCACATAACATTTGAAATTTCCATTGAGTCTGTGCGTAATGCAGTCTGCAAATTCCACTGTGCTCCAGGCCGGAATTCTAGTGTTGTGAAGTAACATGTATTTGGGAACGTCCTGCCTTATCCTCCACTACGCTATTGCGCATCCCATACTATTCATATCAATCATTGCATTCTCGCCATGGCCCCTGTCCCAAGGACATTAAACAATAGAACTTTATATCTGCAGTCAGACCTGTGGGCGTCTCCTCGCCGCTAGCTGGAAACCGAAAGCGCTGTCCTTCGAATTCCTCATTTGCAACATCACGTCGAAAAGGCATCTGTGACCGCTTGAAATCACAAATCCATCCATTTAGTGCGGCAGTGTGTGAAAATGGCAACTGGCTTCACTCACAAATGGGACGCCCCGCCCGTCGGTGAACCGCGGTACAGTGCTGCATGAGGGTCCACCGTTAATCGAGTACTACATTCCACTGACCCTTCACAAGTTTGTTCCCGACTGCAAAGATAGTATGTGAAACAATGGGACCATAGCAGAATTAACATATGAACCAATATCTCACTGCCATCGGGATGAAATACATGATTGTAATAGCAAGATGCCATGCGTCGAATTGCAGCGTTGTGTGCGGGACGTGCTCGCCCAAAGGGGATTGCAGCTTGCACAGGTGGAATGAATCACCACAGGTGGAGGCTATACAGCTTGAAAACACATAAATTGCACACCCAACCCCCTCCCACAACCACACCCACTCCAAAATGCTACCGGCAGGACTAGCGATGTTGGCCCTGGGGGACCTGATAGCACTGCAAGTACTCCAACTTCAAGAAGAAGACGAACACCAACTACTACAACAACCGGCCGCACAGAGGAGACGCAGGAGGAGGAGGGCAAGGCAGGGCCAGCAAGGCCCACCAGCACAGCCACTACCACCACGCAGGCAGTCCGCAACCCCACGCCTCCGAGCACATCCGTTCAACCTCACTGATGAGCAGATCCACACCCTCTACCGTTTGGACCGGGACACCATAACCGCCATTGTGGACATGACACACGCTGACCTTGTCAGCATGATAGATAGCCCAACCGCCATCCCACCCCTACTGAAGGTGGTGTCTGTACTCCACTTCCTGGCCACAGGCACCTACCAGCACACAGTCGGACAGTTGCATGGCATTTCACAGCCACTGTTGTCACGGACACTATTGCAAGTGCTCGATGCCCTCCTGAAGCACGCAGACGACTACATCTCTCTACCACGTTCGGAGCAGGAAATTACGAACACAAAAGTGGGATTCCATGCACTTGCCGGCATACCGGGTTGCATTGGTGCCATCGACTGCACCCATGTGGAATTGGTTGTCCCACATGCCATGGAGGCCCAGTACCGCAACCGAAAACAATATCATTCTCTTAATGTACAAATGGTGTGTGACTCAACCAGGATCATTACACATTGTTGTGCCCGATTTCCTGGATCAACCCATGATTCCATGGTCTTACGGAACTCTACAATACCACGCTACATGGAGCGACACGCAGGGAACAGATCCTGGCTACTCGGTGAGTCTCATTTCATGCATGATAATGTGGGGTATGTGATGCGGCAATGACCTGGCAGGAAGGGGGGGGGGGCTTACGTAGCAATGTCATTCCTCAAACATCCTTTATTGTCCACATACAGGTGATGCCGGGTATCCACTGAAGAGATGGCTCCTTACACCACTCCGGAACCCACAGAACCAGCATGAGGAGGACTACAACCATGCCCACTCACGTACCCGTGTAGTCATAGAACAGGCATTCGGCCTACTGAAGGGTCGTTTCCGCTGCCTCAGCAGGTCTGGCGGGGCACTCCTGTACCGCCATGAGAAGGTTGCAAAGATGGTCATGGCATGTGTCATGCTACACAACATGTGCGTACGTAGAAATGTGCCCATGCCCCCTGACGCAGAACTGCAAGCACCTGAATATGGTCATGATGAGGGTGGGGATGTGGCAGCACCTCAAGGAGTCCGCGAGGCACAGGAGGGCCGTGAAATTCGTCAGATTATCATAGATTCATGCTTCTAGCACTCACGCCTGGTGGCTGATACATGGACACGGGACTTGTGGCACTGTGTGTGTCTGGAACATGCACAATATGGACTGTACGCCTATAATGGCCTCGTACACAAAGATCAATGTCCACACATCTCGTTGGATGATTGTGAAATGTTTATAGCATATGTGAAATTATGTTACACACCCCATCGACCCGCCACCCAAGTAAGCCCAACACACCCCCTCCACCCTCCTACCTCCCCCCCGAACACCAGTGTCCAAGGATGCTCATTGTCAGTGGGCAGACGCTATTGCAAGCCCCCTCTCTGGGTATCAGGGGCACCCCTGCCTGTGGAGCGCAGGTTCCTCCCAGATCTACGTTGGGGGCTGCCCTGGACGGAACTTGCAACGGATGATGTCTCTGCCTGCTCACGTCCATGCATGTCCCTAAGGGTTTGTGAGAGCTCAGTGAGCACACGGCGCACAGCGGCAAGTTCAGCACATACGTCTTTGGACGTCGCATGCAGTTCCCCCCTCAGGCTCTCGGTGCTTCTCTCCATTTGTACTCTCAGGCTCTCGGTGCTTCTCTCCATTTGTACTCTCAGGCTCTCGGTGCTTTTCTCCATTTGTGCCCTTAGTGTCTCTGTACATGTTTCTATGGCTGCCTTAGTACCCCCACATTCATCAGCATGGTCCTTGAGGAGCGTGGCCAGTTGCTGCTGTTGCACGATCACCTGGTCGAGGGACTGTTGCCTCTGCTGGGCCATGGCCATTTGCGGTGGTGTCACAGAGGGGCTGATCACCTCATGTTGCCTTGACACAGGGCTTGTGGGGGATGGCCAGTCGTCGTCTTGTGGGTGCCCCTGCGTGGTATCCTCATGGTGTACGGGATGAAACAAACAGGGGGATTGAGACAGGTCATGGATGGATCGTACATCGACATCACCGTTTTCTGTGTCGGAGCATGCTGCCATTAATGCAGTGTCACCTATGGTGCTGCTGCCACCAGAAGCAGTGCCTTCTGTGGCATCCATTGGGGGTGCCTGTGGTGGTGCTGTTGTGGCCATGCTGGCTGCTGGGGTGCCTGTTGAAGTCCCCTCCTGTGTGCTGCCACTTGATTTGTGCTGCTGCCGTGTCTTGATCCGTGCAGCTGAGGTGGAGGGTCTTTGGCCGTTGGTCTTGGCCCTCTTTGCAGGTGTGCTGGTAGGGGTGTCCTGGAGCTCGTCGTTTAAATCGGACCCTGTGGTGGAGTAAAGGAGGGCGAGCGTTATTTATGGGTCTGTGGAAATTGGAATGACAATGTATCACATGCATTGGGGTGGTACCTGAGGGTGATTTGGGTCAGGGCCTTGGAGGTGGTTTCATTTTTGTGTGGATTGAGGGTGCAGTTGTTTTGCAGCCTGCATTTAGGGGGTGCCTGCTGCACGTGTAGAGGGTGTTTTTAGGAATTTTAATTATTTATTTATTTAATTTGACTTTTAATGTGCGCTATCAGGCCAATGTATGTGGACGTTCTCCTGGACATGTGTTTCTGTTGCACTATGTGGACACATGGTACTTCACATGATTGGACATTGTGGTTTTAGCATTGTTTTATTTGGGACACCTACCTGATTCTTCGGATGTCTGCACTCCTTTCTCCATCCCTCCGACTCCCTCTATGGTCTCCATTCCAATGGTGGAGGCACAGATTTCTTCCCAGGGGGTCAACTTGCTGGGTGATTCCGATCCTCCCCCGGTAGCTGTGGCAATGTTACGGTTGGCGGATAGTATGCTCCGTACGCGTATCCGCAAGTCGTCCCATCGCTTTCTGCATTGCTGTGGGTTGCGGGGTGCGGTCCCCACCGCACTTACCCGCTGTGCCACCAGGGCCCATATGGCCTTCTTGTTCGCAAGTGCCGTCCTGGTCATTTGCGTCGAGAAGACGACGGCAGCATTCTCCTGGAGGGTCTCTGTGAGCACCGTGAGTTCCTCACGGGAGAAGTGGACCTGCCGCTTGCGGTCGCACGCTTTTTTCGCTACTTTTCCCATTGTTATTGTTTTCACTAGGGTGGATGACGGGTTGGGATGTGTCTCAGGGTAGTATTTTTAATGGTTGTGTGGAAATTCTGATTTTATAGGTGTACGGCGTGCTGTTTCCCGTTCCGGGACCATGTTTTTGCTTCCGTTTCCGTATATTTACGGTCACCGTATTTTCCGATTGCCGCTCATTACGGTGACCGCTATGATCGGTGGCGGAATTGCACCTAGGTCGCCGTACGACGGCGGTGAGGGGCGTTTTGGGGACATTTCCGCCATCGCAGACTTTGCACTTCCGCCACGGCGTAGTGCTCGTGCCCGATGGGTCAGAATTAGCCGCACTTTACTCCGTCGTGCAATGGCGGAAACGCTATTTACGCTATGGCGGTCAGGTCAGTTGCTTTCCGCCAGGGTCGTAATGAGGGCCAGGGTGTGGGAAGTGTCTGTGTGCCATCCCAAATGGGTATCTACTGATTTATTGAAACTGAGAGTGTGTATTTTTGAAGTATATTTAAGTGTTACATATTTGTTCCCTTCTAAAGAAGGCTTATTCAAACTGACTGTTAAATTATTAAATAATTGTTTAATCAAGAAACCTTGAGTGTAAGTGTTTTGTCACTGTGAAACTCTATCTTGCAACCCTACAGCTCACATTGACCCCTCTTGAGATGAGCCTGGCTGCTCAGTCACTCTACCAACTTGTGTAGTACATGCTTATACCAAAGATTGGGTTAACGATTGCCAAGAGGACAAGGCTGGTGCAGTCTCCCACAAGGTACTGCATACAATCCTGCCTAACACTGGTGGCAGGCGGTGAGAATCTATTGTAGAGTTGTTACATTGAGGATTTTGCTTTGCTTGTGTTCAACTAAACCCCCACAAGGCTAGGCTCCATCAGAACTGCAATTGTAACATGCCGAATATGGATAACTTCAGTCAGGAAGCCGTGATCATTTTGACAATAGATCAACTGAAAGAAATGTGTAAAGTCAGGAATCTTACTGTAAAAGGAAAGAAAAATATGTTGATTGCAGGGTTGTTGAATCACCAAAGTTTGGGTAGTAGGCCTTCAACACCGACTAACATACATGTGGAAATTGATAGTTCAGAGTCTAATTCTAATGTTTTGGAAGAGTCAAAGGAGGTAGAGGAGTCCAATGATAGGACCCCCTATTTGCCTCAGCCTGCTCTTTTGCCTCAAACCATGTCTACTGGGACACCACAAGGTCCATTGTTGAGTCCAGAATATGTGTCTCTTGAAAGAATGAGATTTGAATTGGAATTTAAAAGGTTGCAAGCGCAAGCTGAAGCCAAACATCAGGAAATCAATCTCAGGGAATTGGAAATGCAACATGCTCTTGACATGAAAATACTGTCTCTTGAAAATGTTTCCCTTCCAGAGTCCTCTGGGTCTTCCAGTCCCAAGAGGCCTCACCTGCCTAAAGAAGCAGGGGGTATTTATGATGTGAAACTTGATCTTTTGCATTAGTTGGGTGTCTTTGAATACAATCATGGGATTCAGGGTCTCACAGTGAATCAGATGATTCCTTGGCTTTTGTCTAGGCTTCCCTCGGTTGCAACTGATGCTGTAATGGTGGTGGGTGAACTTGAAAGACAGGAGTATGAGAATGTGAAGCTGGCCTTGATAGCCAGATTTGTGAAAACTCTTTCCCAGTACCGTAAGAGGTTTTGGACCCTCAAAAAGACTGATGCTACCCCTTGGGCTACCTGGGTGTGTGAATGTTTGAAAAACTTGGATGGATAGAGTAGTAGTGGAATGCAGTAGGGTGAGTAGTAATGCTGTCAAGATGGGAGAGTAGTAGTGGTGTGGAGAGGGGAGAGTAGGAAGGCATAGCACCAGTGGGTGGAGGTAGGGTGTGTATATCCCTGAAATGTGTCCTGCATGCTTCAGCATGACTCATCAAAGGACTCTACAAATTGGACCACATCACCCCAATGCCTACTGCCAAGCCTGTATCATCTTCGAATCCTGCTGTATCATCTACATGGCTGTCACCTTAAAGTCCCCAACCTACCTCAGCATCTCCGAAGGCCTACAATGCACCAGAAATAAGATATGTGCAAACAAGAAGACAGGCCTTTTCTGTCTACGGCCCAAGACTCTGGACCTCCTCCCATAAACATCCAACTCACCCACTTGCTTATAAAGTTCAGGAAGTAGCTCAAGACCCTCGTCTTTAAGAAATGCTCCTCCCAAACACCTTGGTCCATACAGCATCCACTCCCCACCAAACCTCAGAATGGGTGATGTGTTCCCCACTGTTTCCTCCCCAGTTACCTGTAGACCCATTGCTGACAATTGCCCTCTGTGATGAATCTCACGATGCCATCACTCCATTCCCTGAGATAGCCTCGCCTCATGTGGTATGAGGATGGCAGCTGCTCCCTGATCCTGACCCTGGGGGAGGCTATTTCTGGGAGGACCATATGGGGGAGTTGACCCTCGGGGGGATGACATGACATTGGGTGAGATATTGCATTTTAGGGATATTATTTCCATTCCCCATTCCCTAATGGCATATATGCAATTACTCCCATTGTTATCTTGACAACTCTACTGACAGTACTCAATGTCAGATAACAAGAAATGTAACACCAACTGAGATGAGGAAGAGGCAAGGAGCAATGATGATTACTTCTAGTGGGAGCAAACTCTCGCAAGTCTAGTAGCTGGAGGAATCCGATTGGCCCGACGCGATTTAAAACCATGCCTGGAAGAGAAGTATGGAGTCCATCATCTTCATACGCAGTGGTGGTGAGAGGAGCCAAGTAGAGAGACAGGAAGTACGGCGGCTGGCGGTGGCACAGGAAGTAGAATGACCAGGCAGAGTGAGAAGGCAGCCTGATGAGCAACGTGTCCAGTGAAGCTGTATGGAGGAGGCAGCAAAGTGAAAGGAAGCAAGCAGTGCTTCTGGCAGCCACAGGAGTTTGGACACTGACGGAGGACTGGATGCCTACTGGAGTAACTCACAGGATCTGTGAAAGCTGCAAGAATCGCAGTAGCAAACAATTCAGCGCCAGAGACGCAGAGAGAGCACAAGAAAGCAACTGGTGAGCCAGGGAAAGAGTCGGGACACCAAAGCAATGTTGTGCACGGCATCAGACCCCTAGACAGTGGGACTGGGGTCAGGGACCCACAGTACAAACTTGGGGAAGACTGAGAATAGCCAAGTTTTGAGGGCCTTTCTGAAGGAGAGATAGTTATCATTGTGGCGGATGTGGAGTGGTATGGAGTTGCAGATGGAGGGGGCTTGGACGGGGAAAGTGGTTCCTCCCATTCTGGTGGAGTTGTGATGGGGATAACGAGGGGAAGAGCAGAACCATTTTTGAGGTTTCCAGTAGGTTGGTAGCATGTGAGGAAATTTGGTCTGGTATTGTAGAGGGCGCAGTGAGTGATGCACATGGATTTAAAGGTAGCCTGTCGGCTGATAGGGAGCCAATTTAGTATTCTGTGTGTAGGGCTGATATGTTCTCTTTGTGAGACGGCAAGTAGGAGATGCACCACATAATTTTGGATTCTTTGTAGTTTCCTGAGCTGGTACACCAGAGCACCCAAGTAGAGGGAGTTATCATAGTCTAAGAAGGAGAGAATGATGGCAACAATTGCAGAGACTTGGTGTGGGTAGGGGAGGTGGTGTGGGTAGGAGAGATATGGGAAGATTTTTCTGCGGATACGTAGGGGAAGAGGCAGATTTTTAACACAGAGTTGATGCGGTGGGATAGTGATAGATTTGAGTCCAGTGTGCATTGAAGATACTTTACAGAAGTGGAAGCAGCATGAGCGGTTCCAAGGGAGTGTGGCCAGGGTGTTGGTTGGGAAAGGAGAGAGGTTTTGCCACATTAGGATTTCAGTTTTGCCCGGGTTGAGGAAGAAGTGGTTGGCTGTCATCCAGTGGCCAATTTCAGGAAGGATGGAGGAGAGGTCAGGGCGCGGAGAGGCTGACGTCTTAAGGATCTTGAGTGTGATCTGGGTGTCATTTGCATTATTATAGCAGATATGGTTATGAGAGCGGATGAGTGTTGGGAGTGAACTAAAGTAGGGATTGAAGAAAGGGGAGACAGGGAGGCTGCTTGCGGGACCCCTTTTGGAACAGGGCGAGAGATGTAGGAGAAAAGGGAGAGGAGCATGATTTGTGAGCAGTCCAAAAGGAAAGAGGAGATCAATGTTAGAGCTGAGTCTCTGATCCCTAAAGAGTGGAGCCTGTCTGTAAGTATGGCGCGGTCAATGGTTCTGAAGGCAGCATATCAGTCATGGAGGATGAGTGCATTTGTTTTTAAGTCACCCCAAATCGTTACAAGAGAGGATTCAGTTCCTCAGAGGGGTCTGAAGCCAGATTGGGCTGGGACAAGAAGGGTGTCAGTTTCTGTGAAGAGGGAGAGTTGTTTGTACACACTGCAGCCTAAGAGTTTGGCAATGAAGTGGGTGTTAGAAATAGAGCGGTAGTTGGAGGGAAGGAGGAGCTTATGAGAGGGTTTTTTGAGGGGGGTGTTGACGTAAGAAGTCTTGAAAGCCTCCGGGAAGACACCTGAGGTGAGAGAATGGTTAATAATGGAACAAGCAATCCTGTCTGCACATGTTGTATTAGCATGTTCAGCAAGGGTCTCCCGGGCAGCATGAAGGACAGCTTTGTGCTTGAAGTTTGACGAACTCCAGGTGTGAGATGGGGGTGTAAGAGGGGAAGACCAGCTCAGAGGGTGGTATAAGGATGGGGCTGGAGTGGGACGGGAAGAGGCGGGGTGCCAAAACTACTTTGGAGATGATGGAACTATGTCTAACAATGGCGATGTTGTGAAAGTGGTCAGACAGAGCGTTGCAGAGTGATTGGGAGTTAGGGGACATGTTGAGCAGCGTGCCATCTTGAATTCATTGATGATTATGTACAGCCCCCAGCTAGGGTTATGGGAATTGAAGATTCGGTTTCCATATACCGTCGAAGTTTTTTGAGGATTTTCTGATTTCTGTCCGGGAGGCCCTGGTCAGTCTTGCAAGAAAGGTTTTTGTTTTGAGTGTGGAGTTGGTTCTCCAAGTCCGCTTCAGGCACCACTTGAGGGTTTTGAGAGTTATCAGAGTGGCTGTCTACCACTTGGGGTTGAGGCCTGGTTTCTGGGAGATACATCTCATTGGAGTGAGGATGAGGAGGGTACGGAAGAGCCAACAATCAAAAAGGTCAATATAGGGAGGTATCTCATGGAGTGAGAGCTTTGGGAGTGAGTTTAGGAGGGAGTTGGCATCAGGTTTAATAATGACTTATTCCAGAGAGGGACGGTAACGGGAGAGGTTGGAGAGGGAAGACTGGCATGACAGGAAAGGGAGGGGGAGTGATCAGGATGGAATAAAAGATTTTGGTGTGATTTGTACAGATTAGTGGGTTAGGATGTAGGTGGAGATCAGGTCAGTGGAGCTGAATAAAGCACTGAGGGTGTGTCCTGCGGTATGGGTCAAGTGGAGGGCTGCCAGATTATCAGTGAGAGAACGGGTCATGGAGTTTGAGGGTATGTCAAACTAGATGTTTAAATCTCCTAATATTGTGAGGGACGGATGCTGAATCAAGGTGGCTGATAGGGCTTCACTGAGGGAGTCTGCAAAGTTCCTGTTGTATCCAGGGTATCTGTATAGGTGTAGGAAGTTGTGGTTGACAGAGGTGGAGACTTGTATCTTTACTAGCAGTGATTCACAGTCAGAGTTGTTTGGTAGGACTGCAGGATGGTGTTTGAGGAGGATGGCTAACACTCCTCCTCTGCTGGACTTATTCTGGACTATCAAGGAGTAGCCTCGGGGTAAGGCCTCATGTGCGATAGGTTTGTGGTCGTCAGAGAACCTGGTCTCCATGATGAAGAAGATGTCTGGGTTTTCGACTGAGATAAAGTCGAAGATGTTATATCTACTGATCTAGCATTGATGAATATTTAAGAGAGCAGGTTAGCTTTCTGGATGCAGGTTGTTTTAAGGTTAAGGGGGGGTCTGCATTTGCGGAGGTGGAGAGAGGTGGTGAGTGGGAGGGTCAGAGTGGGTTGAGAAGTGTGTTGGTGTAGGGCAGGAAGCTGAAGAGACGGGGAGGAGAGAAGGGATGTCAAAGAGAATTATTCAGGGATTCAGAGGAAGGCATGTGTGGGTTGTTGGGAGGGGGTGAGTAGCTGGGAGACTGGCAGGGCTTGGTGGTTTTGGGGGAGAGGGCAAGAGAGCTAGGACAGGGTTAGGGGCAGTAGAGGCGTTTGTTTGTTTGTTTGTTTGCTTATTAAATTTCTAATGTGCACCAGACCTGGAGGCAGCAGGGCGCAGCAAAGGATATGCAAAGCTTACAAAGTTACTGTTACGCTCACCTGGTTCCCACAGAGGCGTCGATCAGACCCGGACAGCTGCGGTCTCCACCAACGTGATGTGTAGTGAAGAGATGACAGTCTGGACTGGCCCGCCTAATCTTGTCTGCTGGACTCGTAGAAGTATTCTCCTGCAAGTGGAGAAAGGGATTTAGCCACTCGTGGACTTTAGTGATGGCCCCCCCCAACTGTTCTCGTTCTCCCCACTAATCACCTCCGATATCCCCTCTTGGTAACCTCACCTTATGTTTTTAAATGATGAGCTCTCCATCCTGCATGGCATGCAGGGGCGCGTAGATACCAGTTACTTCACTGGTTTGAAGGTACTGGAGGAGTTCCGGAGGAATATTGACTCCAGTGTCTTTAAAGTTCAAAGAGTTCAATATGTCCGATGTTCACTCTTGTTCCATTCCCTCGTTAGGTTGCAGCTGGGTCCAAAAGAATATTGCCTGGAGGCATCTGATGGCGTTCAAGTAAGAGTCTGTATTACCAAACACTGTCCAGTAAAAGTTGCATGAGTTTAACTTGCTGTTTTCTCTCCCTTTATAGGTGCAGCATAGAACAATGCTGCGAATTAAAGGATAATACCTCCGGTGGTAAAGCAGGTAAGCCTATGGTGGCAAAGAGATTGTCTTTGTCGGTTTTCTTGGCTCACCTTGTTATTCCTTTTGTTTTCCCCCAGGTGCTGGTTTTCGACGAAGAAAATGATGGAGGCAGCGCCGAGTTGAAAGATGCGGTGGACTGGTGAGTATAACGCGGCGCTGCTGCTGGCGAAGCGACGCGTGCTGAAATAATGTCTTTTCCAGGCTCGGAGATGTGCTGGGTCCGGAATCAGGAAAGGAATCAAATAATGTCCATGATCTAACCTCTTCTCCTTTCTTTTCCTTTTGTCTAGGAGCTCCGGATTCGAGGCGGGCGTGGCAGAAGACTGGATGCTGACTTGCAGACACGGTGAGCATTACGCTGCTGGATGCAGAATAACACGAAGCATAAGCTGCTGTTCGGGCGTGGTTTAAATAGCCTGCAAAGTAGTCCCAGGTAAGAAGTTCCCCAGAACCACACCCGAGTAAAAAATAGTCCCTGTAATAAAATAGTCCCATCCAGGCCTCACGTTGGCTTGGACTCATTTGCAGCATGGTCTGCATAAGGTAAGTAAAGTCTATGAGCCTGGCGCCTATGGCATTAAGACTGATTTCTATGATGAGCCTGGCGCCTAAGGCGCCAGGACTGAATCCAAACAGCCCCCAGCCGGGGCTGTTGGGGTTTTAATGAGTATCTGGATGCCTGCTCCCGGGGCTGATGGACTCGATCCGGATGCCCGGGGGTAGGCATCATGACAGTTACATAATGGTAAACAGTATACATTGACAAGTGAAATGCAAAATAGGTGGGGCTCAGAGTGTGCCGGTAATAAATTTCAACAAAGTTATTTACATCGTAATATACAGAGGTATTCAATAGTATGCTTATATAGTAGATTTCAAAGAAAGTTATTTGCATCGTTATATACAGAAGTTTACAATCTAGGAGGTGGGGTGTGCTGTAGTGCAGTAGTTTAAGTTGGGATTAGTCTTTGGTCAGATTGAGATGGGTGATGAGGTTCTTTCTGAAAAGTGGAAAGGGTTGATCAGCTCTCAGCTCGTTTGACAGTGAGTTCTAAAGTTTAGCTGCCTTCACAGGGAAGCTGTTGCCGCCGATCTTGGAGGACTTGAATCTTGGTACCACCAGGCAGTTTGTCTTGACAGCTCTAGTGGGCCTGCTGGAAGTTTTTCTGGGCAGTTTGTTGATTAGTTAGCTAGGGGCAGCATTGAGTAGTGCTTTGTGTGTCAAGGAGGCGATTTTTAGTTGAATTTTGTTATGGGTAGATAGCCAATTATATTGCCGGCCATGTGCAATCTTTTGTTAGTGCCTAGTGCGGCTCTAAGAGCGTTGTTTTGTAAAATTTTGAGGTTTTGGATACTGGCTTTGTTAGCGCTGCTGTATAGAGCATTACAGTAGTCTAATCTGGAGAGAATTAGTGCTCTGGCCAGTATAATGCAGCTATCATTGGAGAGGAAGGGCTTGCCAGCTCTAATAAACTAGCATGTGTAAGCTGTGGTGGAGGCCATGGATTTCAGTTGCTTATTGAATGACATAGTGGCGTCCAGGTAGAAGCCTAGGGTTTTTACCTCCTTTGAGACTGTGATGTTGTTGCCATCAATGATGAAAGAAGAGTATTCGTGACCTAGTTTGGAGATGTTAGAGGGGCTGCCAAGAATTAACAGCTCTGTCTTGTCATCATTCAGGCATAGGCCATGTGTGGGCATCCATCCCTGAATGATGAGGTAGATCCTATTCACCAATGCCAAGTCCTTGCCATGATCCCCGGAAAGTGGGAGGAGAATCTGTGTATCATCTGCATAGTTAGTGTAGGTAATACCCAGAAGGTCCAAATCATCGAACAATGGCTTGGTGAATATGTTGTACAGAGTTGGGGATACGCAAGAGCCCTGAGGGACCCCGCACACGAATGGGGTGGGATTGGCCGCCGCTGATGGGGAGAATACTCTAATGGTTCTGTCGCTCAGGAATTATTCTATCCACTTGACTGCATCTGAGGAGAAATGGGCTGCTGAATCAAGGTGTCTGCAGAGGACCTTGTGGTCCACCATATTGAATGCAGCTGAGAGATCAAGTAGCAGCAGTAGTGCTGTCTTCCCTTTGTCTCTCGTGTTGGGTGGAATAGGGGAATGTGGGATCCTGACTAGAAGATCACAGTAGAAGCCAACAGAAATGTGTACGTTTTTAAAACTGTTTTCACAGTGAAAGAAAATGGGTTTTAAAATTGTATTCACAGTGAAAGAAAATGCAACAATGCCACCAGCTAGAGTTTTTCAATCACAGAAAGCTAAATGCTCCCCAGCCATTTATTATCGCCCCCATCTACACTTCTTAAAGGACTATAGTCTCTGAGCTATCAACCTTGTATTGCCTCTATTGTAATGCTTTGTAGAAACAAAGCAGAACTTCAGGGGGAGCCACTGTGCTTTCCTGCGCTTTGGTGTTTCACATATGAAAGTGTGAACACTGAGCTCGGAAAAAGGAAATATGGCGCAGCGGCAATGTTGAGTACCGGTATTATCTTGAAGCTTCGAGAAGTCCCAGGCCTCAATACGGCCAAAAATAAGAAGTGCAGTTACTGGGGGCCATTTGGAGCTGGCCTATTTAAAGGACTGCACACAGGTGTCTGTTTCACAGGGATAGTGTTGAGTCCTTTTTGCAGCACAAACCCTCCTTACCCTTTACATGTTTTGCACACCAACGGTGTGTCAGTACTAACCATGCACATGCCCTCTGACTCTCTCCACCTGCACCACCTGTCCGCCATTTTTACTGTTCAGTATTACATGGATGATATGAAAGGGGTTCATCCTGCACATTTTCTACAATATTTATTTTATTTGGATTTAAATCATTAAATGTGTGATTCATTTTGTAATAGCCTAAAAGAATTAACCTGGTTTGCATTTTTCCCCTTACCTGCTTTGTAATATTATCACACTTTTGGAATAGCGGAGACGAATACAGAGGTGGAGCCCGTGCATACAGGGGGTCAGTCTCCCTCATCCCCAACCCCTCCACTGCATTCCTTCCCATGTACCCAGCAAGCCCATGGGGCTCCTGCAGACTGTCCTGGTGAATTCCTCTTTTTTTAAAAAGGTTTGCTAGACAACCACATTTTTATCAGCTAGCGAGTCCGTGCCCAGTGAGTTCAACTTGTTCCGGGGCATATTGTGCCAGTGGATCTGTTACCGCAGCATAACCTCATTGCCCAATGACAACAGTGTGATCCCAAATTCCAAAAGATAAGTTTTCTATTTAGAAAATGTTTGTATTGTATGCATGCATGTGTGCATCTACATAATGCTTGTATGTTGTGCAGTTTGTGTGTGTGTGTGTGTGTGTGTTGGTGGCGGGGCAGGAGACCCAGATTCCTGATCACTGCTGCTGTTCTAGTGTCAGTTCAGCTTCATGGACGTAATTCACAGTGACCATGACTGGCATAGATTGTGGCCACAGCTACAGGAAGTGATTTACACTGACCATTACAGGCATTGCTGGATTGTGGCCCATGCTTGATGCAAGTGATTTACACTGACCATCACTGGCATGGATAGATTGTGGCTGCAGCTTCATGAAAGTGACTTACGATTCATTGCTGCAATATGTTGTATACATAGATAGTATGAGCACGTTATGAAGTGCTCCGGGGTGCTGTTGGTGACATAGCATTTGCTGGGTTTTTTCACCCTGGACAATCAATTGTAGATTCTATGCATTTCTATCCCATTTTCATCAAACATTGTTCTCTAAAATGCACCAGTTGCACACATTATTTAGAAAATATTCTCAGGGAGAATAGGTTAAGGTTCCCTCCCTATGCTTGGTCGCTTGTGCGAATTGAGAGATGTTAATGCCCCTCCACTAATAATATTCACCTGCTGCACACTGCCCTTAAGAGATTTTCAATGTCACTGCCCCCTCTGGAGACACCCGTGCTAGTTGGCACCAAACGCTGCCTCGGCCACTGAGCGGACATAAGAGAATTAATTACTCACCAGTTGTAGTAATGTTTGTACTTTTTAATGGAAATCCCTCTTGACTCAATGTGATATGCCCTTCTGTCCTCACAGCTTTTGTCCATTCAAGATACCAACCCGCTGGTGAACTAAGGTACTAAGAATGGAGCTGGAGACAGATGAGTCCTCATGTGCTTTTGGTCCCACTGTACATGAACACTAGAACATGTGCACTGTAAGCCACTTTTCTAAGACAGATTGTGACTTAAGGGGCTTGCACAATAAGGCTCCAATATGGAAGACCTGATAAAAGCAGCACTTTTGTCAGGTGAGTACAAAGCCATCGGTAAAATGGAGTTAACCCCATCATAATTTAGCAGTCAGACCTACCATTCAAGCGAAGAGTGGAATATCAGCCTGGCGGGCATAATCCCCTCACCATTTCTGGCAATTCCTGCTTCCTTCCCATGCATAGTGGTCACCCCAAACATCCATGCACTGGAGTCTGGAGGAAATCTCTTTGGGATCTCTGATGCCAGGGAGGGATGTCACCAGACTGTAGCTATGCTACTGCCATCCACTAGCTAGCTCTCTCTGCAGAACATTAAATAGTGTGACAGAACCCATCTCTAGGTTTAGTTAAGGTGGAGTGGGAGCAGTGTGGGTGCACCGCAGAGTTACCACCCATGATATCATATGATATGGCATTTAAACGCGCCTGTACACAAGGGTTTCTAGGCGCCACAATACATGTGAGGGAAGGCAAAGGGAAGACAAGACAAACAATCTTACTAGACCTTGTGACATTCAAATTGTGCAAGTGTGACACAAGAAGTGCAGGGTGAAGGGAGAGGGAGGAGTGCAATGGAGAGGTTAGGGGGAAAGAGCTATCATGGCAGCAGGCTAAGAGTAAGTGCAGCCAATGCAGCACAGCTCTGGGTAAGTACAAGGAGGCAGGGGTGGGTGTAGGGGTTACATTTACAGCCCCTGAGTTCACAATAGGCCAGGAGGCAGAGCAAGGAGGAATGGTCATGGAGGAGCCTGGTACCCAGTGAGACTCTGAGGGTACCAAGCAACCAGTCGGTGCAGCAGACAGTTAAGTTAGCAGGGAAGCGAGAGAGAGAAAGCAGAGGAGAAAAGGAAGGTCTTGAGTCGCTTCCAAAACAGCAGATGGTCCAGCTCAAGTCTGATAGGGCAGGACGCCCGTTCCAGAAGGAGGAACATGAAGAGGAGCGAGATCTAACCCCCACCCTCCCACTTTCTGCTTGGAGAAGCGTCTGGCCCTCAGAGAGTTGGAGGTAGATGGGTGAAGGGCTCTAGAAGGACGGTATTTCGGCAGAGGTCCATGATGTGAGGAGAGAAGGAGAGCGTGGCGTCAATCAATGTTATTTGCCTCGATGGAAGGCTAGGGTAGAGGGCCCAAGGAGGACGGCCAGAGTGAGAGAGGAAAAGCAGGAGCAGGGGTCCCAATGAGAAGGATCTATGTCTTACTGGCATTAAGGCAGAGATCATTGGAAGCGCACCAATCGCGGATTGTGGATAGGCAGTCAGGAATGAGCGACCAAGGACAGGAACCTGAGGGAAGCCTGAAAGAGAGCCGAGTGTCATCTGCATAACACTGAAAGTTAGAAGAGAAGGTGGAGATCAGATGGGCCAAAGGGGCCAGATAGACATTGAAGAGCCAGGGTGAGAGGATAGAGCACTGGAGGGCACCACATGTGGAGACAGAGGTAGTAGAGAGAAAGGACCCAAGTTGGACCTAGAAGGGTCGGTCCAGGAGGAAGGAGATCAGCCACGCCAGGGTCTGATCCATGATGCCCAGGTTCTCGCAGAGACGATTGATCAGTGTGGCGTGATTAACTGTGCCAAAAGCAAAGGAAAGTTTGAGGAAGATGAGGACAGAGGGAGAGCTGGAGTCAAGATTAAAGAGCAGATCTTCACAGGTGTTCAGGTGAGCAGTGTCCCTGCCTCTGGCTGCTCTAAAACCGGACTGATGATCATGGAGACAACCAACAGAATCAGTATGGAGAGTAAACTAGAAAGCTGGGAGATGGCCAGCTTTTCCAGGAGTGTGCCCAGGAAAGGAGTGATAGAAATCAGTCAATAGTTAGCCGGACAGGTAGGATCGGCAGAAGGCTTTTTTTTTAGGAGGGGTGCACAAGGGAGTGATTGAAGACAGAGTGGAAAGATCCATTGGCGAAAGAGTGTTTGCAGAAATCGGCCAAGGCTGGAGCAAGGGTGGCAATGTTGTCCATGATGGTTCTGCAAGAGCAGGGGAGCACCTGTTTGGGTGACAATTTAATAGATCAGACTTGTCTAGAAACATTGTCAGGTGTTATCAGAGAGAAGGAGGAAAAGGGAAGAGGAGAGGGAGAGGCGGCCAAAGGGGGCCTGAGAGAGGTAGAAGGAGAAGAAGAGGAAAGCGAGGACAAGATGTCCTGAGTTTTAGTGGTGAAATGCCAGAACTGTACACAAGGCCTGGGAGGCAACAGGAGGGGTGGAGGCTGCAGCGGGATTGGCCAGCTCCTTGCAGATTCTAAAGAGTATGGCCATGTGTTTAGGGGCCGCAGAGACGTGAGCTTAAATAGGGACACTCTTTTTGGAGAGGACAGAGAGTCTGTATTCCCTTTGGTGCAGGTGGCAGGCCACTTTGTCATAGGGTGTACCTTAAGCCCGCCACTTCCTCTCAGCCACCCTGCACTTGCGTTTCAGGGAGGTGAAGTCAGAGTCATACCAAGAGTTGCACTTGGAGGTAAGCTTCAGACGGATTCTTATGACAAGGGCAAGGATGTACAAAGTGGAGGAAGAGGTAACTCTTCCTATAAATTAGGTGGTGTGGGTCCAGTCGGAAGAAGCCTCCTCCCACCAGTGTCTAAATAAGACCCTAATGCTACAAGACGTAATGCAACATGTGCATACCATTATGTGTATGCGAAATTATATAATTTCTATGTGAAATGTGCTAGTCTTGATGTAGCCATGCCAACTGTCAAGTCATACATGTCATAATCTGCTTTCAGTATGAAACATTGTTTTCCATCTGTTTTAGGCCAGTTTCCTACAAGTTTGGTTCATGCCACAAAAAGTGTTTACCTGAAATACATGGGGACCCAAACTAAATCCCAAATGTAACTGGCAATTAGTTTTTATTGAATTCTGCTCTGATGTGACAGATGGCATGTTCTGATGTTCCAAAATCACCAACCGAATCGTTTTACATTACAAAAACGACATATAGACTGCTTACATCTCAACAACTCACAATTTTGCTGGGCTATTTTAATCTTTTTCATGGAGCCATTTGCATGTTCAGAACCAAATTATGAGTGCTTGTTGTATTCTGATGTTTGTGTTAAGTGTTGGGCCAAAACTGAGTAATAGGTTTCTATGTTTCTGTAGTGTTCTAGCACATGCGCTGGTGGATTCCAACGGCGTGTCGTCGTGTGCCAGGATGAAAATGGGTATCCTGCGGCTAACTGTGATGAAAGTACAAAATCTGCTGAGCAGAGATCCTGTGAATCTGGTCCTTGCCCGGAGTGGGTTTACGGCAACTGGGGAGAGGTAAGACCAGTACCTGCGTTCCGCTTCCGCTTCTGAAGAAGTCCTTGGGGAAAGTGGCGCAGCAGCTCTTACTGCTTGTTGCCATCCTTGGATGATAATTCTTTTTAAACTGCTTCATCCCTTATTCCAGTGTACAAAGAAATGTGGAGGTGGAACAAGAACACGACTTGTTGTGTGCCAGCGTCCCAATGGTGAAAGATTTAATGACCTGAGCTGTGAAGTACTGGACAAACCACCTGATCGAGACCAGTGCAATACGCAGGATTGCCACTCTGATGCTCTGTGGAACACTAGTCCTTGGAGTTCGGTACGACCATAAATATTTATATCAATGTGAATAGGTTACAGCTGCGCCTTGCTATAAACTGGCAAATGCTTAAAGCTACAGCAGTGCTTTAAGTAGCATACAATGTTTGTGTTGTTTTAAAACACTGCACTTGAGGCGATTTACAGTACATGCAGACTGAGCAAACATATTCTGGGAAACACCAGTTTAGATTGTACATTTTATTCACCCTAAAGAGCACTTTCTATTGCCTAAAATGTCTATTTTTTCTGAATGTGCAAACATAGAGCCATAACTCATTGTGCAACATGAAGGCCATGCCCTGGCAATTAAGCAGATGGTTTCCTCTTGAATGATTTCCAATACTTTAAGTTGGAATGTGAATTCTGTGTCCAAGAAGGGACAGAAAAACTAGTTATGGAAGAATGCTGGTTCTATAGCAAGTTTTCTCATTGAAAGACATTGGCTTGTTAAAAGGTGCTTGGGAAGTCAGAATGGCATTTTTTATTAATGTTTAGAATCCTTGTCAACACAATTTGTATGCCAAGTTACATTTTTCAAATCAATTTACTTTGTGGATTGGTTTGTATTCGGTTCTAAAGCACTTTATATAAAAATTAATTTGTAATATATTGACTTCATAATTAGATATAGTTAAGTCGTTTAATGGGGGTTCACTTAATTTTAGATTTCGTGGATGTTTCCTGTTGCATTCCTGTAGATTCTTAACATTCTGCAATTGTACCTCAAAGAATTCTGTGTATAGCCATGCAGCTACTGAACAGTATTTTTTTGGGTACTTCACTTAGAAGGGACACTGCATTAAACAGTATATCTGGGGTGCTAAGATATAACATTTATACTGCAAAAACATTCAATGCAGTTTTTTCCTCTCGCCCAAAACTCCTTTAAGGAAAAATGGTGCTGCATTGTGAAACATGCTCGATTGTTGCATAAGCAAAAGGATAAGTAAAGACTGCTGCATTTGACAAATTGCAGCAGTGTTTAGTTCTGGGTTACATTTTTAAATGTATTTTTTCACTTATTTCACAAACTGTTTCTGATTTATAGTAATGTTTGCCTGAATGGATGCTTTACATCGGGGTTTAACAAGTCTGTAATGGACTTTGGAACTTCTGTGGGTAGATTTTGAGTTTCACACTTGCATAATTTGGACAAGTTACATGGGTCTGTAGTTTCCCAAATGTGCTTCAGCTCCTGTTAGATTACCAACTTGTTCAGAAGCAAATGACATGTTGATAGCCCTGTAACCCGGAGAGTGAGGGTAAAAAATAAAAAAGAAATGACTGACGTGAATATGCCTCATGGATTCCCCCCCCCCCCCACCATCATGTCTGTTTCAAATAGACACAGAAATTGTGGATATTATTATTTAAGAATGGAAAAGCGACATGACTGCCGGTGGTGTTTGGTGGTCAAATTTTCCCATAACAATTCAGCAATAGATCTAAGTGATGCTTCTTTAAGATGATCACTCCGTGAGATGCCCACTCTTCAAACTTCTTCAACAGAATTTGTGTTGATAGGGCACTGGAATAATACAGAACACAAGTGGCAGTATTAGTGAAACCACCTACCAAACTTCACATCCACCCTGTAAAAGGCATATAGAGAACAGTATGTGCCAAGGGTTTCACTTTTGTGGGATTGTGATGTAGTGAAATTGTATAGCAGATGGTATTATAGATTTGTTTATCTCCTATGCAGCTTTAGGAATCTTACTGATGTGGCATCATTTCCTTTGAGATGTGTTTTTGATTCCCTGCTCTCTGGGCAATTAATAGGTTACTACAGCCAGCACTAATGTTCTTTTGGAGGCAGATGTGTCAAACAAGGGGTTTGAGAATGTGTACAGGAAAACCTGAGTTAACCGTAACTGAAATTTTTGAAACTGTGTAGGGAGTTGTGGAGTTAAATGCAGGTTGGAAATGTCATTGGGCTGTTCCTTCGATAAAGAAGGCACAACCACAATACATGGCTGTTTTTACCACTAGATGCAGACAACATTCCTTGCTTCAGAGAAAGGGTGCTAATGGATCTAGCTAGGAGATGTAGGGGACCAACTCCATGGACATGAGTAAAGATCCTAACCTACATTTTAAGCTTTTTTCTCTACTTCACTGGCAGCCAGCAGAGATTGTGGAAGACCGGATTGATGCTGGTCCAGTGTTGGGACCCAGTAATAATCTTTCATATTCTTCATACTTAGGGCCTAATTCACAGAAGCATTTTATAATGGCAAAACACCATTGGAAAATGCTCTGTGAATAAGGGCCTTAGTTTGGAGAAGTCCAGGTATAGAGTGTTGCTGTGAACAAGCATGATGTAAGATCAAAAAGGACCAGAAGCAACACTGAAGGGTAGAATGGACCTATTTGTAATTGAAACAGACAGTGCACAGGGATTTAAATTCTCTCAGGAAGCAGGGTCGCTAATGCCTTGACTGTAGAGATTCGCAGTTAGGGTGTGCCTCTTGATGGCTAGTGAGACTATGTGCACTATATAGTATTATGTGCACCAAAAAGTAGCTCATGTGAGTGTGAGTAGTTTATACTTTCTATCTCGCTGTGAACTGCTTCTTGAACAAACAAAAAATAGATTAGGACCTTTTGGAAAGAGTGTTGTTCTATCATTGAAACACATATTTTAGTTTAGCCTGTGCCTGTACACTGCACTGGAAGTCCTGGAGATTTTTAGTTAAGTAAATAGAACCTGAGCTACAGTGCTGGAAGGCCTAGAAGAAGCAAACGCTGTTTCCAAATTGCAGCCTCAGATCAATACCATTTGTTGTATATTGAAATAGTATTCTTAAAGTCCTTCATTCATAGAGATTAAACCCATAATAATATAATTGCTCCTTAACCAGGCTGCCCCCTTCTAGAATTGAGAAGTGTTAAGACACTGTCCTTTTGTACTAACCTCAATTAATAGTTTAGATTTCTAATGCTTTTATATATTTTAGAGAAGCAGATTTCATGAAAAATTATCATAGGTTATAGCTGTCCGATTAAAAGATGAATTAACAATCTAATTTTCTACAGAACCATGACTCAACAGAGATGGAGAAAAACTAAATGGATACTTCCCAAAGCTGAGAACATAGCATCCCAAAGCTTTCATGTCCAGCCATATATTGTATAACATCGTTTCATGGCCATATGTCAAAAAGATCCAACGTATTACAAATATCAAGTCCTATTAACATTCCTTATGCTCAGTAGAATACTTGACCTATCCCTATGAATTTCAAAGTTATCAATGAAACGTATTGACAGCAATTGATTTTGATTGCCAATTGATAACAGTTCGGTCCGTAGACAATGCAGAAACCATCATACTTTGCTGAAGTTTCTATGAATCGGCTTAGATACATTGGATTCGCTCACATGGGGGTAATGGCAGACCTGACCTACCATACTGAAAGGAACCTTTTCTTTGAAATTGGATGCAAGAAGGTCTTTGAGATGTTCATAGAAAAGCTTAATCTCCGAAGCATTTACAAATATTGAAGATTACTCACTAGCCAGCTGAAGTGGTGATCTTGATTTATGAAGGAGAGTTTGGATTATTAATGGCACAGAGGCAAGTATTATATATTGCTATTTACTTTTTTTAATGTCCAAAGATTAAGACATGTTAAAAAAATCATCTTCTACTATTTGATGGACTACAAGTCCCTTAGTCCCACTGACATTTTTTGATCCACTTCCAACAATCCCCGAATGTCATGGCTGTTACCCTACACATGTCCCCTTTTTGCCACTAATTATCCCTGGGACAATCAGGTAAATAATGCCATTACTCCCAGGAGACATCTCATCAAAGCCACCCAGCCAGATCACCCATGAGTTGCTCAAAAGAAATGTTGTCCAGTTAACTGGTCCTCAGCTGTAGCAAGGCGCATAGAGGTAGAATGAAAAGGTGGGATAAAATAAGATGCTTCTAACAAAGAACAAGTTTGATTTATTACAATGTGCACCTCACAAAATGTAAGTATTGAAAAAATATTAAAGAAACATCGGGATGTTCGTCTATTTGAAGGGGCATCAAGCAATATCTGACAGAGAAACCCACAATTGTATATCGAAAAGCACCTACAATTAGGAATAAAATGTGTCCAAGCTATCTGAAACCTAACTCGGAATAACATTGCAGTGGGTATATAAATTGGATCACTGAATTCTTCACTGCACCACTAATTTTGTAATTTATTTGTAGAATTTACAAAGTAGCATTATTCTTCAGAAATGTCAAAGAAAGTTAATATAAAGAAAGGAGATATGCACAGTTGGTTACTAATCTAATCAATCTTTTTTAATGTCCAAACAGTAAGATAAAAACATAAAATAAGAAATCTGTTCATATAAATCTGTAATGCACTAGCTAGTCATAATTGTTCTTTTAAACTATACTAGATTAGTTAAGCACATAACCCGGATGAGCGATGGTGATGGCAAAACACGTGTGAAGGATTGAGGCTTGATCAAGAGAATTGATAATCAACTGAAAGAGACTGATTATGAGAATTGATAATTATCTTAAAAAGGATTGAGGATTTGAAGATATTATAGAGGACACTTATTTCATCTCAAAAAATCAATACTTCGAGAATGTATGAATCACAAAGATTTGGCAATTTAAATGTCTTGTTAATTCTATCTGACTATTATAGCTGTAACAAAAAATTGAGCATGAAATATGTTTATTTCAAGGTATATATGCTCATAAGCATTCCCATATATATAATTGCAATGATAGTTTTGGAAACAAAAGCAGGTAACTTCCAGTGTTTTGCAATACATTATCAAGCTTACAAATGACAGATATTTTTTGTAGTAGGGCTATGGAGATATTCTACATCTGCTCCATAAGTAACTAAATGAATAATACTCACCTCCAAGCCATTAATAGAATCCCAACTCTTTATTATAAATACTAGGTATAATCACCATTCAATGACGTGTGGCAAGTCAGGCATTGCAGACGAACAAGAAGACATGTTTGATACAATTGGTTTATTAAAGTAATTAAAGAGAAAATCGTCTAATCCCCATCTCTACAAAGGATTCTATGATGAATCAATGGTATTCATCGCTTCCCCCCACAGGGGAAGCCACCTGCATTTGAGTATAGGGCAAGTGGGACCTCACTGCTGGGAGTGACTCCCCCTTGGAGGAACTCCATAGACCAAGCACCATATCAGTATATATGAGACTGCCTGATATGAAAAATAATGTGTCCTCCTTACATTTGGCTGCAGGCAATGCTGAAGCAAAACAGTCTTCAAAAGGAAAAGAAGATGTCTCTTTAAGAGACAAGTATTTAACTGAGACAAGTGGATTACGAAAGAGAGTGCGTGTATGGTGTGCAGGGGAAGCCTCCTGATGTAAGCACTCCTTGGAGAATCGGAACAGAAGCAAGCCGCGAATCCCACAATTTTCAGAAACATGTAGAACACCAACTAGAGATGCCAGAGGGTTGGCAAACCCAGCCACAGGTAAGCCGTTGGCAGCAGGGCATGAGGAGTCCCGTGCAAAGTGGTGGCATAACCACTACCTTATCATGGTGGGTGAGACACCCGGCTAATGATGCCAAAATCATCATGACCAGAACCGCCAACAGCTTCCTATCGCAAGCGTCCGTAGGCGGCAGCAGCCTGCAGCAAAGCTGAGAACAGAACGCTGCTGAAACCAAAGGTCGAGAATCCAGACAACAAAGTTGATTACCCCGGCGAGTGCCGAGCCCCGCAAGTTTCCCCTGCATACACAAAGCTACCAAGGAGAACAGGTGATGCGGGAGGCTGCCGGGGCAACAGTATATGAGGGGAGAAACTCGTCCTAGTCATAAGCATGAGATACAAACAATGAACCAGCCTAATTGGAGTTGCAAGAAGACAATAAAGAATGTGGCAAATAACCCTGTATAGGAAGTAAAGAGAGACTGGAAACAAATACCCTGATTAGAAGGAGAAAAACCCTAGAGTACAGGGAGGAAGAGTGCAGAGAACATGCCACACAAATGTGTAATAAGTGTTGTGATATAAGACTGTCAAGTGAACAGTATAAGAGAAGTAATAATCCAATACAGAGAGCCGAGGAGAGGGGAGTCTAACATTGGATAGTCATATCAAACCTAGGAGAGGTTGAATTTAAAGACTGTGGGAGATATACAACCAAAGACAAGAATGTGAGAGAGTATCTCAAGGAAAGCTGCCATACGCGTATCACTAAGGAGAGTACAAGGTCCAGAAGTGTTTTGTAAGAACTACAAGAGCTCATAAAGGATATATTAAGAGAATATCCAAGAAGATTGTCTTAAGAAACGTATGTTTGAAAGAGATATTTCTATAAAGAGCATACAAGGAGACAGGAAAAGCATAGGAGAATACAGACATTCTTTTGGCAGACTTTGATTTGTTCATATTCGTGTTAGGGTCAGGTAAAGTTAGGTTAGGACCAAGGACATTTACTTTGGACTTCCTGATGACAGATGAACACCTTTTGGGTTTTAGATAGGCAGGGTATTCCCTCTAGCAATAGGGACAGATGGGCCTTTCTCTTATAGTTCAAATAATAGAACCCTTAAACTGTCCTTAAGATGGCCAACTCCTTCTTCCAGCCCGCCACAAATCCCTGTGCTAGAAAACAAATACATTCTGTCCTCCGTCCAAACCTCTACTATCTGCCCTACCACTATGTAAAGAAAGAAATAGAATCTAAGCTTCAACTTGGTATAGGGTCACTCTCCCTTTGTGGTAGCTGGTTTTCTGCCAAAGAGTTCTTACAGTCTTTTCCAGGTCTAGGTTTCGAGCAATGTTTCCAACAAAAAAACAAAATGTCTCTCAACTGTTCTTTTGGCTCCAGTAATGACCTTGTCAGGTAGTCCGAACAATCTCTGGTTTATCCCTATCCTGGGATGTGTCCTCATGACCTGGATAGGTTGGTATTCACAACACAAACAAAGCTCACTTATTGTCTCTCCTGGGATGTTCACAGTCCTAGCCTTGTGTAGGCTCCAAGCCTGTTTCGCTCCATTTGATTCCTCCCTTCTTTCACCCCCTCATGGCGTAGTCTGTTTCTCAGCCCCAGGCGGGTTACTGGTTTGCTGAGCCCTTCTGTCGTTATTGCTTTTTTGATTCCCCCCTGTTGTATTTGTATTCTCAACCCAGTGTGGGTTACGGCCCTGCCCAGCCCTGCTTGGTTTGTTGTTCTCTTACCCCTTCCTGGGGTATTCGCCCTGCTTGGCCTGGTTTGGTCTGTTACTTCTGTCATCAACCTCTCAGCCCTGTGTGGGATTCAGGATTCTTTAGTCCAGGTTTGTGGGCTATAAGCTTGCTCAGCTCAGTTTGTTCGGTTGCTTTTCTCACAACCTTTCACAGTATTTGATCTCTCCGTCCTGCGTGGACTTCAGGCTTATTTAGCCTGGCTTGGTCTATTGCCTTTCTCTCTATTTGGATTGGTAGCCCTATGTGGGTTTATGGGCCTGTGCATCCCCATTTGGTTTCTCAGTTCTTTCACCCCACTCTGGGGTATTCGTATTCTCAGCCCAGTGTGGGCCTCAACACCCTCCGGCTGCTCCTCGGATGCTGCTGGTTACCTTCTCTACAGCAGCGCTGCTCTGTAGTTAAGGCAGTCTCTCTTGCCCATGCAGGTCAGCATCCTTGCCTTTGCTCTGTAATGTGTGGTCTACTATTCTGCATTGCTTCTCCCTTATCTGGGCTTTGACATCAGTGGGGGAAGACGCCGGAATGCCCTGTTTCCTTTAGTACTGCTTCCTTCCTCACCAATCCCTGGCTCACTGGGGTTTCACTTTCATTGATGCTGCAGCCATCAACAATCCGGCCGTTTTCGCAGACTGTTTGGCTGTCAGCTCCTCCTATGTGGTAGCACCTCCCTCTTCTGTGTGTCTGCACTTGCCAGCGTTTCTCGCTCTTAAGCTGATGCTCCTTTTTCTCGGTTGGTGGCTGGCTGAATTTAGGTTTGTCCCTGGACTGGGAGGGAAGATTTAATTGGTCCTGGCCTTGATCAAGGGATGGCAACAAATAAAGGCCAGATAATCCGCCATCCACCTTAAAAGGGCTCTGTGCTTGATTGCCATGTTCGATTCCTATATAACCAACAAACATTGGGGAGTTTGAAGTGAAGGGAGGTGGGAGGAGATCCTTACTTGGGCATTCCTTGTCCCCGGTGTGGGGGAATCACCCCTAGTGGGATGAGCCCGCTTGCCCTGATCCCCAGAGAGGGTATTACTTAGCAAGCTCACCTCCCTAATCGTAAAGGGGTGTCTTCCCCCTTGGGGAGAAGGGATGAATCACCTGATTTGTCACACATGGCACAGAACTTCCTATTATGCAAGTTCAAAGCGTTGCAATCATGACCAAAGCAGTATGAACAATAGGTTTACAATCGAATATAGGAAAAAATCTGGTCCTGGAACCAATTTGCTGCCGTGAGAATATCTTCCAACCTGGCCCCGATGAAAAAGCCTTACAGGCCATTGCCACTCGCCCTGAATGGGTGCCAAATACAGAGACCTCAATACCAGCCAAAAACATCACCCATATGAAGCAGCTAGCAAGGGATGGGGAGAAACCGGTAATGAGGTTTGCAGAAATAAAGAAACATCTCATTTGAGTACATTTTCAGGCTGGTTGTCCAGTTCTCAAATTCAGACAAACATCTCACCATTTAAAGATAGGGCGTCTCTCTAATGTGAGGAAACTCAATCAGCACAAAAGCTGTCTTAGTTTGATGAGGAATCTGAATTAGATCCCATCTGGAGTAAAATATTTGCCTGAGGGATCCTGGCATCTGTGATTCTCATTAATGACACTAGGCAAATTATCATCCGTAATTTGGTAGTCAAGTCCTTAAGAGATAGCCCTGCACTATCTGGCCACTTTCGGAACATTGACAATACAACAGTATTGGTCCAAAGTACCTAGGCACAGGGGAATAGGAATCATAAACAATCAACAAACCAAAGGATGGGAACCCACCTGCTAACCCCCTACCAACTGATGAAAAGACAAGGTGACTGATCTGCACAAGTTAAACGTATGGTAAGCTGACTGAGTAGGTGTAGCCAAATTATTTTCTATTTGTAGAATGTCTGTCTGCCAGGCCAACAAACCAGGACCACCCGGGAGGCTCAAATGATTGTATAGTCCGTTTACCCCAGCCAGGACTTGCTGATAAGCGAACAAGCATGTGACAAAATGCCTGTAGGGGCCTATGATGGCAGTAGGACATACCTGCTCCTCTTGGCGGCGATTTCTGGTGGTGTTCAAAATGGTCTGCCCCTACTGGTAACTACTGTGTTCCCAGGAGCCTATGACTGGGAGGTGAGTGAGCTCCCAGAGGGGCAGCCAAAGGAAAACTCTTATGGGATAGAAAAACCTCTGGATGAATAAGGTTCAAGGTGAGGTTTTGGCAAGAGTCAGGAATCCCAGGGTATGCAGCAGGAGTCTAGATTCCCAAAGCAATGAAGGAGTAGGAAGCAGTCCTACCGAAGGTTAACAGACCAGGTAGGAGGGAGTACCAGGATCAAAGAGCAAGACAACAAGAGAGGAGAAGGAAGGGCAAGAACAAGGAAGCCATCAAGCTAGCAAGTGTTGTGAGCAAATATCTGAGAAACCTCTCACCTTATATCCCGTTCAGGAGCGGGCAACGAATCAGGCACCATGATTGAAGTGGGTCCAAGAAGGAGAAAGTAAAGTAATTGAACTTGCCTTGCAGCCAAGCGGTAACAAGAGGGCATGGTGTGGGATGTTTGATGAATCAGGAATATTCAGCCCTTTTCCCCAAGTGAGAGCCACCCCCTTTGAGGCTCGGGGGGAGACCCTGCTCTGAAAAGTCCCTCCTTATGGATCTGGGCAAGTGGGACCTCACTGGGAGTGACTCCCCCCATGGGACAAGGTCTCCCGTTCCCAAAGGGAACTCCCTGTGCAGGACACTTTCTCTGCATACATGTGATTGCCTTGCATCCAAAACACTGTGTCCTCCTTCTATTTGGCTGTAGGTAATGTAGAAACCAACACGTTATCTGAAAATAAAAGAAATATCACTTTAAGAAGAAATGGCAATGTAAACGGGATGAGGAGGCCCAAACCGAGGAGAGCGTTACGCAAGGGAGCCCCCTGACCTCAGAACGCCAAGGAAAGGCTGAGCTGAGTGCAGACGCGGGGCCCGCGGTCCTCCTAGAAGCAGCAAAGGCAATTCAGGGATGGTGGACGACCAGCAGAGCAGACAGCGGGAGAACCCTTGTCAGGACATAATCAGAGGAACCATCATAAGAGGTGGTGTGACCACGGAGGTGGCATGGTGAGCCTTGAACCCCCCTAACTACACTGAAGCCTGAATGATAGGAAGCGAGGAATGCTTCCACCCGCCGCCGTTCGGGGAATGCAGCAAGCTACAGAGAAGCTGAGACCGGAGCAACAGAGAAACTGAAAAGTAAAGAGAAGAAATTGACATACCCGAGCGTGAGTTAACTCCTGTGAAATCACCTAAGGCTGATGTAGGTACAGGTACAGGGGTGTGCTGGCGGAGCGGGAGGCCCCTGGGAGGACGGATAATTAAGCAAAGAGACTATGATTGTGATACATGTATTAAAAGAAGAACAAATAAGCAGAAACAGATATCTCAGGAGATATTCAAAAGCCTAAAGCAGGAAAAATGTTGTAAAGTGTTAAGAAAGTGGAAACAACTATCGTGGGGAAGAGAGAGAAAACCCCTAGGAGTGATTTCAAGAGAGACACTTGTTAAAGACTGGGGAGACCCCTGTAAGAAAAGTTGTGAAATGCGATGTGGAATACAAAGGGAAGTAAACCAAGAAAGAAGAAGCTCGCTAAAGCCATCCCAGAGGTGGGGAACTTTCAAAACTATTAAGTCAGAGGAACAACCCAGAGCGAAAGGAAAGTGTTTAAGAGACTGTATTCAAGAGAACAGTATGAAAGGTCATTTGCTCAGAAAAGTACGACCCACCAACAGTTGGGAAGAGCTGCAGGAGCTCATGAAAGAGACATTTGAGTACCAGAGGATATTATCATAAGGAGTATTTTTGGTGATGCATGATACATTTAGATATTACAAATTTGTAAGAAACCAGAAGACACTGAGAGAAGCTGCAAGACCAAAAAGGTATAGGGGAGGCCACCAGAAAAGGGAGATTCTTTTGGGCCCAGGTTAGTTAGTATTATTAATGGTAGGGTCAGATAGGATTAGGTTTGGACGGAGTGCATTTTTGATTTTGACGAGCACCTTAGTTTAATTTAATTAGGTATGGAATTCCCCTATGGCAACAGTGCCAGCTTGGCCTTTTCTATTACTCAAAATACGGCACTTCAAAATGTCTGTGTTGTGTCCGAGTCCTTCTTTCGATCCACCACATAAGGCAGCAATGATAAAGTGAATGGTCCTCATGACTGGTGGAGACTATCAGGGAACTATGGGACTTGTGCTTCTTAGAGTATGAGAATACGTGTAGGTTTCTTTTCCATTTATTCCTGCTTGAGACTTAGTAAAGAAAATAGAAATGCTTAAATGCAAGCCTCTGTACCATGTCATTGAAAATATTTAAACACTAGGAATTATCATTCAACACAAAGGGAATAACCTTGTAAGGTATTGTCTCCCTGCAATCCTCTTGCCTAACCCCCATTTAAAAATCAGAAATCCTGTTGGTAGGAGTTGGAAAGGGTAAACCAAACCTCCAACAGGTACAGTGAGAATAGCAAGATCACCTTTTTCAAGGACGTTGACTGAAGTTAGATTGATGTTTTCTTTCATCGGGAATACGTGAAACTATCTAGTGTGGTTGAAACACTGTGACCTGAGTGTAGACCAATAGAGTTAATTAGAACCTCGGACGTACTTAACAGGCTTGATTACTTGTATTGCTCTTTCACAGCCAAATGTCATCCTGAGGCCAGAATACGTGGTTACCTGTGTTATGAGGAACAACGCAAACCGGTTTTGCAGCAATCCATTTACCAAAAAGATTTTGCACTCTGTCAAAAATTAAACAGTTTGGTTTTTGTGACGTGTGCGCTGTGAGAAAGAAACAGATTTAAACCCAAAGTAATCCCATTTTTCTGTTCCTCCTGGGTACATTTGGGCAAGTCCAATTTGTTTCAGCTCCTTTGATGCTGGTATGCAAAATGGGCAAGCGATTTTACTCCACTGCTACACATCTGTATGGGGCAAGATTTGTTTGCTCCATGTGGTATTACACAAGCCACAAGACTAGTCTGAAGTGCCTTTGGCCAATTGTTGGAACCGGTGACAGCGTTAGATTATCTGGCTACTGGGCACTTTTTGGGTTCAATCTAGAAAAAAAAAAGGCAATTGCTCCCTTCTTAAAAGGACCCCTGCTCTAATGTTCTAAGGCAAAAATGCACTGGAAGACAACAAGGGTGTCGCTTTGTTCCCTGTCCAGTGATAGAGAGCATATTTGTATCGGATCATTTGGATATTTGTAGGAGCTCTGCAACCCTTCAAGCGGTTGGTTTATTAGAGACTGTTTTGTTTGAATGGGGCACTGAAGTGCGTGTTTAAACTGACTTAGATGCATCTGTAGTTCAACCTAAAGGATGAAAGAATGTAGTAGGTCAATCAAGTCTTTTATTTGCAAATGTGTCTATCAGCTATGCGAGCGCTATCTTACCTGGAGTATGCCAAAACACCAGATTCATCTGGGTTAAGAGAAAGTCATAAAATGTGGAGACCTACCTTTTAACGGGTGCTGAGCCTCTTTTATTCCTGACCTTAGGCATAGTATTATGAAATCATGTTCCAACTCGTCCCAAAAGAAAAATGTTCTATCTGATCGTAATTCCAGAGTTGTTAGTCTTGCTAGAGTATATATTTATATAACACAGTTGCTCACTAAAGAGGCCTTGCTCTCCCACCAAAGCAAACACCATGACGTGCTTTGTGACCTGTCTCAACATGAATTGAATCATGTTTATCCTCTGTTTAGAATTCAAGCAGAATTAGCAATGGAGCCGTCAAGTGGTGCGGATCAACCATTTGCAGAAATGTTTTTGGATGGAATTGGATCTTATGTAACCAGGCTTTCAAATGGAATAGGCGAATGAATAGAAATAAGGTATGATATGAGTGCTGCTAATTATTTGAAGAAATAAAACGAGGGGTCTATCTTTGGGAGAGTTTGCATGCTTTGTCCACAGACTAAAACTAGAGTAGCTTTAATAAGAGACCAATTAAAAACTCAAAACTAAAAGCATATAACAGGAAGTGCGTGTTCATTGCAACCACAGTGAGATCTCTTGTTTTCTCTCCAGAAGATAAGAACATTTAACCAGGGGACACTGATTGGGCAACACTTTCACTGTCAGTCATTTTCAAGAGAGACAAATCAATCCTGGCAAACTTGGAATCTTATAAAGCCCTTTCTCTGAATGGGGAATAATGTTGGTGTCAAGTATCATCCCTGCACCCCATTAAAACATGTTAAGTTAGCAAGCATGTGTGTAGAAATTCCACTTAATGTGGAGTTCTCACCCAAAGCACATGAAATTGAAAGCAGCAAAGCATGTAGGTAGTGTGCAATACACCATGTTAAAACCAGGGTGGCAATGAAACTTCCATATTCTGGTCTGGGCTATTGCAGCATACGTAAGGGGTAGTAGGATATATTCTGTAGCAGCATTTTCTTTACCCAGGGACATATTTGGTAACATCATTTTGAGAGATTTTTATTTCGAAAAGAAACACACTTTTCACTTTTTTTATTTCGAAAAGAAACACACTTTTCACTTTTCTCCAACAATCTAAGATACCTTTTTATCTACCTCGTTTTGATACTACAGTGTGCTGTTCCGATGAGTAGCAGGGGATACCATGATTCTGAGTGATAGGATAACGTCACTAGTCCTTGGCTATGGCATTTATTGTAAACACAATAGCTGGTCATACCTCATCGATTTAGATGGGGTGTCAGAAAATAATATTTCTAGATACTTTTAAAAGAGAGTATAGTATACTATTGGCTGAATCTTTTCAGCATCATGGGTGTTTATATTTATGTAATAAAGTGTATTTATTTTGATATATTGTTATTTAATTTTTATATAAATGTTGCATCATACAATGTTTAATGTAATTGTTTAACAATGAAAGCGAAGGACGAATAGAATGTAATCATAAGTGTGTTGCTGTTTATGCATTATGAATTAATTGGTGTTAGTTGCATAGTAAAATAAATGTCATGAGTATTATGTTAGAACATAGACTAACGCAAATCTGAAAACATCATGCAAACTAGTGCATTGAATATTTTGAAAGTGGTTTATTCTGTAAAAAATAGCTTTCTTTTTTTCGGATATACAAAATGAAATTTATAATGCATAATGAGTGTAAAAAATAAATATTAACAATGTTTACATTTTTTTACTTTTTCTCCAGTGTTTTCCGAACATTTGCTTAAAGAGTCAGTATAAAGTATGGAGTTAACTTTGATTTATGGAATTTCTTTATTGAACATAGTTTAATGATAAGTGCAGTCTATCCCTGCCCGGCTTGTATATCCTCATTTAGACAGTGAGTTGACAGCAGCACATACGTGTACTTGAAAATGGCTACTACATTTCTATTTAAACAACTCGCAATACAGCACTTTGTAATTTCATTCCTTCATTTGTAGGGTCAGCTGGGTACAGCCGCAATGGGAATAATGTGTTCCTGTCTGATCTCTAAACATCACTTACCTTTCCTTACTCCTTACTCCCAATTCCTACTCGCAGAGTGATGTGCATAAATAAATTGCTACATAAATAATACGCACCCTTACGATAGCTTTACTTTTATTCCACCCATTGACGGTAAACTTCCCACTTTACTTTTATTCCACCCATTGAAGATAAACTTCCCACTTTACTTTTATTCCACCCATTGAAAATAAACTTCCCAGATGAAAGGGCATTTCGACTGAAGTTGTATTTTATACAATGTATGTTGGCGGTATTAAGTTTGCCCTGCCTAGTAGGATAAGCTCCATGTTTCTAGTCAGGATTTCTTTGGTCCAGGAACCACCTAACCGTCTTGTGTCCTCAAGTAGCTAATTTTCCATGTATCCCGGTATAATCCTCGGTTGTTGTTCAGATCGTGTTACCTTGTACTCCTGTTATGATTTTCAATGGAATTATATATGCCAATGTTGTATAAGAAAATGTTTTCCCTTAGTATACAATAACAGCCTGCCACGTGATGCAATTTCTGCTATGGTCTATGCTTGGTCTCAAAGGTACAAAGATTATTATTATTATTGTTTTTAGGGTATTTATTGAGCGTGCACCTGGCTTTGGGAAGCAACCGAGCGCTTTACAATTATTGGTGGAAGAACAAAGTTAGGGAGCAGAAAACAAGGGCGTGGGGATCTTACAACAGGGGATGGAGGGCAATTGTCAGCAATGGGTCTATAAATAGGAAGGGGAGGAAACAGTGGGCATCAGATCACCCAGTCTCAGGTATGGTGGGGAGTGTATGGGTTATGGAACTAGATGTTTGAGAGGAGCCATTCCTTGAACAGGAGGGTCTTGTGCTCCTTCTTGAACTGTAGAAGCGTGGAGGTGAGTCGGATGTTGATGGGGAGGACGGTGCAGAGGCTTGGGGTGTAGATAGAGGTCTGTCTTCTGTTTTTTTTCCTCGCAGAGTTCAAGTCTGCACATGTCCTTACCTCTGGTGTATTGTAGGTCTCTGGAGATGCTGAGTTTCTCAGTGAGGTAGGTTGGGTACTTTAGGGTGACAGCCTTGGAGATGATGCTGTAGGAATTGGAGATGGTGCAGGCTTGCAACGGGAGCAAGTGAAATTCGATGAGGGTTGCGGTGATGAGATCGAATTTGCAGAGTCTTTTGATGAGTCGTGCTGCCACATGCAGGACACATCTCAGGGCTATACCCTCCCTACCGCCACCTTCTTGTATTACTCCTTTCTACTCTCTCCCATACTACTTTCTCCTCTCCACACCACTACTTATCTCCCATTACTACTATCCCTTCTCCAATACTCTCCCCTCTCCGCCACTACTCCACCCCACATTTTACTCAGTCACCCTTCTTTCACACTCAGTCACCGCCCACTCACCCTCTACTCTTTGATATGATATGATTGTTTATTTATATAGCGCCTCTACACAATGTGTTTCAAAGCGCTTCAAGGCAAGGGAGGGTACAAGGGAAAATACAACCACATTCTTACAGGCCATGAACATTAAGGTTGTGAAATTAACTATCGTACTCGGCCTGACGACATTTCAGATAGGGCAAGAGCTAAGACATAGATAAGGAAGGGAGGGGGAGAGTGGGAAGGAAATGGAAACAGACAGGTGACTACCGTACTAGGCCTGACGACATTTCTGGTAGAGGCGTGGAAAAACAAAAGGTGAGGGAGAGGGGTGCAGAAAGGGAGGAGAGGAAATAAGGACACAAACACTCTGACTCACCCACCTTATACTCACACACACCACACACACACAACACAGCACCATTGTCTCTCACCAGTTAATACCTCAACTTCAAAGAAAATCCCCTCCACACTTGTCTCCATTGTCCTTCCTCATTCTGGACTCTTGGTCTGCCGCCTCCTCTGAAATCCGAACAACTAACACCTTCCTGTGTCATGTTCCCATCTCTATCCTCCCCCTTCTCCCATTGGCCTGTCTGTTGTATCTGGTGGTCTGCCATTTTGCAGCGGGTCTGCCCATACCATTGCTGGTGGTTGTTGCCAGCAATGAAAAGAAAGAAACTGTCCAGCGTCTTTATGAAGAGGTATGTGGTGGATCATCATGGTGCGGCCCAAGCACATGTAGGCACTTAGAGACAGGGCAGGAACCGGGGCCCCTCCAATTGCCACCTTCCCTCTCTCGGGTAAGACTGACTCTGACATCCACCCTGGTAGGCCTCACACTGCAGGTTGAGTGGGGCACTCATTCCCTCTTGACATTGTCGGTTTACTGACCATGTCACAGTAGTCTGTATCCCCAGCAGACTAAAGAGAAGACCTAGGGGGGGTCTCAAGATCTTGCATCCCAGCCTCCTATGAAATTGGATAACTGATCTTTGACTGAAGATTCTGACAACAATGTTGCATAGAGTTCTCCTCAGTAGAGTAGGAGGAGGAAGTCTTCCTTGGTCCCAACACAACTGCATCTTTAAAATGGTACACTTAGTTTTCTTACACCCATATTTGGTCAATCACATTTTCAATAGGCATATAATCGTATTTTGTTCTCTTCAAGCCTTCTTAAATTCAGTTTAAGAGCTCAAGTTATTTAATCTATGTTCATAATAAATCGCTGCACCATTGTCAACTAAAAAAGTCATAATTTCCAGAGTGTTTTATCGTAAAACCTTTACAAGACCAATCAATTATAAACTCCCCACCACTAGCTACGTCAATATTTGGAATGTATTATTGTTTATCAAATACTCAGTTGAAAAGAAACTGGCCTTAATTTTTAATTCCTAAATTAGTCTTTTGGGTGGGGGAGGGGGCAGTCAATAACCTACAAACTCAAGTAGACCGCAGAAGAGTGAACTACTGTACAACAATGGATGCATAGAAATAAAGACGTACCTGTTGAAGATGAGAAAGGGGAATTAAGGAAATGTGGTTAATTACATGCTAGCCAGAATGAACATTACTTAGTGGCAAGTTGTAATAAGGATAAGAGGTACAAATTAATGAAAAACCAGGAGAGGTGCACAGAGCAGTAAAAACAATACATCTTAAATTGTTGTCCATGCAGGCTGACCAAAGACAATAGGTCAGGTAGGTGAAGTGGGGCAGGTCAATGAAAAAAAAGCAAATGAGTATGGGGTGTTGCAAACCACCCAACTGAGTGACTGTTGATGGATTTCTCATGGGCCATAAGGGTGCAGGTGGACAGAAGTGGAGAGTCCAGGGATGAGAGTGTTACAGTCCTTAAGATTATAGAAGGCCACATAGTTCATCAATGTCTCGATTTTCTCGACTGCTCAGGAGAGGGTGAAAACTAATCTACCGCTGTGGTACTGCCAGTCAAAAAGGTGAGATTGACGAAGGTTGAAAAAACACTGTGATAATGTATTACATTTTTAAAGGGTTTTTTGTGGATTGTTATGTGTAGCTTGTATCAATTCTAAAGAATGTTTGTGCTCCCATTCTGTGCCTTTCCTGCAAACCTTCGACTGAAACAAACCCATCCACAATTTATTGCACATGTTACATACAAAGACCATATTAGAAATTCTGATGTTATACCAAATTGGGTGAATATGTTTCTGATATGACCAAGGCAAAGTTTGAGGGTGATGTCATTACCTAGAAGATCAAAGCTAAGAACACAATGATATTGTCATTTAATCTAGCTTGTACATTTCAAAAGGATGGTAAGTGAGTACAGCAGCTCATCAACTTTGTTCATTTTTATATGTTTCGTATTCATACTTTCTCCAAAGCAATATCCACAGGTATCTCGATCTTCATAAACAATAAGTTTAATTGTTATGGGCTAAAGAAAGCAATATGGTTTCTAAGATGTGAAGGAGGCAATTATAGCATTGTAATGATATGTTCTGCTTAGAGATTGCTCATTTTAAATAGCTTCAAGTGTAGACTGGATGGAAACGATTTAAAACAGCCTTAGGGGACAATTCCATGAAAAACTCTATAACGCATCCTAATGCCACTACTGCCAGTCATGTAATGTGTGTGTGTGTGTGTGTGTGTGTGTGTTTGTGTGTGTGTGTTTTATTGTGTGTGTTTATTTCCATATATATTTACGGGGCTTGTGAATCTGTTCAGAATGACTTCACATGCTAAGCGAATGTCGCCATTTACTTCCTAGTTGTTTTCCTTGAAAGTAATAGATAGACGTGGACAAGGGCTTTACTTTTATACTATCCCTATACTACGGGCGCAGGTTCCCATAATGTTGTGAAGATCCTCAGATTTGTTTGTCTACTTCCTTTGGCATGGTCACAGGAGTGCAGTGCTCAAATGAAGTCATTTCCATCAACACGACACCACCTGCAGAATACATTTTCGATGCGGACAGCGAACAAACATTGAAGTATAATGTTGACCATGACCTGAAGCTGACATCATCTGAGCCCGAAGGGACTCTGGCCCGAACCCAGTTTCGATTATAGGGACACGATGAATACAAAGAATGGCACGAATGGTTGATATAATATCTATATCTAGGATCTCATTTCCCCAGTACCAACAGTCCAAATTGGGACACCCCCCTTGGGTTCTGCCCTAAATGTAGTCTGTAATCACTTCCTCCCAAGGGATCATGATGAAGTAGCCTGTGCCTCCTGTAAGAAGGTTAAGCCTAACACTTTGAAAAGTGAAAAAGGAGAAACTCTATGCACCGTGTGCTGTGGAGACTGCAAAACAAAGGGTGAGAAGAGGTGATCAAGGTCAATTAGCCAGGGAATGAGGGGACACGTCGGGTCCTGAAGAAGCAGTCACCCTGTGCACCAAAAGGCAAGTGAACTAATGGAGTTTCTGATCAGCTAACCCTCATATCCAAAAGCAGAAACAGCCCAGGAGGCATCATATTGTGGTTTTACGGGTAATGGGTAAGGGTGCGGGGACAACACCAAATTCTGTGCTGAAATACACAAAAGGAGTCTGTCTCCAACCTACACCCAAAGTGTCCACATAGGCCACAAGGACCATACAAAGGGAGTCTACCCCAAAAAAGCATGGCACACACAGCACTGATGCCCCCAAATCAAGCAAGTGTGGCTCAGGACATACAGTTCTGAGAAGGTAGCTATAAAAAGATATTACTAAGAAGAGTGGCACCAACAAGCCACTACAGTGAAAGATGTGGAGCCTAGAAAATCAGCACGGTCAGTGCCATTTGGTGCAAACAGTCCTCTACTGGAAAACCTCACAACCCAACATGGAACTAACGGGTGAATTTAAGGCAGAGAAACAAACAGTTTTCCACACCTATTGCACTTAAAGACAAGGATTTTCTGTGCAGGTGCTTTGCACATCCCCTTTCTAGCTTCTGATTTAATGTATGAGGAGGAGGATTATGAGGATGAGGATTTACCATTTAAAAAGAGAGGGCCATATCTCCATAGCAGAAAGTACGCTTTTGCAGGGTCCAGAGCCAACATTAGTATGCCCATGAAAGAAATGGAGTACAAGAAACCAGATATATCTCATGAATGGTTAGGCAAGCCCCCATCCATGGTTTCCAGGTTAGATTACAGCCACTGAGATGATGTGGTCGAAGAGGAAACCAAGACTAGAAGGAGGAGATGAGGAGCATGATTATTCAATAGAGTTCCTCAATAACACTAAGCCACTCATACCGAACTCACCCACAGAAGAGCAGTGCTCCTATGTTGTACTCCAGGTCACCACACAGCTTGGAATTAAGACACAACAGGATCAGGAGAACAAAGATTTAATTGGGGAGACACTAGATGAACCAAGGCAAGTAACCCAGTGTGTTCCTCTGAAGTCATCAAAAAAACAAATGTGCTAACAATGGAGGCCCCTGATCTGCAAAGTAAAGGATTTCAAAGAAGTATAAATCCTCATCTTTAGAGCCTTAAATTATATGCAGCCAATAACAGACAGACACCATAGTGCTTACCATGCCCACACACTTTGTGGAACACTTACCGATAAAGAGAGTAAAATAATGTAATCCATAGACAGGAAAAAGCCCACTACTACAACATGTAACATCTATGTTGTAAATACCACCTCCTACTCTGTAGCATTTATTTATAACATTTTTGTAATGCCCAAAACCAGAGGTATTGCAGCGTTGGCACCAGCATATGACGTAGAGACAAAACAACACAGTAATTAACAGCACATTCGTGGAAGGTCATGCGCCAAAAGTTGCTATTTGAGTAGTATGCTCATGGAGGGATTATTAAGATATGACCAAGGGCATAATTCATTATTAAAGAGGGGCTACTCGCGGCATAGATAGCCCAAAAGGTGCCTGGATGCTGCTGAAAGTGGGATGTCAGGCAGCTAAGGTTGCTGGTTTAAAAAAAGAAAAAAGCTATTGCTGGCTCTGTCTCACAGGAATTCACCCTCAGACCCAAGCAACCCAACAAATAAACCACTAGACAGGAAACAATCAGTGAAAGGAGCGTCGGATAAAGCTAAACACAGAAAGAACCTTTTTTTAAAAAAAAATATATATATATAATTCCTTTATTAGTTTGTATAAATCAAATACAATTAACCATTGATAACCACAGTACAAGCAAATTGGATGGTCTTCACATGACCTGCAAACTGTATCACACATCACATTCTTGTATCTGTACAGAGTGGAATCAGAAATGTCATACAATAGTAGAACGAGTAGCATATGCGTGTATACATTCAATCTGCTATAAAAATACATATATATATTTGAAGCCAATGGATCATTCCGATTCTCATGGTGGCCTTTAGTCATTTGATTGATCATCAACATATGCAACATTGAATATATTACTGATTCTCTATCATGCTTCCTGTTGAGTACCGATAGGTCACCTTCTTCTGCTACCCACTTTCATCCTCTGAGCCAGATCAAATCATTTGGCACTCTGGCATCTTCTAATGCATTGTGGGACATCTTTTGGCTAAACTAAGCCTCAGGTCAAAAGCTTCTGTTTATGCTAACTTTTCCTGATCACTAATGTAGTGTGCACACAAGCCTTACACGATTCTGTATCCGATAAATTTTCCCCCAGGAATTTATACAATGTTTCCCGAACTCTAACCAACCCTTCCATGTTTTGCTAGACCTGCCAGCACACAATTCTGTGGTTGCAACATTGGCCCCATGTACAGAAGGCCTTGTCGGGAAACAGGGCCGCCTTTTACATACCTTGTTTGACAGTCATGCATTATCTAAACAAAATAACCGTATTTAGTGAGTTTTCATGCTCCTTTAATACATTTTATTGAAACTCATAAGCAATTCAGATGGAATAAAAATCCCACCAGTACCGGATGCACACATAATGCACATTACGTTAACTTGTCAGATCTCAACTGGAATCTACTACTTATACATTACGCTGATCAAAATCTGTAATCCTGCCACCCGACAGGAGTGTCTCAGCAAACTCCTATGTCTTATGCGTACGGTGAGAAAGAGAAGAGTTAAAGAGAAAGAAGTGACAATCTCAGGAATAGAGAAGAGTATAAGAGCATGACAAGGTAGAGAAGATGAGGAAAAAGATAAACCAGAGATTGGATCCATGTCGCCTATAACACAAAATCAAACATAAACTTGGCGATACAATCTTGCTTAGGGTGTAGCTGGATAATAAAGTGATTCATGCGATTGTAAAAATTGTGTTCATAGCAACCCATTGCTTCGTGGCATAAAACATTAATTACAGTGCTGCAATACATTGCTATTTAGCATTGCACTGCACCAGGGCACTATCCCACCTGTCTAATCAGATCAATCTCTCCTTTTCCATAACAGTCTACTATTATTATAGGTCTGGTCCTAATCCATCTATACATTCCTGCAGTATGTACCACAAGTTTACCCTGCCCATGGTTGCAGCTCCTTCTTGCATGTATGCTTCCATCCGATGCACAACAGTCTCCTGATTGCAGCAGGATGCAGTAGAATGTTTGGAGAAGTCTTTCAAATTTGATATAATAACTTTAAAGGTTAGAAGTGCATTGAATTGCTTCCCTTGCACTGGGCTATCTTTGAAACCACGATAAATAATACCACCCATTATTGAGAAGATTGAAAAGGGTATTTAAACATTACAAATACGTGTAATCGGAGGCAGCACCCTGCCCAAAATCTTGTCATGATTTTGCCCAAGAACGACATATGTTTAAATGTTCCTTTTTGCAGTTTGCAGGAACTGCGCATGGCTGCTGGAGAGTCTTGTCCTGAGTGTCCAAGTTTGGATGTTGTAAAGAGAGTTCTATTATATATCCAATATAGTGATTGCGTAATTGAGACTGCCTTCGAAGTGCAGCGAATGTTCGTCCAAATTCTTCCCCAAAGGGACAGCGAAATGTCACACTCACTCTTTGCGCCACGCACACTCAACCTTGAAATTGGGCTTCTGCCCCCTCTATTTAGTAGTCTCTTGTGGATAGCAGAACCGATTTGTGGAGCGTTCGGTGACCATGAAACTACCCCTCGCCCACCATTCACATATTTAATTATACTATGGGATATGTGTAGGTACGTTAAGATTTCTCCCATTGGTAGATTACATTTTCTATACAGCAAGGAGAAAGGGAGATCCCCTGAAGCGGACTAGATTTGTTTTGCATAAAGTGCGCCCTGCTCCATCCAAGAGGGCCAATACCGAGGTTTAACCCTCTACTTTCAGATTAGTATTGACCAAACAGGAAATTAATATGGCAAATCACCCTGCCCACCCACATTTACTTCCCATGATCGTATAACTTTACTTGTTTGTGAGATTTCATGTGTCTACTGCCTTAAAGAGTGAGGCTAGCTCTGCGTCCAAATCTAGCCATGCCATGGGTAAATCATGGGTTTAGTTTAGTTCAGTTTGTTTATTTATAAAGCGCATCCGAACCCTCAGGTAACTGGGCGCATAATCATGTGTACAGCAGAGTTACATATCGTTACACGAGCATCATAGTACAACAGACAGAACGTACATTAGTCCAGGCTCTGAATGTTACATACAAGAGTAGAATATACCAAGAAAAGTATGTACAGAGAATATGCAAAAAAGAAAAAAAGTTACAGTGGCTAAAGTGGACCGGGTTACAGGTTGGTCCTGAGTAGGCTGTAGGTGGAGTGAACATTACTACAGGTAGAGAGCGGCGGCTAGCTAGTCATGTCGGTGAGAGTCTGGCTGTTTAGGCTAGTAGCCATGATTTTACCATGGCTCTGAATGGCCAGAATGCGGCTTCAGATCTAATTGTGGTGGGGAGGGTGTTCCAACATTGTGCTGCAAGCACTGGAAAACTGGAGCCCCCTGCTGTTTTTAGGTTCTAATTAGGGATCTTTAGTTGGTGTAGGTGGTGGGTCTAGTGGGGCAGTGTCTAGCGAATTTGTCAGAAAGGTATCGTGGGGCAGTATGTGATAGGCACTTGTGGGTGATGACCAGTGTTCTTAGCTTAATTCTGTCACGGATCGGGAGCCAGTGGACTTCTTTTCTAACCGTGGATATGTGCGCTTGCGCGTGAGGTTGAGGGCACATCTTAGTGCATTATTTTGCAGGATCTGGAGTCTGTTCAAATTTTTAGTGGTAGTGCCTAAGTAGAGTGTGTTGCAATAGTCTAATTTAGACAATATAAGCACTCTAGATAGGGTGAGGCAGCTAGAGGTGGAGAGGAAAGGCCTACAGGCATTGATCAATTTATTGGTGAATGAGGTAGCTGAGATGGTAGAGTTTATTTGTTTCTTTAATGATAGGGTAGAATCGAGGTATACACCTAATGTTTTAACCTCTTTGGAGACTTTTATGATGTTGCCATCAATGGTAAAGGATTGGTACCTTTGGTCCAGTTTGTTGAGGCGAGCCTGGGAGCCTACGATAAGCAATTCTGTCTTATCGTCGTTAAGGCAAAGACTGTATGTGGCCATCCAGGCTTGGATTTCTAAATAGATATCATTAAGCTTTGCAGCATCTTCTTCATAGCTGCCAGTGAGCGTGATGAGGACCTGGGTGTCATCTGCATAATTAGTGTAGCTGACACCCAGATCGTCAAGACGGTCAAATAGGAGCTTCGTGAAGATGTTGTAAAGTGTGGGAGAAATGCAGGAGCCTTGCAGCACTCCACATGTGATTGGGATAGGGTCCGCAGCCGCCGTGGGGGCGAAGACTCTAGTCGTCCTGTCAGACAGGAATGACTGGATCCACTTAGTGGCATTCTGAGAGAATGCAGCAGCCAAGGAGAGGTGTTGAGTGAGGATCTGGTGGTCAACCAGATCAAAGGCAGCAGAGAGATCCAACAAGAGCAAGATGGCCAGTTTGCCCTTGTCTTTGGCGTCATCCATTTGGATTTTTAGATCCAAGAGGGCAGTTTCAGTCCCGTGCCTTGGTCTGAAGCCGGATTGTCGCATGCCTAGGAGGTTATTTTCTTCCAAATGTTGTTGTATTTGGAGATAGGCTACCCTGTCCAAGATTTTGAGAAGAAATGGGACTATGGTGATGGGCCTGTAATTTGTGGGGATGTTGGGATCTAGGTTAGGTTTTTTTAGCAGGGGTAGGACCCACGCTTCTTTAAGGTTGTTGGCGACCACTGAGTTTTTGAAGGAGGAGTTGATCAGAGAGGTGATGAGAGGGGCTAACTCATTAGCACCATCTTTGATGACGGATGCTGGGCAAATGTCACCTTTGCAGTTGGATGGTTTGAGGCTGGCGATTATCTTGATTACTTCCTCTTCTGTGACTGGTGAGAAGTGGAAAGATGGGCAGATAGGGGTAGTGTAGTTAGTTTTGCTGCTGGGGTTCTGCTTGAAGGCAATGCTAGCTTTTTTTGCTTCTATCTTGGTTTGTAGGAGGGCAATTTTGTTAGCAAGGGCGAGCTGGATATTGTTACACCAGGCCTTGTCTTTGATGCAGTCCTCTGTAGGGGGCAGTGGTGATTCAAGTTCTCTTAGTATAGCGAAGAGTTCTTTGGTGCCAGATTTGGCATTTTGTATTCTCAAGTTGTAGGTCTCTTTCTTAGCATTTAAGATGGCGGATTTGTAGGTGGAGGCAGCTGAAGCAAATTTGTCTTTAGTGGAGAGAGAAGGGGCTTTTCTCCAGCTAGTTTCTGCAGTTCTTTTAATATTACGGAGAGCTTTTAATTCTGCTGAGAACCATTTGTTGGAGTGGGCAATAGGTTTGGCTTTTCGTTGTTTGAGAGGAGTTATCTGGTTGAGGGCTAGTTCTAAAATATTGTTATATAGGTCTACTATGGCTGCTGGGTTGTTTTTTTGTGTGGGTACATTAGCTTTACTGATAGGCGCGAGAAAAGGTTTGAGGTTCTCTATAGTGATGTTGCGGTTGTTTCTGGAAATTATTTGAGGTAACTTTGTAGGTCGTGTGGTAGATGGTAAGGATCTAGGTAAAGAGAAGGTAATAAGATGATGGTCAGTCCAAGCACAGGGAGTGATGTCAGTCAGTGAGAGGTTGCAATTGGCATCTGCAAGCCAATCCAAGGATCTTCCTTTTGTATGTGTAGGTTGATTAATGTGTTGGGTGAAGCCTAGATGAGTAATCGTGCCTCATTATAAGGTTGCCGGTCTGGGAACTATAGTGCCGGTAAGCATGCTGGTACCGTAGTTCCCGGACGGGCAAACTACGAGTGCTGCTCGCGGGTGCCATTGCGAGCAGAGCATGTCGGATGCACCGGCACCGTTGATAGCAGTGCCGATGCATCCGGCTGCCCCATTCCCATTGAGCCCTATGTTGCATAGTAAACTGGTGTTTTTTAGAGGCCAGCCTACATTTAATGAAAACCAGTTTGATCCTTGTGAACCAATTTGGCGACGAGGGGTTCTCAGTGTCGGTCAAAGACATGGGCCTGTAGTTTTTAGCCAGTAATGGCTACTTTATCAGTTTAGCAATTAGTGGTTGATGGCTTTGTCAAAGCTCTACTGCAGTGCCCTCTCTTTGCTGTAATACGCAAATAGCGCCCTATGCTTGGGTGGAAGCACGTCTATAAACATGTGGTAAAAAGCCATATTGATCCCAAATGGAGCCCAGGCGCCTTACCATTTTTAAACTTTACTATCACCAATTTAATACCCGTTAGCAATTATTCCTGATGGGTGCAATGGGACGTACTTTTTAAATATGCTTCACTTAGATAATGAAGAGGTAGTGACTCAGGAGTGTACATCGTTCCATAAAATTTAGCAAATCGCCCTTCTATATCATGGTCTTTGGTAATTGAGCTTGTTCCAAGTTTTACTGCCATGATTTTGTTGTTCTGAGTTCTGGCTTTTGGATATGTGGCTAGCATAGAACCTATTTTGATGGCACCCCCAAAGTGATACTCTGGAAGCTTTTTCTGTTCATGTTTTGGAATATTCCGTTTTTGCCCCAATAAGGACCCTTAACTTTATCACCTGTGTCATGTGTGAGGATGCTCTGTACGCCTCCATGTGCGTTGCTCACCAACCCGAGGATGCCGGCACTGCTTGTAGAGGGTTGGACTGCATTGCATGGCAACATTGAACGCTGCATTGAAGCACGCAGCTACAGATATTGAGTGCCTGTGCATGTGCGCGCAATGTGCTACATGAGCGAATTAAAAAAGGAGTAAAATAATTGCAATCAAGAAGGAGATCAGTGGAGACCACTTACCAGTTCGAATGAAGCAAAAAGAGCATCCCAATTCTCCAGCATGGGGTCTGGCATGGATTCACATGCTCATGAATATTCCCCGTCGTCAGGCCGGGAATCCTCGGTATAGAAAAAATCAGTATCAGTTTTGTTTCTGATCTGTCTTTCTCAGTAGTAACCAATCACTGGTCTCTGGGTCATACTGCCCACAGTCAATGACTGCCCTCTCCCTAAGCCCCGCCCCTGGCAGCCATCCTCAGATTTTTACCGCACGTTCAAGTGTTGGGAGTCCCCGTGCTGTGCTTTTTTCATGAGATTTTCTAATTTTTTCGGTTAAATAGAGCCTCAAGCTCCACCGTTTCTACATCTGACCAACGGGGATCCGTTTCGGAGTTTCTACGCCCCTCAAGGGTGAAGATTACGTCGAGTTACGCTTTTGGAGGGTTTCAGAAGTTCCAAGGCCTACCCGGACATGGCCCAGGAGAAAGGGAGCTCGACGCCCGGGAAGCTGTTCAGGACCTGCCCTGGATGCCAGCTTCAGAACGTTTTCAAGGAGGATGAGCATTCTTTATGCCTCTACTGTCTCCATGAGGACAAGACGCACAAGGAAAAGGACTGCGCGTTTTGTGGGAACATGTCAGAGCGGACCATGAAGGATCGCCAGCTCCGTCTCGCCAACTGGCTGGAAGGTAAGAGCCCGCCAGGCGAGAAGAAGAAAAAGAAGTCCGAGCGGTCTTCTAAGTCCTGTGAGGGTGCCCCAGCGACGGGGGCCCAACAAAAGGCTAAGCACCGCGAGTCCGCGGGCACCGGGAGCGCCGAACTGTCGGGCTCCTTGGCTACCAGGCAGGGCGCATCCTCCCCGGCGCCATCAACCACGAGCCAACGCTCTGGCTCGGGTAAGAGGAAGTCCGAGAACCCGGCGAAGCTTCTGGAGAGGCCCCGGTCCATCTCGAAGATTCCGGCAGAGGGGGAGCAAGGCTCGGACCCTCCCCCCAAGGTGAAGGCCCCAGGCGTACAGAAGGTGACGTTGGCCTTAATTCACCCTGCTAGGACCTCGATTGAGGATGTCGCCACGGCCCTGGCTCAGCCTGTGGAAGCTACACCAGTGGAGGCACCCTCAGGTACCAGAGTCTCCCTGCCACCGCGGAGGGAGTCCTCTTTCAGGCCCATCGAGAAGTCCCCCACGAAGTCCTCGTTGGAAAGGATGGGGGAGGGGCTGGTGGCCCTCGTGGATACGGACACGACCTCTGAAGAGGAGCTCATCCAAGTCATGGAGGAGGCCCAGCCCATCGGGAGGGATCCCGAGGGCGACGACGAAGGCAACGGTGTCGCAGACGAGGCTCCTCAAGAGCCCTCGCTCCCGTCGTTTCCGGCGCCGCAGGACACCTCGGCGGCCATTTTGTCAGCCATCCAGTCCTTATGCTCGGAGATAGGACTAGGTTGCCCCTTCCCCCGACGGAGGTACCTGAGCCAGACCCGACGGGGGAACCGGAGCCAGGACCTTCGGAGAGCCAAGCACTTAAGAGGAGGAGGACGCATCCTAGGCCTCCTCTCCCGCCTCTGCGGCCTTCTCTGCCTTCCCCCCGGTCCACTACCCACGGGGATGATACAGGCATGGACACGACTATGACGGGTACGGATGACGACAGAGGCGACGACGGGACGTGTCCCCCATCGCCCCCTGCCTGGGCGTCCCCGCCCGACGAGATTGGATCCTTCCATGCTATGATTTCCAGGGCATCCGAGCTCTTCCAGCTCTGCCCCGAAGAAAAGAAGAAGGAAGGGTTCCTTTACCAACGGCGCGAGGCTAAAAGGAAGACAGTCCTCGCCGTACCGCTTCTTGATGACATCTGGGATGAGGGACTCGCCCTCCTCAAGAACCCTGCCACGGCTCCTGCGAAGAGGGACCGGTACGAGAAGAAGTACCGGGTCCCCGACGCTGCCTCCTTGTGCCTTAGGGCACAACCTACCCCGGATTCGGTCGTTTCGGCGGCAGCCAAGAAGAAAGCGGGGGGGGCATCGGCCTCGACTTCAACCTCCCCGCCGGACGGCGAGGGTAGGAAGCTGGATGCGATGGGACGACGGGTCATCTCATCTGCAGCGACGACCATCAAAGCGGCCAACGCCCTGGCCATCGTAGCCCGCTACGACAGGGAGTTGTGGTTCAAGATCGCCCCTCTGTTGGACTTCCTTCCGGACGCCAAGAGGGCTGAGGCCCTGGAAATCTTACAGGAAGGTGAGATTGTTTCGGACCACGCCATTACGGTGGCTACGGACATCGCCGACACCGGTTTCCGTCAGTTGGGCAACAGCGTTTGCCTGAGACGACGAGGATGGCTCAAGGCGATGGATTTCCACCAGGACGTACAGACCAAGGTTTTGGACATGCCTTTCGATGGGAACAACCTTTTTGGCAAGGCGGTTGATGAGTCCCTTCAGGCGATCAAGACGGACACGGAGACGGCCCGTGCACTGGGTGTGCTCCAACAGCGACGGCCGTCCTTTCAGAGCTCCGGAGGCAGACAGGGAGCCGGCAGCAGCTCCTCTACGTACCGTCAAGCGGCAAGATCGCAGGAGGTCTACAGGGGATGCGGCAAGTCAGGTGGATCCCACTGTCATCGCCAAGGTGGTCTAGGAGGCAAAGCGGCCTCCAAGCAAGATTGACCCGACCGTCGGGTCGGGCCCCCGCCGAAGCACCCCGGTGGGAGGCCGGCTGACGAAGTTCGTCGGCGTGTGGGAGTCAATCTCCACCGACCGTTGGGTGCTGGACACCCTGGCCCTGGGGCACGCCCTCGAGTTCCAGAAGAGGTGCCCCCGCATTCCTCCCGTGGCCAGGAAGGAAAATCACGTCCCTCAACTGCTGTTGGAGGTAAGGGCAATGCTCAGGAAAGGTGCCATCAAGCTCATCCCGAAGAGGCTTCGGGGCTCCGGAGTTTACTCAAGATACTTCCTCGTAAAGAAGAAGACAGGAGGATGGCGTCCCATCCTGGACCTGCGACGACTAAACAAATACATCAAGGCACAGAAGTTCCGGATGGTCACCCTCCAGCACGTGCTGGGACAGCTGGAGGAAGGCGATTTCCTGTCGTCGTTGGACTTGGAGGATGCTTACTTCCACATCCCTATTCTAAAGAGACACGGAAAGTTCCTCAGGTTCGTGGTCAAAGGGCAGCACTACCAGTTCAAGGCCCTCCCGTTCGGATTAAAATCGGCGCCCAGGGTGTTCACCAAGTGCCTAGCACTGGTGGAGGCGCGGCTGCGCCTGCAGGGGATCCACGTCTACCCCTACCTGGATGACTGGCTCATACGGGCAAGGACAAGGGAGCTCGCCGTGGAACACACTGCGAAGACCGTCCAGCTGCTCACGGACCTGGGGTTCCCCATCAACTTTCCAAAATCCCACCTGGTCCCGTCGCAAGTTGCCCTGTTTCTGGGAGCACAGCTCGACACAGTGGCGCGGCGGGCCTCACCGTCGGAGGAAAGGATAAAGACCATCATAGGAAAGGTGCAACGTCTGCTGGCCACGGACGTGGCCAGAGTGAGGTCTATCAAGTCCCTCCTCGGAATGATGTCCTCCTGCATTTATCTGGTGCGCCACTGCAGACTTCGGATGCGGCCCTTGCAAGAATTCCTCGACGCCCACTGGATCCAGATGACGGGCAGCTTCAAGGACAGGATCCTGCTCGACAAAGCGTTCCGTCAGGTGATACGATGGTGGGGTGTCCGCTCTCATCTGACGGCGGGAACAGGTTTCCTAGCCCCGGCTCACCAGGTAACGGTGATCACTGATACCTCCCTGGAAGGTTGGGGAGCGCACACCGGGGGTCTCCATGCAAGAGGCCTTTGGCTCCCGGAGGAGAAGACTCTCCACATCAACATCTTGGAGCTCCGTGCAGTGTTCTGGGCCCTCAGGTCCTTCCTTCCGTCCCTCAAAGGCACGGTGGTGAGGATCTTCACCGACAACACCACGACGATGTTTTACATTCGGAAGCAGGGTGGAACCAGATCCCCTGCCCTAGCCAAGGAAGCCCAGGATCTGTGGCATTGGGCCGTCGCCCAAGGGATGTTTCTGGTACCCTTTCATCTGGCAGGGATAAATAACACCATCGCCGACTCACTCAGCAGAGAGCTGCGCTCGTGCCACGAGTGGGAACTGCGCCAGGATCAAGTGGACCGACTCTTCCGACGATGGGGCAAACCCCAGATCGATCTCTTTGCGACGGCGGCGAACTCCAAGTGCCGGAGGTTCGCCAGCAGGTTTCCTTAACCGAGGAGCATGGGCGATGCTTTCTCGTTCCCCTGGGACAGTCTGTTCCTTTATGCATTCCCGCCGTTGCCATTGCTACTCCGGCTCGTCAACCAGCTCAAGAGGTCCCGGTGCAGGATGATTCTCGTCGCACCGGCATGGCTGAGGCAGATCTGGTTCCCGGACCTTGTGGACTTGTCAGCGTCCACACCAGTCAAGCTGCCGACGGACGCGGATCTTCTCTCCAGAGAAGGAGGCACCATTCTTCATCACGAACCAGAGTCGCTGAACTTGCAGGCCTGGCTCCTGCAGCACTAGAGTTTGGAGGATACGACATCCCGGCTGACTGCAGAGAGGTTCTCGCGAAGGCCAGGGCATCCTCAACTCTCAAGTGCTACGGACACAAATGGAAGAGGTTCTCTGTCTGGTGCCGTGCACAGAAGATTAACCCTCTGCGGATTACGGCACCTCAAGTATTGCCATACCTATTGTCCTTGGCCAAGGCTGGCCTATCTCATGCTTCCATCAAGGTACATCTGGCTGCCGTCTCACTTTACACCAGAACTACAGGACGGGCGTCCTTGTGGTCTCATCGACTGGTGAAGGAATTTATGAAAGGACTGTTCAGATCATTCCCGCCGGTGAAGGCCACTGCCCCGGCGTGGGAGCTCAACGTGGTGCTGACTAGGCTCATGGGGGGCCCCATTCGAGCCTAGACATTCAGTGCAGTTGAAGTTTCTGTCGTGGAAGACAGCATTCCTCGTGGCCATCACCTCTGCACGACGAGTGGGAGAGATCCAGGCCCTGTCTTGCAAGCCTCCATACTTGACTTTTCACGACACGAGGGTGGTGCTGAGGACGCACCCCTCCTTCATGCCCAAGGTGCCGTCGGACTTCCACCTCAACGAGCCCTTGGTGTTGCCAGTTTTCTTCCCGTCGCCTTCGTCGCCGGCTGAGAGGACTCTCCACTCGCTGGATGTAGCTAGAGCGCTGAAGTTCTACGTGGACCGCACGAAGAGTTTTCGGAAGACATCACAGCTGTTTGTGAACTTTGGACCTGTGAATCAAGGGAAGGCTCTCTCGAAGACTTCCATTTCCAATTGGCTTTCCGGCTGCATCATGCACTGTCACCTGTTGGCAAACCGACCGTTGCCAGGCTGTCCGAGAGCCCATTCGACCAGAGCGATCGCTGCTACTATGGCATTCCTGTCTGGTGTGCCCCTGCTCGACATCTGCAGGGCTGCTACGTGGAGGTCGACGCACACCTTCACGAGATTCTACTGCGTCGACCGGGATTCCAGGGAGGAGTCCAGAGTCGGCCAGGCAGTGCTGTGCAACCTGTTCGCCTAAGGTGAGCCTGATGAGGAGGTAAGAGTTTCTTAATGTTGAGTTGTTGTATTGCTTGATATTGAGCCTTTTGCCACCTCCCGTGGTTGTGCATGTGTATACTGCTATGTATTCTTATATTCATGAGCATTTGAATCCATGCCAGACCCCATGCTGCAGAAGCAACAAGTTACTTACCTGTAACTGTTGTTCTCCAGCATTGGTCTGGCATGGATTCACATGCGAACCCTCCCGCCTACCCCTCTGCGGCTCTTCACTTGGTCATACTGCCACTTCATGTGCTACCAAATCTGAGGATGGCTGCCAGGGGCGGGGCTTAGGGAGAGGGCAGTCATTGGCTGGGGGCAGTATGACCCAGAGACCAGTGATTGGTTACTACTGAGAAAGACAGATCAGAAACGAAACTGATACTGATTTTTTCTATACTGAGGATTCCCGGCCTGACGACGGGGAATATTCATGAGCATGTGAATCCATGCCAGACCCATGCTGGAGAACAACAATTACAGGTAAGTAACTTGTTCCTTATAAGCAAACCCTAAGGAACAAGAATATATATGGGGGTGCATTTTGCAGAGTCACAGAGGAATGATGAACATTACCATTACCAACAATGTTGTTCCTGTCCTCACCTGGTGAACCGAATTTTAAAAGGACTAAATGGAAAGAGGTGTCAATGAATTATGTTCTGGCTATGTATGGCCCCAATTACTCTAATGAGAGGAAGGGTGCCTTGTTGTTTAAATGTTTGGATCCAGCAGTGCAAAAAATACTAAAGACCACGGTGGACCATAACATCCTACTGACCCAGTTGGAGCGAGCAGGTGTTGCTGGGCCTCTTCTAGCGTGGTTTGAGTCTTTTCTTGAAGGGCGCTCCCAGACTGTTGCTTTTCAAGCCTGCCATTCTTCTACTAAGGAACTGGCTTGTGGAGTTCCATAAGGGTCAGCACTGCCCCCCCTTCTTTTTAATTAATATGTGCATCTACTGGCTGATCTTATTGACGAGTCTGGAGTCCTTTTTTATACTTACGCTGTTAGTGTTTCGGCTGGACTCCCCACAACAGACCCCCACCCCCTGAAAACTCTGTGACTGCCTGGATAAAATAGGTAGCTGGATGTCGGCGTACTGGCTGAAACAGAATGGAAATAAAACAGAGGTCCTGGTGTTCAGGCCCTAAACAGTAGATAACCTCTAGAAATCGTCGTATTGGCCTGACTCGTTGGGACTTGCCCTGTGGCCTGTGCATCGTCAAAAAGCCTTGAGGTGAGGCTCCTGCCCATTAGCTTGCGAGAGGTGCAGATCTCCGTTATGTGCAGTGCAGGGTTCAGAAAACTGAAGGTTTTGAGGAAAATTCTTCCCCTACTTCCCCCAGCCAGTCGAACAACACTGATAACATCAACTATAATGGGGTCGCTGGACTACTGTAACAGGATATATCTTGGACAACCCAAACATCAGATCTAGCGTATGCAGGTGCTGCAGAACTAAGCAGCAAGACTGGCACTTATGGTGCCGCGTCTGACCCCTTCTTCAGCTCTTCTGCATCGCTTGCACTGATTGCCCGTGTGACACGGATCGAGTTTAAGATACTCTGTGTCACCCATCAGGCTGTGCTGACCCAGAGTATCTAAAAAATAAGATAGAGCATTATTGCCCAGCCAGACAACTACGCACTGCGTGAGACTTACTCCTTAAGATACCAAGGTATCGGCGGAGACGACTGGGAAGTTGTTCCTTCTCAGTCCTGGCCCCAAGTTTATGGAACACACTCCTGCTATCTCTAAGAGCCATGGATGGGTACCTCCCTTCCGCAGAGCATTGAAAACCCACTTGTTCTAAATTAGTATCATGCAGGTTCTAAGTAGGAGGCATCTTCACGTCGCTGCTTAAACTAGCGCTGAGATGCCCTTGGTCCTTCGTTGCACTTTACAGATTCTCAAATAAATAAGAGACTTCCAGAATCTACAGGAGTGGGAGAGATGAGACAATTTTAAGGGAGCCTAGCCAAATTAGACAAACATTATGAGTTAAAGATTAATGAAAATACTCATTCGAGGTAAGCATGGAGAGTGGCCAAGGCTCAGTCTCAGGAGAATGTAAGTGGGGTCAGGGGTCCACAATGAGTCCACACAGTGAAGCACACAATAATTCAATTTAGAAAGGTAAGTACAAAAATACTCTCTTTATATAGGCCCAAAACATGCACTAACAAATGAAGCAAGCAGGTAGCACTATCACAAAATGCTCAATTATCAAACATTGTACAGTCACCTTTAGGCTTTTGGGAATGCATACAATAACTTAGACAACTAAAAGAAGGAAAGTAGTTCCCCTGTTCACTATAACTAGGGTGGCCTCCTATAATCGGTCCACCATGACATATTCTAGAAAAGCATGCTTTTGTGTGTGCTCTGTATGAAATTACAGTGGTAATTGGAATGTTTGATTTTCCTCTTGAAAGCTATAGCCCACCCTTCCCACAGAGCGTATTACCACAAGTGGACCCCAATCACAGTTTTGTTTCTGTTACATACAGTTTTATTTACAATGTATTGAAACGACTGTAGCAGTGAACAAATCACTGCACGGAGAACATATGTCATAAGGGCTGCATATCACAGCCTCCTTTCTGGGAATCCTAAATTATAACTGAGTTTCTTTACCAATCCATTTAAAAATTACTGCATGACATTCATCTCTGCATCGAAAACAAATGGATTTCGGTTTGGTTCTCTACATTTAAAAAATGTGAGTGAAATCTTTGACCTTACTTTTTTAACCTTTTTCGCACAAAATGTAGAAAGTATTCGTCCCAACTTCCACGACACTCTGTAGAATGAGCAGGGTGGGGCTGGAAGGTGCTTCAGAAAGGTATTAAGATGTTAGAGCTGTGCCATTCGTGTGCCTGCCGAAATAATCATGCCCCAACTCTTCCCACTGCCTACAAAGACTCTCTCGCTGTCCTCACTACTGCTCTTGACTCTGCAAAATCAATTTACTACACTAGCTTAAACCCCTCCTTTTGCTCTCAACCCCGGTCATGATTTTCCCCAAACACTGCTCCCTATCTGCCCCCTTTCTTCCTTGTCCCCTCCGCTGAAGATTTTGCCTCCTCCTTTTCAAAGGTTGCAAAAATGTGACATCCTGACATCCCTCTAATCTCTTCCACACATTCCCTTGTTCTCCCCTCCCCCTAGCATTGCATTCTTTCCTCATTATCCAACTTATCCCCCTTTTGTATTACAAAACTCTTACTCAGCCTTCCCTCAGCCCACCCTCTGGTGCTCCCATTCTTCTATTTGGAACGTAAATACTTTAAGGACTCACTCCATCCCCCAGTCTCACCTTGCCTCCCACTTTATAGTATTACTCTCCACAGGTATCTTCCTTGATTGTAACTCCTATATTGAATAAAACCTGCTGTTTATCCCAACAACACCTCCTACAGGACTCTTATCTACTGCTTCAGCCCACCCCCCAAAACCCTTAAGAGAGTTATCTTGAATCGCATTGGGAACTACCTTGAGGCCCAATTACTCTGCAATCCCATCCAATCAGGATTTTTGAAACTTCTGTCGCACATGCCTCAAATACTACTCACCACTCTCCTCTCGCCTCCATTCTCATCCTACTCAATCTCCTTCATACCATCTCCTCACTCTGCTTCAAAGAACTGCCCTTATCAGAGTTGCATCCTGTATGTCTAACAAATCCTTCTCCATCTTATGGCCCTCTTGACTCCTCCACCTCTACACCCTTCCCAGTTGGCGTTCCCCTGGGATAACTCTGGGCACACTCCTCTTCACCATCTACCCCTCCTCCCTAGGCAAACTCATTCAATGCTTTGGCTTTCAATACCACTCTTACTGGATTACACTGAAATGGTCTACTCTTCTGCCACCTTTTCCGCAGCCATCTCTTGAGTACAACACTAGTTGTCTAACACTAGATGGCCCTACGCTGCCCGATCTAAACACCTCCAAGATGAAAGTTATCTTACCAACCCTATTCTCCCATCTCCTTTCTACCCGATTGCCCCTCGTAATCATCAAAGGCTCGCAAACTTGATGTCCTCTTCGACAGTAGCCTTTGGCTCTGACAATTATTCAGCCATCACTTGGTAAAAGACTCTGATCTCTACCCCAGTGCTCAGCAAACTGGAACTACTGCTCTATCCTACTGCTTAGGCTTCTACTCTACTCCTTCTCCTCTCTACACAGTCCTGACCTTTGCCACATACACTCTCTATGATCTGCCCAGACATTCCACACTTCCACTTAACAAAACCAGGCTGCATGGCTGTCCATGCACAACAGCTCTCTCTTCAGGTTCCTACTTCTGGTCTCCAAACTCCCTATGATGTATCCCCACAATGCAATGGCTTGCTGACTGTGACTGGCTTTACTCTTGCCCCCCCCCCCACTCAATCTTGGAGGTCCTCTGGTATCCTCAATGCTGAGTTTCCCCTTACAGCTCTTGTTCTCTACAGGCTCCCATCCACTAGAATGTTCTCCCTCTAATCATCAAAGTTAGCCCAACAGCTGAACCCACCAAAATCAAATAAATTTAAACTCCACCTATTAGCTAACAAGGAAGTGTCTCCTTCCCCTGCCCCTCCCCTGTCCAATCTGACTCCATATCACTCCCTGCATAATGTCACTCAGGAATGTTTATATATATATATCAGTATGTATACTGCTTAAACAACGGCACAAAGTCCTTTATGTTTATTGCGAGGAGCAAGGAATGAAATGCGGACACAAGTTAGACATGGTTTTGGCTAAAGACTTTTATTTAAAAGAAAAGGGGTTGGAAAAATGCCTCACTATCCCTAATCTAAGAGGCATTTCTCTACCTCAACAAAAAGCTAATGGGTCTGTAAATGCCAAGATGTCCAAATAAAAGTCAGTTCTGTGTCCGTAATCCTATTCTGGCCCTTACACTCTAAAATAACTCTAATGTGAAAGGGTAATGTTTCTCCCCAGGGAACTTTCCTTCTCTTTATACACTTTTGTTCACAGTTCACAATCTGTTTTCTTTTAACATTATTTGTTAATACATCACGACCATAGCACAAGGTTTCCAAGACATGATTTTCCATTGAGCCACATTATTATAGTTCATAAATGGCTTTTCCTTTTTCACAGTTTATACAAAAGACACATTTGTTTTCACCTGGTATTCTGCCAGGATTTCTATATATTAAAAACTCCACACTTTGTAGTCTTCTCTCTGTAGACTCTAACGGGTCTCACCCTAGCTGGGTAAGGAAATGAGCTCTCCTGCCAGCCTCTCACTCTGCTGGACCATTCTCTCCTGAGTTCTGTACAGGTTCAGCAGACTGGGAGCCCCAGCTCTCCTGGTCAGCTGGGTAGCTCCTTCTCCTTCTGCTCGGCCAGTCTCTCCTCCTTACCCTCTGTCAGGGATTCCACTGCATCCAAGTAAGCATCCCGGTCTTCCCTCTTCTGGCTTCTCTGGACTGGCTTCACTCCTTCCACATGGTTTGCCCATGGAGGGCTTCTCTCACACCTCCTGAGTCTTACCTTGCCTTTGTATTGGCTCTGGCCAGTAGGCTTTAGGGAAAGACTAGACCACTGATGGTGTTTCTCATTAGGAGTGATCATCATTGCTCCTCGCCTATTTCTCGTCTCTGTTTTTGGCAGGAAACTAGACTGCTGACAGTGGTTCCTATTAGAAGCGATCATCATTACTTCATTCCTCGCAATCGTCACTGTAGTGAGAAAGTGATCTTCATTGAGGTGACTCTTATTCTTCCTCGTCCCAGTACTTTGGTAATGGTAAGAGGGGTACAATGTATGAATCGATAAGGGGAGGAATTCCTTTGACTGGCAGGAATACCGCATTCCATCTAGCGAGTCTACTTTACTCTCATTAGGATTGTCTCCCCCCAAATGGTCCTCCCTCAAGCTTCCACCCCCAAGGTCGGGATCAGGTAGCGGCTGCCCTTCCCTGGCCATATGGGGAGAGACTCTCCCAGGGCAAATAGTGGTGACATTGCTAGATTCATCACATTATGCTATTTATGCCTGTACATGCCTGTTCCCTTGATAATGTCCCTGGTCTATGGTCCTTGAATCTACCCCACCACCACCTGACTTACTCACCAACCTAAACCACTGCATACTGTAAAGACACCCTCATCCATGTACTGCCTCAGTCATGGAATAGCCTATTTAAATTATTTCTGTTTAAAATGGCATCCTGTTGCTTAAAGAAATACAAATGCAAATTATCATAATAGTTGTGAAGATAGTGCAGGGTGTAAGACTGTACTGTTGCCCACCATTATTAGCCAGAAAGATAAAGGGGTATAAGAATGCTTTTGATATAATGATACTTGCCCGTGCCTTACTTCACAAAGGTGGAATTTATGTTTGCTTTAAACCCACCTGTAAACAATCAAATCATATTAGGTTATTGAACCAGATTATGAATATGGCATGCCTCTTGCTAGCACAGCTGTTGGTGTCCCAGACAGCGTAAACCCCAAATAATGAAGGCATATGAGGGTATATCTTCCCACTTTGATGAGCAAGATTTTGCCTTCCTAAACTCTGCACTGTACACAAATATGGGGGAGTTTATAAGAATGAAGGTCACCACCCCTCACCATCCTGCCTGGTGTACTACCTCTGTGCATAATCTGTCGTGATAACCAGCGGGTCCCTGTAAAAAGGTCAGGTTATGCAGAAGGATTGCAAAAAGTATAATTTCCTATAATGCCTGACACTTGGCTAACAGCGCCGTCTGTTAAAATCTCATGAAATGATCCTGGTTTCAACCATTCAATCATCCTGAGGGATTCTATGCAGTAAGGGGGATGATAGTAATACCCTAATAAATACATACAAAGACCATAATTTCATTTCAGAAATACTCGGAAATAGTTGTGCTGTAATTGATAAGATAAGCAAACAGCCAAACAGGGGCCGGCTGGCTTTAAACGATAGAATGCCATGTGATTTGAATAAATAAGCTTTGTACACTAGGCCTGGGAATCCACAGAAGCAGTGGTCTCCACTTGCTCAAGTATAGAGACCTGCAATGATGCCCTAACAATGCAATAGCAGTAAACAGTTGAAAGCAAGATCTCCCAACTCTCCCTTGGTCAAAGGTAGCAATGCAAATCTCACAGGAAGAAACTCACTTCTGGACTGTGTTAATGATAACAAACGAAATCATGATGTGGATGAACCTCATCGAGCGTATGCTGCTGCAACAAAAACAGCTTCAAGTCTTTCTTGAATGGAGGCAAACTGCCTTGGCAGCCAAATCAAACCTCCTAAACATCTTTTCTAATGTTTCTGCTGTTAGTTAAGATTTTCATAGCACTGATAGGTCTTCCTTACCTGTCTAAACCCCAGAACTATTTGCTAGACCGGTCATTATTTTTCCCTATACCTCAGTGAGTGGGAACCTTTTTCCACTCTCACAAGTCTTTGACTCTTTTTCTTGGTGTCATTTTTGTTAGGTAAGATTTGCACAGAACTGGTAAATCTTCCTTTCCTGGTTCAACCCCAGAACATTTTTGCTTTACTAGTGGGATTTTTTTCCATAATACCTCAGAGAGGGAACCTTTTTCCACACTCACATAATCTTGAACTCTTTCTGTGGGTCCAATTTTTAAGACTCTCCATAGTGTCTTTTTAAAGTTATCATCTTTAACAACCTATTGGCAATAAGTGCCTGTTGTTGCTGGGTTGCCCTAGGGGCTCCCTTTTAACGGTCTTGTACTAACCTTGAGTGAATTACAGTTCCCAAGGTTGAGTGAATTACAGTTCCCAAGGGTAGAAAGGATCTTTGGATCCCTTTGTAAGTGACTCCAATCAAGCAATCCCACTAAGTCAGTGCCTTGTCTGGGATGCCCAAGGGAAGCCCTTATTTATATATTTTTATGGCAAGTTATAATCTGGATGATGAACCCTTGTATAACACCACTCTCTTCGAATCCCCCTGACCCCCTGAGCCAAGAAGTAGATTTGCTTTGCAAATTTAAAAGGTTTATTTGAAAAATTAAACAATATATATATATATATATCACACTTCTATAAATAAATTGATAATGGATAGCACACTTGTGAATATGAGCAGTAATCAGCAATAGGTAATCCTACAGTAGCACAGTTCTTGGTTACTTATGAATAGGAAAAGAAAAATAAGGTGGTAGAGAATGCCTTTATGGCTTCAAGGACAATGCAATGATGAATGAAATGCAGTACAAAAAATAACTTAATATGGCTTCAACAAAAGACAATGTAATCACTTTTCCTCGACAATTCACTCCCCCCCTTTATACAATATAAGGAGATGTAAAGAAGAGCACACAGTTCTCAGGAATGCAATCAAATACAATACGAAATTCAGTTCCCCCTCAGCAAGCTTAGAGGAAAACCGGTAGAAGTTTGAAACACAGGCCCAAAATGCTTTGAATGTGATGACAATGAAGTGAGAAATGTGCTAAAAATGCTTTTAATTCCCTCTAGAGGTTCAGGGTGGGTGATATCTAGTTTACATTAGTTCAGGCTCACTTTAGCAATGCTCTATGAGTAACTAGCAGGTTAAAACGAATTTTAGCAAAGGAAAGCAAGGAGCTGCTGATTTTTAAACGTGGCTGAATTTGTGCAAAATGTCAAATCGCGTCAAATTTAATCGCGTGCGTCGAGCGTAATTACGGAGGCCCTATAAGGAGTTCCTAGGACAAACGGTTCCAGAGATACGGACGATTTTGTGAAGGTAGTTTTTCGGATTTGAAATTTAAAAGTTCAAAATGGCAGATGACAGTTTTCAGCTTTAAAAAGGACGGAATGACACACACGATTCCTATGAGGTAGTTCTAAATAGGTTAAAATAGTTGTAAATTGGATTATTTTACACTAAGAGATTGGTTTTGGCACAGTGCTAGCTGGGTACTCACAGTAGATTTTGGACAAGAATGGGCCTCGTCACGGATCGGGTCAGGATTCCCTGCGGTCCTCTCGCCACTTGGACTGGTTCTGCGCACAGCACTTCACAGCGATCTGGTCTGGGTCTGCTAGCGGCACTGCACAGCGATCTGGTCTCTGGGTCTCCGGTTCTGTTATCGGTTCTGGATGCAGCGTCTCTGGTTCTGGCAAAAGTTCTTGGCACTGCTTTCTGGATACTGCTACAGGTTCTTGCAAAAGTTCTTGGCAAAGCATTCAAACAGCTCGCCCAGCTGTTGAATAGTTTGGTTGGTTTTGAGGCCTGCTGAAGAGGATTCAGCTTGTGGATTCAGGCTTCTCTGCTACAAATTCTGGAGTTAATTTCTGGTCTCTGGAGATTGATGGATTTGAAGTCTGGATCTCTGGATGTGAAGTCTGAAGTCTCCCGGCAAAGCGTCCCGCAAGAAAGTGGAAAGTGAAACCCTCTACCTGGGTTTCAATGTTCCTTTTTATGTGTTTTGAAAATGGGTGTGTGCCTGGGCCTAGCTAAGCCTGCCCCTCTCACTTGTCATTGGCCCAGTTCTCCCCTCTCCCTTGATTGGGGAGCTGGGTTGTGTGTCATCTTTATGGCTTACAGAAAGACACTCCCCTTGTCAATGTGCACACAAATCTATTTCTGATCCAAATACATATTTCCCAGATACACAATTTGTTGAAATTACATGTACACATTATATATTCCTTATGGTCCATGCTTGTCCGACTCTGATCCTGATCACTTTCTCCTATCCTCCCACCTCTCCCTCCCTACCCCACAGGCAAAGCCACCCTCTTCACTGCCACCCACCTTCTCGGTCATCCGACCCATGAAGCGCGTGTCAGTTGAGGCTTTTGCTGCTACCTTCTCGCCCCCTCCTCCCCCCTTGGCTGACTCCCACCCTGACACAGCCCTCTCCATGCTCTATTCCTCTATATCTGATACTCTCGATATCCTTGCCCCTGTCATGAGAATCCGCCTGAAGCCCAAAGCCAAATGTAACTCCTGGTATGACTCGGATCTCGTCACCCTAAAACGCAAGTGTAGGGTGGCAGAGAGGAAATGGCGTGCTTCATGTTCATCCTCTGACAAACTGGCCTGCCGCCTGCTCCAAAGGCAATACCGGCTCTCCGTTCTCACCAAGAAGAGAGCCCTTATCCAAGCCCGCATCTCTGAGGCATCAAACAACTCGGCCGAACTCTTTAAAATCTGCAAGGAGCTGGCCAACCCTGCTGCAGTCTCTACCTCTCCTGTCCCCTCCCAGGCCCTCTGCATTGCACTGGCCTCGCACTTCATCTCAAAAACCCAGGACATCCTGTCCTCGCTCTCCTCCTCTCTCCTCCCTCCCTCTCTTCCCAGCTCTCCCTCTTGCTCTCTTGCAGCCACCCCTCCACCCTCCTTCTCTGCTTTTCCACCTTTTTCTGCTGATGAGGTCTCCAGACAAGTCCGATCTATGAAAGCCTCGTCTAAACAGGTTCACCCCTGTTCCTCCAAAACCATCAAGGACCACATCGACTCCCTGGCTCCTGTCCTGGCTGACTTCTGCAACCACTCATTCGCCTCTGGAGTCTTCCCATCCCCCCTCAAGCACTCCCTTGTGCACCCCCTCCTCAAGAAACCCTCTGCCGACCCCTCCTGCCCGGCCAATTATCGCCCAATCTCCATTACTCCCTTCCTGGGTAAGCTCCTGGAGAAACTGGCCATCTCCCAGCTTAACCTCCATGCTGACTCTGTTGGTAATCTGCATGACCATCAATCTGGCTTCAGAGCTGCCAGAAGCACGGAAACTGCTCTCCTGAACATCCGTGAGGACCTGCTCCTGAACCTCGATACCAACACTCCCTGTGTTCTCATTCTGCTCGATCTCTCCTCTGCCTTTGACACTGTCAACCATGCCATCCTGCTCAACTGTCTCCGTGATAACCTGGGTATCACTGGTCAGGCTCTGGCCTGGCTGACTTCTTTCCTCTCCGATCGACCCTCCCAGGTCCAAATGGGCTCCTTCCTCTCTGACATCTTTTTCTCCACCTGTGGTGTCCCCCAGGGATCCAACCTCTCTCCCTGGCTTTTCAACCAGTATCTGGCACTCCTTGCCCACCGCATCGCCGCTCTCTGCCCCTACTTCCAGTGCTATGCAGACGATACCCAGCTCATCTTCAGACTACCCTCAGCCTCCTCCTCTCCTTCCCTCATCTCCGACTGTCTGTCTGCTATCCATGAATGGTGCGCCGCCAATGACCTCTGCCTCAACGCCAGTAAGACTGAGATTCTACTCATCGGCACACCCACTCCCTCCTTCCCTGCAGCTCTCTGGCCGGCCTCCCTTGGCCCCCTTCCTGCCCCTACCTGCAAGGCTAAAAACCTCGGGGTCATCTTCGACTCCACACTCTCCTTCTCTCCTCATATATCTGACGTCTCTAAGAAGTCACACTACCAGCTGCACCTCCTCAGAGGTATTCTTCCCTTCCTCTCCTTCCCCCAGAAGCTCACTGTCTCTCGAGCCCTGGTTCTCTCAAGGCTGGACTACTGTAACAGCCTCTATCTTAATCTGCCTGCCTCCACTCTCCGCCCTCTGCAACTTATCCAGAACAGAACTGCGAGACTTGTCCTTGGCCTCAAGCCCAGGGACCGTATCTCTCCAGGACTGAAATCTCTTCACTGGCTCCCAGTGGCCGCGAGGATCAAGTTCAAAACCCTCTGCATTGTCCACAAGGCCTTCTGGGGCCTGGGACCAAAATACCTCCAACTCTCTCTTCCTAAATATCTTCCTTCACGAGCCCTTCGCTCATCCGTCTCCAACTCCCTCATGGTCAGCCGTTTCTCGAAGCAACGAGCTGGGGGTAGATCTCTCTCCGCAGCAGGGGCCTCCCTCTGGAACAGCCTTCCTGCCTCCCTGAAACTATGAGGAGAACCATCTCCGGTTCCGGAAGCACCTCAAAACCTTCCTCTTCGCTTCTGCCTTCTCTCTCCCTCTCCCCTGCTAATCCTGCTTAACTCCCCACTGAACTCAGCTCAAACCTGCATCTGGGCCACTCTCAGCAACCTCGGTCCAGGGCCCAGCCACTCTCCACCTGCACTGCCTCCCCGGCTCCCCCTGCACTGTGGGACTGTCACTGTATCCCTACAGCCCCTTTCCCAGCACTTGCTCTGCACTTACCTCGCACTTGCCACCAGCTGGCCCTTTCTATTTATTATTTATTATTATTTTATTTTTTTTTATTTATTTTTTTACGCTACTTACCTTGTACTGCACTTCCCCCCCCACCTCCTCCCCCCTGCACTTCCTCCTTTTCCCCTTACCTCTGCACTTGCGCGATCTGAATGACACCTGGCCTAGTAGGATCGTTTGTCTGTTTTCCCCTTGTTTCCCTCCCTCCCTGCCTCGTCGCGCCTTGAAACACTTGTGTATAGGCGCGTTACAAATACCATATCATATCATATCATATCTTCTTGGGGGCTTGCATTAAAAAATGACAACTTAATTTTGTTTTTAATTGGTTTACCAATGTTAAATCTGTATCAAAAATTACACCAGTGTACACTCTCCTTCTACACACATTCCAGTAATTTACTAGGTTTCTAGCATAAACCCGGTGTCTGTAATATCAATAAATAGCGGGGTTTGGTCCTAGAACACTGTAGAAATTGGAGTTTGGACTCAAATCGTGAGGGCATTTTTCATACTAAGAATCTCAAAGTTGTACATTCCTGTCATTTGGTTACAATAAGTTATCAATGTTTCTATAAAATATATATTTGCTGCAATAGGAATCCACACTCAAGTCTGGCCCGCCCCTTGAAGCTGGGTGGGTCAGGGATCACATGTCTCTGCTCCCAGGCAGAGCTCTGTTTACAGTCAACATTCAAAATTAACATACCCCATTCAACTGAAAGGGGCTATTGTCTCTCTCCTCCAGGCTGAAGGGGAAACCCCCTCCCTCTCACTCAGAAGGACCATGTGATATCCTGCCTCCTGTTGTGAGTCTCTGGGGTGTTAAGAGTCCTCAGCCTCTTGGCCTCAGGGAACAGCAGGTGGCTAAGATTTTTAATTAACCAACAGGCTTTGAAGTCCCAGTTAGGCTGGATCATCTTGCACTCCTGAGATACAGTCCTACTGTCAGAGTTTAGACCGCAAGCGCCGGTTTGTGGACAAAGCTGGTACTGCACCCATTTTTGGGATCTGTCTTGAATTAATGCATTTCAATAGAGTGGTCTTTTGCTTGATAGTATAGGACCCTTGCTTAACATTGTTTTGATGGCATCCTTACAGTAGAGTGGTGATGTGGAACCCCCCACAAGAAGGTTGTATCTTTAGAGTGGTCTTGTGCCGATGATTTTAGCAACTTTTTGACATTAAAAAAACAGATTTTGAACAGAACCACCTTTCTTTGCACTGGTGGGTGGCAGATTAGGTGACCATTTTGGTGTGCGCAAACTGTGCAGTTCTCCTGGACTCTGGCGTGAATGTGGGCGGCGACAGCTCATCCCCACATCCACCCAGTCTATTGATTTAGTTTGTTCTGGGATAGAATAATGAGCGGCGACAGCTCATCCCCACATCTACCCAGTCTATTGATTCAACATGGGTCAAAACCGTGACACCTTTTACATTTTATTGAGTGAAACCAGCACACAACACACCCACCTTATGTGGAGTGCTGGGGAGATACAATGTAGCCTCTTTCACACTAAAACTGTAACAATTTTGTTACAGTGACAAGCTTGCCTTCAATGCCTGGTGGCAGTGATACCTTGTATTAATTTGGTGCACCTTTACCGCGGGCTGTGTTCACAGCTGCAGTAAAGGGACCTAAGGGTGTCAATTTTTACCAAAATGGCCCCTGTCTTCTTCTTTCGCCATTTTAGTATTTCTTGTTGTTTCTTGTTCCTTCCCGACATCCAGGGCGGGAAATTCCTTTGTGTGAGTTTTATCTTCGGCAGGAGTCCCCTTGACTCCCTGCGCAGGCTCCAGTCTGTCTGTGAGAGCAGGAAGTGAGGGAGGAGTCCAAAAATCCATAGAACTGCATTCAGCCATGAGGGAAACCTTGCCTATAGTCGTCTTCATCGATCCCTGCTGCAAAGTCCCTCCTGAGGTCTTGTTTTCAGTCTCCACAACAAGGAATCCACTGACCGGGTATTTGGCTGCAGACCCTGAAGTTCTCCTGCTGCAAAATCTTCTTCAATGCTGAGGTACTGTGGTGGCTTGGGTATGTACTTACCTTAAGCCTGTTAGAAAACAACCCACAGCTACACAGACATCCTGCGATGGGGAGGCCTCTCATCCAGTGCACCCAATCCCACTGCTAGAATCCTGCTAGGGTGCCTTCTGAAAAGCCCCTGGACCTTCTTCTATCTCTAAAGTGAAGTACTCACCTGTTTGCCCAATAAGGAACTCTGACTTTTGCTACTAGTCATGAAGCCCACCAAAGGCATAGAAACAAAGGGACCAAACCTGGTTTAGCACGCAGAGACAAACACTATAAGGACCTTTCCAAAAAGAAATGGCGAACAAAGAAGACCGGGACCTGTTTAAACAAAGGGGCTTAAGGCGCCATCTTGAAAAACATGGCTCCCATGATTTTTAGCTACTGGTGTTCGGGGCCGGGAAAATCATGGTAGTTCGTTGTAAAACCTCTGCCACCAGCCATTTCGATAGAAAAGGGTAGCATTTGACCGCTACATGAGTTTCTAGACACAGGGGATATTAGGTAACCCTTCCAGCACTCTATAGGAAGATAGTGTGTGCTGGGTCTAGGAATTTAAAAAGACTAGTAAAGTCAATTTAACCTTACATTCTCTGGGAAACAGTAGTTTATCCCAGAGAAGGTGTTTAAACCTTTGGGAAGTCTTGAAACGACATCCCTGTGTCACTGCACTGAGGGTGTTGTGTAACACACATGAAAAGATGCCTATGGAGTTATCTTAAAACTCCATAATCAAAGAATACAAGAGTAAAACATACATCAAAATACATGAAAGAGTGAAAAAAAGGCTCACACTCTTTCCAGGTACAATAATCAGTCCTCAAAATCCAGCAAAGTTGCTGGGGGTCTCTAGGGTGAAGGGAAAGAGAACATTTTAGAGTATTCTCCCTAACAACCACCTTCCGTAATATAAGTATAAGGTTTCCTTTTCTGCTAACCAATATATCCAGGTAAACCACCATATATCTTTTTCTTTTCAAAGTTTTATTCCGCAAGCTACGCTGACAGTCTAAACATAACGCCCAAACTGACTGCCCAACAAACAGGTATCCGTACACTACCCCTGACAGATCTGTTTTCCTCACATTTGTTGTATAGCTGAGTCTATACTTACATTCTCTGATATGATATGATTGTTTATTTATATAGCGCCTATACACAATGTGTGTCAAAGTGCTTCAAGGCAAGGGAGAGAACAAGGGGAAATACAATGACATTCTTACAGGCCATGAACAGTAAGGATGTGAAATTAACTATCGTACTCGGCCTGGCAACCTTTCGGATAGTGCAAGAGCTAAGACGTAGATAAGGAAGGGAGGGGAAAGGAAATGGAAACAGACAGGCGACTACCATACTAGGCCTGACAACATTTCTGGTAGAGCCGGAGAAAACAAAAGGTGAGGGAGCGGGGTGCAGAAAGGGAGGGGGTGAACAAAACAAGCGACTATCAGACTAGGCCTGACAGTGCTATCCTCGGATAGTGCTGGAGGGCTGCGGGGGGACAAGTAAGGTGGGGGTGGAGGAGAAAGATGAGGTTGCTATTATACTAGGTCCAGGGACAATTCTGATAGAGTAAGTACATAGAAGAAAGTAAGGGGAGGAGGGGAGAAGAAAGGCAAAGGGAGAAAGGGAGAGGGGAGAGAACAGAGAGAAAGCAGTAAAAGAGAGTGGAGAAGCAAGAGGGAAGAGTGAATACAATTGCAGAAGTCAGTAGTAACACCTAATGTTGCAAGCCAGGATACAGGATGAAGATGGGAACAGCATGATTCATGGCCACCATGAGTACAAGATGTAAAGGAAATCCAGCACGAGAGTTGAAAAAGGGTGACGCACCGTGAATCAATGTAGTCCATAAAAGTCAAATCCAGCATTGCCATAAGATGGTGATGGTGAAACCAGAATGTATCAGGACAGACTCCTGCAGAAGTAGGCTGGAGGGGAGCAGGGTAGAAGAATCGAGCAAAATAGGCAACACCTGTGTGAGAGAAGGGTGGGGGGAAAACAAGGGAACATCATGGGGGGACCAGAGGGGTGGGGATGGCCTATGGGGACAGATGGAGTAAACACATGTTGGTGCATGCTTAGATGCTGTCTGAGCACGGGTTTGGGCCCTGAGTCCTCCTGGTCCGAACAGGAATTGCCCTTTTCTTTGTCTGCCCTTCGATTCGGACTTCCGGGCGATAGACGCCCTTGATCTAAGAGTTAAGAGCAGGAAGGAAGAGGCAGGGCTAAGAAGGTGGGCGGGGCTTAGGCCAGGTGACCTAGATCCACTTGCACCTGCTCCCCATCATCCAAGGAAAAGAGGCTGGAGGGCTCCTTAAGTAGGGAAAAGAGCGGAAACCAGGAAGGCACCAGGTGGGTGGGGCTTGATTAGTGGGGAAAATAGTGGCCACCTGGAAGGCACCAGGTGGGCGGGGCTTAGGCCAGGTGACCTACATTCACTTGCACCTGCTCCCCATTAGCAAAGGAAAAGAGGCTGGAGGGCTCCTTAAGTAGGGAAAAGAGCAGCACCCAGGAAGGCACCAGGTGGGTGGGGCTTTCTAAGTGGGGAAAAGAGCGGCAAACTGGAAGGCGCCAGGTGGGCGATGCTTAGGACAGGTGACCTAGATCCACTTGCACCTGCTCCCCATCAGCTGAGGTCTCTTGGGCACCGGCTCTCTCACAACCTGCCACTCTTGACTTCCGGTGTGGTAGTTGTCCCACGGGAAGCGGGCAGGAATTTTTCTAAGACAACACCTGTCAGCCATTTCTTGCTTTCATGTCTGAATTAGGACATTGGTTTCTGCAGTTCACCACACAGGCCCTCAGGCATGCAGCGGGACAAGGCGGTTTCTTGCCGAAAGAACCTAACAACCTCCTCTGCTACTACTTTGTATTGTGTGGCCGGGCTCCTCTGGGGCAAAGTTACTGCTATTTATAAGCAAACAAACAAAACAGGGATTACACCAGAAAAACAAAGTTCACCCAGAGCTCTCAGCTTCTAAGCATATGTCAGCCGGTTTTACTATGGTGTGATGTCATAAATGCAGGTTCCCTCCTGGAAACTTATGGCACATTTTTATTTGTCTGTTTGGGCAAGTTATATATATAAAGAATATATAGGTTAATTTGAAGATTGGCTAGGCATGTCCGGTAGCTCCTCCCAGTACCACCTCTAAAAGCACCCATCTACAATGTTGCAGGGTCGTCGAGAGACGCTAAAGGTGAATTTGGATTGGACAGTGTGTGTGTCCCCTCAAACCTGGAAGCCCAGACAGTTCTCAGACTGAATGCACCTCTTCAGGGTAATGAGACAGAACATGGCGGTGTGAGGCATTCTCTAATGTTCATTCTCTGATCACCTAAACCTGTGAGAGTGCAGTCTGTTAATGAAACATGGGCAACACTTGTATCGTCTTCTCTAGGGTTCTCTGGGAACGGTCTTCTCTGTCCGGGTCATGTGTGTCGAGACCACAAAATGAAGCCCTCTCATCTACAACTGTGAGGATTTTTGCCTGAATTTCTGCATGTAGTTCAGTATCTCGGTAGCTGGAATTTTCCTTCTTCCCCTTTGTCCTTGGCTGGCTGTACTATTTCTGCGCGCCTTGAGCTGCAGCAGTTATGTCAGCTTGTCTGTGTAGTCAGAATATGTCTCTCCTTTCTTGTTCGTTTCAGAGGCCTATAACTCCTATAGAATTTCTTATGGCTTCTCCATGTTGGTAGCTGTTTAAGCATATGCAAGCTATATATACACAAAATCGGCTGCATCTTGTGGTTTCAGCTTCGGCAAATGATATGAATATAGAAATATGTATGTGTGTTTGTCCTCTGCCTAAGTGGGTCATAAGCATGTGCCTATATGCAATAAACTAGTGCAGGTCCGTGTAGCTTCATGAATGGGTGAATATGTCGTAATATCAGTGTTGATGTCATTGGACAACCAAGCCGTTCTCAAAATCAACTTGGTGAACCAAAATGCCTTGGAGAACTCGATCACCTCCGCTGTATTTACTGTGGAATACAATTGTCTGGGGATTGAATTTTAGGTTAGATTAGATTAATTGGGCCTCATTCGATATCCAGAAACTTTTCAGTGATGGCTATAAAGTATAGATTAGAAACAGCTTTAAAGACAAGGAAGTTTGTGGCATGACCTCAAAGTGACTTGCTTTAAACAAGCTCCCAATAGGCGCGTTCTCCGCCAAACCAATGCATTGTTGCACAATGGAGTGGCTTTATGGGTGCAAAGGGAATATGGTGATAAAACAGCTATAGCTTTGCAGTTAGCAGTAGGGGACTAAGGATCCCAACACATTGTTTTGTTGACAACTCCTATAATATCTTTCGTAATAAAGTTAGAGACTGAGCCTAGTTTCTATTGTGTTTAAGAGAAACCCATGGTATATGCGCTCAGATGCCTGAGGGCTAGGTGCGCTAAATAAATAAATAGATTTTCAGTTTGAAGAAGTACGTCAGTTTGATTTTGTTTTTTAGTATTACATGCAATTGCACCAGGTAGAAACTTTCATTTTCCAAAACACGTTTATGGAAATGGTTAATTTTGATAAATGATGCACTCTTGTGTTTCTGACTAACGAAAAGAACAATGAGGAAGAGATTTTGCAATGCATCTGTGTTAATGCAGTGTGCTAATTAACGTCGTCACTTGAAGTTTACAATTGGAAGCTGAATAAAATGTGTGGTGCTTTGGTAATGCTCGAATGTAGTCCAGTCTGCCTCCTGCTGTGCTTGCTTGTTGGAGTTATTTCTCATGGAACAGACTTTGTAGTAATCTGCTTTCAGGTTAGGTGGGTGTGTGACATCACCTACTTGGAATGTTTATGTAGAATGTTGGTGTGCAGGGTTCGGTGAGTGACGGTTGGGAGTGAGAGTGAAGAGTGAGCTGAGGAGATGGGTGTGGGGGTTAGCCCGGTGTTTTTTCTTGTCATCTCGTGTCCCCTACCATCCCTGTGTCTTGAGGAAGAGTACTGGACATGGACAATAAAGGAACCTGTAACTTACCTGAAGTACTGGAGGTCCACTTTGTTACACTGGCGACGAGGATGGGATGGTAGGTGGACTGCCTTCACGTTGGCGCTGCTGGGGGGGTGCAGCACTTCAGGAACACAGCCCCCGTGAATCTCTCCCACACCCAGGCGGGTCTGTGTCGTGTTGACTCGTCGTGGGTAGTCCCTTGCTCTGTGGGACTACGTTGGGCTCAGTTTGTCGCCTCTGCCCATTTAAACCGTTGGCCTCCCCTCTGCCACGTTGTTGAGGGTGATTTGTGGTGCGGCCTGGTGACCTGGACTGGCGGCTATCCAGCGTTGCGTGTTCCCTGACAGTGGTGGTTCAACACGGCTGCAGCACAAGAGGAAGAAAGGGTCCATGGTGTGCTGGATGTTCGGATCGTATGGCCGGACATAGGATCAGCAAGGGGTCTCCCGTTATGATCTGTGGCGCGGAGTGTTCCCCTGGGTCCAGAGTCGGAGCTTTGTGGTTTGCCAGCAAGTACCGGAGTGTGTTGTCCCATTGCCCGTTCTTCCGCAGTGGGGTGCCTTTCCCCTGGGTCCGGAGCCGGAGTGCCAGTTCTCGGCTAGTTCAGCCTTGGTTGAGAGCCCTGGGAGTCTGTGCTCTACGGGTGCGAATGTCCAACAGGGCTTAAGACGGATGTCCAACAAGGCTGAAGTATCGGGATTTCCTCTGTATGTTTTGACATGCTTGTTTCATTTTCAGGGTGCTATCTTCCCCTGCAACCTTCAGGTGGCGCTGTGGTGCGCGCTCACCTGTGAAAGTTATCAACGCAATTTCAGGAAGTGATGTCTCCGACTGAGCAGCACGTCCTCAGAGGTATGTCGGGACTGCAGTGGAATGCACGCCTTCTTTGTGCTCTGCCCCCGGTAGGCTACGTTGGGGCCGGACAGCACACGTTTTGTGTGTGGAGCGTTATTGGAGCAGCCAGCTGAGATTGCCAGGCCTGTGTTGCCAGCAAGTGTGGTGACGTCACGGCAGGACCACGACTACTGTGTAGTCACGTGAGTCGTGCCCGTTTGGTTGCCAAGGAGTCATCCTACTCCTTTATGGATGTACGGACCAGGAAATGTTATTATTATTATTTTTTTTTCAAGGGCATTTCGTTTCTTCCGTGTGTTCCTGAGCGTGTTTCCGGATAGTATCTCTGTGGCCTGGTTTCATAAAGTGCGGGCCTTGGAACAAGTTCCGGATTAATGAATTGCCGAATTTTGGGGTCAGGTTAGTGTGGGGCCGCGTGCCTGTGTTTGAGTGTTGTATCTGTTGTGGCCCATTTGTTTAGAGAAATAAGTGCCTTTGATTAGTCTCAAGGCGGGGATTTCCCTCACTTAGGTGTAGGTGGCCGTTGTTTGTTTTCCTGTGGTGTCACTGTGTTGTGGCCCTGTGGGGAATCTGTACCCTAGCACAGGGGGCTCGGGGTGGTCCCTTTTTGCAATTGAAGGGTTGGTGTGGGTGGTTTGTAATTAAATGCTCTTCGGAGGTGTACTGATTAACCACTTTGTTACAGACTTCCCTAATCCCATTGCTCTAAAGTACATCATGTCCATCGACTGATATCAAGGCAGTCAGCCAATTTCCAAATAAGGGATTGGTTTTCCTTAATGAAGTGGTCTGTGAGACTAGGCCAAATAGGCTCTAGCCAGTTGTGACAGCTGAAATGTATGATTTGTAAGACTAAAATAGCCAGCAGGCTATTTTCAATCCTGGACCAATGCCAATATTCTCAGCTTGAGTTCTACAACTAACACAGTAGAAACAATGGATGGGTAACTGTCTGGGAAAAGCAGATACTTGCCAGGGACAGGCGTATACAAGGACACTAAGTTTCAAATGTCTTCCTCTGCTAGACTGACCCCGGAAGGCATGGCATATTGTTAACAGCTTGCTGGTGGGGGAATTAAATGGGCAAAAGGAGGAAGAGGAATGGGAGGTGGAGGATTCTAGGGAGGGGTGGCAGCCATTCCGGCCCCTGAGTGTTGCTCATTTGATGCTTGCTGTTCCTGTGTCATCTAAATCCTGATAATTGTGTGTTCCGATAGCACTTTAACTGGCCCCTCGTAAGTGTCTTATTCTGCCCATACACACATCCATACTGTCAGCAAATTTGGCACAACCGAAAGAGTATGGTCTATTTTGTATGGCTTTGTTTTCGTTGTTTGTTGTAGCGGCATTAGGATTTTCATATAACACCAACTAGTAGTTCCTTATCAACAATGGAATGTTAATGGAAGGTTTTGTATGCTATTGAATGTTGAATACATTCATTGAGGCCTTTTATTCATATTGAACAGTGATTCTTTGATTCCCTGTCATGTAGTTTCATAATCAAAATGCCAACCATTTAATAAATTCACTTGTAATCCATTTACTAAGAAAATGCAGCATAGCAAGCCATGAGTGAACATCTTACTGTGGAATTGTACATAGTCAAGCTAAGCATGATATTGTCAGGGCTCAAGTTGAGGGTAGACGCCGGGGACGAAGTCCACTCACTTTATTCAGTGGGTGGACTCTGTACCCCCCAGCTAAAATGAGAAACATTGAATGCCCTCTTTGTATTTATGAATTAAAGCCGACCTCGCGGATCAAACCGCCATCTCAGGTTTGCCACTGCACTATATAACCTGACGAAAAATAACAAACAACTAAAGGTGAAATGTCCCATTTCGCAACTGCAAGTCCCAGGAAAAACATTTGTATTGGTTCTTGGAGTTTAAAACATGCAGACCGATTAACGTTTTCAAAAACACTATTAGAATTAAATATCCTCTCTTGGTTTTGTGTGTGTGTTGATTTTATGAAAGGCAAATGCCGTTTGTCCCGTGCAATTTGGGTGGCTATGCAAACCCAATTTAATGAAATGTGCATTTTTCACCTTGATATGCTAATTTCTGGCGACGTCACATTCCATTGTGTTTGTTGATGAGTCCCCCCACTTTAATTTTTAGGACTTGAACCCTGGTTATTGTGGATAGTTAACGCAAGAGAACTAACCTATATGCAGTATATTCGAATCACCCCTCTGCATGTGGAGGTACTGTTCAATACCTCATCAATGTACCTCATGGATCACTCCTTCACATGATGCACGCAACATTCTGCTGAGGTGGCCATTCCCTCTAAATGCACCAACATCCTTCAAAATATATAGATAGCCAGCAGGACGGGACATAACACAATGCTTCCCATTCATACGAATGGCACATTCACACCAACCACTAACTGAACCAGAAATAGCACCCCTCTTTCCGTTTCACACCAACGAAACATCCACAGCAACAATGGAGGATACAACACAACAAAATCACAGCAACTAAACATCAGAACACACATAACAGGTAGTTTTCTTTTGGGGGGGCCTGGGGAGATTAGACTGTGGTGAGCATATAGAGATAGTTTTAATCTTGTCCATTGACAGTGCAGAAGAAATGTATCTTTAGCTTTCTGAAAATTTAGAAAATCTGCCTTGGCTTTTAATTTGGGTTAAATAATATTCAAAATGGAGGCACACTGCATTTGAAAGTGTCTGCTTCGTTCATTTGACTAGTCCAAAAATGAAGTCACAAGTTGAGACCTTTTTTGGTAAAAATGAAAGCAAATATTGTTTGCAGTTAATTAATTTATTATTAATTATTTTCTTTGTGGACAGTGATTTACAGAAATGTAAGCTATGTAAGATTAACATTGGTTTGTGAAAACCCAGGTTAGTCCCAACAGACAACATGGATCACAAATATATCACAATTCTAGCTGTCTCCTTATTTTTCTTTTAGGGATGAGTCCAAAAGCAGGCCTGCCATGTTAGCCGAAAAGAAATGTTTAATTGCTTCTTTGTTGTTCGAAGCTGATTTCCTCTGTAAGTCTTTAGTCAAACAAACATTTAAGTCTCAATAGCTCATGGGCGTGGTCCTGCCCATAGTTGGCTGTACATTTATTCAATAACGATTACATTTCTTCCAGAGGAATGCTGGTGTTGAAAGATCGACCTGGCCTAAAGATGCATGAATAGGGAGGGATACATGCTGCATAGAAATGTTGTGCATGTCTCTAGCACAAGCAACACAACCTATTTGGCGACCATCCAGAAACTTAGATACCCTCTGAGTAATGAGGGGTAAAGTCAGAATGTATCCTCTATAGTAAATTGAAGAGAAAGTTGCAATAAAGTCATTTAAAAAAACACAATGACTTACCTGTGATTAAAAGAATTGTGTTCATTGTGTTGCCCATCAACTTTGTAATATTCATATTCTAATTTGCCATTGTTCACATTTCATGATAACTTACCTTTTCATAAATGTACCTCGTCATTAACGATGTGACATCTGACAGTAATGGCCTAATTAAGACAATTTTTAGTTTCAGTAGAGTCAGACAATGGTTGATATAACCCATATCCGATTGTTGCTATTTGTTAAATGACCAGAGGTGTGCACAACATGAGAACATTTTTCAGACCACTTCTTTTAAAACAGTCTGCGCTGTGTCTCGATAACTGCAGACATGAGGTACTCTTATACATAGATTTGCTGTGACTCCAAACAGCTAATTCCCTGCACAATTCAAGAAGTGCGTCCAATCTGATCAGGCCAAGGGACTGAGGAGGTGTGAGAAGTTACTCAATTGCAGAGCATCAGTTCTCGTTTAGTAGGGTTGAGCTTGTCTGTTTGCTTTCATCCATGTGTCCACATTTGCAAGGCAAGTTTTGATATCTGGCGTGCTTGGTGACTGTGTCTTTTCCAGTTTATAGATGAATTGCATGCCATCCGCTTTATTGTGGCAGGTGATGCCAGATCACTTCATGAGGTCCATTAGGCATGTCATGTAGATGTTGAAAGGCAGAGTGAAAAGTGTGGTTCCTTGGGGTACTTGGCAAGTTAGGGGGCTAGGCTGCAATTAGTAGGCAAGCAAGAGGTACCAAACAAGGAAGAAGCGGTGCATCTTGGTAAAGGAAAAGTAGTCCTAGGCCTTCTTTGAGATAACGCCACAATTGTACTCTACACAGGGCTTCTCTTTTACCTCCTGAAACTTGGGCAACATGGAACATGATTCTATCTCTCAGTATACATGGAGTTGTTTTCCACAGATTTTTTGGATCACATTCACGGTTTGGTTCTTGTTTCAGCAGTCATGAATAGAGTTGTCACTATTATTTTACAGTGATATGTTTGCATTTTCCAGTTTGTCTTTATTGGTTAAAAAGTTCGGCTCTGGGTAGAACGTAAATTGGTTGGTTATAGGTTAGAAAAGGGGAGGGGCGGTCAAAAAGGCCACTAGTAACACCAGCGCTAATGCCTACTAGTAGGGTTGTAACGACGGCAGCATTCAACTGTTAGTTTGAGGGTGCTTAGACCAAGAACCCTCAGTTACAGGTTACCTTGATTGTATTTACCTTGTAGTTAGGACTTCTTTAATTCAAGTATATTGATTGTTTTTTCATTTGGATTTGAAATGATATGCAGCATATTTCTTTAAGATTAATGCCCACAATTCGGATACTGAGTATTTCACTACAAAAAACCTTTAGCGTGCGAAATATGACATGACAAATTTCAACCTTGATATGGTGAACCCAACAAACCAATTGGAACACATTTAACTCCCTCTACCAAGAAGCTGTTTCAATGGTCCTATCATATTAACTTCCCTTCACTTATCAGGGTAGTGGGATGATATGATATTTGATAGATATGTGGAACTTTGCTAGTTCAGTTTGCACATTATTCTATTCATATTTTTAACTTATTTGTTTCAGCAAAGTCAATCTCAGTGTGATATCGGGTTTGCAAAGTCCAAATAATAAAACAAAGTCTTAAGTTAAAGAAAAGAAAAAAAAACATTACCAAAGTTCCTTAGATAGAGGGATATTTCCCTGATCCCTCTACGACACTTGTGATGCTCTGTCTCCAATATATTCAGCTTTTTCGGTGCCTCTGGCTCCCCTGATGCCTCTTATTTGCCTTCATTATTGGGCCTCTCTGGCTACCCTCTGGTTCTTTGTACCACTACTTCACTTGGCTCTCTGGGGTATCTGTAACCCATCTCTTCTATTTGTGGTTCTCTCAGTTCTTGTGGGATTTTGTAACCCTTTTTCAGGTTCAACCTCCTCAGGTTTTTCCTCAGGTTTCTCGGGCTCTTGTGACCCTCCTCTTTCTCTTGTTCAATCTTTCTCTTGGGCCCTATGTGACTGTTGGGAGAGTTTTCCTAAAGTCCTAAAGGATGTAAGACTTTAATAAGCTGTCCCAGTGATTTCTAGATCCCCAACTCTTAGTATCAGTCTGTACTACTCAAGGACCTTGGTAGAGTGGCAGAGCAGTCAGGCTTATCTTAAGAGGAAGATGTGAGCTGTGGGTAATGCACATCGAAGAAACACTTCCACATAAATGTATATTAAAATATAGATTTATTATATACACAAGAGTCACTGTTAAATACTTGGCACAATAAACCAAGACACATAGGTATACTTTTCAATATGTTCAAAGGGTCACTTCTTAGTTGGTAGTTGATGAACGTATACAATTGTTGCAGGAGTTTGACAGTTCTGTCGGTAATACAGCACACTCACAAAGTAATATGGTTATTGTATTTAGTGTCTACATACACATACAAGATAGTGATTTTTGGGAAGGAAAACAATTTGCTAGTGTTATCCTAGCAGAGATTCAGTTTGTAGAGGCAGTTTCGCGGTACAGCAAGTCTTTCAAAGTCAGAAACGCAACCCTAGCTAAAGGCAGTGTTAGCTGCTTAAAGTCTTGTAAAGCAGTAGTAATAAAAAGTTCCTGTGGACACTTTCTAGTCTCAAGGAAGGAAGATACCAGAAGGCTTAACCAATATTGGAGACCCTGTTAAAGGACTCTAAGGGGGACACATGCAGTGGCTTGGGTTGGAGGTAAGAGGGGGATGCCCTGGACAACTCAATGTGCACCCAGTTCTCTGGAATGACTTTCTGGAATCGGATAAGCAATACCTCGTTCCCCACAGTACCTTAGGTTAGAAAACAGTGTTGGACTTCCAGTACCAGAATGCATTGCAGTGTATTTTGCTCCTACTTCAAAGCTCCCCAAAATGGCAGCCCATGGCTTTAGGAGCTGAAGGAGTTTCAATGGGGATGTGTCCTGAGGTCAGGGCCCCATGGCCTGCCCCTCAGAGACCTGGGTTTGACTGCTGGGCCCAGAGGGGGAGCGCTGGTGTGGCACCGTCAGGAGATCCCAGCTGCCCCTGGTTTTGCCTCTAGGAAGTACAGGTCTCTCCCCTCACTGCAGCCTCTCCTGCATTCAAAACTCAAGTGTAGGGATTCCCTCCTCCTCCAGGTATCCCAGGGTCTCTGCAGCTCAACTGATCTTCCTCTGCCGTCTCAATACCGTCCAGCATCCCCAGCTCACTAAGGTGTTCTTTCCTGCTCCGCCTTTTATACTTCCTGGGAGTCTCAAGTGGAGTCAGGTGTGAGTAGTTAGAAAAGGAGGCCTGGCCTTGCCTGGCCTCATTAGCGGGACAGTCCAGTCATAGTCTGGCATTGCCTTTCTTCTGTCTCTCAGTGGTGTTATGAGAGATCTTCATTATTTCAGCTAATCTCCTCCTCGTCTCTGTGTTTATAGAGAAAGCCAGTGTGGCGGGAATGTGGGAGTTGTGTTTTTTCTGTTTAATTAGGGAAAAACTGTGTAGGGTGTTGTCCAAATAAACAGGGTGAGTGTGTGATAGTAAATAAATGTGTTGGTGTGATTTTACAGAAAGATATGGGGGCATAATGGAACTGGTTTGACATTATTCTATTTCAACTGAAGGAATGTCAGTTAGGGGCATATCTGAATCAGGTGGATAGGCCTGTGGTTGTAATACAGGAGATGGTAATTGCAATTTCTTTCTCCTGGTTCTCACATGCCTCCTTTCTGAGTTGGTACTTGTTGGACTAATGGGGTGGTACCAGGACAGGATTTAGCATAACCTTAAAAGTGGAGGAAGTGTCGAAAGGGGGGAATACAGTGTCTCACCATTGGATGTCTCACCCCCATTCCCTGGGGACCCCTCCTCTAGGTGATCCTCCCGCACGTGTCCATCCCCAGGGTCTGGATCCAAAGGTGATGGCTGTGCCCTGGCCACCAGAAAAAGGGATCCACAGAGTTCAGACAGTGGTACACCCTCCGGTTTTTCAAACTTCTCAAGTTCAAACATTAATCAGCCATTTAGCTTTACTCGTGTCTTTCATCACACGCGTTTAACAATGTTCGTTCCAACGCTCATTGTACAATGTTGCAGCTTGCAACCTTAACTTCAACAAAGAAAGGTAATTTATCAGTCTCCCCAACTCACCGGCTGTTTGATCTCTCTGGTGCTTCTTTGTTCTTGAAGCCAAGGACGATACCACAGTGGCTGCTGCTCCTCCACGCCTTGGTCGGTTACGCGGGAGGGCCTGCGGTATCTCCAACACACATTGCAGGATTCTTCAACCTGGTTTTCTGGCCTTACACTTTCTGACTTGAAGGTTTCTTGAAAGTAATGGTTTCTTGCCGAAAAGGTCAAGGGTATTCCCTCCTTGTGAACTCTTCTTGGTTTGACATCTTTCTCCCCTCGTTCAGCTGCCGACTCGAAACTGCTGTTCCTTTGGGTGCTTTGCCTCACACAGAGTGTGCTCTTATGCTGCGCCTTTAATCTGTGTGGGGAAGTTTAATGGAAGTCAGGTGTGAGAGATTGTCAGTAATTGCCTGACTTCACCTGACCATAGTAGCGGGATATGTCAGGTACACTGCTCTTGTGTGAGTCTGTTTTCTCCCAGAGCAGGCTGTCGGTGTGGAAGTGTTCATGAAGGGAAAGGAAGGGGGGGTAAAGTTCCCACCCATCCTACCTGTTAGGATGGGGTAAAGGTGTTACGGGGGAGGGATACAGTGTCTCGCAATCCGGTTTCCAACTCCCACTCCCCAAAGACCCCTCACCCTGGTGATCCTCCCTCACTGGTCCACCCCCAGGGTCTGGATCCAAAGGTGATGGCCGTGCCCTGGCTACCTGACAGAGAGAGATCCACGGGGACTAGCGGGTGAGACAACTTTTGGTTTCTCACACTGTCCATTCAGGACATCCAGACCCCCAGTGGGAGGTGGTTCTATTCAGTCACTCTGGCAGAAAAAGGACAGGGGTGGAAAAGTCCTTCACCACTTCCTGCCTACCCAGGCACTCTGGAACCTAGGTGGGGACACCCAAGGGTACCCGCCAAAGGCAAAATGCATGCTCCCGCCTCACCCTCCCAGAATGGTAGAAGAATGGCTAACAAAGAACAACCATGCTAGTAAAGGCAAAAAAAGAAGGGAGTCCCCAAGTTGGTGCTTCGGTGCACCTATTGTGCACTACCGTGGCTATGGACATAGCCTGCGGTATAGAAATGTCACAATAGTTGGTAGACCACGTCCACTGCCACCAGCCATAACTAAGAAGATTGTCTATGTGACTAAAAAGTCACAGGAGCAGAGAGAAGGGGGATACTAGGTATCCTTTTGGCACGCCACATAAGGTGGTGTGTGCCAATCTGTCAGACTAAAACGTTTTTGTAGAGATACTACGATCCTTAAGAACTGTAGTTACTCTAGGATAAAGAAAAGAATCTCAACGGAGGATTTTAAGGATCCCCAGAAACACTGCCCATAAGGAACTGCGTGCTTCAATAGTAAAATCCAGATGTCTTTAAGAGCTATGGAGGAAATTAGACTCCATAGCATAGGTCAAATACAAAGAATAGAGTTCCAAAAGACAGAGCCATAAGAATGAATTAGTGGAAAAAGGCTTCAATCATTAAGGATTAAAGAAAAAGGTCCAAGAAGTCCAGCAAAAAGTGCTGGGGGTCTCACTAAGAGAGGGGATGAAGCATAAAAATGATAAATCTCCCTAACAGTGACCCTGTACTTCAATTAGCTCTCTCGACCGAGGCAACCCGCCTACCTTCCGCATTGCAGGGTCCGATCCAGTGAGTGTTTGTCTTTTTCACAGCAGCAGCGCTCCTCCACGGTTGCCAGTCTTCAGGGCCTCATACGAGGGGTCTTCAGACTCCACTCGTTGTGGAGTTTTCACGCCCTCCTACTTTCTCGTTCGGAGTGGATTAATCACTCCTCCCTCAGTTCCTGGTTTCAATGTTCGTTTACGGGTTCAGCGTGGTCCCACCATCTGGTAGGTTTCGCTTTGGTTAGTCTTGCTGCTCAACCCCAGTATGCCTCTGTAGCGGGAAGTGGCTTCTCCATTCAGCATTTGCCTCTATCCTTTCAGCATTCACCTCTCTCCACGCCACAGCTGTGCAGTGCGGCTTTATTCCTCACATCCTGTAATGAGAAAGGGTGTAACGTTCAACACCGTTTCGCGAACAGGTGTGAAGATCACCATTACCTTGAGCTAAGCACATAAATGTATTATCAATATTGCTGACTCCCATGTTGGCAGATAGTATCTGGCATATAGGGAGTTCTGCAAGGGAATGCGAGACCTTGTGCCCTGGAAGGGAGTCACTCCCAGTGAGGTCCCGCTTTCCAAACCCCCTAAGGATGGTTTTGGTTAGCAGGCTCACCTCCTTAGTTTCCAAGTATGAAAGAATGGATAGATTCTTCAGATTTGTCACAAGTCATACTACATATTTAATTGTCAGAATTATTATTTTGTGCTGGGAGTTATGTACTCAGTGTGTATATACATGAATCAGCCATGTATATAAACTCATCTAATTCTTTCCACAGTCAATGCAGGAGCATCTTTTGGAATTGTGTTTTTTTAAATATTCCAAATGTCTTTTAAATCAGGCTTCAAGCCTGCAAAGACTGTGATCACTCCTTTTAGTCACTATCATGTGTATTGTGCCTCGGTAATGATCCGGGCATGGAGGAATTTGTTATGTTGCCCCATTCACCTGAAGGCAGGAAATGCCTAGCCACACTGGCCCTAATCAAGAAGAAGGCACCTGTTCTATAGGGCTCAAAGACCTCAAGCTCACCATCTGAGTCACCGGCCCCAGAACACTCTTCAAGATCTGAGCAACAGTCAGAAAAGAAAAGAAAGAAGAAGATAACGTGACTTCTCCATTCCAGGAAATGAGTCTTCTGCTTAGAAAGTAGCACCAGATGTTCAGCCATCAGTCAGATGAATCGGAACCCGAACTTGAGAATATAGATGCTGGGTACAGATGCTCCATTGTTATTATTATTCTTATAGTTCCTCCTTCTCTTCCTCATCCTCCTTCTTCTCCTTCTCCTTCCCCTCCTTCTCTTTTTCTTCTTCTTCCCCGGACAAATGGGAGACTTTTGTACAGCTATGCTGAAGTTCTTTGATCAGGCCCTTTCTCTGTGAACCCACCTATGGTCTCTGCTGCTCCTGCTGAACGTGCAAGGGCTTTGATCAGAGTGATGCGGGAAGCGCTCCATTGCCACCAGCATCTTCGGCCCCAATCCTCAATTCTATATATTCCTCTGACTGTTCTGGTTCATTTGGTACCAGAGGAGGAATACATACCCTGTGCTTGACAAGAAAGTGTCACACTACCTCTCTCATGACAGAGAAACTACCCTTTCAAGGTTTTAAGACATTAGGGAGGAGGAGGAGGACCCTATAGAGTTCACCCCAGAGCTTCCTTTAGGGAAACTTCTCTGTTGGGTAGAATTTTCTCCAGAGGTGGTGATGTTTGTTGACCATTTATGATTTTACGTCATTGTTGTAAATACTGTCAAAGGCGATTAATTCACTGGGCTCTTCAGCCCCGTCAGTGGAACAAAAACACATACCTTAATGGACATCCTCAATCCAAAGGTTTTGAAGGTGCCATTGATACACTTTGTGCGTATTAAGTGTACCTTCAGTTTCCTCCATCTATAAACTGCGAAAGAAGCTGACATGGGAAAGAAGATATGAGAAAGTATGAATGGAAGACCAGCACCCAGAGTGTTCTCAACCCCTGCAAATTCAGATCTAGAGATCCCAGGCTGCAGACCCTCTCAATATGGAGAGGCCAATGATATTGAACCATGGAGTCCATCAAGTCTCCAGATTATCCAGGTGACGGTGAATCTCTTATACAAATGTGGGTTTGAAGGAGATACATTGACAAGATTAATGGTGATTTAACACACAAGTAAGTCATCCAAGTTCTCTGTCCTCTAGCAATAAAATCGGGGTAGAATGCAGTCCTAGGTGGCTCTCAGCCATGCAAAGCTTTTATCTGGGTGGGCACAGCAGGCTTGAGTTGCCATGGTGTTAAACTCTTGGACTGCAATATTACCTTGCATATCCACCGAGATATGCTTACCACCAGGCCCTTCAATTTAATAAACCCCTGCTGCCCTCTTAGGAGCATTAAGCATGTTCCCGTTGGCATGCATTGGGGGTGGGCGTTTGTATTGAAGAGATCGCAGAGCTCTCCACAAGTGTGAATGGGGTATCAAGCGATTCTCTGTTAATTCTTGTGCATGAGTTTTCACCTCCTAGCTGGGCCAGTATTGCCTTTCCTTAGGATAGTTGAAGTTGCAATTGTCCAGTGGCTTTTCTGTCTAGCCAAACAGATGCTGGCTCAGAGGCATAAAGAAATAGGTTTTCCCTTGATTGATTATACAGAACTTCCCTGGTTGTTACGCAGAGTATTGTGTGTTGGAATCGTGAAGCCTCTTTTATCCCTTAAAAGAGTTTCCTTGACGTCTAGACTATGGCAAATAGCGATGTGTGCATTCTGAAGGTCGGGTTTTCTTTGACACTTGCCCTTTCAAGGATCCCGGCCCTGCACTGATAAGAAAAAATGTGGGATGCCACTGGCAAGGGCCATATCCCAGGGCAGGGGGTTTGGAGCAAGTTATCTGTACGCTTGTTCCATCATGAAATGTAAAGGCTAGGGCCGTTCCATGTTGCTATTAGGTGCATTATTGGGCAAGCCCAGGATTCTAACATTGTTAAATCATCATCTAGCCTCCAAGACTTATTTTCTCCTACACTTTTGTTTCAACTTCATTCAGCCTTATTTATTTCTTTTCTATAGTAAGGTGCATGATGCCCACGTTATATAAAAGTCCATCTATTTTCTTAGAGACTTCTTCTATACCAAACCCCCACTACATCAGCACGTACTTGTCTGTTCGGATTGTGCCTACTGTCTCTGTGGGGCTGTTTTCCTTTGATCTTTCACACTACTGCTACTACCATCAGAATGTCTGATGGAAAAGATGCCCAAGTCACCCTGCTTGTTGCCACCAGCTCTGCCCATCTCCTTCAGCTAGACTATAGCCCTGGGTGTCTTTCAAGGGTATCTGATGCTGCAATAATTCTGTTTTTGAATAACAGTTTGTCCCCATTCAGCTTGAAGTGTTGGTTAAGTGCTTATCCTGGAGAAAGAGGGAAGAGGCTTAATTCTACTTTTCTGTTCTCATGAAGTGTCTCAAGTTAGAAAGAAACCAGGGTTCATGTTGGGTAGTGTAACATAAACCCTTCACTAGTTAATACAGTTTGCTGAGTCCCAAAACATAACTCAAGTAAGCCTATTCATGTCAGCATGTTTGTTTGTTTCCATTTAGGATCGACACATTCAGGTCTTCATTGGCATGTCCTGGGCCCAAAGAGTATTTTCCAACAGGGTTTGTACTCCCGTGGGTAATGCTGTAGTGGTGCATGTTCAAATTTTACCAGTAGTCTCTGCATGCGCAGTCAACATAGGCAACACCCAGGTAAATTTGGTGCATCCAATCAGATAGTTGACACGGGTGATGCACACAGGATATTTTGTCAAACATTTCTAATGATTTGTACACACACAAAAAGGGTAGAGCATAGGATATTCTTTCAAACAATGCTTTTTTATGGCAGTCTAGTCACACAAATGACTCGTCCTAGTCCTACATTTATGTGGTCCCTGTGATTCAGACTGCACCATATGTGCAGTAATTGCGTGTTCCCCAGTGTTGCTCCCCATCCTAGCATGGAAGAGTCCATTGTGATGGTCACTTTGTGACACAACTCTGTGAAGGTGTTGTATAAAAGAAACACAGAATTTCAATTTCGGTTTGGTCACGTAACAAATCTTTTATTCAAAAGCCACACCCCCACAACAGGTTTCCTCAGGTTCTGCCACTGAGAGAGTTGTTAGGACTGATACTGCACAGGGAAGAGATGTAGAGCGTTGAAATAGATGGAATTTTGGAATGGAACGTGGAATGGAGAGAGAGAGAGAAAGGAGAGGACAATTGAAAGAGACTGTGAGGGTTGTAGGAGGTTGTCATAGTAGAAAACCTGAATAAAGAAGTAACATTGAGCAACCAACAACATTGTCCTTTTGATTTATGTGTGTAGCAGCACTCCCCATACATAACTGGCGACGAGCTTCTGTGGGTGCGATGGCCTTCAGTCCTGTTTCAATTCATTGCTGAGTGGATGCGAGAACGGCGCCTCTGTGGAACCGGTGTCTGCCTCAAAGAACCTCTGTGTGGAAAGAAAGGAGAGCTGCGAGGTGAGGGGCACCTCACGATCCGAGCGATCCTAGGAAGGTGCATGCTATGTCCATAATGGTTGGTGGCAGCCACCTTTGAATCGGGCAAGTTACGTTGTGCCGGTGGAGCCCTGACGATCTGCGGCAGCCATTTTGAAGTCAGTTGCAGTTGGGAAAAACTGCTTTTGGCCCCACAGGAAGCCACTGGAAGGTCAAGCTGACGTTGTCAATAGAGAAACTAACAGAGACTGTGCTCTGGGTGATGGGACACAATATTGTGAGCTCGCAGGGAGGTGCACAGCCGAAGAATGGCCCAGAAAGGCACATAAGACTGTCGACATGCGCGCATCAAATCAAGCCATATTAAGGGAGCACCACCAGTCCCCACACATCTCGGATACGATGCACCTCCTCAATGGAGAGAAGATCTTCTCCCGCCTGGACCTCAATAAAGGCTAACACCAAATAGAGCTGAACGAAGAGTCCCGGTACATCCCCACTTTTACTACTCACCTGTAGCTTTTTTGCTACAAGCCACTGAATTTTGGCATATCTTCCGCAGCAGAGATATTTCAGGAGGAGATGCACAAGATAATCTGCAACATCCCACAATGCATAAATTCCAGCGACAACATCCTATTTTTGATCACTAGCAAGAGGCTCACAACACCACATTGATGAAAGTGTGCTTCGCACTCAGTGAGGCCTGACTGACTCTCAACAAGGAAAAGAGTGCATTTAATAAGACAACACTAAAATTCTTCGTGCATATATTTTTAGAGAAAGGCATCCAACCCGACCTGGACAAAATATGAGCACTGACTGAGACCTCCCACCCGACGAGCACTGCACAGGTGAGATCATTCTGGGATTAGCGAGCTACTGCACAGACTTCGGCTCCACAAGCGCCCCTATCAGCACACTGACAAAGAAAGACTACACCTTCGAGTGGGGGGGAGACGCAACAAAAGTCATTCAACAAGATATGGATGGCATCGCCACGGCTGTCTGCATGTCATACTTTCACCTGAACCTGCATACCAAGATCTCGGGGGACGCTAGCCAGGTGGGGTTAGGTGCCATATTGGCACAGCACTCAGGCAGCACACGCACAGCAAAGAATAGTGTTGTATGCAAGCAAAAGCCTCATGGAAGCAAAACAACCCTTCTCCAAGGCAGAGAAGGAAGCACTGGCAGTTGTATGGGCCTGCAAACATTTCCACCTCTTTCTTTTTGGTAAACCATTCACCATCATCACGGACCACCAAGCCCCAAATAGCTAAATGGGGACTCCGACTACAAGAATACAAATATTACATCATACACAAACCTGGAAAAGTAGAGAACCGAGCGGACTTCCTATCCCACCACACCCTACCAGAAGCCCCCAACTCCAACGATCGTGCAGACGTACACGTCAACTACATTATCCATCATGCAATACCCCATGCAATACCCACAGAAGAGTTGGTCGGGTGCACCGCAGAGGAAGCAACATTGGCCCTCGTGACCACCTGCATCCTCAACGGCAAGTGGATGTCGGTAGAAGAATCAATCCAGAACACCCCAACAATGGACACACAACTATTTAAAACCCTAGCCAGGTCCAAAGATGAACTCTGCCTGTCACCATCGTCCCTAGTGGTAAAGGGTGATTGTATAGTGCTACCTGCCTCCCTACACCGGAGGCCATAGACAAGCTCATTGCAGCACCGGATGCTATATCGGAGAAGGGCTAGTGTTTCCGGTGCGGTTTTGACCTCCCACACGAGGGGCATTGTCTGGCCATCGTCCAAATATGTTCGGCCTGTGGCGGGGAAGACCTCTGTCGCACCATGTGCAGGAATCCAAGTCATCAAGACACTTCTGATCGGAACCAAGGATCTACCGACCCAAATCCCACCACGTTACCACTGCAAAGAAAGGTGACACAACAGAGGTAGACGCCGTACCCGACTAAGGCACTCAACCTCCCCGGAAGGCCACCGGAAAAGGAGAAGACAAATCCATCCCCTATGCACGAACACACCCTCCACAAGCAAATCAGAGTCTCAATCCAGCACGGAACGCAGGAAGAGGAGTTACTTATATGCCCTGTGCAGCCCAACGGCGTCGGAACACAGCCCCAAGCTGCTTATCACTCTACAAGGAAAGGAGTTCAGCTTCCTCGTCCACTCGGGTACCACAATCAACATAGAAGATTAATATCCTAAACTTGAGCAATCCACAAAGCTGCAGAAAGCCCACGTGGACATATATGCGTATGGAGCCTAGCAACCTCTCCCATGCCTAGGGGCCTTTACAACCATCTGCCGCCACAAAGACAAACAAGACTGCATCCCATCCTCGTCACCATTGTTAGCTCGCAGGGCGCCGCACACCCGCAGTGCGGCCCACTATTGCAGGGCGTGGCAGGGTGCAATAAGGCATGTCCACGCAGTATGGGGTCAGCAACTTTATTTGCGCCTTGTGCGCGCCCATTACAGCTGCGGTCACGTGACCGTTTTTTACATCGGCCTCAGGCCACCTGCCTCGGTGACCTGAGGGAGACTAGAATGCTACAAATACGACCTTAGTTGTGAATGGTGAATGTACAAGTACTAAATACGATTAAGATTTATATCACCTGTGTCAGCATCGGTGGGTGGAGTGTGTGCAATGTGGACATGTCGAACTTGCCTAGTCCTTTATTTTTGCCATCTCATGGTGAGCCTAATGTTAAATGGGCTGATTGGAAAGAAGGATTCATGAATACTTGATGGAAGTTTTTGGCCCAAATTAAAGGAAGGAAACCCTGCTATTTCATAGTCTGGGCACAGGCAGACAGGAGGTGCTCAAGAGACTGCCTGAACTAGTGGATATGGGATAGACAGTACGAGGTAAAGAAAAACAAAATATTGACTTGCTATCATTTTGCCATCAGGGTGCAGAAAAGTGGAGAACTCATTGAGTTTGTTACGCACTCAGAGGTGTAGCAATAAAATGTTGTTTTGATCATTATCAAGAGGAGCATATAAGAGATCAGGTGATTATGAAATGTATCAACAACAAAGTTAGAGAGTTTCTGTGGAGAGAAAAAGACCCAAATCTGGACAGAGCAATTGAGATTGCTAAAAATATCGAACAAAGGGAGTCCTGTATTAAAGAGCTTCACAAATATGAGGGTGATGAGCTGCACAAGTTGGTGGTGTAAGAAAGCCCAGTCAACAAGTGGAAAGGCACACTGTGAACAAGCAGAAGACCGTTGGCAGCCTAAGTGATCAAAAGGTTAAAAGTAATGCCAAAGAAGGGGCAGGATCTTAATTGCCAAACTACGAGATTTACTATCTAGCTAGCCAATTATGATATGTGGCAAAATGGCTATCAGAAGACCCGACCTCAGAATCCAGGTTATTGAGTCTGGAGTGTGCCCCGTACTTCCTGAAAGAAGTGATATGGTTGCCCAAACCAGAGTTGTGTGAACGCCCAAAGATGATGGTACTGGGATGGAAGTTATGGCGTAGAGCTTGTCAGGTCTTAGAGAACCCAGCCCCGTGTTCTCTGCAAGTGCCGTTAGTGGCATTGACGAGAGGAGATGGGCAACTAATGAAGATGATCCGCAGGCACTGGGAACCGGTGGGGATTGTAACAGTGGGAGATATATGGCAAGAGGGGGAGATAAAGGAATTTGTGGGGTTGGTGGAGTAAACAGGGTTGCACACGGGACAATATATCATATACAACAGAATGGTGAGGCGGATCAGAGTGACGTGGTCGTAAATAACGCTTGCGGAGCATCCTGATGCTGCCGTAGACATGATATACGATATAGCAGAAGGAGGGCATGAGATATCTAGAATATATGAGCTGTTGATGTCCAAAGTGGCAAAGGAAGTGGTACAGTTAAGACAGGACTGGCAGGAGGAGGTGGGGGCTCCTATGAGTGATGGGATGTGGGAGCAGGCCCAAGGGTATCACAAGAAAGTGTCAAGAAATGCGAGGCTACAGCAAATACAGTTATATATAACCCACCGGGCATATATGAAACCCCAGAGGATAGCTAAATTTAAAAACGCAGTACAACAAGCATGCCCCAAATGCGGCGAAAAAAATGCCGGAATGACGCATATGTTTTGGGCATGTCCAGAGATTGAGAAATTCTTGGAAGAAGTAGCTCACAGATTAGATGAAAAAGGGATTAAGATAAATGTTGAAACAGCATGGGCGTGCCTGATAGGAGGGTTCCCTAGACCACGTAAACTGAAAAATGTAAGTAAACTAAAGGACATGGCATACATACTTGCTAAGCATAGAATTGCCATGGGATGGAAGGCATGGCACAGACCAAGGATAGAAGCTTGGTGGAGAGACCTGCAGAAATGTACTGAAGCTGAAACAGCAGTGTGGCAAGAAGTTGGAAATAAGGGAGGGGAGGAAGAAGCTGAAACCCTGACGGCCTGGAAACACTTGGTGGCTACATTATATGGGCCTACTCAGGACTGGCCGAGTGATCAAGATTCAGATGAGGATATAGGAAAAGGGACCCCTTTACATAACCAAGAAACAGATCGCGAAGTGTAGCAGGCTCGAACAGGGGGGAGGCAAGGGGGTAAGCAGTAGATATTGAATGGCCAGTATAAAACTGGATAATTTGTGACATGTACTGCAAATTTGGTTGTATGTTGTTTGTTGAAATAAAATTGTGTTTAAAAAAAGGAAGGGGCAGGATCTTATCGCAATTCTAAAGGAGAAGTGCGAGGTTGGAGTGCACCACCCAGGGCCGACATGAGAAATCTGGGATGGAACAGGGGTTATCGTTGCAGAAATAGTAATCATTTTGCAAATGATTGTGTGGTGGTACACATCTTATGTCGAGAGTATGGCACAAAAGAAACACTTGGCCGGGTGTTGTAGGAACTTCAGGAGCACCTTGGGAATGATACAGAAAGTTTGTGATGATGGCTCTGATGATACAAATGAGAGTGATGCAGGAAGAGAAGTGGTGTCTTCAATGAGTCCGGTTTCAGGGAAACTGAAGAGGAAGAAACCACTTTCCAAGGTGGGAGTGAATAATTTGCAGATGACGCAGGAAGAGAAGTGGTGTCTTCAGTGAGTGTGGTTTCAGGGCAACTGAAGAGGGAGAACCCACATGCCATGGTGGGAGTGAATAATATGCAGATTTCGATGTTGGTCGACAGTGGAGAAGACTTTGTGCTGATAAGTCTGAAAGTTTGGAGAGACACATTTTGGTGTTGTACACTGGTGGAACCAAGGATAAAAGCCAATGCATAAGGTGAAGTTCCCATTGGCATTGTAGGGCAATTTGAAATAGAACTTCAGTTCAAGGAGAGAAAGGTAAATGGAATTGTTTATCTTGCAAGGAAAGTAGATGAATTACTCTTGTGGGATGACCAGGCTGAACTCGGAATAAGATAATCCAGAACAAGGATTGGTGGTTGTGACTGATCCTTAGATGTCGTCACTTCAACCCGAGAGGGGTCCCCTTTCCATGAGGTGAGGGAAATGAGGCCACTACCACATAGTCCCCCTGGGGCTGGTACACAACGGAAGGATCTCATGGGGAGAGACTCACCCTCTGGGGACAAGCAAGACCATCTAGGGAGAATGTTGTATGGCAATCCTCACCCAACACCCTACACACCTCCCTCTTCTGTAGACCCGTCTCCTTTTGCAACACTTCCATGTGTCTCTGTAAATCTGAAGATTTAACAACTACTGAGACAAGGAAGGGTATGTATACCTAAGGAAGAACTATTATACAGGTACTGAGATGAAGAGGAGGTGCAGAACAATGAAGATCACCAACAAGTCATCAGTGCTCAGTCACAGCAAAAAGGAACAAAGGATTTAAAATATTTTTGAGCCCTCCCAGAAGGAACATAAAGTTCAGCTGCCCCAAGAGGATCCGAAAGCAATGTGTAAAGTTGGCTCGGGAACGGAAAGCGGTTGTAGACTAGGGCTCTGTCAGAATGACAAGGCTGTTGGTAGAAGGTCTAACTCTAAAGGACCTAACCGAAGGCGAATGATGCAGCAGGATGACCGGCGGAGACCACAAGGTGCGAGGAAGATTTGAGAAGGGAACAGTATCTAAAGCCGAGGAGCTGCTGAAGAGAGAGAACCAGACGCAGAAGCGAACAAGACGAACCAAAACCACAAAGCAGAATGAAGCCCACCAACAAGATCTAGAAAAGTAAAGGGATATAAAGACCGGCTGGTGGAAACTTAAGTGGAGACGAGAAAGAGGGGATACCCAAGGCAAGGCTTTCCCAGACTGAGATATTAACATATACCCCAATCTTAAAAAGGGGATATAAGATAGAGTTGTCACTTCCCTTACTCATGGCAGTACTTGGCTGGTGAGTAAACCAGGAATGCCTGATGAAATACAGGTTTGGGACCCAAACCGATGAGTAAAAATAATGCACGCCATCTTCTTCCTGGCAGTACCTGGCAGGAGAGGAAACCAGGTCTTCCAGATCCCAACAGTAGAGGAATATGGGTCTGGGACCCGCACACACATGAAAGGGATAATACAGGGATAATACAAGTCATATTTCTTGGGCAGTACTTGATAAGAGGATGAATAAAGTGTGTCCAAGTCTGGAGACAGGGAAGCCTGGATCAGGGACCCTCAAATTGAAAGACTGGAAGTTTTAAGCTGTGAACCCAAGTGTGAAGCAAAGTCTGAGAAAGGCCAGGGGAAAGGAGTAATTTCCCCTGGCGTTGAGAACTGTGAGAGCAAAGCCACAGAGAAATGGGACAAGGGAGTTATTCTCCTCGTATTTCAGCTCAAAGAAGTATCAAATCAGCAATCCAGGAGTAAGGGAGTAATTTTGCCCGGGGTAAAGATATATTGAACTTTCTAATGTAAATTATTAGAGGAACTGGAATCATTTATTTGTGTGTGAAGTATTAAAATTAGGAGAAGGGAGTCATTCCACCTGGTGATGAACTTACAACCTGAACTATACTACCCAGTCCAGGAGAAGAGAGTCATTCTGTCATTCTCATTATCCTGGCCCAAGAACATTGATGCAACCTTCTGGGTTAGTTATAAGTGTATGGGGCAGATTTAGAGTTTTGACATATGAAGGTGGACTTGTTTTTAAGGACATTCTGACAGACCCTTTAAAACTTTAGTTGAGAAAGGAAAACCCCTCTTAGAGATAAGGAAAGTTATGGTTTCTCTTTATTTTCTACTACTAAAATTCTATAACAATCACCATGCCACCTGTGTATCAGTCTGCTCCTTCTGTACGCTTACATGGTATAAAATGACCTGAACGAAAATGGCAGGGGATCTAACAATGGTAACAATGTATCATCATTGTTTCCTGAGGTTTTGACAAGATGATAGGCTGTTTGAAAGGTTGTGTTCATCCGATAAAACACAAAATCTGAAGCTGTGCTGATTGCAGGCAAAGTACGGATTGTTACTTTGTCCCTAAAAAAAGGAATTGGATTCGGTGTTGAAGACAATTAAAGCAGGAGTGATTGAGAGTACTGAAGCCTCAAAGTGGGTTAGCCCAATCATGGTTTTCCGAAAGATCAACGAGGCAGTGAGATCTCAGGAACCTTACCAGGAATGTGCTGGCCGGAAAATGTCTGCTTCCAAATATTGATGATTTATTGATGAATGTGTCTGGAGTACAAGTGTTTTTGCTTTTTCATCTGAGATTTGTGTACCATCAGGTGGAACTTCATACAAACTATATGGATCTAACGGCATTCATCATGCTGTTTGGTCTTTTCAGAAGAAATAGGATGCCATTTGGACTAGTGTCTGCAGCTAGTGTATTCCAAAAAGTCATGTATAAGTTGTAAGGAGGGGTGAGTCGGGTGTAATGCTCTATTTTATTTTTATTTTATTTTATTTTTATTAGCCCTATGATTTACAAAATTTAAAACCTTTAGCTATACCATTATTTCATTTCAAATTATTAAATCAAATAAAATTCAAGTAAAATAACAAAAATGACTTAAACCAATCAATAGACGTATGATAGTGATGTTTCTTTGAAGGCACTCACAACCACTATCAAAGAATAAATCAAAATTGTATTGTCGGCCATTTGCTGGAATTTCACTTCTCCCCACATATAGATGGTGGCTTATTAATCCTAGTACATTTATACAGATACATCTTCGATTTTCTTAAAGATTACTAGTAGAAATGTTGTTAGTGCTAGATTAATACAAAAAAGGTAGCAGGCGCCCCTCTCTCGAAAGAACAAGGCATGATAACCTGTTCAGTGGTCATTAACCACATTGAGAGTTCGCAGCCATTATTATTGCTGGTGGTACTCTCGTTCAGGTTGGAATTGCCATTGCATTTCGGTGCTGGACTGCCCCTGGGCAGGACAAAGACTGATATGCAAATGGATATTTCCCATCTGTGAAAGGCACAGTGAGTAAAAGCAGTGGCTGCGAACTCTCAAGTGGTTAGTAACCACTGAACAGGTTATCAGGCCTTGTTCTGTCGAGAGAGGGGCGCCCGCTACCTTTGCAGTGCTAGATTAATGTTCATCTTTTCCCCTTCTAGGAAAATTCTCCACCAAATATCAATCTCTCTGGAATGGTGGCCTTGCCAAATTTCCCCCAAATATAATTGTCTTTCCTTTCTGAGATTCGGGCATTCCAGTGTCAGATGTTTTAAAGTTTCCAACTCATTGCTATCTTGGCACAATCTACAATGCTTAGACTCCTTTGAAGTTCTTTTCCTATAGTTATTGTCTCTGCAGGGTAGAATATTAAGACGAAATCTCATGTAATAATACCGAAAAAACCAATTTGGGAATAGTGTCATATACTTGGGCAATTGGTTTAGTTTTCGAGAGTGGAACCAAAAATCTTTCTGGCCTCTATATCTATGAATTTCTTCCTGCGTTTATATCCAGTATTTAGTAAACATTTTTTTCTTTACTTTGTCAGGATTATTGGTTAGGGATACTTCTGATTCGCCCAGATCTTCTAATACGGAGTGGCAGATTGATTCCCATTCAGACAGGGTTGGATCCGACTGAGCCTCCATTGCTTTTTTCAGAATTTTTAAGCCTCCAGTTGATGTCTCTTCCAGACAGTTTCCGATAGAAGGCAATTACTTTCCAATCCACTATTGCTTTTAAAGATGTTAATGCCAACTCTTTTCTAAGTATTTGAATGGGAAAGGATTTCGGCACTTGAAGAACTGTCCTCCGGAATAGTCCTTCCAATAAAGGCCATATTTTGACCGGGAGCAAAAATGAAGTTTCAGCTCCGTAGGTCAAGATTTGGGTGACTTTTGATCTATGAAAGGCCACCAACGGAATCAAACTGAATCTGCAGAATCTTCTTAACAAGATTTTGGATTGGCACGGTAGATTTTTCATTTTATTTTTTAGGATCTCAATTCGCGGCGCGTTACTCGCTGCATTATTCACACAAATGCCCAAATAGATGAATGAATTTACCTCTAGTACTTTCTTCTCCTTCAAAAACCATCCAAATTGTTTTGTGTCTTTTCTTTTGCCTGTTTCTCCTAATCTGAGGATTCTTGATTTTTCCGGGTTGATAGTCAATTCATTTGTGTCCACATAGTCCTGCAGAGCTTCTAGTTGGTGTTGAAGTCCTATGGGTGTATCATCAATCAAGACTATGTCGTAGATATGTTCTCTGTTAGATGGCCTGCCTTGTCCAGTCTCACCTTTATTGTAGTGTCTTCGTGTAAATGTATAATGTTTTTCATCAACACTGCTGGACATTTACACGTTGTTAATTTCGTCCATAGTTCCATTCTTTTGATCGTATCAAAAGCATGTGATAAGTCAATGAAGGCGATGTAAAATGTTAATTCTTTGTTCCTAACAGCTCTTTCAGTAAGTTTAGTATGAAAATATTTAGTGGGGTTCCCCTCCCCTTGACAAATCCTGATTGCCATGGGTCTCTGTGGTCTGTCGATTCACTCCATTTAATTAAGGCCTCAGTATTGAAGCAAAGACCTTACCCGCGACATCCAGTAAGGCTATCAGCCTATAGTTTTCTGGGTTTGTTCTTAAACCTTTTTTGAAAATTGGGACCACAACACTCTCCTTCTAAGATTTTGGGACACTTCCAGATGTTAGTACGTATTTGATGAGTTGGTGTAAAAACTTCGCCCATTCTTCAGGGTCACTTTTTTGAGGCTCGTTCGTCAGCCCGTCCGGGCCCGGGGCCCAAGAGTTATTTAAATTTCTGATGATGTTTTTTATTGTGGTTATCTCAATGTCTAGGGGATCATTGGCATCATTTCCCACAATTTCTATTCTCATGGTGGTTGTATGCTGATCTTGCATTTGTTTATATTAAGTGCACTAATTGCTCTCGGATATCGAATTTGCTGTTAAGGCCTCTTGCAGTGGGTCCAATTCATTGATCAATACCCAGGTTCCAGCAGTGTTCCTTTTCCCAATATTACTTAGCATGCGTTCGGAATCATGATTTAGAATTTTTTTTTGTGCATTCATAACCAATTATGCCATTTCTGTTTAATTTTTCGGATTTTGAGCAATTTAATCTCTGAAGGTACGTTCTTCAAATCTCTGATACTAGTTTTTAAAGTTTCTTTCTTTTCCAAATTTGCCCTGTCATAGACGTGGCGATGTGACATGATCGTTTATTTTTAAGGTTGTTTCAAAGATTTTCAATAAAGGCACATAATCAATGGTCGGTAGTGGGTCCCTTTGTTCGAGTTGGGTAACGACAGTCATTACATTTTCATTCAAGACCAGAATCTTTTCCGTTTGAATTCTTAGTCTATTTTGACCTGAGTTTATTAAGATAGGGTGACCATAAATCTGTTGTTTAAACGTGGTCATATTACAGCAGGTTAGCTTGACTGGACTGTGGTGGCTAGATTGAGTTGGTATTACTTCAAGCTTTTCAATGATCTTTGACAAGTTAGATGAAGTTGAAATGTAGTCTAAAATTTCTGCCGATTTTTTTTTTTTTCCCTGCCACGTGGGTTTTCCTGGTACGTCTCGTTTCGTTACCCCATTTACGATTATGCAGTCTTGTGATTGTAGGGCAGTACACCATGCTACTCCCCGTTTTTCTTTTCCTGTTGGGTTTATTAAGTCATCTGCGATTTCGTTATTGTTTTTATCTATGCAGGAACAGTTCAAATCTCCAACAATTATCACAAAAGGGTCAGACCATTTCTCTCTCTGCCCATAAGTTAGAGAGAGAACGTCTGTCAAGAGAGTGTTGTTCTTTTCCATCGCTGGATTCCAGTATATATTTATTAGTATTAGGACCGGTTTCATTTGCACATTGTAGGCGTTCAGTAATTCCACTACCACCATCTGAATGGTGTAGGGTTCTCACTGTGTAACATAGACCAGTTTAAATCATTTTTAATTGCGGTTAAGCCATAGGTCTTCCTTTAATGCCTTTCAAGGCTGGGTTTATAAAAACGCAAAAGCCTTCCATCAGTGGAGATTCCCTTAGCCAGGTTTCCTGGAGGCATATCATTTCTGCGCCTCTTTTTTCAAATTCGTTTTTGTTGAATAAATGGCTGAAACCTCTGTTATTCCATATGATAAGGGACCATTCTTTACTTTAGTGTGTCTTAAGGCATTATTAGGTTTGCATCCTTTCTGTTGCTAAATTTGCCAACCATTTCCATTTAGTCTGTTTAATTTGATTCTGCATCATTATTTTTTATGATTTTCATAGTCCTCTCTTGAAATTGGAGATTCTTTTGTTGTTTCATGGATCCGTTTTCTCTTTCCACAGGTAGTTCTAAGGTTTTTTCACTTAAGTCAAAGCCGATTGATCTCAAGTTGTGAGCCTCCACCAGTAACAGTTGCTTCACTAGTCTTGAAACAGTGTGGATACGAATACGGTCCGTGTGTTTCTCGTCTGGGAATTCTATTAGCGCAGAGTCCTTTGAAGTTATTCATCTCAAGGCTGGCATGTGGTGGAATAGTTTCACCACGTTGTTGCGGTTTAAGGTCAAGCCGTCATTTAAATGTAGTATTCTTTCCAGAAAAAGGCCTTTGTTGTTATCTGTTGGAGTGTGGTGACGGCTGGGTGACCATGTACAATTTGTGACTTGGTTTAATCTAACAGGGTTTTGCAACTTGTCTAATTTATTGTTTGAATGATCTTTTAATTTAATTGCTGGATTTTTCTAGGGTACTTCTCCCAGTTTTACTTGCAATTTCTCTCATTTGTTTGTAGCTCCGTTCTCCACGGTTAGTGTGCTATTTCCTGTAGTTTTTGTGAGACCACTTTCCAGTTCTTCGTTTATTCCTTTTTTGTTAATGTTGGTTTTAGCAATTGATTTCATCTGAAGTTTCAAAGGTTTCTTGACTTTTAATTTTTGAAAAGTATCCTGATTCTCTATAAAGGACTCTTTTTCATGATCAATTTCTTCGGTGGAATGACAACCCACTCCCTCTTCTTCATCATTACCATCGGACAGGCTTTCCACACCTTTATCATCTTCCAATACATGTCCATAAGGGCAATGTCTGATGAGTCCGATGACTCCGGTTCTTCCAGCTCAACCCTTTTTATTTGTTTAGAAGAAGTTTTCGGGTCACATTTATTTTGGTCATCATGTTTATGAGAATTTGATTCTTTAGGCAGAGTTACATTTTTTATAAATGTTTGATTTTTATTTGATTTCTGTACTGTCTGAAGCGGTTGATTTTTGGGCTTTTTCCCTGTTTGCAATTTGGGGGGTCTTCTTTGTAGGATGTTATTCCTACCTTTGTTTACACTCGGTGGGGCCAGTTGTTTTTTTGTTGCCCCATTCCCTTTTTAGTAAATATTTCACATATTTTCTGTTTGGTCGGCTCATTAATGGATGGAGCTAGTGTCGCTTCGAGCTCTTGTTCAATTGCATTCATTTGTTCAGTGTCCATTATCGAGCCATTTGCTTTAGGCAAATAATTGGAAGGGTGAGTTTCCTTTCTCCCCAGTTTGAGTTGTCTGTATGTTGGGCAAAGCCTTTTGTCCTTAGTATCCTTCGAAAACTCTACTCCTGCCTTTTTTCCTTAGGTTTGCTTTAAAGGCCTTTCTTTCCTGGTTTGTTCTAGGTGAGATCCCTTTCTTTGGTTTTTCTCTTCTGTCGTTCGAGAATCCTCATGAATTGTCTGTGTTACATCTTCAGATAGTGTAAGCGGAGTAGAAAGTTGATTTGAGTCGTACTCTTCCGTTGGTGAAACAGTTTCTACAATAGGCATCTTGTTTGGAGATTCTCCTAGTGTGAAGGGGGCTTGTAAATTGTTATCGACTCTCTCTTTAACACTCTGCAAAGCTTCTTCTTTACGTTTCTCTTGTCTTGGAAGTTCCTCTCTTGCTTGGTCATCGAGAGGGTGGTTGTCAGGTATTACTTGGGGTAGTTCTGAACGGTTATCCAAGCACCCTACTGAACCTTCTTTTCTCAGTTGTTTCCATTTGTCTCTCTTTTCCTTCATGATTGGCTCTAGGATAGTGTGAAGTAGTTGAGAGATCCTATGTTCGGTATTATCCATATTGCTTTGTAGAGCATTAATGAAGCCTTCCATGAAGATCATCTTTGAATGTACCATAGCCAAAAGGGTGGTATGGTATTTTAGTGTAACTGTGGCGTATTCATGGAGCTTCATAAACGGAACTAGGATATCAGACATTGTTGATATCAAAAGGAAAATGTCATGCTGAAATGTTTTGAGAGACTTTGGTTGTGCCGCTGTTTCTGGATCATCAAAGGGGCCTTCTCACTCTGAACCGATGCCATTAAAAGAACGCTTGGACATGAGCCTCTTCAACTATTTGAGTTTGTGTTACTTGATCCCCCACCCCCCCTATTTTTGGCACAGTGTCGAGGAAATCTTTGATTCTTAGCGTTTACGTTGACAACTTCACCCTTTTCCTTTTTTTCTAACAAGTAAGTTTCCAATAAGTGTGTGTCAGTAATTTCACCATCCTGTATCATTTGTTTTTGTTTACAATTATGTGATGTAAACAAGAAACCCATATTTATGTTTTCCGTTGCCTTTTGGGCGTAAAAGGGATTTACTGTCCGTTAAATATTGACAGTCTTTGTGGTTTCCAAATATTTTTTTCACAGCCTTGATTTAGTAGATTTTGTCTGTCAAATCTTGTGCAGTCACTTCCTCTGTTTGTAGTCTGTTGTTTCCATGGCATTCTGTCTTCACTTATTTTTGTGTTTTCCTTTAATTGCGGCCGGCCTTTCAGCATATATCTTTATGTCGGGCTGGACGCCCTGTCTACTGTTTTTTTCGGGGTGGGTTCTTTATTAAGAGTAGGAGGTTTTGGTTGAATATCTTCCTCTATTTTAGAGTTCGGCAAAGGGGCTGAGTCCACCTTTGGTTTCATCGAAACCACAAGAGTCATTTTGTTATTGTTTTCTTCTTCTGGGCAAGCATTGGACCCGTTTGAATTATCACAAGATTCTCCATGCTTATTCTGGTTATTGATCTGGGATGAATTGCAATTGTCAATCTGTACTCCAGGATCTCTCTCCTTGTCCTGCAGTTGCTCCAGATGGTCTGGCCCACTGCCAGAATGTTTTTATATCGAGGGAAGGCAGTTCCTCTCTTCGTCTTCCTTTGTTTGTTTTGTCATTGCGTCGATATGTAATGCTGTGCTCAACCCTATGTTAACGTCTATATTAAATGGGTAGGACATCTTGTCAAGGCTCACATCTGTGTGTGCGTTTTCATAAGGTGAAAATGTGCCTTTCTCCTTAGGGGTTCAGCACTTTTCTTCAAATGTTGTCTCACAAAATGGAACGTCTGTGGGGGGTGTTCATGGAAATTTGAGGCGGAATTGGGCGCGGTTGTTGCAAGGATTCCAATGTTTCTGAATTAATGTCAACAGTCATTATTTTGCACTTTTCACTTACCGCTCCCAAGTCAGTATCACGATCACCTCATTCCTCTGCCAACCGCCGCCCGCTGACGCCTGACACTGGACAGGATGTGTCCTTCCTCGTTCTATTTTTCATTTTTATATTATTAATTCATGTGTCTTCTTGTAGTTGATTTCACTTTTTTGATTTTCCACATTCCTCCTGGTGTTTGGATTTTATGCATAGAGTGCTACACAACACTGCGTACTATTACGCGAGTGTTTGGACCCACAGTCATCAGGAGGAATGTGGAAAATCAAAAAGTGAAATCAACTAAATCTGTGTTGCGACCCGCCCAGAGTGGGATACAGAAACAGAGGGTGCATGTCTGTTGTTAGTCCGGTTGGAGCACTCCTATCCGGAAGAGAATATACTACGGGATATGCATATGGCCTCTTATTGTTGAATTCACCTGAATTAACCAGCCACCAGTGAGGATCTACTCCACTACATCTGCTAAATCTCAGAATTTATAACATGGAGATGATGTGGCTTACTCCTGTCCATGAAAGGCAAGACATCTGATCTTGCCTTCACGTCCTGATGAAGGTCTGAAAAAGAGAAGGACATGATTTTTAGTCCCATGACTGAAACACGTGTCGTCTACATAAACTGTTTGAAATTATAACAAACTGCTAACGACACCAGTACTGAGGATAGGGTTGGAATATGTTGTACAAGTACCTTTCTAAGATATGTGTAACATGAAGTTTTGTTTACACAACAAAGAAGGGAAAGCCATTGCTGATTTGTGAGTGTGTATGTGAATGAATGGCAGAGAATATTTGATAGTGAGCCTGATTGTATAGAATTATGTTCAGAATATTGATTGTATGCTATGGGTATGTATTAGTATAATAATGTTTATTGTATATATTTTTGTATTGATTGAATACAATTTGCATTTAATGTATTGAGTTAGTAGGACTTGGCATCCTTTACTCACTGGTCCACCCCATTATTTCTTCTTTACTGCTTTTGTAATCACCGGGACGAGTGTGAGGAGTCCCTCTGTCTTTGATATATACTCAGCTGCTTTCACACTGATTGGGACGAGTATGATGAGTCCCTTTGCATTCATTATACTCTTTGCTGCTTTTAATGTTACTGAGACGAGTATGATGAGTCCTTCAGTATTCGTTATATGTTTTTACTGTTTATTCCATTATTGAGAAAAGTATGATGGGTCCATAGGTATTCGTTATACTCTTTGCTGCTTTTACTGTTACTGAGACGAGTATGATGAGGCTTTCAGTATTTGTTATATGTTTTACTGTTTATACCATTACTGAGACAAGTATGAATAGTCTCTTGGTATTTGTTACATTTGTTACTACTTTTACATTTACTGGAACAAGTACGATGAATCTCTCGGTATTCGTGATGCTCTGTTGTAAAGCGCCTGCCCGTGGCCCCTCCCGATTCTCCCGCTGTTCCTGTTACCCTTGTCTTTTTGGATTTGCATCACTGGTTCTTCAAGTGGGGTCGGGATCACTCCACCGCAATAAAGGCTTCCAGCGTCTTCCTCCCCTTCCCTGCTTCGGTCTCTGTGGGTCTGCAGAGTATTCTGCTGTATGGTCTCATAGGAGGCTGCTCCCTGTCGGCTTCTGCACAGCTGGAGTCCCTCTTTGTTCTCTGCGTCCTCTCAACCGAGGACCTCCCGAATGTAATGGCTGCTCTCTCCCAGTTTTGAACTTCCTGGGCTTCACCTGATCGGTGAATACGACCTCCTAATAATACAACCTCTTAATGCAAGTCCTTCTTTGCTTTTTTATGCATTTGAGCTGGGTCCTCCTCAGCTGAGGCTCTTTGGCATTCTACTCTTGCTCTGGAGTATTCTTTCTTACTCCAAAGTGCCCACTCTTCACAGTATTCTCTATTTTCCATGGATGAGTGATCAGCATTGCTCCACCACTCTTCTTCTCAGTGGATCTGTGTTAGATTTGAATACTGGAGACTGGGATGAGATAATAGAAACACTAAGGGACATTGGAATGCCCAAATTAAGCGCTGAGGAGAGAGAGAACTTAGATGCCCCCATCACACTGGAAGAACTAAAAGCAGTGATTGAGGCGTTACCCACCTGCAAGGCTCCGGGAACAGACGGACTCCCTAGTGAGTTGTATAAAACATATAAAACGGAAGTGCTGCCCCCGCTGTTGGCTATGCTAAATGAAGCCTTTGAAATAGAAAGTTTGCCAGAATCCCTACGAGAAGCAATAATTGTCCCAATCCTCAAACCAAATAAGCCGAGCATGGACTGCGGATCGTATAGACCGCTGTCCATGCTGAACCAGGATAGCAAGATTCTTACAGCTGTGTTAGCGGGGAGATTGAGACAGGTGATAAGCAAACTTATCCATCCTGATCAGACTGGATATGTCCCGCATAGAAGCATATCCGAGAACCTTAGGAGACTTCAACGGGTCATGGAATAGACAGAGGAAGGAGAACAAAAAGTCACAATTGTTTCTTTAGATGCAGTGAAGGCCTCCGACTCTGTTAAATGGCTGTGGCTTATCGCAACCTTGCAGGAATATGGGATGGGGCCAAATATCTGAAATGGATTAAACTACTGTACAGCTCACCATTGGCTAGAGTTAAGACGGATGCAGTAATCTCAGAAAGATGGCAACTTGGTAGAGGCACTAGACAGGGATGCCCCTGGTCCCCAATGCTATATATTCTCGCACTAGAACCCCTAGCTATATACCTAAGACAACAGTATGGAGAGGTGGGGATTTTCCCTAAAGGAGGGCCACATCTTATATCATTGTATGCTGACGATATGTTGCTGTATTTGAGATACCCAGAAGAAAACCTGCAATACATCCTAGAGGTTATGGAACAATTTTCGTCGCTCTCGGGCATTGCAGCTAACCCTAGAAAGTCATGCATAATCCCCCTGGGGAGATATAAAGGGATTTTGCGAGAGCACCTACCCATTTTACAAATACCCTGGGAGACCGATATCTACCATGCTGTTGATAATGAACACAAATATAATACAGAAAAGGCAGTGATGAACATTGAGAACAGCATAAGATTTTGGGCTAAGCTCCCACTGGCTATGATAGGAAGGGTGGTGTTGTTGAAAATGGTGGTGTTGCCTAGGTTGATACATTTTTTCGGGAACATACCATACTTGATACCTAAGCGGATCTTTGCCAAACTCCGGAGCATATGCAGAGGTTTTATCTGGCACAACACTAGAAACAGAATAGCCCTGTGGAAACTACAGAATGCATACAATAAAGGTGGCATTAAACTTCCTAACTTCGAGATCTACCACTGGGCCAGCCAGTTGCAATACGTGGTCAAGTGGCTATCGGAAGACTCAACAGCTGAGTCTAGGCTGCTGCGGTCAGACTGTGCTCCATTTTTTCTGAAAGAATGGATATGGTTGCCCAAAGCTGAACTAAATGGGTGCCCGAGAATGCTGGCACTGGGATGGCAAATGTGGCGGAAGGCTTGCCAGGCTATGGCAGGCCTGACCCCGTGCTCCCCGCAAGTGCTGCTTGTAGCACTGACCAATGGGGATGCACAACTGAGGCAGATGATACACAAATATTGGGAACTGGTGGGTATTGCAACACTGGGAGATATATGGTAAGATGGGAACACACTGGAATTTAATGCACTGGTAGAGGATACGGGCCTACACCTGGGGCAACATATGACATATATTAGACTGGTACGTCAGGCCGAGATAGTGCTAGAAGATCAATCAGATACAGTGATAGATACAATATATGATATTGCAGAGGGAGGGCATGAGGTCTCCCGGATCTACGAATGTCTGATGACTAAAGTGGAGAAGGAAGTGTTCCAGCTGAGACGAGAATGGGAAGAGGAAGTGGGAGAAAGTATGAATGATGGGCAGTGGGAGAGGGTTCAAAGGTACCATAAAAAGGTGTCCAGAAATGCAAGGCTGCAACAGATCCAGCTATATGTGACTCACAGAGCGTATATGACCCCCCAAAGGATAGCCCGATTTATGAATGCATGAATACAAAAATGCTCCAAGTGCGGAGAAGTGAATGCCGGCATGACACATATGTTCTGGGCGTGCCCAGACATTGGGGAATTCTGGAAAGAAGTGGCCCGCCGCCTGGCAGAGAAAGGCATCACGCTAATGGTGGAATTGGTGTGGGAATGCATGTTGAGGGGTTCCCTAGACCACGTAAGCTAAAGCATGTGAGTAAACTTAAAGACCTATTTTACATACTAGCCAAGTGCAGAATTGCTATGGGCTGGAAAACATGTAACAGACCCAAGATAGAGGTCTGGTGGAATGACCTTAAGAAGTGGGCAGAAACTGAAACGGCAGTATGGACCGAGGCAGCTAATAGAGGAGGAGAGGAAGAGAGGAAGAGGCAGATACATTGACAGCCTGGAGGCACTTAGTGGCCACATTGTCTGGGTCTACCCAAGAAAGTCCAAGTGGCAATGACACCTCCCGAGACACGGAAGAGAGTACATCCCTAGAGGATGGGGCAGACGGTGAAGAGAAATAGGCTTATGTTGTTGGGGGGGGGGGGATAGGGTTTTTTGGCACCCATGGTTTAAATATGACACGAGCTATGTAAAATGTATAACATATACCGCTAAGCGTGTTGTTATGTGAATAATTGATTGTTGTAAAAGTTAATAAAAATTGTTTTTAAAAAATGATTTGAATACTGAAGATTTTTTTACAATAGCAGATAGTGTTTTTTTCATGATGTGACTTCTGAGGCAATGATGGTCTGAGGCGTTCATGGTAAAGGGAGTTCCTTCATGGATGGGAGTCCTTGTCCCCAAGAGGGGAGTGTCTCCCTGTGAGGTCCCACTGACCGCCCCCCAAGGGGTGAATGCTAAATAGCGGGTTCACCTCCCTAGCCTCACAGAGAAGGGCTCCCCTCCACGGAGAAGTGACGAGATCCTGTGAATCATCACACATCCCATGAATGGGAGCTGTTTCAGTAGATGACAGGCAATTGATTTATGATTTGAAATCTCTCTTTGGTCAAGTAGAACAAAATGTCAATTCCTCCTTGGGATCTCTGGGGGATACTCTGGTTGTGCACTGGCATTATGACATTGTGTATGTCTTCCAATGTTTTCCTCTGATCTCTCACATTTTTCTGTGCATTCAGCAGTGTGGAACGACTATCATCCTGTGGTTTCAGGCTCGGAAAGGGCAACATGATACACATAAACTCTGGATCTGAAACTATTTCGCTGAGGAGGGATCGTCTGTCACAAGCAAAAGTCAGGAACCTTTGCCTAAATCTAGCTAGACTAAACATTAATGGATGGTTACTGAGATTTTGAGATATGAGGACTATGTGCTCTCTGTTTGTTTTATTATTTCTAATGCGCACCAGACCCAGGGGTATCAGGGCGCAACAGTTACAAGAATATGCAAAGCTTGGTTACAAAGTTACAGAATGAAATATAATCAAATACAATTGTATAAAATGATATACAGTATATACATGGATCAGGTGATGCAGGATACAGATAGAACATGCAGCACTTAAATTTACATTATTACAGTAGAAAGTTCATGGTGTTAAGTTACATCTTAGCTGCAGAGGAATAGGGTCACAGGTGGAGATGACACTGGCATGTTACCAGTCTGTGGATTTGAGCCATGTGATAGTGTTAGATCTGAAGTTCGGGTAAGATTGGTCTTCTCTGAGTGAGGAGGGCAAGGAGTTCCAGAGTTGGGCCACCTTTACAGGGAAGCTGCATCCTCTTATCTTTGATGGTTTGAATCTGGGTACGGACAAGCAGTTTAGGTTGACTAGTCTGGATGGTCTTACAGATGTTCGTCTGTGGAATCTTTCAGAGAGGTAAGTAGGGACAGCCCTGTTTAGAGATTTATGGGTAAGTTTGCAGTCGCTCAATGGATCTTTATGGGTGTTATGCTTTAAAGACTGTGTTCTGTTTCTTCACACTTCACAATAATTCTATAGTGAAAAAATATGTGCTCTTACTTGGGCAAGGACAAGTTTAAGATTGTCACCCTGGCTTAGATCCTGCATACTTCGGGCCTTGAAACACTTGTGTATAGGCGCGTTATTTATGTCATATATCATACTGTGTATCTTCAGGACTGACTAGTGTCACTGGGCCATCAGGAGGCCTACTGTGTGCAAGCAATGGAAAGATACATGAAGATTCTCGTCTTTCCATTCATGGATGCCTGGCTCATTTGAGTAAGTTCTTTGGAGATGGTGTTGCCCTGCCTGTACCACACTTGATTTATCATCTGCTGCACTGCTTCGGCTTTTCCTTTGACTTTAAATAGGTCCTAGGCTGTGCAATAGAGAGCACAGAGTTAAGGTGGCATTGTTTCCAACAACTGATGAATTTCAGTTTTTTTTATTTTTTGTATCTAGAATCTGACCTAATGGACAGATTTTAGGAGGTCACCCTAGTTCTAGTGTACAGGGGAACTCTGAGAGGTCAGCCAAAACCCAATTAAGGTAAAAGTGGACAGCAGTCATGGCTATTCTGAAGAGAGTGTGTATGGGGTCAGGGGTCCACAATGACTCCACACAGTGAAGCACACAATAATTCACTTTAGACAGTAATGTACAAAAATGCAGTATTTATTCTAGGCCTTAGACGCACACTAAGAAAATGAAACAAGCAGGTGATACTATCGCACAACACTCAATAATAAACATATTTCCAGTCACCACATGTTCTTAAAATGCATGCAATGGCTTACATAAGCAATGGAGGTAAATACATTGATGCAGTAAAGATAGAACCAAGTCACAAGTGATATTCCCCAACTTCAGTAATCCAATCCCTAAGAAGAATGGGGCCTTGTGCCCAAGGTCACAGGAGTCACAATGCTTTTCCCCAGAATGTATCGGTAGCCGATAAATTGGTTGTGTTGGTGATTGTTCAAAAGAAGAGAGGCAACAAACTTTCCAGGTAAGAAGCAGTGGAATGAAGGATACAAAGAGACTGGTTCTCAATGTTATCCTATGGCGGACAGGGGGAGACAAATGCTTTGCGTTTACTTACCCCTCTGACTGCGGTTTTCCCAGATGACTGGATAGGTCACTGGAGGTTTGTTTTCTTGGTGATGAGCACACAGCAGTGTAAGTAACATCTCTCAGCCATAACCTATATCTAGCATCCGGCTTTATATACCTGTTATACGGTCATAGTAAGAGATCTTATCATTTCTTGGCCATTAGATGGTGATTTGGTACTAATCAATGTTCTTTCAGTTTCAAATTGAAGCCAGACATTTTGACGCAGCTCTTTCGGTGCCGCCTGCCCTACTGGGCGCAGGGACCTGTTAGAGCCAGTAGGCTACTGTTTCTTTAAATATATTGTCACCCTACACTGACTGAATATCTGAGGCAAACTCTGCACATTCTGTAAATGAGCTGTACTCTAACTGAATGCTACATTTACAAACATAGCAGAAACGTACATGACATTTGGGACACAGCAACCTATTTGTGAATGTAGCGTTCAAAGTACAGCTCAGTTTATTGAGCGCGTAGTGTTTTCCTTAAATATACTGTCACCAAACTACTGCATTTATTAGTGTTTAGGATGGCAATATATTTAAGAAACAATAACATAATGTGCTGATAGGTCCGTATGCCCTTCTGGCAGTGGCCAATGTGGTGCACCGAAAGTGCATCTCTACAGGCACCCAAAAGTGGCTCTGGAAATGATTTTCAAAGTTGTTCCATATTAACATATACTGGAAGCTCTGCAACAAATTCTTTAACTCATCCGACTCAAAAGAGGACAATGGATGGAGGAGAGGCCCACCGGGAAATCTCCAGAGACATCTATCCACCAATGACTGTCCAGTGAACGCGCTGTGGCGAAACAGCTGGTGACAAAAAGGCAGCGCCAAAATAGGGTGTACTGCCTGCAAATGCGCCATTTACTCTTGAACTCCTTACCCCACCATAATATATATGACTATTGCTTCCCAATATGATCTTGAATCGTGGCCCTCATTGTGAATTTATTCAGAATATCAGGATTCTAAAATTGACTCCTATTTGCATCTGTATATCTAAAGTTTGGTGTGGGGGAAAAAAAACATGTTCATCTATGTTTATAGGCTGCCATGCCAACAAGACCGACACCTGCACTTGTATGATCCGAATGTCACAAGGCCTAGTAGGGCCGAATATTGCTGTTCATATTCCTCTGTCCCCTTCCCCCATAGTCCCGCGGGGCCTGGAAACACTTTCTGCTGTATAGGCACCATACCATACAAATGTTCAATAAATAAAATAAAACGCTTGGAAATGTAGGCAGGCGGTTTAATCATTCTTAGATAGCGCGGTTAAGACTGTTACACGTTTATAAAACCATACAGGTTGCAGATGCTTATCCGGAGCAGTATGCGTTTCTGTTTATTCCTATGCTATTGAAAATTCAAAGCTGTCTTAATCAATTTTTCGTAAATTTGTTAGAAGGGGTTATTTTCTGAATAAACACTGGATTGTGCTGTCAGACACCAGCTGTCAAGTGATTAGCCTGGTAATTGTTGCCAGGCACTTGTAGGGACACAGGAACAAAGCGAAGCTTCGGGTGTCAATTTACCTGAACCGAGCGTTTCTTTTAAGAGTACAGCACAAAATCTCGTATTCTATCATTTGGGTTTTTTGGGAAAGAAACCTGCGGCTGCTGGCAGGATTCCAACGTGTGTGTACCTTCACATTTCGATCGTTGCTGAGTGGTTGTATCGTGGGAGGAAGAGCCCCTTATCGGAAAACACTATTTATTTTCTCCCAGAGTGATGACGCATCTAGCTCCCCAAAGCCGATGCTAATGAAACGCCCAGCACCTCTTGCTTCAAGGCTTCTTGTTATGCCTCAGTTGATTTTTTTCGGGGTGAGTTGGGGACGGGACGTGAGAAAACCACAGGAATGCTTTCTTCCCTTACTATGAAAGAATGACACTGCGCGAGAGAGCTAATAATGGAAGCGATCATTATAGGGCTATTCGGAATTCCTTGAAAAGCTATGGGACCCCCAGGCAGTGGATTAGTCACATGGTTACCAAGGCTTTTTACCTCTTTGTCAATGCACATCACCATCCTTTTGCAACAACTCACTTTGCCTCCTTTTCAGTGCCTAACTCTCATCTTCTAGGAACACCTCTTGCCATAATAGACAACAAATTAATTTAAATCACAACATTTGACGTGCATACTTAACGGTTCAATGCTTAACAGTGACAGCTCACCCTTAACAGACCTGCATAAGAACAGTGCTTATACAGTGCTGTAAATGTGCATTCTTTACGGTGGGATCCCATCAGCGACGAGTGGTGGGGAAGGCGATTATGAGGTGAATGGCTTTCTACACCCTATAATTTTCTTAAGAATTTGGTTTGGTTACATGTCATCACTACCACTTTAAATCTGTGCCCATACATATGTAAATTGGCCTTGCCACAGGACCCAGCCCCAACTCTCCTTGCTCTGCCTCCACTGTGCACCGCTATATAAACACACAAACATGCATGCACATATTCATTTACACGCACACACCGGAGGCATAGGCAGGGTAAGGACTGAGCCGCCAAGGCCCACCCAAAATCTGTAAATGTGCACTCAGCAGTGCAGTGTGGGCATTTATAGATGTTAATGTCACTGTGGGGGCTCAAGTACATTAGCTTCAGGCCTCACTTGTTAGACAATCCTTGCTACGCCTATGACACATACATGCATGCAGATTCCCACACAGCTCGCTCATACACACACGGGCATCCACCTCACTGACATACACGCCTTTCATCCGCCAGCTCTCATGCACTTGCAGACACCCATTCCTCTCACTCTTAGACATGGTTGCAGACATTCGCATTTCGCTCCCTTAGACCCACATACACAATATTTTACGTAACCATCTTTCGGCACAGTCCTTCTGCTACTTTGTCCACATCCCGGGTCCCGTGCACATGGTGCTGGAACCAGGAAGTCATGTTTCTGAGTCCTGAGCATTTAGAATGTGCGCATGTCGGGGCATTGAAACGTGACGGTCTTCAGGAACAGTGTGGGGTCAGTATTCTATGACCGCTGGGATAAGGGCTTTTGGATTTCCTGGATCCGAGTGCAGTTAAGGCCTTTTTTGCTGGATCCGGGAAAATCTGATCCAATTCCAGCACTGTGCTTACATCAGCATGCTTCCCAACAGCCGCCAAACCACACCCTTTCCCCCTACTTAAATGACATGGACAACTTTGAGTATGTACGAGACTTCAGCTGCTATGTTTTCTCAAGAGCAGAGCAAAGGGACTTACAGCGGTTATTTGACTCTTTCAAATAACCGCTCTATTCTGGCCTTGTGGCCCCTGGGTCATGATCATTTACATGTGTTGTATTATTCGGCACTCAGTCCCCAGTCTGGTGACCACATTTTATTTATTTCCTAACTTCTTTATTCAGGCCAAAGTCTCGTGACCATTTCTGCACACTTTGACATATTTGTGACTCGGTCACTGATTGGGGCATGGAAGTACTTCCAGGGCCCCCCTTATCACGTCTGTGAGCAAGTCGCTACCCTCATTTTGAAGCCACCTAGTGGGTTGACCAAGATAGTGGATGGTGGGCCTGGGACTCTTAAGTCCCTCTCTAAGGCAGAGGACTGTCACATGATGCCATTTAAGGATATTGTCCCTTTAAGCAACCCCGGTAGCTGAATCCATATAGAATCTGTAATACAAGGCTCTCCTCATTCCTAAATAGAAGTACTTCAGGATAGCTTGACATCAGAGATGCATCCCATTTTCTTGTCGCACTCATTCAACCAGTCTACACAGACATCAGAATCACATCACATTTAATGACGGCACTGTGGCAGTGAGTCTGCTCAAGTATCAAAAGCACAGTTGGTTCTCTTTCAGGGATAGCTAGGTATAGAAGGACTATACATGAATGATGGGGAAGTCCCCTGAAACTTACGAACAATATAAGTAATCGGTTATACAGTTGGAACTGTTAAGCAGACTCTCCTGATACGGTGTCCAGTCATTTGGTCGACTGAAAACTGGTCGAATGACATTTGGTCGACGCAATTTGGTCGAAAACCAAATGGTTGATTTTTTTTTTATTTATATATTTATTTTTCGGGTTTTCGTTTTGTAAAAAAAGGGGTTTTTAGAGAAAAAAGGGGGTTGGGGGAGGGGACCCCCCCAAAAAAATAAAAAAAAAGGGTTAAAATAAAAAAAATAAAAAATTCGACCATTTGGTTTTCGACCAAATTGGTTCGACCATTTGTCTGGTCGGCCAATTTTTTTCGACCAAATGTCTGGTAACCTCCTGATACCTTATGTTCGGAGTTTGACCCAGGAGAGAACTTTGAGGTGTTTAGAACAACCTAAGAAATGTGTTTAGCCTCTTTGTGGGCTCCACTCTTTCATATGACATGTCCCATTCACTCCAGGGGACCCCCAATGTCGGAGCACCATTCATCTAAACGTGTTGGTGCACAGTACTTTTGTGGTTCCTGGCACCTCTTTTTGCAACGGACTCCCCATGTAACTCCACTGCAACAAACCTGTAGAATAAACAAAAACAACAAGTGATAAGTAGTTAACATGTCCTTCGTAACTCTTTTTAAGTTGATTGAAAGAGGAGAGCTTTAGTTTGCTGAAGTGAGTAAGCAATGGGAGGCTACAGGCTTGTGGGTACGACGTCCATTCATCGACATGCATTTTTTCGATGAGTTTATGATGGGTTTCTTCCCCCAATTTATTTTCTTCAACAAAAAAACCTTGGAAAAAATAGGGGGCTGGGTATATAACAGGTGGGTGGTCGGGAATCGTCTTGGATTAATAGAGGGGGTTTAGGGGAACCGCCTAAAAAGAAAAAAACAATTTCGATGTTTATTTTTAGAAAACGCAAATTCAGCAAAAAAAACATTGGCAAAAAGCATGTCGATAAATGAACATAGAACCGTCTTGTGTGCTTCTTTTCAAATTAAATAATACCAGTCTTTTCTAGTAGCCTGGTATTCTACTCCCTTGTTCTATTACACACAATGGGCCTCATTACGACCCAGGCGGTAAGTTACCGCCTGGGACGTACCCTTACCACCCTGGTGTAAAGTACGTTTACGCCATGGTGGTTGGCGGATTTACTGCCCCATTCCAAGGTGAGTGGGGCGGTAAATCCCCATTTCCCATTTTACCCTTCCCCATTCCCATTTTTGCCCCATAGGGCATAATGGGAATGGGGAAAGGCGCTAATTACGCCACCGTAAATTACGGTGGCGTAATTAGCACCAAGGTCCCTTTGCGGCATGGGTTTTAACGCCTGCAAAAAGCAGGCGTTAAAATCACCATCCCGCAAAGGGACCTTGGAATCAGGCGTTGAGGGTCGGCGCCGTTTACAGCGCCGTAAACCCCTTAACGCCTGGGTCCTAATGAGGGCCAATGCCTCTTCCTTTCTTTACCAGGACCCCTTCTACCACGTGACCATGACACCCTTCCTTCCCATTGATGTGTTCCCCACTTTGCCCTAATTACACTAAGCATATGGTAGATGTGTGTGTTAAGACGAAGGATGGTGTGGATTGCTGCTCGGAGTGGGGTCCACCAAGGCCTTCCTTTCATTCCGAGCGGTCACTGGCATAGTAGCAACAGCCCACACTTTACCCTTGGCTTGACAGAATTGGATGAGGACAGTGGTTATATTAGCATGCTTCCCAACCACATCACTCAAACCATACCCCCACCCCATCCTCTCACATGCCTGCCTCAAAATACAATAAAAAAAAATGTTGTGGATAGAAGGCAACAGCTGTTTTATTTTGGCAGGAGCTAACATCCAAGTGCACCGTAACAACAACCGCCTCTGGATTCTATACTGAGCTGGCATCCTAGCTGTGCCCCTCCCACTACTCCTGAGACAGAATACATATGTATTCCTGCCAGGGTCACTCAGAATAACCTCTTCTCTGGGAAGGTGCCCATGGATATTTCTCCTCTGTGAAAGGTACAGTGAGCTGAAACGTGGTGTAGACCCTCCTGAGTGGAAGAAATTCTATAGAACAGGGTATTTGATCCATGTTCATTTTCAGTAGAGTGGCTATTATTACATTCATTTTATTTTTATTTTAGCTTTTATTTAGTGCACTATGTCTAAAAAATAAGCCTTTGGTACAGTACAATGCATGATGCATTATCATCAATACACAATCACCAATTCATTAAACAGTTTAAACACAGCATTTTAAAAACTTTAGAGCAGCAATACATAATGCCAATTTGTGTGAGTTCAAATTACAGTGCCAAAATAATTAATATCTACAATCAATTCATAATGAATATGTTTAGAAATAAGCTCATGTCTTAACGATGCTAGAGGAATACACTCAATCATTAAACGTTTTAGAGTTTTAGTACATATTATACAGTGTCTGCAAAGTCTCTCAGACCTGGATCCCAGAACTTGCCCCAACAATCTCTTTAGTTAAAACCAGGTTAAATCATACTCTTAAGAAGTCAGCCCTAAAAAAAGAAGGATGTTTAAAAAGATACCCAGGTAACATATTAAAACCTCTAAGATCAAAAATAAAATTATCCAATACCCCAGTAATTTTGAACGATTTTGTTGCCAATCTAGTTGACCTTTCAGGGTACGGTGCCGGCGCTTCTGTGTTCCCCATTCCCATTGAGTCCTAATGGACTCAATGGGAATGGGGAATTACAAAATTACCAGCACCTGGCTTCCCGGCCGCCAGACTCTGAATAGTCCAGTAGCACCAGGAAGTCAAGCGCCAGTAATTCATTACGGGTCCAGTGGCAATCTGCCAGTTTTACGGCACGGTTACCACCAGACCCATAATGAGGCCCCTTTTGTTTCTTCTTAACTGGCTAGAACATGGCACCCAAATACTTAAACTCATATACTGTTCCCAATTTAAGGTAATTCAAGAAAAATTTAACTTGAAGCTTCTGTTCGCACCGTGTTACATGCTTTTAGGATCATCACTTTAGTTTTGCCTAGGTTAAATTGTAACAGATTTTATGGCACGGCACACTCTAGCCAGGGACTTCTTCCACTGACCATGTGGTGCACAATAAAAAACTCCTTTTTTATTTTTTTTATTATTTGAACACTGGATTCTTTTTTAAAGAGGCACCCAATCCGACTCACACCAACCTTAACAAATACCCTGTGTCGCAGTGGACCATGAACCAGGCCGCTGTGTAACAAAGAAATATTTATTTATTTTTAAAATTCGAATGAAAACTCAGAGCGATAAAACATTTCTAGGGCAGCAATCACCAGTGTGGTGACAATATAAATACAAAATCTTATAAATTCTACTTTCTACCATCATCTACATAAACCTAAAATAGAAATGGAAACAAAATCACTTTTTTTCACAATCAGAGATGGCACTTATGTTATGCACTCCCCCTGCAACACTTCCCCAAACACCTGCTAACGGAATAGTGTGGATAGAAAGCAGTGGCAGGGAGTCAGCAAGAAGAGGGAAAAATCTGTTTTTAAATTCGACCCACAACTCCAGAATGGGAGGTCAAAGAAGAAAATTAAAACCTTAGAAATTAGCAAAATACCATACTCGGATTGCACTTATTACTTGTAGATCAGTTTACAATTGTGGTAGGTTAAAGAGGACGGAAATTCATGTGGCTGCACGAAAGAGACAAGGATGCTTACAGGCTACTGAGCAGGGTACTAAAGCAACATGAACACAGTTGGGAAAATCGATTTTGGGAGGAAAACAATGCAACAAAAATCACACGTGGCAGAATTGCAATTTCTTATTTCACACAGGTTTAAATTGGGAAACAGCTAAGAAAATGGGCTTAACAGGCAAAATCTGAAATCGTTTTTTGGGATGTGAAACAAAGACACAGAACAGATAGGATACTGAGGGCAAGGGATGACTTGTATGGGATGGTGTTGTGTTTTATTATGGGAAATGCAAGTCGGATTTGTAAAGGAAAGCAAATACATGGACAAAATCGGTTTAGGTAACACAATGATTAGTTCTACTGAGGCTATATGTTAAAGACTATAATTTTAAAGAAAGGCACTTGTCATGAAGAGGTTGAGTTCGAATTACAACCAAGGCAATGTGAATCTCTTTATAGGGGAATTAATTAGAATTATTCCAAATTATACAAGGGACTTGCACAGGTAACTGAAGGAAATCAAGAACCGAAATATGCTAACCGATATGGACTTACACTGATTCTTCTAGGGAAAACGGTTGAACAGAGGATACTGGCAATTTGGGAAATTACTAGGGTTTTTATGGGATTTGAATGAGGTTTGAACAAAATGCAAGGTAAAATAGCGGGGTATGCAGTTGTTGGGTACTGGGTGATGGCATACTTACAAGGCCAGCTTTAGTTTGGTAATATGGACAGCCAACCGGGTCTCTAGGCCACAGATCTGGTCACGGGCAGCGGGGTCAAGAAATCTGGTTACTAGGTCCTCTGGGCTCTCCTGGTTGGGGAAAAGCTGGGCAATGTCTGGTCACTTTGGACAGCGGGATGGGTCAGCTGGGAAAAATATTCTGGTCACTGGATTCTCCTAAAGGGATCAGCAGCCTTTCCTCCTTTCTCCCTGGATTATTGGGATGGATGTGGTTCTGGATAGGTGGTTCTGCCTGGATCTGGGTCAGCTACCTCTGGACCTGGTTCTGGAGTCTTGGAATCTTGCAGGGTGAATTTTGAATGTTGAACATCTCCCTGTATACCCTTTAAATAGCCACAGTGACATCATAGAATTTTACAATATGGACGGAAATACTCTGGACCCATCCCTTGCATGGGATAGGCTGGGTCCCCTCCTCCCTGCAGGCGGATTGGTTCCAGGGAAGTGACCTTAACATATGGGTGTATGTTTTATGACTTGCTTTGTCTCACCAGAGCTACTCTTTACCAACATAAATTATGGAACAAAACCCTTATATTGACAATAGTAACCATCATAAAAATCAGATAGGCAGGTCCCATATTTTACAAGGAATATGCCGGTTCGAACGCCAATTCTGTACGATGTTGCATTGTCCTTGAGCACAATTTGATCGTTTTCAGGAGAAACATATTATCTAAAATTCTACAAATGGCTACACATAAGCATAATACTATTTGGCATAGTTTCCCCAAGTTTAATATTGATGCCATTTATGCTTCCCACAGAAATGCATTCTTCCTACCATTTCAGTTCACCACGTACCAGAGAGCTGCAAATAGTCTTATTTTGCTTGTTCAAACATTGCATTAAAACTGTCATAATATCACATTGCTGCTTATTCACATCAATTATCACACGGTCAGGTCCAAGGGAACAGGGCACATGCCCTTGCAGCCTTAGTCACTAGTAGGTGCCACATTTGACTTTAAACGAAACTGGTCTGACAGGAATGCCTGAACGTAAGTCCTTTTTGTGGGGAAAAAAACATAATATAAATTTATATATATGCAAATATAAAAAATTGCATTAAAACTGTCATAATATCACATTGCTGCTTATTCACATCGCAAATAAAAATGTCTTAAAGTATAATGTTCTGCATTGTCAATGAGATAGATTTGCCAAAGAAGTGGGCGACACTGTAAATTAACTGTAATTATCACACGGTCAGGCCCATGGGAACAGGGCACATGCCCTTGCAGCCTTAGCCACTAGTAGGTGCCACATTTGACTTTAAACGAAACTGGTCTGACAGGAATGCCTGGACGTAAGTCCTTTTTGGGGGGAAAAAACATAATATAATATCTTTGCAGCCCCTCTCCCCAAATGTTCTGTGCGAGCTACAGTATTATTTCCCATTTAGCTTTCCCAAGGTCATTTTCTGCTTTGGAACAACAGATTTACACATGTTCATTTTTTTTCTCATGTTCATTTCACAAAATGCGTTTTTTCCTGGACACAGCTTCCCTCCTTTCTGACAGGCTTTTTATAGATCTGCTCAGTTTCTTAGACACAGAGATATGCTTGAAAATGGTTTCTTAGTAATTGATATGAAGCAAGAGAGAGCATCTTTTCTTTGAAGTACTTTGCGTATGTTGGTTTATTTCAAAAAGGTAAATCCAAGCCGTGCAATCCTGAAGCAGAATTCTTTTGCTTTCCATGGACTTTACTAATAAAACATTGCCGTTCTCGGAGGGATGGCCTTATTAGGTGGTGTTCAAAATTAAATAGACAGACAGGGCTGTGTTTTAATAGAACAAAACTGTGTGATGTTGGAAATGAAAGTAGGCACTAGTGCGATGTTTTAAATGCAGGTCATTTCCCTGTGCAGCCTTGAATGTTTAAATGACAGAACAGCAATGCACAGCCATTCTGAATTTGAGTTGTTTTCTCTGGATTCACATGAATGAAAACAAAATACAGCTATTCTTGTGATGGCTGTGTTCAACTCTCGCCCCATATGTGCTCAGAAGACCAAAACAAAGCCATTTTTGGGTAACTGCTGAAATGCAGTTTTGTGATGCCTGGAATTTCTGTTGGGGCTGGTAAATGTACCCCACATGTCCCCCCCCTGCTCTGCTGTGACTTCTTGTTGAGGGAGAGTAGGGCAGAGTTGGGTGCGTTTGACAGAGTTCTCTTTCAGCAAGGAACGGCACACCAGGATTTCTTTCCGTCTTTCGGTTGGAGGGTATGGAGCGGCACCCCCTTTTCTTCCTTCCCTTTCCATGTCCCCGGGGAGACCAATGGACTCAATGGGAATGGGGAATTACAAAATTACCAGCGCCTGGCTTTCCGGCCGCCAGACTCCGAATAGTTCAGTAGCACCGGGAAGTCAGGCGCCAGTAATTCATTACGGGTCCGGTGGCAACCTGCCAGTTATACGGCACGGTTACCGCCAGACCCATAATGAGGCCCCTTTTGTTTCTTCTTAACTGGCTAGAACATGGCACCCAAATACTTAAACTCATCTACTGTTCCCAATTTAAGGTAATTCAAGAAAAATTTAACTTGAAGCTTCTGTTCGCACCGTGTTACATGCTTTTAGGATCATCACTTTAGTTTTGCCTAGGTTAAATTGTAACGGATTTTATGGCACTGCACACTCCAGCCAGGGACTGACCATGTGGCGCACAATAAAAAACTCCTTTTTTATTATTTTTATCATTTGAACCCTGGATTCTTTTTTGAAGAGGCACCCAATCCGACTCACACCCACCTTAACAAATACCCTGTGTCGCAGTGGACCATGAACCAGGCCGGTGTGTAAATTCAAATGAAAACTCAGAGCAAAATAAATTTTAGGGCAGCAATCACCAGTGTGGTGACAATATAAATGCACAATCTTATGATACTGTTAATTCAACTTTCTAACATCAAATGCATAAACCTAAAATAGAAATGGAAACAAAATGACTTTGTTCACAGAGATTGCACTTATGTAATGAACTCCCACTGCAACACTTCCCCAAACACCTGCTAACTAGATTTTGTGTGGATAGAAAGCAGTGGCAAGGAGTCAGCAAAAAGAGGGAAAAATCAGTTTTTAAATTCGACCCACCACTCCAGAATGGGAGGTCAAAGAAGAAAATTAGCATAATAGCATACTCGGATTGCACTTGTTACCAGTAGATCAGTTTACACTTGCGGTAGTATAGATAGGACGGACATTTGTGTGGCTGCACTAAAGAGACAAGGAAGCTTACAGGCTACTGAGCAGGGTATTAAAGCAACATTAACACAGGTAAGAAAATCGATTTTGGGAGGCAAACAATGCAACAAAACACACGCGGCAGAATTGCAAATTCTTATTTCACACGGGCAACAGCTAAGAAAATGGGCTTATCAGGCAAAATTGGAAACCGTTTTTTGGGATGTAAACAAAGACACAGAACATATAGGATACTGAGGGGAAGGGATGACTGTTATGGGATGGGTTATGGGTTTTATTATGGGAAATGCAAGTCAGATTTTTAAAGGAAAGCAAATACACGGGCAAAATCGGTTTAGGTAACTCAATGATTAGTTCTACTGAGACTATATTTTAAAGACTATAATTGATAGAGAATACACTTGTAATGAAGAGGTTGAGTTCTAATTACAACCAAATCACTATGAATCTCTTTATAGGGGACTTCATTTGGGTTTTCCAAATGATACTGGGGACTTACACAGGTAACTGAAGGAAATGACGAACATAAATATGCTAACAGATATGGACTTACACAGATTCTTCTAGGGAAAAAGGTTGACCAGGGGATACTGGCAATTTGGGAAATGACTAGGGTTTTTATGGGATTTGAATGGGGTTTGAACAGGATGCAAGGTAAAATACCGGGATATGCAGTTTTTGGGTACTGGGTTATGGGATACTTACAAGGCCAGCTTGGGTTTGATAATTTGGACAGCCACCAGGGTCTCTAGGCAGAGGAGCCACGGATCTGGTCACGGGTAGCGGGGTCAAGAGATCTGGTTACTAGATCCACTCGGCTCTCCTGGTTGGGAACAACTGGGCAAAGTCTGGTCACTTTTTTTTACAGCAGGATGAGTCATCTGGACAAAAAGGTCTGGTCAATGGATTCTCTTAAAGGGATCAGCAGCCTTTCCTCCTTTCTCCCAGGATAATTGGGATGAATGTGGTTCTGGATAGGCGGTTCTGGATAGGTGGTTCTGCCTGGATCTGGGTCAGCTACCTCTGGACCTGGTTCTGGAGTCTTGGAATCTTGCAGGGTGAATTTTGAATGTTGAATATATTCCTGTGTCTCCCTGTCTACCCTTTAAGTAGCCAGAGTGACATCATAGAATGTTACAATAAGGGCGGAAATACTCTGGACCTACCCCTTACATGGGATAGGCCAGGCTACAGGTGTCCCCGCCTCCCTATAGGTGGATTGGTTCCAGGGAAGTAACCTCACCATATGTGTGTGTTTTATGACTTGATTTGTCTTACCACAGTTACTCTTTACCAAAATAAGTTATGGACTGATAACCTCATATTTACACCATCACCATCATAAAAATCAGATAGGCAGATCCCATATTTTGCAAGGAATATGCCGGTTCGAACGTCAATTCTGTGCGATGTTGCCTCGTCCTTGGATACAAGTTCGCTGTTTTCAGGAGAAACATATTATCAAAAATTTTACAAACGGCTACACATAAGCATAATATTATTTGGCATAGTTTCCCCAAGTGTAATATCTATGCCATTTATGCTACACCGAGAAATGCATTTTTCCTATCATTTCAATTCACCACGTGTCAGAGAGCTGCACATAGTCTTATTTTGCTTGGTCAAAAATTACATTAAAACTGTCAAAATATCACATCTCTGCTTATTCACATTGCAAAGAGAAATGTCTTAAAGTATAATGTTCTGCATTGTCAATGAGGTAGATTTGCCAAAGAAGTGGGTGGCGCTGCAACCCCCACAATTCAAATTGTCTTCCCTGGGTCACCCTGTTGGAAGTCCTCCAGTGGATACTGGGGATGAATGGAGAGGAAATCACACTTACAAGGCAGGACACAGGGCTTCCCCCATCCTTTGTCGTTGGGAGCAGTTCTGTCTGGCAGTCTGGGATAACCTTTAATTATCAAACGGCCAGGTCCATGGGAACAGGGCACATGCCCCTGCAGCCTTAGTCACTGGTAGGTGTGAAATTTGCCTTTAAACCAAACTGGTCTGACAGGAATGCCTGGGCCTCAGCAAGGCTGTTGAAATCCTTTATGGGGGGGAAAAAACATAATATGCATATCTTCGCAGCCCCTCTTCTCAAATGTACAATTGTGTTTCTGTGCGAGCTGCAGTATTATTTCCCATTTAGCTTTCCCAAGGTCATTTTCTGCTTTGCAGCAACAGATTTACACGTGTTCATTTTGTTTTTCTCATGTTCATTTCACAAAATGTGTTTTTTCCCACACGCAGCTTCCCTTGCGTTTACTTTCTGACAGGCTTTTTATAGATCTGCTCAGTTTCTTAGACGCAGAGATATGCTTGAAAATGGTTTCTTAGCAATTGAAACGAAGCAAGACAGAGCATCTTTTTTTTTTTTTAACTTTTTTTTTTGTTGGCAGAGGCATATAGCATACACATACATCAGACCAACCAGTGAGTTCAATAAATGCATATATGGATACAGTGGTATAAAAAGACAATGATATAACAACAGGTGGGGAATAAGGCATCACGGTGTATCATAGTGCATGAACACATTAATGAGAGGTCGGGAGGGATCATCCACTGAGGAGACCTCGTCCAGGCTATGCAGGTAACTGTTGAAAGCAGTCCAAATGTTTCTAGGGCGTGAGCGAGCTGGGATCATACTAAGGAACTCCTCTTCACAATTGCGAGACCAGGTGAGTAGGTTTAACCACTTCTGGAATGAGGGGGGAGAAGAGCTCTTCCAGTTCTGTAGAACACACTTCTTGGCCACTATTCAGCTCACATTCAGAAACGTGGCCATACATTTAGCTCCCTAGGCCTGCCACACCCCGAACAAAACACCCATCGGGTCTTGGTCAATCACAGCGTCACAGATTTCAGATAGTGACTCCAGAATCTTGCCCCAAAAGACCACTAACCTCGGGCAATCCCAGAACATGTGTAGATGGTCAGCGCCCTCTGTACCACAGCGAGGGCAGGGTTGCGTGGTGGTTTGTGCAAACCCGGAAATCCTGTGCGGGGTGTAATACAGTTTATTTAGCAATTTGTATTGTATAGTTCGGTAGCGAAAGTTGAGGGAGACTCTGTTGGTGTGTGAGCACATTTTCCCCCATAAGTGGTCAGTGAGTTCTAAATCCAGCTTGGTCGCCCAGTCATCCCGGGCCCTGGAGGGTCGGGGCGGGGCACCCATAAGAAGAAGCTTGTACAGTGACGAGACCACCCCGCGGGCGCCACCCGAGTTAGCAATGTAGGCAATCCTTGGGGAGTCCGGGGGTTCGTTAGGAAATTTAGGTCAAGCAGCACGGAAGGCGGCGCAGAGTCTATAGAATTGCAAAAGTTCCAATGCTGAACCTGAATGGCCCGGCTTCCAGGTCTGTAGAGTTATAAACTGCCCATCCGGGTAGACGTCCGTTAGAGCGAGGTACCCCAGGGCCCTCCCAGTGTCGCCCCAGGGCTGTGTCGTGTGTGGGTTAAAGCCCGGGAAATCTCCAGGTGGGGAGCCACTTGTAATATGGCTGTTGTTCGGCACAAGCCTTAAATATTCGGCCCCAAGCATGCACAGTGGTTCAGACCGGGTCAACGGGCGAGTCCGGTACATATTGTTGAAGTAGTATTAATGACATGACGTTAGTGCCTGCTGCTGCCAGAATTTCCAGCTTGACATGGGGGTTAGGGGAGGCCCAGGATACCAATAAGAGGCGAATTGCGCTTGTGCCGCGAGCCAGTACCGCAGCAGGTCAGGGGCGGTAAACCCCCCTCTATCATAGGGGAGTGTTATGTCAGACCATTTTTTGCGCACAGCGCCGGAGTGCCAAAAGAACTGTGCGCACAGTTTGTGGAATCCTGTAAAGTATTTCTTCCCTGGCCAGACGGGCACATTACTGAATATATACAGCAGCTTGGGGAGCAGTACCATCTTAATAAGTGAGTCTCCCGGCAAGGGACAGTGGAAGGGAGCGCCATCGCACCATTTTGGCTTCGGCCATCTGTGCCGCCGCCAGGTAGTTGTCTGCTAGCAATGTGTCCTTGGTCAGGGACATCTGGACCCCCAGGTACTTAATCCCATCAGGAGACCAGCGGAGTGGATACTCAGTGGCAGGTTGTTGGGTGGACTGGTGAGGGGAAAGAGTTCAGATTTGGTGTAATTCATGGTGAATCCAGAGTGTGTACCTATGCGAGTGATGTCCCGTAAAGTTGGATCGAGGTGAGTAGCGGGATCTCTGATGAACAATAATACATCATCCGCAAAGAGCGAAATGATCTCAGGAGTGTCTTTCAACCGTATCCCCCTGCGTGAGTGGCGTGCCCTGATGTGGTCAGCCATTGGCTCTATCGCCAGGGCGAAGAGGATGGGGGAGAACGGCAGCCCTGTCGGGTGCCTCTGAAGAGTGGGATCAGGCCCGAAGTCAGGGAGATGACACGAACTCTGGCTACTGGGGAAGTATATAGTAACTTAATATATCTGATCATGTTAGGCACGATGACCATAGTTTCCAGTACCAGCCACATGTATTTCCAGGACACCATATCGAATGCCTTCTGGGCATCAAGTGTGACTGCAAATGCATTTGCGCCGTGGTCGATCCGCGCCATGACATTCAGCAACCTTCTGATGTCGTGGAAAGTGGATCTCCCAGGTATGAAGCCTGATTGATTGTCATGGACCATGTATGACATGACTGGAAGGAAGCGGTTAGTGTCCAGATTCATTAGGGAGAGGGGCCTGTAGGATCCACACTCATCGCTTTGTTTACCGGGTTTGAGAAGCACCGTTATGATGGCCTCGTCTAGTAGGATTGGGGAATCTAGTTGGTCTCTAGTTGCGGGGGAAATACAAGTCCTGGGTATCTGCTCGAGGAGGTCCCTCATATGGGGTTCACTATGATCGGGGGTTGGGAGTATAGTTCCATGTAGAAGTGCGTAAAGACATCTAAGATCTGCTGGTCGGACCATTGTACTTCACACCTGCAATCCTTGACACAAGTGATCTGAGCTTGGCCCCACTCTCCCCTTGTCAGAGCAGCCAGTGTTTTGCCGGGTCTATCGCTCTCTCCATACTTCCGCGCAGCTTGTGGACGGCTAAAGTATTGGACTTCCCTGGTGGCATGTTCATTAAATGTTTGGAGTTCTTCGCTAATTTGGGAAAGGGTGGCAGGGTCAACTGATGTCGGGTGTGCCCACTCTAGTTCACATAGTCTGGCTTCGGAGCGGCCCAGGGCTGCTCTTATAGTTTTGAGCACTCCCGCCTCTTTAGATATGGACATCCCCCTGATAAAGGCTTTGAAGGCATCCCACCGGACTTCTATGGTAGTGGACTGAGGTGTATTGTGATCAAAGTAGGACTGGATGTCGGCAAGGATGTCTGCCTTAAACACGATATCCTGCAGGGCAGCCGACTTGAATCGCCAAGTGTTAATGGTAGGGGCAGGTATTCCCAGTTCCAGGGATAGCATGATTGGGGCATGGTCAGACAGAGTACGAGCAAGTATTTGTGTTTCCACCACCCTGCCCAGCATTCCGCTTGACAGTAGAAACATGTCGATTCTGGAGGAACTATCGTGCACTGAGGAGTAGTGGGTATATTCCTGTGTCTGCGGATGTAATGGCCTCCATAAATCTCAGATATCAAGCGTTGCGCTGTGTGCTAGCAGTCTACGTGCTGCGCCAGACAGTAGTCTGGGAGCTGTGCCTGTTCTGTCCAATACAGTGTCAATTATGAAATTCATATCCCCTCCCCAGATAATCTGTACCCCCACATAACCCAGCCATATAGATGCCACCAGGTCCACAAAATCGGGGGAATCTACATTAGGACCGTAAGTGTTCACCAAGAGATATTCTCTATTAGCAATTGTGTAATATAATATATCTACCCTCCGGTTCAATGTAGCTCTTGTGAAGTACGAATTTGAATGATTTATGAATCATTGTCAACACCCCTCTAGCCCGAGTGGAGTATGAGGTAGAATATCTGTTGGGTCCCCAAGATGGTGCCATATACCTTGTCAAAGGGCCCGTAGAGTGTGTTTCCTGCAAGAGTATTATTTTGCAACCATATCTTTTGGCGTAGGCCATGGTTTTACGGGCCTTAGTATAATTGCTCAAGCCCCGAATGTTCCAAGATATCACTGTAGTAGGCATTCTAGGTGTCTAGGGTACAGCCCACCACTGTTGTCGTAAAATATGTTTACCGCGGATCTGCCAGTCTGTCTCTGCCTTTTCCAATAACATTTCCCACCCCAATATTGCCCCCCTCCCCCACCACCCCTTCCTGGTAGGTAGTGTACCCAGCCTCCCCCCTCCCTACAGAACCAGAACTCCCCATGAACCAGGAGTCAGCGGGCGAATCCCAACATGGGTCTGCCTCACTAATAGCCCAACCGGGGCCAATACCCAACATCAATCTAACCAGAGTGAACATTGCAATCGCATTGGGGTGCGCTGTTGCCGTGTGGTGGACACCTACGCAACGGAGTATCAAGCGGTACATTAGACAATGGAACGCATAGTAATCACATTTTCCCCACACCGCCAGGGCCAAGGTAAGAGAGGCTTGGTCAGGGGGCAGAGCGCCCCAATTGTGAGTGGTCCGTACCCAGGGATATGGGAGCAGTTGGTTAAGCCTCAAGAGTAAGTATAAGCCAGTGTCAACAGGTAGAAATCGTATGGTGAGGAACAGTTAATGGCCTCTGGTGGGGCGCTTGCCAAGTGTGATTGTCTCAAGTGACAAATGCGTATGCATATGCGTAGGTGAATCAGTAAGATGTTGTTACCATCAGCACATTAGAGAGCAAGCAGTAATGAACAGATTACATAAATTCTAGGCAGCTAAGGCTTAATCATTCACTATGGGGTCTCCATTTGGATTGTGCAGTGGTATCTGGGACTCTATAAATTTCACAGCTTCCTCGGGACGTTGAAAAAGTACAGTTGTCCTTGAAGGTAATCTTGAGCCGGGCCGGGAAAAGAAATGTGTAAGGGACATTGCGCTCTCGTAACAGTTTGTTGACTCCTAGGAACTGACGCCTCTCCTGTTGCACCCCAACAGAAAAGTCGGGGAATATCCGGATGGTGTGTGAGTCAAGACGCAGGTCGCCTTTCTCGCGCGACAGGCGAAGGATAAGGTCCCTATCTCTGTAGTTGAGAACTCTAGCGGTGATGGGCCTGGGGGAAGTTTCCTGGTTTGGGGCATGGTGATAGGGCCCGGTGAGCCTGTTCGATCGTGAAGTATAGGGACAGGGCGGGATCACCAAGTAGATCCTTAAGCAGGTTCTCGACCGCCATTTCCATGCGCCCCTTGAGGGCATTTTTGGGGACCCCAACAATGCAAAGGTTGTTCCTGCGCATAGCGGGACTTAAGGTCATCACACTTCGCCTTCACCATTCTCATATCTCGAGTCAGAGTGGCCACCATGTCCTGCAGTGTGTGCAGCCCGTCCTCATTTGCCCCAATTCTATTTTCTGCTTCGGCAATCCTAGTCCCTGCTTGATCAACCTGTGATTTGAGGGATGCAACGTTGGCATTGATATCGTCCAGTTTCTCATGAAACGAGGCAAAATACTTGGCCATTGATTCCATCATCGCGGTGAGGTCGGTAGTCAGTACACTGGAGGGAGGCTCGGGTTCAGGGTCCTCCTGGGCGGACGTCGCCACTCCCGGGTCTACTCGCTGAGTAGCCTTTGCAGATTTGTCCATGGCGCCCACCTTATTGGCCCCGCTGGATCTGTTATACATTACAAGCATGGTAGGGGGTGCCCAAGCGGACCAGGTCTGGCACAGCATGAAGAGCAAGGGTGTGGCACCGAGTTTTGTGCGCAGTGGGGTCAGTAGTACATGCAGCTGTCCAGCATTTAATGTGGGAGAGTCCTCCGGGGGTCAGCCTCCCCCCCAGCTCCTCACCTGACCCGCAAGCCCGGACCTTGGCACGCGGGGTATGCCGCCGGATCCTGCGGCCGTCAGCGACCAATGCGTGGGGACTCGGAGCGGTTCCAGGCGGCCAGGCGCAGCGTTCTCAGAGGTGGTCCACCGCCAGCAGGCACTCGCCGCCCCACTGGTAGCAGGGTCGGGCAAGCTGGCCCGCGGCGATGCAGAGCAGGGAGAAGGAGTGGTCCAGAGCGCCAGCCCAGGCGCAGCCTCAGCTCTCCGGTGCAGCGCGGCCAGGTGGCGGGGACGCCGCGGCACTCGGTGGGGTGGGGGGGACACAACCACAGTCGCCCGCAGGGATCAAGTGTCAGGGGCAGGCGGGCACCATCCAAGCGCGCCGCCGACGAACAGCGGAGGCGGCTCCCAGCCAGATTCGTGCTGGAAACAGATCAGGGCAGGCAGTATGATGTCGGCAGTAATCTGGATAAATTTAGAGTGATGGGAGCAGCGTGGTCCACCGATGTAGCCGGATGTAGCCGGATTTTAGTCCACACTCCACGGAGCTCCACAGCTGGGCAGCCATTTTCGGGCTGCTCAACAGCGCTCCCCGAAAGCATCTTTTCTTTGAAGTACTTTGCGTGTTTGTTTATTTCAAAAAGGTAAATCCAAGCTGTGCGTACTTGAAGCAGAATTCCTTTGCTTTCCATGGACTTTACTGATGAAACAATGCCATTCTGGGAGGGATAGCCCTATTTGATGGTGTTCAAAATGAAATACACAGACGGGGCTGTGTTTTAATAGAACAAAAACTGTGTGATGTTGGAAAAGAAAGTAGGCACTAGTGTAATGTCGTTTTAAATGCAGGTCATTTTCCTGTGCAGCCTTGAATGTTTAAATGACAGAACAGCAATGCACAGCCATTCTGAATTCAAGTTGTTTTCTCTGGATTCACATGAATGAAAACAAAATACAGCTATTTTTGGGGTGGCTGTGTTTAAC